>NC_132934.1:26963000-28163000 GCF_034638445.1 Ciconia boyciana | reverse complement strand
TCCTTCTTCTCTTTTGTTGACTATATTCTTGGTTTTTCTGTTCTTTCATCTTCTGTGGAAACTCTTCCAGGCCTGCCTTATTGGGTAGTTTGACCCATGATGGTGTGCTTTCAACTCTCAGTTGGGCAGTTCTGCTCTTTTTTTTCTTTTTTTTTTCCCCTTCACAAGTTTGACTGCCTAATTTTGTCTTTTATCTTTCACATCTTTGTGGCTTCCCCTGAGTCTCTGGGATTTAAGCTGAGTCTGTCAGGCACTGGATAACTATTTGTGATGGATGAGAGCGTTAGATGACTCTACTCCGTGGAGGAATTTTACATCTCTAAGAGTTGTAGAATTGCAAAATTTTTATTTTTTGGATGGAACGGCTTGTTTCCAGCATACCTCCTGGGAAACTCCATTCATTGCAAAATCTTGAGTTTTGAATGACCTTCCAATTCACCGACACTGAAAAGAACATTGAAGAAACACAGAGATAGAGGCAGTGCCAGTGTTTCTCAAGTAGGATGCCTTTGTTTGCTCCCCATCCTGCCTATTCTGGGACTTTGTGGCTCTGTGTGGATCCCAGCACCCCTCATTAGTGTCCCACCACTAATGCTGCAACACCAGCTTTTCCTCAGATAGAGCCGGTTCCTAGAACATTTAAAAAATAAAAGCAAAAGCTTCCCCGGTCCTCCTGTCCTCTCTACCTTTATTTAGGAGATATGCAGGCCCAACTTAATCCACTCAAACACTCTGCTGCACAGGTTGTCTGTCTTCATCTGTGAGTTTGCTCTGCGTTACAATCCCTACCAACATGACGGTCTGATCAAAACCGGGTCCCTTTCCCTATATCTTTGTCAGTAATTGATAACTTTGGCTCATGACTTTAGAGAGGCCATTGCAGCTCCACATGAAGAGGTTCAAGGACATTACAGCTCTACTTCATGTCCTGCTGATGTCATGAAGATTCGCTGAATGAGTAAACATGGATATTGAGACCTCCTCTGAAGCATTAGTGTCATCTTTGGTGTGATCAGGATTCATTACTGTCTTTTCTGGTGTGCCATTTTGTTTCTGATATTTTGGATCTGCCATAGGGATGTTATTCCAAAATTATTTTAGTTAGTCGGTCTCTACGTTTCAAACTCTCTACAAGAAACTGACTAGTTTTTCATGTTTTCAAAGATAAGGAAAATCCCTAGATTTCGCTTTTCTGTTCTGATGCCTTTCAGAGGCTAACCTATACTCTAATGTCCCATAGGTTCACCTCTGTCTCCTCAGTCTCAACTGCAGAGGCTCCTGGATATGCCTGATAAGCTGCCCAGTCTTTCCAGGTTCTTCTAGTGAAGATCATTGAACCTACCCACTGTCTTGAATGCTTTTTACCAGTAATCCCTTCATAAGACATTTCTTCTGATCCTCCATAGATTCAGACTTGTTTAGCAGCTTCAGACTTCCATAGACTCTTCTACAAACAAAGTCAGATTCCTCTGAAAGATACAGAGAAATTATACATATGACTTTCTCCTTCTGTGCTGATTATTGCAGAGTCACAGAATGGTTGAAGTTGGACCTCTGGACCTAGGGCCTGGGACCTCTCCAACCCCTCTGCTCAAAGCAGGGTCAGCTAGAGCAGGTTGCTCAGGGCCATGTTGGATTTTTGAGATCTCCAAGGGTGGAGACTCCACAACTTGTCTGAGCAATCTGTTCCAGTGTTTGACCATCCTCACAATAAAAATGCTTTTTCTTATGTTTAAATGGAATTTTGTGCATTTCAACTTGTGCCCATTGCCTCTTATCTTCCCACTGGGTGCCACTGAGAATAATCTTGCTCAGGCTTATTCGCTCTGCACCAAATACCTATTGGGATTTATATAAATAGAATATAACTTTTAAACATAGATGTAATTTATACAAATTATTTCTATATATATACAAATTTATAATTTATATAAACATAATAAATACCATCAGATACGTATACCAAATGATAAGATCCCCCTAAGCCTTCTCTTAAGACTAAACAATCCCAGCTGTATCAGCCTCTCCTTGTATGTGAGATGCTGCAGTCCCCTTGTCGTCTTCAAGACCTTTCACTGGGCTCACTCCAGTATGCCTGTATCTCTCTTGTACTGGAGAGCCCACTCCAGATACAGTCTCACTGGTGCTGAAAAGAGGGGGAGGATCACCTTCCTTGATCTTCTGACAATGCTGCCCTTGTTGGCCTCCCTTGCTGCAGGCGTGTATTGATGCCTCATGGTCTACCAGGACCCCCAAGGCCTTCTCTGCAAAGCTGCTTCCCAGTCAGTCAGCCTCAGCCTGTACTGGTGAATGTGGTTATTCCTTCCCAGGTGCAGAGATCTACAGAAAAGGTTAGCTTCTAAATGTACTGGGATGCCTAAATCCGAGTCTTGTGGACATGGAGACCTGGTTTCTGCTAGCCTTCAGTTTATGTTCTCTGACTTCTGAGCTTTTCCCAAGAATTTGACACAAAATTTTAGAGCTGGTTCTTATTCCCTCTTCTATGAGAAAGAGCTGGTAGATGACTCCAGCTAACTCCTTGTTTAGGGACACTGCCTCCTTCTCTGTTGCAGCTGTAGGTATCATGACATAGTTTTTCTTAGGACTTTTATAGGTATTAGACATATAGGGGATCTTCCCTTTTAGGGAGCAGGGTTTTTCATCCAGGATGAATGAGGCTTCAGGATGAAAGAGGTCAGTGTTACTCTCCAGTCACTGGAATATACCCAGTGTCCATAGAAGAAGAAGTGGTATTAACCTTTACATCAATGACAAGAGATAGCAACTGTGATGTTTTCTCTGACAGCCATCTGACCTGCTTGCATACACCTTGGGTATGAATTGTAGGCAGCTAATGATGGCAGCAGCATTGCCACTAGTTTTAACATCCACCTCAGTCTTCTACCAGTGCTTACAGTGGGGTCATCATTTTTTGGAGATCCTTCATGTGACGTGCTCATCCTTAGGGTTTAATATAGTCCCACTCAAAAGGTCATAGTGAACTCATAGGACGTTTATACCTATGGTCATGACTGGTTTTCCCTAAATGATAAACCCCATTGGTAAAGCAAATTTGCTGCTGCAGTCATTGCCACCCTGAACCCTTGCTGAATTGCTGTCTCCACCACCAGCTGTGTTTTCCAAACTGGTGACACAGAGGAAGCACTGGAATGTGTCTCCCCATCCGGGGAGATGTCCCAGGCCTGAAAGCTCAGCACCTGGGGTCACTGCAGTGCAGCATTGTGGCTCTTAACTGGGCTGCATGAGCCCTCTGCTACCATTCCCTGAGCATATGCCAATGTAGCTGGCTTGTATGTTGATTTTTGCTACTGCCTTTTTAGAGGAGGTGTCATCTTCTGTTTGACTTTACACTTATTTTGTGTTCGGAGTTTATGAGATAACACAACTTTTCATATTCAACATTTTAGTGAAATAACTGTTGGACCAGCAGTGAGAACAATATGGCATCATGGTGGCCTTTGCAAAATTTGAGTAAATGATGGAAACAGGAATTAAAACAGTCACTGTGTGACTGTGTAATCTCAAGTAATGTGAGAGCTGTATAACTTGGCTCAATATCAATTGAACAGCTCATTTGCTTGTTAACAATTAGAGATACAAGAGGTACTAAATTCTGCAGTTTGAAATAATGAGTAAACACAAATCCATTCTTGCATTGCTACAGACCAGTGCTATACAGCCTGCACAAGCATAATCCACATGCATCACCATTCTTTTAAGAGAAAGGAGGAAAACAGTGAAAGAAATCTTTAACTAGTTCAGCTGCTACAGTAATTTTTTTTCATAAACTTTGACACTGCTATTGCATTGCTCGGATTTCTGATGAAAACAAAGGGTAGGAAACCTGGAGCACGCTCACCTGTTCGTGAAAGGCCTCTGACTTGGAGTGCTGGGAATTTAAATCCTTCCTTGAATTTATGTGTATGTAGTAGCAAAAGCACCAACTGCAGGTTTCTTCCTAATGTGAAATTAGTTTTGCTTTCCATTTATTTAATTGCTTATTGGTCATTTGCAGTGATGTTTCAATGCGATGTTCATCATTTTGTCCAAATTTGCAGTTTGCAGTTGCTTTAGGCTGATAAGTTTGCAGTTTGAAGTAGTTGTTTAGTGTGAAAGGTAACACCCTGATACAAAGCAGAGCTTTGCTATTCTGTGTACGCTGATATACTTGATTTTCATTAGATTTAAGTATGAGACAAAAACAGCCTAAGTGCTTAAGGTGCTTCTAGAGTAATGACCAAGGCCTGATTTAACTAAATCTGTCTGGAGTTACTGAGGATGAGGTCTTATGAGAACGGTAGTAGTCTCTGGTGGATTAAATGGATTAACTCTGGAATTATTTTGTTCCTTTTGAGTCACCTGTCACCTTAAAACATCTTTTTTTCTCCTGAAACTGCTAATTTTTTATACCACAAGTCCTCTTATGACTTATTTCCTGTCTTCTGATCAGGACGAGGAGTAGTGCTAGTTTCATATGTGAGTTACAGTCCCTTGAGCAAGCGATGATGTGTGACTTTCCACTTTTCCTGACCCTCAGAAAAACTGCTTGGTCCAGAACCTGCAGGAGACTAGCACTCAGCTCCTTACAGTCTGGCACACCTAGTCCAGACAAGACAGTGACAACACTGTTAGGTTTGGGAGGTAGCTGCAGATAGTGCAAGTGTCATTCTTACAATTTTAACTGGAGAGTGAGTGCCTAGCTGCCATTGGTTTTGTGTGACTTCATAATTTAGAAGCCTGCAATACTGGTTGTACTACAGAAAACACTTCTTCCATCTGTTAGAAAAGATTCCAACAGGTTATGGATCTGGTCTCAGTTATTCATGATCTTTTCATGGAGGTTTGTTCTCAGCTGCAAATCCTACTTAGGTTAGCACTTTATGTTTGTTGAAACAATACGTAGTTGCCATGGGAAGGAGATTCATCACCAATCTCTAGTCTATAAAATGATAAGTTTACTATATCAATAGTATTTTTCTTTCATTCTACAGTTAATACTGATTGTGATTGGCGCTATAACAGTAGTCTCAATATTACAACCCTACATCTTCCTGGCATCAGTGCCTGTGATAGCAGCCTTTATTGTGTTAAGGGCATACTTCCTCCACACTTCTCAGCAGCTGAAACAACTGGAATCTGAAGGTAGGAGCAGCAAAATTGGTAGACTTCTAAATCCACCACAAATCAATTGAGAAGTGATTCACCCTTTCACCTCTTCTTTGCCTTTTCTCTTGCAAGATGCCATTGTCTCTGGGAGCAGAACACATACCTCCTTAAAGCCAATGCTGTTACTGATCCAGCCAATACTGAGTGCTCTGCTGCCAAAGAGCAATGGAGAAGATCTTTTTAAAGCTGGGCTTTATCACCACTGCAGCTGAAAACAAATAAAGTCCTGACATATAGTTTTCTTGAGAGTAAACATAACTTGAAAAATTGTGGTCAGACTTGGTATGTGCCCTATGAGTTTGTTTCTTTATAAAAAAATTTAGAATGGATATATCTTGATTGCAAAGAATTCTTATTTCTGAATAAGTTATTTGATTAAATTTCCTTCCTCTCCCCCCATTAAGAGACTAACACATTCCCAATAAAATGGAAAACCTCATTCTGAAGTGTGGGTTTGCAGATCAGGCACTGTGGTCTGGCTTTACAACAAACTGGCAGATCCTCAGCAAACCAGTCCTGAATAGTAAACACTGATGATCATCTTCCCTTTTACCGAAGTGTAATTCTGAAGTTCCTCAGATCTAAATCTAAATTTATTTGATGTTCACAGGGATCCAGCATTGGCTCACCACTTTTTATGTAATGCAAGATCTGCTTAAAATTACCATGTCTGTACAGTGGAATCCAGAGCATTAAAGTACTCTGTCTGTGTTAAAAAAACTTCACTTGGTGGAGTTATCAGAATTGCAGGAATTCATTTTGGCTGGGGAGGAGCCGCCTTTCTCTTGTGGCATCTTACAGCAGGCCAGGAGCTTCCCCAAGTAGTATGCTAACTATGAAGAATTAACATGATCCCTTCCTGGCAATACACGGAATGGAATTTCAACCCATTCATACAAAGACTGTTGTTGTATATCCTGTGCTAGGATTACTTCAGTCATGTACTCCAACAACATATGTAAATTAAACACTAACAATAGTTACATTGCTGTGAGTTAGAGCATAGGGCTGTGTATTTGCGTTATATCAAAGGTATTTGTTTATGAATGTTTATGATGTTTCTAATTTAAACACTTTACAGCTCGGAGTCCAATATTCACCCATCTTATTACAAGCTTAAAAGGGCTGTGGACACTGAGAGCTTTTGGGCGGCAGCCATATTTTGAGACCTTATTTCACAAAGCCCTGAACCTACACACGGCAAACTGGTTCCTCTACCTGTCAACGCTTCGCTGGTTCCAGATGAGGATAGAAATGATTTTTGTTGTCTTTTTTGTTGCTGTGGCATTCATCTCTATCATAACTACAGGTACGTAACTTTCTTGGAGTACTGAAATGGAAGTCTTCTGCTTCTGTTTAACAGCTCAGCTTTAGAAAATTCTGATGGGAATAAACCATTGCAAAATTTAGCATACATTGGAGTCACTAATTTAAGTATGTCATAATAGTAAACAGTTTAATTAAAATAGAAATTACACCATCATTATGTGCAATCCAATGTTGTAGAGGACTCATTAAAGGGATTAATATGAAAATAATATCTGAAGGGACAGAACTTCCCTTTTCTTTCCTGTCATTGCTGTAAATGTACTACCGTGTGTTTTAAACCACATTAATGTAACCATGTTAGTGTACTGAAAAGCTTGGATGTTGATTATCATTTGTATAGCTCAAAGTTTTTTATTAAATAGATGTTAATGTTCCTCTCATTTGCAAATGGTTAAGATATGCAAAGTTTTAATGATCTTTTAAAACCACACCAATAGCAGAAATAGTCATCCAGTTCTCTAATTCCCAACCCACTGACCCATTTTCCAATGTGAAGTTTTGCAAAGTCCATTCAAAATCCCCTTAAAAAGGGCTCGCCACTCCTAGTGAACCCAGTACACAAATAAGAATCACTCTATACGTTACTATGTTAACTTGTATTTGGAAAGCTGCCCGTGGCTGGCCAGGAGTAGCCAGTCTCCATCAAGCAGAGAATAGGAGGTGAACATCCCCAAAATGTTGGAATAATTCAGTTCTGTGGAAAAACGCAGCAGGTTTAGCTACAGATTACTTCCAATACAGTTTTAAATTCACTATGTTTTTGTTACGTATGTTTTTTGATTTTGATTCTCAGGCATTATTCTCTCTCTCCCAAGTTTTACACTGAACTTTTTGTGCAGGATCTGGATGCAGTTTCAATCCTGCGGTTGCTGATGAACAAGAATTTGCTGATTTTGTGAAGGAGGTTTTTGGTTATAATAATATCCAAATTTCATTTGATCATACTTCAGTGTTGAAAAGGAGTTATATAAAAGTGTACATTTTATCGAATATTGTACTGTGTATGAAATGCTATCCTCTATTTCTTGTATAAGGAACTCTCCTGATTCATAGGAAAAAAAAAATCCAACCACACAAATACTTCTGTACGAAAATATGCACCTACAGTACTTTTGTTGCAAAGGAAACTTTTAATTCCCCTAAAATTCATAGGGAAACAATATCCTCTGCTGCTCTTCTCATTTTTTATTTTATGTGCTTAGTAGTTTGGCATTTTTTAGGAGAACTAACTGTTCCTTGTGTTATTGTTTTTCTGGATATTTTATTTGAGAAAAGAGGTTAGAAACACTTTTTAAAAATGTGAAAATTTGTCATCTTGCCACCATTGTAAACTTTACTGTTACAGGTAATAGGTCCTTGGAGCTACACTAAATTCCTTTTCTTAACCTGTCAGCTTTCAGGAGGAATATTTTGTTTTTATTGTTTACTTCTATAATTACTTTGATAACGAGATGTCTATAAGCAAAACAGGAGGAAGTTTGTTGAAGAAGGCCATAGAAGAAATGGAGAAATCACAGAAAGGCATTTAGCTTAAATTATTAATTCCATTTAACACATAGAGAGATTAAAAATCAACAGTGGGGTAGTTTAAATGCTTATATTGTGTTGTATGAACTCATAAAGGAAAATCCTTGGAAAATCCCATGCTCGTTAGAGCAGACAATTAAAGCAAAATAATTTATATCTGCATCTTTGTGGAACAGTAAGGAGAACATGTCCTCTATTTGTCCAAGAAATTAGAATGTAAACCAGTGCAACTATTTTGAATTTTAAAGTTGTTAGCTGTGGTGTTTTAGTCAGATAAGAGTCATTTCACAAACTCATATGTGTTGGAAAAAGGAAACTGAAATCAAGATTGCAGAGGACTGATTCTGTTCACAGCTTAAGTATCAAGATTTAATGTTTTCATCTTCTGCCAAACAAAGATCAGGGTTTCTAGTGAATTCAGTGCCAAAGCCAGGTGTTTAACTGATGATTAAGCTCTCAGTCCTTTGTGTAATTAACAAATCCATGTTTTCTCCATGAAATAAAAAGAGGAGAGAATGTGAATATGTATTTTAAGATACACATGCTAATGTTCTGATTTCTATTGGCTCTTCAGTTGCATATAAATTGAATGTGTTTTTCTCTCTGCAGGTGATGGACCAGGTAGCGTTGGCATTATTCTTACTTTAGCTATGAACATCATGGGAACCTTGCAGTGGGCAGTAAACTCAAGCATAGATGTGGATAGTTTGGTAAGCATAACATGCACTGTGCTGTGCTTTCTTTTGAGGAATTGCCTTATTTTGTTGATTATGGGTGTTCAGTGAGTTCTTTTCAGAGTTGGATATTAGGCAGATGTGTCAGAAAAGTTCCTCTCATACCTTTCATAGCAACCTACCAGCTTTGGCACAGCACAAACTGAGTTTTTTTATGATCAAAAATTTTCCTGAACTAGAACAGGCAACAGTAAATAATCGCATTTGAGGATTCAGATTGCAGATGTAGCAGTGATGGAAAAACTTCAAAAAGGCTTGGAGTTGTTTTGTTATGATTATATACCTTACCAAGGTATATACCAAGGTATACCAAGGTATATAATATATACCAAGGTATATAATATATACCAAGGTATATATATATACCAAGGTATATAATATACCTTACTCAGTCTACTTAAGGGCTTTGCACAGCAGATCACGATGGATGTTTTTGAGCTCCTTCCACACAAAATCAATAGTGATTTAAAAATCTGTCCTAGACTTCCCTGGCGGTCTTTTTCTGGTTTTGTGTAAAATAACCTCTGAGATAAGTCTTTGGAGTCGTACCTGTTTACCCTTTTAATTTGTGTAGTTAGTCCATTAGTTAGGATTGGCTTTAAAACAGGGTATTTCACAAGGTTAACTCATCATCACCTATTTGTTGAGATATGAGAAGCAGACAGGAAACTCATAAAATAATATGTTTGTTCTTGCAGTTTTCATCATACCTTAGCTTAAATGTATGAAAGTTTTAGATGTTACTTTTAAATTTAATAGTTACTTCTCTGTTTACACTTCAGGCATTATTGGATTTATTTTAGACAGAATTCTTGTAATAAAATACAGTAGTCTTACAAACCAAAAAAAATTTCTGAGAAAAATTAATCTCCCACATCCAGTCATACCCTCTCTGAACCCTAAATTAACTTCTCAAGCCAACCGTTTCAGTATTGGAAAACAAGCAGCTTTTACAGCAGATCTTGGAGACCATTAAATCCTGATTAGCTGAAATGAGTTGTTGTTTAAAACAAAAAAAATTGGGGCAGACGGTGACAGTGAAGGAATATTTGCCACTTAGACATATTTTTTTTTAAATAAGTGATTCAACCAGCCTCATCCTGAAGGAAATTCTTAAGAGCCCCAAAACTGTGAATTAACCACTTGCATCTAATTTATTGTTTATGCGTGTGACTGGCCATGGTCCACAAAGCTGACTGCCATTCAGGGAAACATTTTTTCCCTATCCATCAATTATTTTAGTCTGACTCTTTCTTTGCTTGTTAGAACAGCCTGTCTTGAAGGGCAGGCACTTTGTGAAAGGGCTTCTTGCCGTAACTGCAAGACACGCTGAACAGCAGTGGTGTGACTGATAATGAAGTAAAACATGCCTTTGGTAAGGCACGACAGCTACAACAACGTTCTGTTAGCTCTCATTTGTAAACTCCATCTCAGCCCTGTAAGGCATAATGTGATCATTTTAAGTATAACAATCTATATAAGAATCATGTGCATGTATTATACGGCTTAATAAAAACTGAAGGTGTTTCACAAGAGCAACAGAAAGTCTTACTGTAGGATTCAGATGGTGCTGGACACACTAGTGTTTTAACAAAGAAGGACTTCCCCTTTTTAAAATATATTGATGTTAAAATGTCATCTATTAGTAGCAATAAGGAAGTAACTCCCTTTCCCCTGGAAAGAAATTCTCAAGTTGCTTTAGACGTTTGTGAGTACTTTTCTCTATATTAAGACAAACTACTGTACTGGAGCACCGGTTATATTATATTAATGACAGCCTTTCTAAGGTGCATCAGTTTACAGGTGGATCCTCTGGACTTCTTTCGGCAATTAATAGCTCCCCACCCCCATCCCATGGAATTTTAGGTATCCCGGATGACTAACAGATATTGCTGGCAGCATGGTTTTCCTGCCACTCAAAAGCTGCTTCTGTGCACAAGCAAATAAGAATAGCTTCATGGTTTCAAGACAATGAAACTGCTTCACTGGGTGATGCAGGTGTTTTATTTCCCACTCTTTGTATTCTATACCTTTAGCACTTGCCTCTTTAAAGACTTACAATTATTTGGCTACAGATGTCCTGCAAAGGCTTGCATGTGTGCCTGACTTAGTATTCTATTTGGTTATAGTCTATTTTTCTCTCAAGGGGTATTTTGAAGCTCCCCACAGGACGAGATTGGCTAGAATTGACACATCTCCATGGGTCTCCAGTTACAGATATGCACGCACCGCTCTAGATGACATCACTCTTGCCCTTCCTTGAGCAGCTGTGACATCCGTGCTTACAAGCCTGCACACAAGCATGCCTGAGTGTATAGCACATTTGCAGGTGGCAGTCTTTGGTTGTCAGATAAGCGGGAGTTTTCTGCAAGTGGTTGAAGCCTATGTCTGAAGGCACAGCTGCTGCAATTAGTACATAAGATTAAGCTTGTGCCGAGTTGTTTCACAAGATACGCAAGGTATGGAACATCAGTGAAATAAATGCAAGCAAAAGGACAGGAAGGGAGGCAAATAGGGAAGCAGGATCACATGAAGAAGGAAAAATGTACCAGAAGAAATATTGGCCAAACAGATGGGTAGGGGGCAAATTTGACTTTATTCCACACAATCTCCTTCTTGAGCTTTCTGTGATACTGTCATACATACCGAAGAAATCTGAGTTTCTAGGTCAAATTTTGTTTCTACATACACAGATATTCTTTGAAGCAATTTCTGTTGAACTGGTTGGCTTTAACTGAAAAATCCCCATTGTCTTTTAATACCCCATAATGGTTTTGGCATTTCATTCTCTATAGCCCTGATACTTTATCTGCTCTGTTTTGTTTTGGTTTGTTTTTTTAAAAAACATATGTGGTCACTCTGACAGCTATCCATTGTTTCATTTAAAGCTACCAGTTAGGCTAGATTTATCTTTTCACTTTGATCGTTTCTGCTAATATCCCTTTAGCTGGTTTTCACTCTTTTTCTTTTCTTTTTCTTGTCCCTCCAGGCAGAGTTGTAGTATTTTATATTTTTTTCCTTCATAAGGAAATAGAAAATAAGTTTTCCAGTAAGTGTTGCTTTCACAGATAAGCATTGGCTAGTCCCAGTGGACTGTTTTAATGCTTTACAACCTCCTCCTTCGCTGGTGTGTGTCCTGCAGTAGCAGTGCTATAACTGGGAAGGACAATTCCTTTTATCAGGGAAAGAGAAAATGCCATGCTTTTACCGTTGACAAGATTACTTATGTAAGGAGATATAAAAAGAATCCCCCAAAGAGATATGAAACCACACTTGGTAAACCTCACGATGCCCCACCCTGTACATCAGGGATGCTGAAGAATTGAAGTAGTACATGGTAGAGAAGAGGACCAAAGAAAAAATTAGGACTGTGAAAAATAATGGTGCTTTTACAGCCGGTTTTCATGCTTTTGTTTTCCCATGCTATTTCACCTTTTCAATTGGTATTTTTTTTAACTAGGACATGATCTTAACATGCTTTTTACTACCATCAGCAGAAAACCTGAGAACACTGTTAATTGCCAAAGTTTAAACAGACTAAATACTTGACTGTAAAATCTGCACCAGAATGACAATTCTCAAAGTGAGGTGTTGGTCATCTGGAAGGGAACAGAATGAAGAAAAATCTGCTAGAACATTTCCTTTTCTGCCTGCAAAGCAGTGTGAGAAGGAGCAAAAAAAATCAGTACAAGTTTGACATGAACGACATATTTCATTTTTGCAGTTTGGAAGAGGAGTATGTGTCCTATAAGTGCACCCAAAATGTAATAGCAGAAGATGTGAAACCTCAGTAGAACCGTATGGTCTGCCTGCATTGACCCAGTTTTTGCAGTGACTTAATGCACAGGGCTTTTTTACAACATGAGCCATTGGACCAACCTCTCATAGGACCTCTCAGTTGCACACTGCGCTTTCCAGACAGCATGTTTTTGAGGAGGTGGTGTCTTGCAACATGGCTGTTGAATACTATGTGTGTCTGGTCTGGAGAAGGTAATTGCTCTCTTTCTAGCAGAAGAGAACATAGGGCCTGATGAAATTAATTGTATTAGATTACTTGTAAAAGAATTACTTCTTCAACTTTCTGGAAATATACATTACATAATTATATTATGAATTCTCTTTCAACATTAAGAAGAGTTTAAGTGATATTAATGAGAAAGTAAATTAAAGAATTTGCAATGTTATTAAAATCTCAGTAAAATACAATTAGGCAAGGCTAAAAATAGCGTATTATGCTCCAGACATTTTTAGATGAAAGTAGTAAATATCATCCTTTATTCTAAAGCATTAGTTAGAGAATGTGAATATAGCAGGCACATTGCTGATGGGAAAAATGGATAAGAAACTTGCTGTCACCTACACTATACCTGTCATTATGAATGACAGAAGATTTCTACCTGTGAAAGGAAGAATGGATATCTTTGTGAAATGTTACTGACATTTATGCTACATTCTGCCCAGATCTAAATCATAATGCAAATTACAGAACCAGGAAAGCATCCTTCTGAGTTGATTTAAAGTATTAAGCTGTCTAAAATATCTGCATATGTGATGTGACTGATAAATCTGTCAGGGGACCTGGGACAGAGATGAAATTTTCTGTTGTAAGGAAAGGCTCTTTGTCCACCTGGCTTCATAATTTTAGCTAGTGTATAATGGTAGGCTCTCTTGGACAATTATAGGGTATCCCTGTCTGTACAAAAGTTCACAGTCCTGATGAAGCCAAGAAAGACCTTCATTTCTGAAGCGGCAATATTTCTAAAAAGATAAGATTTCTGAAAACAAATGTACCATCAAACACTGATTAAAATAAATGCATGGTGCTCATTGTGGGCATTTACTGAAGACAGTCAGATAGGAAGAAAATTGTCAGTTTGATCCAAGGTCTTCCTGTTTGTATCACCAAATGAGACGACATTCATATATCAACATGATGATGACCATGCCTCTCCATCTTGCAGAGGGGTTGAGATGGAAATTGTAATTGATAGGCTTGGGTGTTAACATGCTTTTCAAAACTTCCGTCACAGTTGTGTTTCAAGATACTGAGATATAAGCAATTACGCCAGTATTTTCTTGCATTATATATACATTTGCTTCCAAATGGAAAATCTACCTAACTATTTCAATCTGGATCTAAAAGGAGGAAGGAGTGGTAATATATCAAGTAGAATCACTTTGCAGAAGGAATTACAAAAGCAGTTTAATAAGGTCAAAGATGTACAAAGGGTTTTCCATAATGCCACTGAAGAGACATATATTACTGGGAATACAGATTAGAGAACAAATGCTAATAATAAGGCCCAGATACTCCTGGACGCAGTAGCTATGAAAATATCTATCTGTTTATTTATTTATTTTGCTAAATAATATCTGACCAATAAGAATTGACACTATCTTATTGTTTACTCTTGTTGTTTACAAAGGTCAAATTTTGGTAAAATGAGGAATCTAGTTGATTAAGTTAGTTGGACTAAGGTGCTCAGGGATCTGAATGTAGACTAAGGTCACATCTTCTTCAAGTGAGGGGCTGAAATTTTTTTCCTGCATAGCAGGAGAAAAACAGTAGGAAATTTTAAAGATTCTAGGACTACCAGGATGAACAACATTCTCCAAAAGTATATTAGAAATGACAGCCTCCACAGAATGGATTAATTAACCAAAACAAGCTATGCATTGGAGGTCAAGAAGCAGGTAGAGAAGAGAGACTTGAAAAATCAAAGTTAGACTTGCAAACGGCTGAAATTCTGCATGAATACTTGATCTCAGTTTTCAGTGAAAGGACAGTGTTTAATTTGGGGAGTTGAAAGGGAAGAAGGTAGAAATGGGATTTACAGTATCTGAGGTGGAAATTGTATGCAAAAGCCAGCCTAGCTGTAGGCACGTAACTGAAGCTCCTAAATTAGAATCCTGGTCTCCCTAAATTTCCTGTATAGTCCATAGAGGGACACATACACCACCCATGACTTGGTCCATCTAAAATCAGAGTCTTCAACTAAACTTGATTCTGCAGTTGGGGGGGTTCTGCAGTTGGGCATTTCAGTTAAACATGTGAAATCAGGCTGGAACAATGCCACTCCACACAGGCAGACCAGGTGGGACCAGACGTCCCATCCTAGGGTTCAGGAAGAACTGGCTGAGAAGTTGGAGATCTGGTAGCGGCCACTTTAAATGAATCTACCAAGCTGGCACTGGTGGTGGCAGGTGATAGAATAAAAACTGTCACTTTGGGTTAAGAAGGAGAAATGGAAGTCACTGATGCCACCATCAGTTTGTTAGTCTGATGGCAGCAGTCTTTAGAAACTAATTTGAAGAAGTAATCAAAGATGCAGTGCTTACAGAATAACTTCACTCAGGTTTGCTGACATTAGGGTTGCATCAGACTAACCTGATAACTGTGTTTGATGATTTATTTTCCAGACAAAAGTAATGTAGTAGATCTCATTTGTCTTCGGGAAAGCACTGGCTGTGGCTCTGTTTCAGAAATCATATAAATTAAGGAGATCAGGATTATTACACGAACTGTAAACTAGTTAATGAGTTGGACAGAAAGGAAATGGCATTAAGCTGTAAGTATTAAGCTGTAGGGAGGCTACTCAACAAAGATTAGATTTGTGACTGAGCTTGTTTTAATCTTTTTTTAATGCTCTCAACAAAGAAAAAAAAATTGTATTGAAGAAATCTGCCAAAGGCACAAAGCTGAAAGGCAATGTTAGCATGAAGGATGCTGGGAGCTGAAAGGTATTAGGTGACCTCAAATGGCTGATATAAAATAGATTTCAGTAGCCAAAGTGCAGGCTTGAATTTAGGGACTGCTAAGAATAACCTCTGTTGTAACTAAGGATCTCCTTTGTTAGAAATGGCTAAGATGGAGGAAAGCTTGGCTGACCACTGCTTGATCAGAGGGTGACTATAAGATGTGACTGTGAAGAAAGAGCATATGATCATAGCATGTGTTAATCGAGATATTCCTAACATAGAAAGGAAAGTATCAACGCCTTTGTACAATGTCTTTGTGAAACACCACCCAAAATGCTATGTACATTCCGGTCAGACAAGAAAGATTAATTTGAACTGGGATATTTGGAGAAAGAGAACATATGTTAAGAAAGAGGCTTAAACCTGGATTTTCTTTAGTCCTGGAGAACAAAGGGTGACTGGATCTAAGGTAGCCCTCCATAAACTAATGGGGAAAGCAGCTAGGAAAAAGACTGATTTAGAATTTAAGACTAATTACTTTACAAGAACAAACTGGTCCATAGACTTAAAAATACGTTTTCTGACCACCTGAGCGATAAAGTTCTAGTGAAGGAGATGAATTAACTATTTTTTAATTGACCCTTGACCCATTTAAAAAAAAAAAAAAGAGAAAGAGGATCCCTTCTCGTCCCATGCTCCTTTGAAAATTCACCAAGACTGCTACTAGCAACTTCTGTCTGAAGTTCATGAACTACAGGACTTGATTATTTCACTTAATATATATCATTACAGATACAAAATTAATTATCATGGAACTTCGTACTAATTTTTTGGTAAGAACTATAGATAATTTCTCATAAATACTCAGACGTTAACGTCTGATGATTGTTCCCCTTTACTTGTTGCTACTGCTTTACATCTTTCACATTCCACACAGTCTGCTGATCTTTGGAGATCAATCATTATTCAAGGAACTTCAGTTTTTGGGTTGGGCAACCCCCTACAGGAGGAAGGAGTTGAAGACTCCAAGATTGTTTTCATGATCATACTTTGTTTTCATAAATACAGGTCATCTACAGTTTTCAAAATACATATTTAAAGGTAGAAAGATCTATTGTGTCCATTTAAAAAGGAAGCAAGTAGAATCACATGTTGGACCAATGTCAGTAGTACAACAGCAATAGAATCTAGAGCTCTATACAAGAAGTATCCTACCTTTGAAAATTATATCATGGTACAACTTTCACAGAAAAGAGACTCACTGTTCTGGTTAGGAATTAGGAATAATTTGATTCCATTTGTTTTGATAGCTAAGTATTAATTACAGTTAGAATACTGTTTGTTTTGATTCCTAGATGCGGTCTGTCGGACGAATATTTAAATTCATTGACATGCCAACAGAAGAGATGAAAAACATTAAGCCACAGAAGAATAACCAGCTTTCAGATGCCCTTGTAATTGAAAACAGGCATGCGAAGGAAGAGAAGAACTGGCCATCTGGGGGCCAAATGACTGTGAAGGACCTTAAGGCCAAATACGGTGAAGGAGGAGCTGCTGTGTTAGAAAACATTTCCTTTTCAATAAGTTCAGGGCAGAGGGTGAGACACTGTTTTGTTGTGTTTGATCTGACTTCTGTTAAGGTTAACTATAGAAGTGTTATTATAAACCTACTAATTGACTAAAGAGTAGGTTGAGTTCAGTAAGGTTTTGTAAATTAAATTGTTGCAAAACAAAGTAATCATCTAAAGCACCTGAAGAACAGAAATGTCTTGTGTCTCTTCCTAAAAGGAGCTCATCTGTAGGATTATTGGCTACAAGGAAAAAAAAAGGCAAGGAAAATCTGCCTCAGTTATACTAGAAATCTTGAGGCTATTTACACCTCATTGAAGCACAGTGGGGATGTTTGCTGGCCACGAGGAGCAGAATATACCGATAAAATACGTATGCGGCAGTTTCCCAAGTCGTATTCCTATGCCTGAAGCCGTCCGCCTTCTCCTCCTGGGGAGAGGGAAGCTGGCTGGTGAGCGCAGGTGCTGGGGCAGCCTGACCCAGGCGGAGCAGGGCACAAAAGAATACCGGCTGCTGTGCCAAGGGTAACGCACCGCTGGCTCTGGCGGCCGGAGGGTGGAGGTGCCGTCTCGCCCGTTCGATGAGGGCTCTACGCCACCCCAAATTATTATATAACAAACCATAAACAGCTCTATTCTTTAGCAGATTGACAAACCTCTAATTAATCTTCATGCGTGTTTGGGGTAGCGTTCAAGAAAGAGCTTTAGTTTCAGGACAGCAATTAGACAGAGGTTTAACACTTTGCTTTAAGTTCATGCTGAAGGACCATCCCTGGTGGGGTGGGAAGAAAGGCTCGCACGATTTCCTGGAGCCATTCAGGT
This sequence comes from Ciconia boyciana, assembly GCF_034638445.1. NCBI lineage: Eukaryota > Metazoa > Chordata > Aves > Ciconiiformes > Ciconiidae > Ciconia > Ciconia boyciana. The sequence continues at coordinate 28,145,134 of NC_132934.1, read as the reverse complement.
GAAGAGGAGATTTTAACTCTCCCACATAGGTGAGAAAACAGGTTCAGTAACAGGTCCGTGGCCTTGCCACGAGGCAGCTCTTCTCTCCTAGTTTGGATAGCACCAGTCTCTGCCGGGTTTGGTAGATCTGTCTTGATTTACATGAACTAAATGTTTCATCTACTAAGTTTGAGGGCACCAAAATTTTGAAACCGGGCGTCTGACTTCCTGTAGCACCATCCTGAAACCGCTCTGCCTTTGGAAGAGAGGCACCTGTGATTCCTGGGGCATGGAGGTGCATGTGCTGCTGCAGTCTGGTGGATTTACTTCCTGGAAAATCCCTTGAAGCAATGGAGTATGGAAAATGAAAGATACTTTTGTACTGTACAGAGAGGGGGCAGAGCAATTGAAACAAAGATCCTTTTTTCAATGGCTGTGTTTTAGGAACTTTATCCAATTTTGGTGATGAACTCTGGACCCAGAGTTAACGTTTCCCAAATTGGAGCATGCTCCTTAAACTGGTGAGGATTTGTCTCTGCCCCGTAGGGAAGCACGTATAAAACAAGCAGGAAAGGGGAGAGCTCTCCTCTGCTGAGGGCATAGAATAGAATAGAACAGACTAGACTAGAATAGAGTATTTCAGTTGGAAGGGACCTACAGCAATCACCTAGTCCAACTGCCTGACCAATTCAGGGCTGACCAAGTTAAAGCATGTTATTAAGGGCATTGTCCAAATGCCTCTTAAACACTGACAGGCTTGGGGCATCGACCACCTTTCTAGGAAGCCTGTTCCCATGTTTGACCTTCCTCTCAGTAAAGAGATGCTTCCTAATGTCCAGTCTAAACCTCCCCTGGTGCAGCTTTGAACCATTCCCATGTGTCCTATCACTGGATACCAGGGAGAAGAGATCAGCACCTCCCTCTCCACTTCCCCTCCTCAGGAAGCTGTAGAGAGCAATGAGATTGTCCCTCAGCCTCCTTTTCTCCAAACTAGACAAGCCCAAAGTCCTTAGCTACTCCTCACGGGACATGCCTTCCAACCCTTTCACCAACTTTGTTGCCCTCCTCTGGACACATTCAAGGACCTTCACATCCTTCTTACATTGTGGGGCCCAGAACTGCACGCAGTACTCCAGGTGGGGCTGCACCAACGCTGAATACAGCGGGATAATCACCCCTCTTGACCGGCTGGTTATACTGTGTTTGATGCACCCCAGAATGTGGTTTGCCCTCTTGGCTGCCAGGGCACACTGCTGACTCATATGGAGCCTGCTGTCAACCAGCAGCCCCAGATCCCTTTCTGCAGGGCTGCTCTCCCACCACTCCTCTCCCAATGTATACTTGTGCCTTGTGCACCGTCCTAGGTGCAGAATCTGGCATTTTGACTTGTTAAATTTCATCCCATTAATCATTGCCCAATGTTCCACTCTATCGAGATCCCTCTGCAAGGCCTCTTGTCCCTCAAGAGAGTCAACAGCACCTCCCAGTTTGGGATCATCAGCAGACTTGCTAATGGTGCATTCAACTCCTGCATCCAGATCGTTGATAAAAATATTGAACAGAACTGGCCCTAGAACTGAACCCTGAGGAACACTGCTGGTGATTGCTTGTCAGCCAGATGTAGCCCCATTCACTACAACCCTTTCAGCTCTGCCCTTCAGCCAGTTCTTCACCCAGCACACCGTGAACCCCGCTCATCCCACAGTTGGCCTACTGCTCCAGAAGGATGCTGTGAGGGACAGTATCAAAAGCCTTACTAAAATCCAGAAAAACTACACCCACTGCCTTCCCGTCATCCACTAGGCGGGTGACCTTATCATAGAAGGATATCAAATTAGTTAAACAGGGCTTTCCCTTTGTGAACCCATGTTGACTGTGCCTGATGATTGCATTATTCTTTAAATGCCTTTCAATAGTACATGGTATGATTGTCTCCATAATTTTTCTACAAACTGAGGTTAGAATAACAGGTCTGTAGTTCCCTGGGTCTTTCCTCACACCCTTTTTGTAGATTGGAATACAAATCTACCCAATCAATAGATTGGGTCAGTGCAACACAGCACATACTGATCATCTGGTTCGGAGGCCTGAGGCACTGTTATGGAAAGGAGGCCAGGCAGCAGGAAGAATCCCCTTCTTCACCTTCACATGTATGTTGTCACCCTACAAAAGCAGCCCATGATCAGACAGGACATCATTAGCTGTGTAAAATCCAGCTGTTGGAAAAGGCAGTATCTCAGCATTTTCTGGTGGTTACTGCAGATATTGCTCGTTCCAGCAATAGGTCGGTGCAATCCCACAAGGGAAACACAACATTTTAAAAAAAACCCTATGTATTATGTTTCTTCCCACCTAAGATGTAAGGAAAGGCAGCACCAGCTGGGCAGTTTGAGGACTTGCATTGCTGTTTGGGGGTGGGCAATGCCGTGGTGTGTGCCGTGACCACTGCCTCAGGTCCAAGCTACCCCATTACAAATTCATGGTCTTATCAGAGTTAGTCCCCCTATTTTCAATTATATGGAAATGGAGTAGCTTAATAGTGTGATTCAAGTGCGCTCCCTACTTGGTTTTTGTCTACTGGATGGGATTTTGCTGAAGAGGGCTTCATAGCAAAAGAAAGGGGAAAGGCACAAAGTCCTGGACTAATCAGTACAAGATAATGTATAAGCAAATTTTTGTTCTTCAGCTAAGGGTAGACTAAGAGATTTTTCATCTTAGTTAATTCTAACAAAACAAAGAAGAGTCTGGCCCAGTGTTTCGTTCAGCCCTTGCTGTAGGCTTTTATCATACCCAAATGAATGACATTTACTATCCCTTGAGATCCATTTGGGCTGTACTCCACTGCTGAGATGTCTAAGTGTTTCTGCCTTGGTTTGTGGTTAATATGTGAGCAGTATTAAGTGTTTGCTTTTATGATTTGCATTGCAGGTGGGCCTTTTAGGAAGAACTGGTTCAGGAAAAAGCACTTTACTTTTTGCATTTTTAAGACTGCTGAATACAGAAGGGGATATCCAGATTGATGGAGTCTCCTGGAACACGGTCAGTGTGCAGCAATGGAGAAAGGCATTTGGAGTGATTCCTCAGGTAATGAGATTATTGTATATTTGTGTGCCTTTATTTTCATTGGTTCTATATCCACATGAACATAGTTACCTTCAAGCTGGTAGTTGTTTTATGCTGAGAAACAGAAACAAAATGCAAAGATTTTGTGAAAAGGGGAGTGGGATGGATGGATGGATGGATGGATGGATACAATGATTCGCAGCAAACTCTACTTTTTGAGGGTTTCTATGCCACTCACACAAGAACTCTTCTAGAAATGGGAAGGTACAGCATGCTCAAATAGAAGGTTTGCAGCCTGCTTATCCCTACACCTCTGAAACAGTTTGCACGTTGATTCAAAATAAGATAGTGCCATCTGAAGAAAAAAATAGTCAGTGGTGTTCTCAGCTACTGTTTTCTAAAGCCCGACATCACATATTATGGTTAACATGTGGATACCATACATTGCCTGTTTTCCCTGACAGGCTGGTAGCAGAATTACTGTTTTTCTCATATTTTACTAGACCACTAGTTGATCCCCAACTTGGACTCATCACTTTTTTAGCTGTCACCTCTCATTACCATGTCATGGTGCATGCATAAGGGAGCACTTCATGTTATTTATGCTTGCAGCAGTCCCAGCATATGGGACGTAATACCATTTCAGAGATGAAAAAGGAAGCAGCTCCTCACATGGGTTTAGGCACCCTAACACTCTCAAATAACTGGAACAAGAAAAATAGTCTAACAAGAAGCAAACAATTAAACCTAGGGCTTCTGAGTCCCTTGTCAATGTCCCTGCCACTAGACCAGTGTCCTACATTAGTTACAGCCTGGATTATCCATCTCAAAAATGAACATTATTGGCTGCATGCAGTAACACTAAAAAGTGATTGCTCACTGTAAAGGTAGGAATGAAAACTAATGGAATGAACTGCATAATTTTAATGCCATGTTTTGTATTTTTTTTGTTGAAAGCTGTCAGTGCTTTCCAACAACACTGATACAGGAGTAACACATATTGGCCTTCTTTGAAAGCTATACACTGGATAGTTCTTCAGCTACTAAACATACACAGTGTTTTCCATAACAATGTTCATTCCTTTGGAAATCTTGTGAGTGTGGCAGAATAATTCAAGTAACAGTTGACTGCAACCTTACCAATAAATCACTTCTGGTATCGGAAGGCAGAGGGACACCAGGTGCAGATCAGCCTGCCACACTGTGAGGGGTCATGCAGTCTGTCCCATCTTTATCCATCCTTGAGGGGTGGCTACTAGCCCAAAAGACTGATAAGTATGGTTTGATCCTTGGTCACCCTGGTTGGTCCCCTCCTTGATACCCAAAGAATGGGCCAACCAGGGTGACCAAGGATCTCCTTTTGACTGTCAGTTGTCAAACCCTTATTGTGCTATCCCCCCCAAACCATCCCCACCGTAAAGGAGTTGCCAGCTGCTTTCTGTGCATATTGGTTTGTTCCCAGATGGTCCACTGTCTTAGAAAGGTGGTTACTGTCTTAGATAGGTGGTTACTGTCTTAGAAAGCTGGTGAGCTGTAGTGAACATATATGTGGTATAGTGCTGTTGTGCACTGACTACATGAGATGCTTTAAAATAGTTGGAGAGATGCTGGAACAGCCAGCTGATTTAACTGAAAAATATGCTGTCAGGTTTACATTTTCAAAATAGGGGTTTTCTTTTCCATAACCATCATAGCAGAGCAGTGGTCTGTCTTCACTTTCACCCTCCACTAGGTATGTAGGCTAAATTCCGCTTTCTACCACAGTACAAGAAACCAAACTAATTGTAGGGAAGTCACTATAGTGACTGTCACTCAGTCCCTATAGTCACTCCTGATCTATTTCAGTGTCATGGAGGTGGGACTTAACTCTGACCGAGCTGTTCCTGATGGCACTGTCTTGGCTTTGGTAGCTGTTAAAAGATGCTGAAATGCTCGTGCTGGAAACACAACGGCTTGCATTTTGCAAACACAAGAGGGACTCAAAATTTAATTTTTCTACTTAATGATCAGTTTTGAGTGGTGATAGCTTCCCTTTCAAAAACGTTATCCCACAGTAGCCTGAGTGGCATTTATTTAAAGTAGGCATGCTAAGAAGGCACAACCCTCTCCTCTCTGTGCATTTCCACAATCATGCTCTGAAATTTCCTCAAAGGTAGCAATTTTTTAGCACTTAGACCTTGCCAGAACAGACCCTTTCTTCACTGCCAAGTTACACCCCCAACAAAACAGAACCAAGAGAGCAGTGGTGAGTCCACTAGTTGGATTTGTTTCTTGCCTGAGCTCTATCGACAGCCTGGTCGGTCACAGGCTGCCTGCTGAGCTGAGGCTTGCTTGGCAAGCTGCCCTTTGATAGCTGACCTCTTGTCACCCTTTCTGTCCTCTCTTCAACATTTTCACATCTATCTATTCCTGTAAACTTTTATTTCTTTATTATTGCTGGTTCAGTTCTGCAGCATGATTTTTGGTTGCAAGCATGAAAAAAAGTCACTCCTTCAGATCGAGGCAGCTGCGTGGTGAACTGCAAATGCAGCTACATCTATTTAGTTTGGAGGACAGGTATGTTATACAGCTGTCCTCCAAAGGGTGGCTTGTATGGGATGAAGGATGCTTTTACCAGTATAAGCCATGTTTCCACTGGGAAATTTTCCTGATATAGCTATACAGCCAAGTATAACTTTCTCTATTGGAAGGGGCTTCCCTGTCTCTCCCATAGTCATCCTTTTGCTCTTAGCCCGTTCTTCCTTTGCGATGTGGTTACCCAGCAGGGTTTCTGCTTTCCATCTCCAGCTGTCCTTGGGAACACACGGACTGAGGAGAAAACTAAATGCTTGGTAACAAGTAGCCTCCTTGTCCCAGTGAAAAATATGATTAATAATTCTCATAGCTGAGTCCTCACTATAGAGTCACTGAGTATAGAAAACATCATTCTGCAGCCATCAGCAAAATGCGAGAGACATTTATTACACGAGCAGTGTAACTTGCCCTTCTGCTAGTGAGGTGCATTGTTAGTTCATTGTTAAAATTATACATTTAGTTCAGTTTGGAAGTCCCTGATACATGGATCAATGCCAAAAAATCCCAGCCCTCCATTCTCTGGAAGGTCATGGGAGTTGTCAGCCTGTTTGCATGCTTCAGCTGCAGCTCCTGGCCCAAAGCCTTGCCAAAGAACTGCACATTATGCCTCAAAAGTTCCTACATTCAGAACGAAACGAAGTTTTCACCAGCACTTTCCCAGCAGGGAAAAGAAATTGTGTATGCCACCCTGCCATTCCCGGCAGAACAAAGGGAGCCTTTTGTTCTTTGCCGTTCACCTATGGCTTCAGAATGGGAAAAAAAAAAGTTGCCTTTCCTTTCCTGGGAAAGCAACACAGCTACAGCAACACACGGCTATTCGCCGTCTCCAGGAGAGGCTTCGCTAACAAAAGGAGAACGGAGCTTCCTCATGAAAACTTTACAAAACTCTCCTCTTCCTTATCCCTAAATTTCCCAATTTAGAAGAAAAGAAGTGCTCTTCCTCTGTGGGAACCTCATTGATGCGTGCCTGCATATCACACATAGCGTCCTAACACACCGCCGTCTGCTCCACGCAGGCGATGTTGGAATGGCCTGCGGGGTGGTCAGGGGTCACGCTGAGCCGGAACAAAGGCTGAAACCTGTTTCTTTCAGTATCTCAAATCCAGCTGCCAGTGCATTGCAGCGGTGTGAAGGGGTAAATCATATAAAACACATTTCCTAGAGCACGTACAAGGAAATTCCTTCCTGTAGCTCCTCACACATCGGTGCTGCTGAAGCACAGCCTGACCACAATGTTGCTCCTACAGGATGTTTGTCATTCTCATGCAAAGCAATTTCTCCAGCTGTTTGAAGTATAATCACAGGCCATCATCCCTTCTCTCTGGGCAGTCTTTTCTGATGCTTCTTCTGCAAGAGTTTCCCCACCACATTTCGAGAGTGAGGACATCCAGCTGCATCTGGTTTCAACACACTGAAGCTCTTTTGCGTACAGGTCCTCAGGCAGATTGCATCCTGAAGTATTTAGTGGAGTCAAATTGAGAAAATGCCTTCAGAAATTTGGCTTCAAATGGAGAACAAGAGACCTGCAGCCAATTTTCCATTAAAATAAATGATGAGAAACCTGAGACCCATAAGGTGCTGCTAGCTCAAAGGAAGGGGATGACTTCTGCTGTGTTCTTGAGCATTACTCCACTGCATCCTGGTGGATCTCACACCATTTTCTACATGTAAATACTCCATATAGACTTAAAATCAAGCTTAGCATGGAGAACAAGATTACTGCAGTTTGTGGGACTGCCAGCTGACAAAAAAAATAATCAAATCATCTTTGCTACTTTATTTTACTTAAGAAGTGAAATTTTGCAACTTTTATCTTTGTAGTTCCAATTTTTCAGTAGCTATCTCACTTTGTTCATTATATCTGTCTGTCTCTCTGCCTGTCTGCCTCCAGCACTGTTTCATCGCTTCTCATACGGTTCAGGGCTGTTCACTTTTGGAGGTTGCAGGGGTGGGTGTTTTGCAGCGTGCCAGGGCACTCCTGCACGGTGCAGCCTGCTGAGCAGCGCCGCTCCCAGAGGTGGTCCCGCAGAGGATCCCACAGAAGCTGGGTTCCTGCAGAGCATCCAGATGAATCAGCATCACCATACTGGGGAGTATCTGCTGCACCAGACCCATGCACAGAGTACCTGGGGACATTAATTAACAACCCCACCTGCTCATTTCGGCAGTATATCGGTTGTTTTCTGCATCACGGATTCAGTGTTGCCAGGAGCACAGCACTTGTGGTTACCAGTAAGCTCTATGGGAGGCAGAGGTTTTAGCATCTTCAGGGGAGAACATTACAGAACTGGTCCCAAAAAGTCTTGCAGAAGGTCTTCATTGCTCCCATGCTCTTATTCTTGTCTGTAAATATTGTAATGTCAATGTAAAGTCCCTAAAGGACACTTATGAAAACAAAACTCTGTACCTAATACTAAAGCATTCACATCGCAATTTGATTTTCTTTCATGTTGATGTTGTTGCCACAACACATACGAAGCAGAGGAGGCTATGTGGAGGTCATGTTGTTGTTACTCTAACTTCTCTGTGCGTGGAGCTGGTGTCTAGTTCCAGCTGATGTTGCCATTGTTCTCCAGCCCTGGGGGGTATGGGAACAACGGTCCATGGGTCTCACGGAGGACCTGCGCATGGGTTCTCTTTCGCTGCAACAGCCACTACACACAGCCAGGATACTCTCACTCCTTAGCAGCCTCCTGTCAACTGATCCTTTACTCTTCTGTACATGTTTGCTTAGCTACTCCAGGGTCTTGGTTCTCCACATAACACTTAAATCACTTAGGAAGCTTATCGCTGTGAACTGGTTGTATCCCACACCGTAACCGATATGGAGAGGCTCTAGCCGCTGAGGGGGATTAATGCCCTTCAGAGGGGTTGATTTACAATATTCAGGATAGTCAGAACATAAACATGACCATATTTATATTCCTGAATGTTTTGCTTGTGGGTGGATGTCAGGTCTGAGAAACTATTTGTTGTATGATCACACCCATTATCATCCTGGGTAAATTTGAACAAGTAACCGGGAAGGAAATGGTTCCAGATTTGCTGCCAGTCTCCTCAGCCATCCATTCCCCCCTTCCAATGCTTTCCTTATTTATACTTCTTCCATATTTATAAAAAAAACATAAGCCCATGGGATTCACTTTTGGTTTTTTTCACTTTAGACTTCTAGCTTCTAAGAATTTTTTTTTTGTTTTTTCTGCTTCTTTTTAAGTGGACTCTAAACTGCCCATGTGACTTACATGATATTTACTGAAGTGAACCCTATGTGGTTTCTAATGAGCTGGGAGGAAGGAGATGTTGCAATGGAGAGAGAAGTACCAGAATTCAGGACAATGAAATATTTACCTTGTGGAAAAAAAAAAGAACTTTTGGGAATAGCTTGCTTTCAGTGCCCAGCTTCTTGAAAGCACAGTTATTAGGAATAACAGCAATTTCTGAAGAAAGTAGTTCTCTTTTTATTTCTCTGCCTGCTGCACTTTAGCAGGAATGTTATTCAGCCCTATCTTCTTTAAAACTGGTTTGTTCAGTTAAGTATTCTTTACCACTGAGAAATGAAAATACCTATTCCATTAGTTAAATGTATGGTGCTCAAAGTGTGAACAAACCCACGTCCGACACTGTTTCCACAGCATTATTATTTCCACCCACTACTTGGAAGAACCTAATCCTGCTGCAAATATGTCGCCCTGCTCACGCCACCTAACCAGTGCAGGGCATGGGAAAAGGGCTGTGCTGTACTTCACCGAAGCATTCATTGTTACTAACAATCATGATTATAAAGGACTATCCCCTAGTCTCTACCAAAAGTGCTTCAAGGACTTTTAGCTGCGTGCACTGCTGCCTCTGCTGCAGCTCGGTCGGTGTGTTTCTGGCAGTGCAGTGAAGGTGCCATGGCACTGAAATCCAGCCCACTGACTGCAGGGCACCACGGTGCAGCTGCTTTTCTCCTCTGGTGTCTTGAATCAGGTACTTCCTTCTCTCTTACACCAAAGAAGTTATTGGCAATGGCTTACCTATCTTAATTAAGCAAATTAATTAATGTAATTTATTTTCTTCTGCCACGTTTAAACTTTTAATTAATCATAATTAAATGATTAATATAAATGTGTGTATAAATCACTTTGAAATCTGATGAAAGAATGCCAAGTTCCCAGGTTAGGTCAGATGGAGATTGTGGTAGACTGGCCAAGCTCTGGGAAAGTACTTGCTAAGTATATTCTCTCAGCCATTTTCTGCTGGTACAGCTAGTCCTTCAGTGCTTTCGGTAGCGTTTGACTACCAAGACTCCAAGAAATTATGTGGCTGTGAATCACTGGCGTTTCAACACATTTTTCTCTAAATAAATATTTTCTTTAGGAAGACAAAAGAGAAGAAAATAATTGCCTCAAATTTTTCCTCTTGGTATTTGTTCTGTATGTACAAGCAAAAAGCAAGCAAATGGTAATATTTCTTAAGAAGGCACTTACATTCTTTGAGAGCAAGTTCTCCCTGCTACAAGCAGCAGGTGTACCTCGCAGCATAGAAAGCAACAGCTTGGGTTTATCTCATAAGAAATGTTGTGCAACCTCAGTGTCCCTTGAAGAACCTCATTTCCACCAGCATCTGACACACCCACCCCATGTAAAAGGAGATTAAACAAATACTTAATTTTGTCTGAGTCATAGCTTTTCGTGCTACAAAACGTGTATCTAAGGGATGTTTGCTTAAATCTGCTTGCCTAAACTGATGAGAAAAGTAGAACTGAGTAGTAAACTTCAGTGCAAGAAGGATGCGCTGTCAGTGCTGGGAAATGTGCATCTTCTTCATCTTGAGTGACAGCAGGGAGGCGTGGGATAGAGCAGGGATAGAGCGCGAGCCATAGCATTGATCAGGGAAGACTCGTACAAGAGCGTGTTGTTGCTGCCACAGTCGTGAATCAGGTTGTGCTGTGTCACATCTCAGTGACGTGTCAGTGAGAGAGAGAGGAAAAACACCCTCCTTTGAGATAGGACTGGGACATGGTGAAACATCAGGTAACAGAATTATGCTAATATATATTTGGCTACAATTGATTAGAAAAAGAAAACTTCATTGATGAAAACCAACTTAGGACACACTGTCCCCGGATACTGACAAATATCCAGGAGGTATTTTTGTCTCAAAACAAAATTGTGGGAACATATATTTTGGGTCAGTGATCTTTTTTTTTTTTTTAATATGTTTCACATAATAAAGAATCAAAAATACTTTTAAAAAGGCTTATTCCAAAATGGAAATACAGTGAATCTTTTATCCTGAAAACTGCTGAAATGTGATTTTTACTGTTTTTCAGACAAGTTTGGGTATGTTTTTATTAAGACAATTGCCAAAAACTGAACATAAGGATTTTTAAAATCACTTTTTTTGGAGCAATGTTTTCCAAAGTTTTTAATAACCTCTATCTGACAGTGGTGGCAGGTTATTCTTTCTCAGTATGCTTTACTACTTACAATGCTTTACACAATGTTTCAGGATATCTATCTACCTGTGTCTGTATATCTTTTTTCTTGTAGAAAGTGTTCATATTTTCTGGAACGTTTCGGATGAATTTGGATCCTTATGGGCAGTGGAATGATGAAGAAATATGGAAAGTCGCAGAGGAGGTAAAACTGTTCAGAGTTATTTGTATCCCTCCGGTGAAGCTGTTACAGCAGAGCGCGGTGCAGGTCAAATGATTGTCATATGTTACATTTATATAGAGTCTTAGAAAAAAGAGTGCTGAGGAGAGATAATGCTATGCTATAAACCATGTTTCCATATTACCTAATAAAAAGGCGCCTTTGTCAGAGATTAAAAAAAAAAAAGATAAACTTCCATACAGCACAGTCTGGGTTCCTCATGCAGTGATTTAGCGTAGGTGAGGTTTTATGTTTGGCTCTGCTGGGTGACCCTGAGAGAAAAAAAAGTGGAGGAAGCTGATACAGCAAAACATCCTGTAATCTTTTCTCATTTTAATGCTTCGGTGAATATATGAAATCTCCGCAAGGCATTTTTCTACCAAAATGTGTAAAAATGACTAGTGAACATTTCGGAGGGCAGAAAAAAAGAAGACAAATGTATGTGGCCTGTCCTAGAAATAAGACTGGTGTTATTGCAATAGGAAATATTTATATTCAGCTTAGCAAAATCTTTCCTCAAAGTATTTTCCAGTTATTGCCATTCTCAGGCCAACGTAAAGCCAGCTGAGAAGGAGCACTCTCTGCCACTGCATTCAGGCTTACATACCGCTTGTGTCATGGGCAGTTGCCTCTTCCATGGAAAATAAGAATCATGGAATATTAGATTTTATGAACCTGAAGGTTTTCTTCTAATTCTAAGTTTAGGTTTTAGCAGCTTTTTTTTTTTTTTTCCCAAAATTAGGGGCCAGAATTTTACAGTTCTGTTTCCGTGTGGAGCTGAGCCGCATGCATTACGGTTGTCAGATGCCACCTATTGGCTCTGATAGTGCTTAATAGGTTGCACAGGTGTATGTAATGCCTGGAGAAAAGGCAGGTGAGAGTTATGGGAGGGAAAGAGCTGCAGCCTAGAAAGCAGATTTCTCTTTCCGAGGTAGGGATGACCTAATTAATACAGACTCAATAATTAATTGGTGCCATTTTCCTTGTTCATAGCAAGTCTCAAGTATTAGAAGATGCTTACAAGTGCGGGACTTAATCCCAAAGCTTCCTCCTTTCCCATCCAGGAGGTTAACTCAGTCTCTGCTCTCTCTCTCTTTTGGGTTTATCTCATTTCTTCTCTATGTTTGGAAAAGAGGGAAGTAGACACTATCTATGAGTAATTTACTGTCAAAGGAAAACATCATGACATTTTTGGTTAAATGATGTGACAGGAGCTTTTCAGCTGGTCCTAGCAGAGACAACAGGGTGCTCAGTGCTGTGCTTCTCCACTTCCCTGAGGCTGGGGAAAAAATGGATTGTGGATTAACATCCCCTTTCTTGAAAAAGACAAGCTCTACTTCTGCTTTTGAGGATTGTTTTCACTGTGCGTGTGAATCGAGCCTGGGATTTTAAAGAGCTAAACCTCATTTACAACGGCATGAAAAAAAATTATTTTGAAGTGTTTATCATTACAGAGTTTGGCAAATCCATATGTGATACAGAGTTTTTCATTGCACAGGCGAGAGAGCAAAGCAAATAGAAAAGAAAAAAAGCTGTAATACTTTTTAGTAGGAGTGATTGGATTGTTTACAAAGTTCATGCTCTTGAAATCTGGCTTGTTAGCAACAGTGAGTCAGTGTAACTTTGGGAGCACGGCACAGAAAGAAGGTTAACTGTCAGCTTATCCCTGACCCATGTTGGCTGCTGAGGATTTAGAGGATCCTGCTGAGATCAGCATCAGCTTTTTATGCTCCTTGCAATCAGCTGCAGAGAGCAAGGCGTTATCTGAACAGATGTCAGATGGTTCACTTCTTATTGCCCCCATATTTCAGCACCTGAATCTGTCAGATTCAGGTGCTGAAACTTTTGAGGCTAAATTTTGATGCTAAATTGCATCAACTTTTGAGGCTAAATTTTACTCTTGTAGGCAGCTGTCTGGACCCTACAGGTACACGGAGAGACCCTGTGCAGTTTTAAGAAGAAAGCAGCCTTTCCAGCTTTCTTGTTGCAAAATTTCATTAAAGGCCATGATGTGTGTTCAAAAGAGGAGTGAGGAACAAAGCAGTGGCCTTAATTTGCTTATAAATAAAATCATGAACTCTTCAGAACTCAATAGATGTACCTACACACCCCAGTTTAATATGGCTTCCATGTAAAATGGAAACACAAAGGAGGAATTCAAATTTTTTTTTGCCCTGGAATGAAAATGAATTGCAGATCAGTAATATTTCAAAAATCCAAGGGGGGCTCTTCATAAACCACTCGGGTTGCATTGCATTTTTATAATGTCTTTTGGAGCAATGCAACTCACATATGTTTCCTGGTTGTCATATTTTACAAAAATTTCTCTGTAAATGCTGCTGATTAGGCCAAGGAACACAGTTGGTTTGCACCTGTGGAAGATGCAAAGCTGTGCTTTGAGGTGTACAAAATGCATCTCCTAATGAGAGCAAAAAGGAGCACTGGAAGAAACAGTCAGAAGACATCTCCTGGGCTGGATTCTGGTTTCTGGTCGAAGTGAAGCAGCTTCACTTGGCACGGGCACCCCTCTAAACGTTTTGTCAGCAGTGCTAGAGGGAAACCCGTGATGCCATTAGTACGAATAAAGTGCACGAGACCTTTGGGGCAGCAAAAGGAGCAGATGGAAATGCTCTCAGAGCCATAGAGACAACAGCCGTGGTGACCTGGGTTATTTTCTCTGTTGCCGTAACGTAGCATGTGAATTTTGGTAGTTTCTTTTTACCCTCCTAGTAACCAAAGAGGCCTGGTTTCCTTTCCAAAATCACTTTCCTTAACATTTCCAAGGATGTACAACACTGCTGGATAAAAAGTTTCAAATATATTACTTTCTCTAGCCTGCTAACTCAGAATGTTTTGGTCAAAATGCCAAAACTCATTGTATGTGACAAACAAATGACGCATTAACTCTCAGCTTCCCAGCATAAATCCTAGCATGTTGTAAGAGTCAAATATTTCAGTGCTTTTCACATCATCCAGCTACTAGCTTGTAGTCTTTATAAGACAGATTCTCCTTTTCATCACTTTATACTTTCTCTTCTCTGTCAGAAATGAAAGGCAAGGAAATTAAAGGCATTGGTTGCCGTACCCACAGTCGGCAGTAACTATAACTCACCGATTTTTCCTGTTCTTTTTCTTTCCGGCAGGTTGGGCTGAAGTCTGTAATTGAGCAATTTCCAGGCCAGCTTGATTTCGTTCTTGTGGATGGAGGCTGCGTCCTCAGTCATGGCCACAAACAGCTGATGTGCCTTGCCCGGTCAGTTCTCAGCAAAGCTAAAATCTTGCTGCTCGATGAACCAAGTGCTCACCTGGACCCTGTGTACGTTTTGATCATTTGTTCTATCTTCTAATATGAAATGAGAAAATCAGTGAGGCAGCACCACCGAAAGACACCTTCTGTAACTTGTCTGATCCGTTACTAAACCTGATTTCAGTAATGTATGTTAGTAATTCTGCATGGGGGATCAGGGAAGCCTAGTTACAACCTTAGCTTTATATCTGACACGCACTTTCCTAGCAGAAATGCAGCACGCTGAGACACTGCAGAGTGTTGGTGTCCATGCATGTAAGCTTTACAACACGCAGCTAGACTATTAAATACCATCAATAAAGTTATGAGCTGTGCTGGCATGTACATTGCAGTCTAAACGGTGATGCTTGTTGGCCTTTCAGAACTTCCCAAGTGATCAGGAAGACTCTGAAGCATGCGTTTGCCAACTGCACGGTGATACTCTCTGAACACAGGCTGGAGGCGATGCTGGAGTGCCAGAGATTTTTGGTGAGTGTTTCTCATAGTCTCACATACTGTTGTATCATTACATTTGATGAATGTGCAAAACACACCAAGCAGAATTGATGAAGTTGGCTGGATTGATGGGGGTCATTCAGGGCAGTTGAGCAACCTAGTCACGTGCAGAAGAGCAGCAGGCTCCCGTTTGCTCTTTCACATGAGCGGTCATAGACACCTGTGTTCAGATGAGCTGGGTCACATTATGGATTAGCTGGATTCCTTCTTTCAACCAGAAGGACAGTTGTGTAGGTTACCCAGCTGCTGATCCAGGTGCCCTATATTGCCGATTGGCTCAGGAGCTCCAGAAAAATCCCAGCATCTCACAGAGCTTTACCGCTGCTAATGTAGAAACAGCTGCCCTTGCTCTTGAGCAATGGGAGGCTCCATGGGGCAGAGGGGTTTCCTGAGAAAACATCTGATGGTCAGAATCGCTGATTTCTTTCATCAAGCCACTTGAATATTCCTTTCTTGTTTGATCAAGGTGACAAAGTATTGAAGTCCTGGGGTATTTCCTTTGTTATATAAAAATGGTTAATAAAGGAAATAAAAGGCAAGTTATGTAATTGTTCTTAAAAATGAGGTTCCTTCCTCTGTATTTTCTTGATGCTTCCATAAGAGAGGACCTTCTTTTTATTAGCAGAGTGAAACATTGTTTTCCATGTGTATTTGCTTGGGTGTGTTATCACAGCAGGAGGAATACAGTCTGAAGTTGAAGCAGGCTAGTCAATGGGCAGGTTGTACGTCCTTTTGGACGTGCTGTTCCTATACATGTGCTAGACTTCAGCCTTGCTGCCAGCCCACAGCCCATGCTGCACTTGGCTGTGTCGGCAGAGCCCCGGCAGGCACGCAGCCTCTGCCCGGAGCAGATTTCCCACAGTCGGAACAACATTTTAGCAACAGAACTGCTAAAAGCTCTTTCCCATCAGACCTGTGCCCTTACCCGAGACGTGTTGGCATTGCAGTGCCAGCGGAAGAGCCTGATTTTTCCCCGTCTGCTGCCTGACAAGGGGAGGCTGGCACAGCCGTACAGGGCAAACCTGTTGTCTCCTTCAAACACAGGCCAGCAGCGCTTCCTTGTTTGGCTAGAAGAAAGCAAAGAAGGCCTGGCACCTTGCTGGCAGCCTTCTCCCTCTGCTTGTGATATAACTGTTTTCTGCAGTTAACACTTTCTTAACCTGGCAATTTAGCAGTGCCGGGGAAATGCCATGGTACCTGGAGACTTCAGCAATCTCAAAGGTAAAAATCAAGTTGCAAGGAGAAACCAGCAAGGTCAACGGCATTTTGTAACTTGAGCAACAGGCACCTTTTCCACATGTTAAAATTTAACATCTGTTTTTATGGTTGTAATTAGAAATTGCAAACTGTAAACTGGGCTTTTCTTGTTAGAAGAAGATCTCTGTTATGTCTTCATGTCTCTTCCCTGCTCCATTAGTTGTGTTAGCTGAATTTTGTCAGCACCACCATTGCCCATCTAATGGAGCAATATGTTTCTTCAGGTAATTGAGGACAATAAATTGCAGCAGTATGAATCCATTCAGAAGCTGCTGAACGAAAAGAGCTCCTTCAGGCAAGCCATCAGCCATGCCGATCGCCTTAAGCTACTGCCGGTACACCACAGAAACTCCAGCAAACGCAAACCTAGACCCAAAATCACTGCCTTGCAAGAGGAGACAGAGGAAGAAGTGCAGGAGACGAGGCTGTGAGACGTGGGCACCCTCTTTGTGGAGTGAATCGTCAGCAGTGCCCCACGATGACAGGACCAGCACTTCTGAACCTGCGGGAGCCATGCACAAATTGAACCTTGCAGGAGGTGTTCACTGCAGCGACTACATGTGTATTTGGGAATTACTTCCCTTCCATGGTTAATTGTGTGCAAATTAGTACATTCTTTGAAGTTTTGCCACTTTTAATGGTAAAACAAGACTTCTTTGAAAAGCTGCTCTAATTTGGTACAAACGAGATGGCAAGCAGAAGTAACCTGCTTTGCTCGACCTAATTGTTTCAGAAAACTTCTAGAAATGTTCTTGCTGTGGTGAGAGGTCCAGACAGCAGAAAGAATGTGAGAAAAATAATCAAAGCTGGGTGGAAAATAGAAAAATCAGAATGTAAAAAGCTTCTTTGGATTCACTTCCTGCAAAGGAACTAAGGGACAATATCAGCAAGGCACACAGAAAACTTCCTCCTCTTTGTTCTTCATGCAGCAACTGTAATTTCAACTTAGGAGAAGAGGCCAAATGCCCTTTCATAACAGCGCACCGCTCCACGTGTGTAGGTGAGAATGAAGGAAGAGAGGATATTGGCTTGCAAGCCCGTCAACATCTGTCACATCTCCACAGTTAAGGAAGAACTGATATTTCCTCTTAAAACCTCAGAGGCTGTCAAGCCGACCCTGCAGACGCTCGCAGCAGGATGAGTGCAGGCTGACACCAGTGTCTAGTGAAAGGTAGGACTCGTGGCAGTGGAACTCTAATAGTCTGCATAGGTCTGGCACCTTTACATGCTTTTTACTCTAGCCTAAAAAACAAAAAAAAAAAAGAAGAAACCTCTCTGAAGTAGACTTTAATAATGAAATTAAATTTTTATACTCTTCTGGGTTGCAGTTTTATGATGAAACTGAACTTTCTCTAGGATATTTTATTTATTTTAATATTGTTGCAAACATTTACTAAGGAAATGATGTATTTTAAGAGTGATTATGTACCATAAAGAAAAATATATTTGTACAAAATGTTTTATATTTGGATTGTTGGGGGTTTTTTTGCTACTAGTCTTTGATGCCACATTATGATAGAGCTGTTTGTTAAAAACGAGGGCCGCCCCAGAGTTAGTCCTGGTACTCTCCAATGCTGTCTCTGTGCACTAAAGTATTCTAGTGATACAGACAGATTATTTTTTTCTTTAAATAAAAGAAAACTAAAAAAGAAACCGCCTGTACGACACTTTACAACACACTCCCCCACGGTGCAGACACGGCAGACCCATTCTGCCGCTTCCACTTCAGTCATTGCTGCCTCTCCAAACACGTGCATCGTCTTTAATAAACACATTTTATGTCTTACGGAACCATCGGTAAGGTCCAACGCCGACGCCCAGCCCGCTGCCCGGCCTGCCCGCGGGCCGCGGCTGGCGCCGGGCGGCACTAGGTGGCGCTGCGGGGCTCCGCCGGGGCCTGGCTCCGCCGGGGCCTGGCTCCGCCGGGGCCTGGCTCCGCCGGGGCCTGGCTCCGCCGGGGCCTGGCTCCGCCGGGGCCTGGCTCCGCCGGGGCCTGGCTCCGCCGGGGCCTGGCTCCGCCGGGGCCTGGCTCCGCCGGGGCCTGGCTCCGCCCCGTCTTCTCCCGGGGGAACAACGCGCGGCTGCAGGTAGAAGCAGCTGGGTCCCTCTCAGCCTGCGTTATTCCCATGGGGTGGTAATTTGGCAAAAGAAGGGCTCTAAAAAGAGCCTTTTTAAGGCCACCGCTACCAGCTGGTTAGCAGCACCACCGCTCAAATGCTTTGCAAAGATAAAGCGGTTATAAATGAGCTCTATAGCTCTCACGCTGCTTGAGCCCTGAAGCTGCAAAGAGCAGCACATGCATGTCTGGAAAATAAACTCCTTCAGGCATAATGTAGCAACAGCAACTATGCCCCTGGCCTGGGACGGCACCCAGCTGGGCTGGGCACTGTGGACGAGAGCCGCTGCGGGTGCTGCTGGGTCAGGCTGAGCCCTCGAGCTCCGGTGCTCACTCTGGAGCAGCTGCTTACCCTGTCCCACTCTCGTTTTCCTCTAGCTCTGTCTCACATTACATATTTTCTGTCCCACATTACCTATTTCCTCTGCAAATATGCTTTTTTCTTTTATCTTATTTTTTTCCCACCTGGTCCTTCATACTGTACTTTCTTATCTATCTTCTAGCACTTACCTGGGTCTCTTTCCTTTCCATCTGCATGAACATCTCCTTGCTTTGCCTAATTTTCTCCCTGAAGTGATGCCTCTTGCTCACAGAGAGTTCTGGATATCCTTGAGTCTTGATTTTGCCATGCCACTGTTTCTCTGCCACTAAGCTCTGCTTGCTGTAGCCTTTATAACAACTGAAAACCAACTGTGTATTGAAGTAGCATCACTTTTGAATCCCATGTCCATCCCTCCTGCCCCCTCAAATTGTTCGCCTCACACTGTATACCACTTTTCTGACACAGCCAGCTCTCCGTTTGTACAAATCCTTACAGTGTATGCAGCCAAGTCGGCCGGGAGGCCAGGGCTCCTGCAGTGCAGCCAAGCCCAAGGAAGAATGCCAAGGATCGCTCTTTTTCAGGATGTTACTCAGAGAAGCAGACATACCATGCGGGAGAGTTTATTATCTAAATAAACAAGATGATATGGAAAGGTCAGCAGAAAAGAACCACTGGGTCATCAGCATCAGTGCGCACTTCAAAGCTTGCACAATTAGTAGCGTTAATTTTTTGGGGTCATTGTTAGAGTTAGGAGGTGGCAAGTTGGACTGAGCAGACAGGGAGACATTTCAAGAGAGGAAAAGGTAAATACAGCAGGAGCACGTAGTAGAGGGGATATATGCGGAAGCTGCTGATACAAACACCCAGAAGGAGCGCTTCGAAGGAAAAAATAAAATGTCAACTGACTGCCCCCCGCCCTGGAGCACACGCTGCACAACACTCATTGAAACAGCTTCTGCCATCAGTACCTGGCTGCCACCACCATACTGCCTGTCCGAAAGAGCCCAGGCAAGATCCTGCAGAAATTGTTCTCTCTCTGCCCTCTGAAGGCAAGTGGGAAAAGGCTGGAGAAGAATGTGCTATTTCTTTCAGTCCAAAAGTACTACTTCAGCTACTTTGAAGCTCAGGCTGGAACAGGAGGTAAGTCAGTACCAGCCTCCATAAATGAGGAGGACAGCATCTGCTTCCCAACAAAAGTCGAGAAGAGCGCATTACCTTGTAGAATAAGCATTCTTGTACTTGCTGTCGGTGGGATAACAGCTCCCAGGGCTGTTTGCCTGAAGCTGAGCTGGGAAGTTGCACATGCTGCTCATGGTGGAAAATGGAGCACAAGGGGGAAGGAAAAAAAAAAAGAAAATGAGGCTATAATGCAAGCACAGTGGAAGAAAAGAAAAAACAATGACCTTCATAAACACAGGTTGAACATTATTTAAGAGAATTTTTCTTTTAATGTGCTTTACTTTGCATACATTTGATAAAACAAAACAGCTACATGAAAAAGAATACCCCTCCCAAAGCACTTTGTTATTAAAAACACACACTTGTACTATTAAAAGAGGGTGGGTGGGGGTGTGTAATACATGGCCAAAGAGAAGAGCATGCTGACTCTAGTACTACACATGAAGATTTGATTTTACAGCCTGCCTGGAAGAAACCAAAAAAGTTGAAAAGAATGAAATTACCCTGCAAAGTATCTGTGGCTCTCCTTAAGTACAGAGGAAAAGGGTGGCCAAACTGCTAATACAGCACTAAGCAGCTCTTAGGACAGCAACAACCAAGCAAGGTTAGCCTAAACAAACTTGAACTCTACACATTTAACCATCTTTGTAAATCTTGCATACAAAATAAATACACAAAGCAGCTTGATAATCATCATTAGTGGGAACTGCTCAATCTCACTGGGCTCAAACAAGCCTGCTGTTCCAAAAAACAATTTTGCTTTCACAGTTGCTTAACTGGTGTCTTACCAGCTTTAGTATTTTATTCATGAAATAGCTATTTCCCAAGTCTTTCTTAAGTTCCACCTCCTCCATTTCCACAAGCCTCACATCTCTCAGCCAGCTACACCAATATTGGAGCTGCTAAACACCCGATTGCCTCTGCACCTCTTTAATTCTACCCTGTTCAAGCAACAGGTTTAAGTTATTTCCCTGAAATGCGGCAGCTCTTGGAAAAGGTGCCTTTTAAAACATTTCCTCACATTAGGATTCATTCTGAATTGGCATTAGTTGTTTAGAGGTCAGTTCAGAACTATATAATTTGTGCATTCTATTTACTTTATCTAAAAAGTATTCTGGTAACTTTTTTCTCCTCTTTCTGATGTAAGTATTGTAGCTCTACCATTGCTTGGCTATGATTGAAAGTTTGGAAAAAAAAAAAGCACTTTGGAACTGTGTGTACACTTGTTCACTAATGGACAATTAATTGCTGCCTAAAAAATCTTGCAAATTGAGCAACGTGCAATGCAGTACAGTAACACATTTCCTTCACAAACTCATGTTCTCCAAAACCAATTTCCTTTTCCTAGGATAAACAATATTTCTCCTAATTTTATTCACCAGGACTTACTTCAGTCTCAAAATACAACCCTTGCAAATGCAACTGGAGATTTTCAAGTGATGTCTAACTTTCTTGCCTGTTATTTGCTCTTCTTTCTCAACAAGTTCCTTCTCATTGTGATCAAAGCTTTAACATGTGAAGGGGTTTTCTTTGTTTCCTCTCCCCAAACCTTTGAAACATCCTATATAAAAATGAATTTTGGTCACTCCGATATGTTCAGGGGCCTACAATTACCGTTGCTGTCTCTGTGATGAGCCTGTGAGTTTGGTGCAACCTCTGCAGCTGGAAAAGGAACGTGCCACCAACTGGACCTGCCAGTTACTTGTGCTCTGTTTTCTCCTAAGCCTGGACTGCACTGCGTGACATAGGGGACCGCATCCCAACTCCTTTTTCAGCTAATACTAGCCAAACTACAGGTGGACTACCACTGTGCTGAGGAAGTATTTCCCCTCTTCTGACTTCCTTCCGTTTCTCTACTTTTAATTCCTTCTCTTGGAATTAAAAGTCCTTTCTTTCTGATATCTTAACTGTATGCAAAAGCAAACTTCTGCCTTCTGAGCCTGCCTTTGCTACAGCCCAGCACAAACACACCTCGTGCTGTCCCGACAGTCGCTTTGACTTCAAGTTTCTGAAGAACAGCACACTTTGTAATTCTAAAGTCACTTAGTTATGGTTTGAACACCATAAACATCACTTTAGCCAGAGTGAGCACCAAGAAATTGGTCTCTCATCCTTTCTCCAGATTGGCTCCTTCCACAAGCATCTTCCACCTGTAGAGGCTATTCTGCTTCTCCAGTTTTACTGGAAAGATGGAGGGTTTTGATTTGTTTTGTAAATCACTTGAGCTGTGTTATGGGAAGAGATGAACCTCAGAAATTCAGGCCGTCCGATTTTGTTCTGGATGAACGTTGCTGCCTTTGTTGAATGATAGAGCAGGTTTCTTCACACTTTTCATTTTGGAGCTCATGCTCAGCAACTAAGTAACTGAGGCAAATATCTCATGGACTCAGACATTCTTTTAAGGAAAATATTCCATGTTCTTTGTCAAGAAATAAGAACCATAGGAGACATGCTGAAAGCTTTTATTTTCAGGACTGACTTGAAGTGGAGAGCTGGAATGTTTAGGACTTACCAAGGTCACTGGTGGATGACAATGATCTTTTATATTCCTCTGGTTGAAGAGATTGAGCTGTGTATAAGGACTGTAGCGTAGTCAGATAGGGGCTAAATTAAAAGTCTTTTCACTGACCTAGTGGCCTGTAGAATGGAGGGAACCTTAGAAGCTTCCCTATACTTTCTGAGATACTCGTCCACATAGGCAGGGTTTCTCTGTCTTTATTTACCTCACCTCTTTTAAAGATATGGAAACGGGTAATAGATGAGAGTGGAGTGCAGCATGGAGCCACATGGTCCACCATTGATAACACACTTAAAACCTCTCTGCTTAAGACACAGGAAGGAATGAAGAAAAATTATTTTGCCCAGTACTAACCCAAAATAAGAGTAGTTGATATTACAAGTCACGTATGAGGAGTGCTGTTTGTAGCATCACAGGAAGAGCCTGAAGACACAATGAAGCCCTGAACTCATGAACAGAGCCTTGCTTTGCTTCTGCACAATCTATCACAATCCAAAGCATAAACCAATGGAGAAGCCACTATCTTCACGTCCAAACTATTTTATGGTTATGTGTTTTTCACCATTTGATGGCAGGAACTGGTATGGCCTAACAAGAGAGCTTAACAGTTACTACAGAAGATAAGATTCAGTTAGGAAATCTGCAAAATACCCTGTGATTAAAGATGTATGAAGATCACAGACTGACTTGAACTGAAAGACAGACAAACAAAATGATAGCAGGTAGAAATCAACCAGGAAAAAGATGCAGATGGAGGGAGATTAGGACAGCAGGCTGAAAAGAAAGGATAATAAGGGCATTGAAAGGCAATGTTAAATTTAGCAATAGAGACCTAACTTTCAAACCATGAACAGATGATCAAAGTTACTGTCTTCTGCAGATTTGCACTCAAAGTACAGCACAGAAGACTTCTGATTCTCACACACAATACACAGTCTTAAAATATATCTCAAAACATGCTTTAGGACACTGTGCCTAAGATCTTCCCTCACAGAAACACACTGCTAACTCTTGATCTAAATGAGGTCTGACATTTCCAAGGTGTTTTTTCAATGTAGAACAAACCTAGCTTAGAAGCATGTCAGGATTTTTCTTATTTTCTTATAGCTCTTTTTTAAAAAAAATTGATTTATTGTTATTACAAATCCTGACGTTGTAACTTGTGTGATCACTACAAAAAATGTTTTCCATTTTGTGTTCCTCCTCACCATGAAATCCACGCCTGAGCTGCTTGGACAAGCTACCAAACTGCTGCTCACACCGCTTCAGCACGTAAGGGATGCTAATTGCCGAGACCCATTTCTCTGACCTACAGTGGTTCGCAGATGACTCATTCTGCTAAGAGCCAACTGCAAAAGTAGCATCCTGTTTTTCAGCACCAAAACTGGGGGGGGGGGGGATCAACCTCTAGAGAAATCATCTGTATGCAGTTATATGTTACTATCACACAAGAAATTGAAGTTTTAATAAAACAGTGATTACCGAAAGACACGGTAGTTTCTAAATATACTGTGTGGGAAATTATTACAGAAATAAGCTTCTAATATTCTATATCGATAGAGATAACACACACATACAAACTAAGAGACAGCAAGACAGACAATATGCAGTACAAAAACTTTATTGACATGAGTTTGGGATGACTGTTTTACATATAAAGATGAAGTGTTAGGAAACAGTTAGGTAATCCTTTCCTCTTCCAGGCTTTTCTTGAAAAAATGCTATTTTGGAAATTATAGATGTGACCATGTTGCTGTCCATAGCTCTCAAAACCATCTCCTGATAGCCCATCAGAAGGCATCTAAGTCTGATCTCAAGAAAACTTTGCACTTCCCTTTGCCTACCAGATGAGGTACCTAGACAGCGAGCGTTTCCACATTATTACAGTTCACAAGTATAAAACTGTAGCTACCCTAAGGAGAGACTGGGGAAATAATCCCTTTTTAGAAACTCTCCCTTGTGGGAACATGATCTATCTCTGTAGTGGGGGGAAAAATGAAAAAGACTTAATTTTAACTCAAGTATCATTTCACAGCAATTACATCTTAAATCCACAATAGAAATTGATAATTACATAGTAACTCATGTTATCGCTACTACATTATCTCTGATAATACTGTAGTTAAGCTTGTGCTCAAATTCCTTTTCAGTAAAACCTGTTTCTGTAAAACACTATTATTTCTCAGATACTTTTAAAACACTAATGAAGCATATAAAAATTTTTACAGTATACAAGAAAAACTAAGTTAATAAATGATCACATTTTCTTCAATTCTATCAAAGAATAAGAGTCTGAGAAAAATAACCTTTATTGCATTTTAATTTCTCAATCTCTTTCCTTTTTTAAAAGATAAAAGTTATAACGGAAATTCATGACATTTTAGATGAAGAAAAGCTTGGGAGAAACAAAATCACAATTCAGCAGGCAGGTGGGGAAATCAAAGTATTTAATATGGCTTGTAGCTGAAAGTAATTGATCTGCGTTTCCAATCAGTTTAGTTATTGCCACATTCCATTAATTTTTCATTAAGTGAAGATAAAAACATGTCTTTAAAATGCATGTACAATAGCTTTAAGCCATTGCTGTACATATTGTGCAACTCATCTGAATGCAGTTTAACACGTGAACTTAATAGAATATATTTATATACAGTATATACACAAACAGAATCTTGTGGTAATACCCCTGAATATTATCATTTAAACGAGTAATTTTCATAATAAAAGAAGAAAAAGAAAAAAACATCTATGAAGGTGGCAAAACTGCCCATTTCTGAAGTTTAAATCAATATAATTTCCAGCTGATTTACATAGAAATAAAACTGTGGTCCTGTACAAACTTTACATTACAGGGAAACAGTTTATTTTTAAAAAATATTTACATATTTGAGTACTTGGTTCTTTGCAAGAGATTATATGAACACAGAAAATTGTATGGTAGGCAGGATTATTTATTAGATTTTTCTATTTGTTCTTTTTTGTGCAAATTCCAAATCTCTCTTTTTGTGTTATTATCTGCCTCTATTTGCCTTGTATTACTGCTGCTGCTTTTTTTAGTATTCTGAGAAGGCTGGGTGACTTTACTTCTAGGAACAGGAAGAAAAGATTTAACTCTTGAAACACCCAACTCCGTCTTTGATTTACTGTTGCTGCTTTCCACAGTTCGACTGCTGCTGAGAGGACGCATTCCATCCTATGAATAAAAAAAAGCATTTTCTGTATAAATAATTACTGCAGTTTGACCTGAAAAACAACCACCCAACCCTACCAGCCCCATGGAACCCTTGTTATTTACAATCCTTTGCAGTTTGATATGACAGCTTCTTACTACTTGGTGAACAAACTATGGCTCTTTTTTGCTTCTTTGACTGAAAGGAGATATCATCAACATCTTAGAATAACAAAATAAGTCAATGGGGTTTTTGCATTGCCATTGAAAAAAACTTAAATTTGATTCTCAGAGGTCTCAATTTCAAAAGTACCCAAATAAAAAAATACATGTTCTTTCTTTCATTACTGTGGAAAGATGACAGCCACAGCTAAAAGGGAAAAAATGGAAATTTAGGTAGTTATGAGGAGAAAATTCAGCTTTACAGGTTGAATAAAGATATTTACTTTTTCGTACCATCAAGGCCACAAATAATAACAAAATAACCACAACAGAAATAATACTTCAAGAATGGAAGTTGAAATGCTAGTTACATTTTAATCCATAATCTTATAGATTGTTTTCTTATAAATTGGATTTTAGCATCTCAAATTATTTGTGCTAAGAAGCTACATTCTTAAAAACCAGATAATATTCACCCCCTCCAAATTTAAATACCTGAAGTGCCAAAGTAAGGTATGTTGTCACTTTTTGTTCCTTTGTAGTCTAGGAAAAAGAGTTAGTTAAGCCATTTTATCGTGGTCACTAATGTATATCTTTCATGAGAGATGTCTATCTTTCCACTGACAGGAAAAGAGAATTAGGACCTTAACTGTTAGAATCAGTTAAATCTAGATCACCCTCTGGGAAGCAATATTAAAAAGTTCATTTTCACCATCAGCTACTGCTCTTCATGTAAAGGTTGGTGGCATGAAAACACATTATTCATCACTACCTATTCCTTATTAATCCTTGATACCATCAATTTGTTTGTATCCTGGATCCAAGATTTTGCATCTCTTATCAGCCTTCTCTCCCTTCACAAACTTGAAAGCATTTTTTCTTTCAGCCAATTAAAAAAAACCTGAGAACCACTGAGAACTACCACTGAGAACTACCACTGAGAACTACCACTGAGAACTACCACTGAGAACTTTGACGTCAGAGCAGCTCAATTCTACTTAGATAATAACGCTCAGGAAAACAGTGGTTTGAAATCATATATATTTGGGTAATCACTAAAAAGAAAAATGGTACAAAAATAAATCATGACCCAGTAATTTACATCAAGAATTTAAAAACGTTTTGCGCTTTTACAAACTTACTGAATAACATTAATTGGGGGGGGAAAAATGAACCTGGGGCTTTTATTTCTCTCAAAATCTAATGTGAATAACTTATAATGTCAAAGTAATGTTAACAATACTTGGCCTAGGGAGATGGCTTTATGTAAACATGAAGACTGAAACAAATACATCCATTATTTAATAAATCTTTAGTTTCCATTAAGACACATGGAAGAAACTTGGCATGGTATGTCTAGCAAGTTTCCCTAAGAATCACGACAGTTTATTCTTGTAATAAACAGGGCACTGGAACACTAATTCTTTGGATCCAGTCAGGAATTCAGATTTTGGAGAAACTCAAGACACCTTCCCTATCCTACTACAATACTCATTTCACCTACCTTTTGTGCTGTTGTTTTACTTGGATTAGTACCATTTGCTGAAAATACAGGACTGTTATGAGAGTTATTGAACATCAATAGCTCATCCTTAGAATCTGCAATCTAAAAAAGATAAGAAAATGGTGATTTTTTTTTTTTCATTATTCACAGCAGAGATTATGTTTCAATTTGCCAAATTTTGGAGTCTTGATTTTATTTTCATGTAGTTTCTGTGCAATGCAATGCATAAATATCCAAAGAACAATTAAAATATCCTTCCTTTAGTCTTGAGTGCATTTGTAGGAGATGGGAGATAAAGAGAGAGATTTCACATCGACTATTATCAGAGGAAGATTAAACATACATTTCTAGAGCAATACTATCCAGCGGAGCTTAAGGGCAGTTTCCCATTAAATTTTATCCAGCCCCAGGAACATCACAGAAAGGAATGATCTTTTTCTCTTCCTCCTGCCATGTTTCTTCCTTACTATTTTCCATCTAACCTTGTGACCATGCAATAGCAGATAGAGTCTGATCAGCCTTCTGTCCTCAGTGAAAACTAGGTACTTTATCCTGGGGCAAGCTGATCTGATTCAACTCTGCAACTGCAAAAGTACTCAATCCCAACATAACAGAGGCAGCAGGAACATATTTGAGTGAAAGGGCAAATTAGACGGTAGAAGTACTTATTTTGATGGCAGCCTGAAATTACATCACACAAAGAAAACATGCAACAGCACCCTTACTTCTGTAAGGCTCTACTAGACAGCTAGAGAACTAACTACAGAAATTCCAGCCATGGACGGTTCCACCCATTGTGAGGAAACTGAAAAAAAGACTGTGACATCTATCTCCTTCCTTATCTAACCCATATTTCCTTGAATTGTCAACAATGAGCAATTACATTTTACATGTTATTAAACACAATTTTAAGTTGGTTACCATTTCTTTAAGCACATCCCATTCTTTTAAGGATAGATATGGTAAATCCCTGCTAACTGACTAGTGATTAGCTTGCCAGCTTGATACATGTGACTTATGCAAGTACTGTAAGTACTTTAAAAAAAAACAAAACAAAACACCATAATAAAGGGTTTCATTAAATAGGTTGAAAAATCTTCCCAAACACAGTATTTCTTTTTTTAATAAAAACTTGGTTGACTTCTAAGAATAAACAGAATACTTAATAAAGCAAAACTAATGGAACTGCTGTTCAGGGAGATCCTAGAGGATGTAATGCACAGCCTAAGTGGACAATAGCCTAAGACTGACTCTGTCTGTATTTCAAAAGATATGGATCAGCTACTCTGGGTGTGAACACAGCCTGCTGTCACAGCCATCTACTTCAGCTGTGCTAGGAGGAAAGAAGGAAAAGAATAAATAGCTACAGCTACGGGGAGAGCTGGATGCTTTTGATGTAGAATGAAAAATGAGAGAGATCGACGGCTCCACCCTCTGTTCCAACAGGCCTCCCATAACCACCCCAAACCCATTCCAGCATAGAAGTTAGCCCCAAACCTACGAGCCTTGCAAGCCTCCTTCACCCTTTCTGCCACTGTTAAAGAAAAAGAATTAGGCCAATCCATTATTTCTTGCTTGGGGCAGCAAAACTGAATTTTGCCTACACAGCAGAGGAGCTTTGAGCCAGTTCTGTGATGGCTAATGGGATTACATTAAACAAACCAAATGTACAATGCATATTAGGAAAAACTTTCTATGTCTTTAAGACTACAAAACAATTTCCCAGTGGAAGCAATGATAGCATGAAAGATAACATGGGGAACAATAATGCAGAGAAGGCTATTGTCTCTAGCATTTATGAACTTATAAATTTCAGCCTCCACTGCAAAAACCTCTACAAGAAAAAAATAGTGAAGGTGTAATTTAAAATAATGTATATTAAACCAGAACACTTACCCTCAAATGTATCATTTATTAGTTTACTTTAGCTTATTCCCAAATAATTTAATAATTTTCTTCGGTTCTGGCAGTGCTTGTAAATTAAAAATTTATTTTAAAACACATAGCAAACAACTGCATAAGGTAATGATGTAAATTATTTAAAAACCTTGTGTTTACCTTGCTTATATCAGGCTCAGATTTGCTGGAACACATACTTTGAAGTTCCTGCACAAGATCTACTTCATCATCTGAACCAAGGGACAGCCTTTGCTCCAGATTTAAGGTTCTCAGTTGATCCTTCTCTGAAGATCTGGTTAAATAAAAAAAACAAACCGAGAGAGCAATTAAAATTAAGCTATGATACAGAATTTAAAAATAAATATTCTACACCCTGGAAAATAGTAATTTATTTCCAAAGAAATTCCAAAGAACAAAGGATTCTTCTGCCCACTATCTGCAAAGATTCTCCTCTTTTTAAGATGGAGCAATCAATTTTATTCCACGCTCCTTTTTGGACTTAATTTCAAACACTTAAAAAAACCCTGGCACGCTGGAAACATAAGTATTCTATGCTCTCTGTGCCTGTGAATATGGTAGAACCAAGGCTTCAGATTGAAGTACAGTCTCAAATGCAGTTCCCTCTGGCTAATTCGTACACTTTCTTACAGAAATGCTGTATCATTTAGACTAAAGTGCATATACTATGCCATTTTGAGTTGCCATTCAGTGAGCTAAAAGAGCTAGAGGAGTTTTTAAAATATAATGCCAGGTGAAAAAAGCATACAGTTGGCTTTTCATGGCAGAGTAAGTGTTACATAATATTCTTAAGTCATAGATTATTCTGTTACATAAAAAGACATGTAGTTCTGCAAGGTTTGAATTACAGAAGTGGATTCTAAAGTTATATTGAAGTACATAAATTTTATTTTCTCTCAGAAATGAAAATGAAAAAGGATTCCTTTCTTCAGATATAGAACCAAAACATTACCAAATACAAACTCTTCATCAAGTTATTATAATGTGCTGGTTTACAACACAATTATATAATCTTTATTGTTTGCTAAGTGTTACAAAT
This sequence comes from Ciconia boyciana, assembly GCF_034638445.1. NCBI lineage: Eukaryota > Metazoa > Chordata > Aves > Ciconiiformes > Ciconiidae > Ciconia > Ciconia boyciana. The sequence goes on along the minus strand of NC_132934.1, from coordinate 28,114,894 downwards.
ACCAGAAACTAAAACTTACTTTGTGGTGAGAGAAGCTCTTTTCTTACAGTTTGGTTGCAACATAGTCTTAGATTTTATACCTGCACAAAAGAGAGATTGACTTCTTAGTGTGTTATCATGTGCGTTGATTTCTTCATTCTAAAATCTGTGATAAACAGGGAAAATGTGTTCATATCAATAGAGTCTGTTACAGATCAGAATACATCCCTTGAAACTGCTCAGAGTAGCATTAGGGCCACATGGAACTGCTAAAATGGCAAATGAGGCATGAGTTGCCGAAGCTTTTGTAGAAGACAGAACATGAGGTTTCTGTGCAAGGCACTTGAACCACCCTTACTAGGTCTCTCAAAGAGATATCACTTGTCAACAGGAAAAGATTTAAGTTTGCTTCATTTAAGTAAAATCAAACAACTTACTCTTACTTGCAATCAGGAACATTTGATTCTGATAGTCAGAAATGGAAGGCTACTAAAATTAAATTCACCATCCCATTTTTTACTTATAGTCACAGATATTAACTGGACTCCAAGAACATTCTCAGGTACAAGATACAGTATCAACTATCCTACTTCAGGTTATGTTCATTTGATGTCCTAAATCCTCTTAGTGGGATTAGATAAATTCACAATTCAAACAGAGAACTAGCAAGCAAAATCAGGACATTAGAGTTACAGTTCAGCAAAAGCAGACTTCTTTCTGAACAAGAGCTTAAGAAATGAATAGCTCAATTTAACATTACGAAGTACCAAACATCAAGTATTTCAGTATTTTATATGTGAGGTAATTGAGGCTAGAATCTTACTGTTTCTAAAGTGTGTGTGGAGGAGCCTTTCTCTCTAAATCCCTTCCTAACTCTTCTCTTTGAAGGAGTTACCTTCATTTTATGGAAGGAAAAATAAGTCATTTGATTTTGTACTGTAGAAGTTTTCCTGTTTGATATTGTATTCGGTTATGGTATTCCTAAGTTTTCCTTCTAGACAGATGTGTACTTTTAGAAGAATGATATGTTGCTTCTGCACATATCCAGACATTATCCTTGTGTAGTAAACTGCTTGTTAGATGGCTTATGATCTTGAGGTGAAAAGACATTTCAGAAGTGCCAGCTACTAATATAACTTTCACATTTATACACATGCATAGACCCAGCCATATAAAGCCTTCTTTATCAAGCAGCATACTGAAAATGATGTGGAAAATTCTTGAAAACTTTACAGTATCTGTGACTACACAGAATTTTTTACATTTATTTTTTGCAAAATAAAGTGAAAATCAAACAAAAATCTTTGATTTAAAACCCAAGATCTCTTCCTTCCACTACTCTAGATTATTCTACTCAATTTATCTAATAAGACTGAACAAGGGATGCATGATCTGAGGATGCATATATTCATTTATTTTTACTTGGATTCAGACAATAGAAATTTTTGTAGTGAAGCTATAAAGTACATGTAAAAAAACCCCCAGATTAGGTATACTGTAAATTAGTGCAGAACTAAAAAGTACCAATCAAGTAATGAAGCTTTCTCTCATCTGGTATTGAGGAAGAGAATGATAGAGCATCATTCCATGCAATATGAGGTGGAACCACTGGTCAATCTTCCACCATCTGAGCCAAAGCCTACCTCATTATCAGACAACAGGAAGGGCATTAGAACAAACAAACAAACAAACAAACTAGTTAGGATACCTCACAGTCACAAAGAAATAATTTTTTGGGAAAAAAGTGAACAATTTTTTTACTGATAAACATAAACACAAGTGTCATTTAATTGATAATTTTTAATTCATAATATAGAAGAAAAGTTAGATTCATATTGACACAGCTTAAACCCCTACACCTTCTTTCAGAACTGAAAATAGAAAGCTTTACCTTCAGTATTTGTCTCTTGCTTATTCCATGACTGGGAGGATAGATGGCCTGACTTTTTGCGAGGACTTGTGCTCACTTTTCTCCAAGAAGCATTCTCACCTCTTTTCTTACTACAATTTTTGTAGCTTGAAACCACAGATAAAGGAAAATTTCCTCCCTTAAAATCTGCTATATAATTGTCTAGCTCTGAAACAAAAGTAGAACAATGTTAAGAAGAATTGACTGTGGCAAATGGTTCTTCTTTGACTACCTTGTACAACTACTTAGTTTAGTGGCTGTAAATGCTTTTAACCACACACCTCCCATCATAACTACAGTTATGTTTTGTGGAAATTTTAAAAAAGGAATCAAACAGTTAAAAGCCCCACTTCAGCAATGTACAACTACTTGCTTTCAGACTGTTCAGTGTTACCTGTTCTGGGTAGAGGACAGCCATGCAAAACAGCTTTATTTAGCAAGATACTGAGAGCAGCTTTAACAACAGCCTGTTGACCTTGGCTAGGATTTTTTTTGGCTATTGCTTGTCCTGGTACAGATGGTCTTTTCACAGACGCTCTGGAGAGTATTGCTTCTTGAACCCTGGGAGCTATCACAGCATTCCATAACTTGGACATCCATCTGTTGGCACACAAACAATCCCTTAACTTCAGAGACAATTATCAAAACCCAAGATTTGATACTTTGGGTAACATATCAGATTTTGCTTTTTCAGGAAGCACATATATTTTGGACTTGCTATCGTACCCCACGTCAGAGAGGAGCTGATTTTATTTAAAGTAGGGTTTATTTGTTTGTTTTATATTAAATTATTTGACCTAACTTTTTTCAGGTTGCTTTGGCAAACTATTTACCATCTGATGCTTTTCCTCCTTCAGATAACAACTATAAAAAATCCTTTTCATTTTAAGGCTAAAAGAAAGAATGTCCCAGAAAGATGTGTGTTCATGTATATACAAAAAAAAATCCCCTTTCACCTTTGCCAGTGCATGGTGAAGTTTCCATGCTTGCAATTCATTCATTCATTGCCTATTTGCCGCTAGAGCGGGAAAAAGGAGGTATTCAGTTATGATTGCACCCTTTCCAGTATTCTTCCATTTCCAAACTTGTCCAGCTTACAAGACCTTTCTATTCGTACAGCTGCCTTGCTCTTACTCTGCTTTTGTTTATTTGATCTATGGTGAACTGCGTTTCCAGGATGCTGTGGATTTTCCAGATTGTCTGGTTTAGAGACTGGGTCTGATTACAAAAATTTGATTCAAAAGGGACATGGTTCTTCTGGGACTTCTGCTTTTCTAAGAGAGAAATATTACGTTGTTTTAGCAAAGAAGTGAAACATTTGTATTAGGAAATAAAAAAATGCTATTTCTTACAGCTTATAGTTCTCAAGGGAGTTCCAGGCTTAGGGCTCAGCTCACATCTATAACAGACACCTAGACAATCTTTTTTAGATCAAATCCAACTCTTTTTTTTTTTTCCTTATACCCTCTTACGGGAGGAAGATGGTAAGATTGAGAGTAAGAGGGTTTATATTAAAGGTGTATAAGAAATGATAGGCTATAATGCTGTGTTTCAGCTTTGCAGAAATCCATTCAGAAAAAGTGAAGGCTAAGATGTCTGTTTGACTTAAATGAACCATTTTGTTGGATACGTTGATACACAGAAACCATCTTACTACCCAATACATTACAAAAACTTTTTTGGCTTTTTCTTTTTTTGTTGTTTTTTAAAGTTAGAATGCATGAATCATTGATAGATGTATTTTTGGTTAGTTATGAAGCATAAGATTGAGTTTTTATGATATATAATAATTCTACAAAGTGCTGGTATAAGCTTTATAAAAGTTACATTACTTAGAAAAATAATTAGTACAATTATTAAAATAAGATGTAAAATGCATATTAGAGATGTTCTTGAAGCTTCCTTAGCATAATGTTGTAGATACCATTCCATATAGATACAGTCTGCTTCTGGTAGCTGAGTTAAGCTACCAAAATAAACAATTGCTTTCATTTTAATAATAAAGAACTCTATCTCTCCATTTCTGCCTATGTAAGCTTTTGACATTTTGCAATACTGCTCGTATAAACCATCAGAAATGAACATTGCAAAGATAAAATTAATTGAGCCCATTCTAATCTAACAGTTAACAATTGATGGGCTGTACAGTGCTATCCTCTCTAAATAAAATTCCAGCCTGGCATTTAAATTCAGTCTTATGTTTGCTCTCATCTTGATCAAGTCCCCAGTTCTTTGATATAGCTGATACTTAGGAAAGGTATAGCACCCCCCTGCCCCTGAAAAAGAGCTGTAAAGTGAAACTCTTTCCTGTTGGAACATCATCTTTAATTCCCTAGATCAAAACCAAGAAAAAAACGTAGCTAAAATTTTCCTCATCTATTCACTTTACTCTCCAAAGCATGTGAAGCTACATGAAACAGCACACAGCAGGAAACAATTTCCTGTCACGCCTTCTCTCTCCCTTCCCAGCTGCCTGCTTCTACCACTTGCCTGTGCTAACACTTAGCCCAGAACAAACCCAGTTTGTAGATAGCTGTCTGCTGTCTTAATGAATTGAACTGAGTCAGTGAAGCTCTAACAAATGCAAAAAGTAGCAGAATAGCACAGTGGAGAGGAGGGGCAAGAGAACAGGAGTGGTTAATTATATTGAAATAACAGCTGCTAATTAAACCTATTTATTGCTAGTTATATGACGACACTGTTAGCCATCATGCTGCTAAACTAAAAGCATCCAGTAAGTGCTAACTGGAGCTGTGCTTTTTAATTGTTTATTAGTGGACAAAAACTACATTAAAATGAGGAGTCAGATGGCATATCACTACTGGAAAAGACATTTTGGGGTTGTGCTCAAAATAAAGCATTGTGAATCCAGTCAAAGTTACACTTAGGAGAAATCCAAACTCAGAAATGCATAATTAAGGATCTAAAGAATAGGTTTTCTGTCCTCTACTAATGCCACTGCAATAAATAAATGATTAAGACATTTCAGAGGATGTGCTTCAAGAGGAAGACAGGAGATAGATGCATGGTATACTTTATTCTTTTTTTATTTCATAGCACCCATAAAATTTCAAATCAGTGCTACACCCACATTTAGACTTTCATAATTACTCTGGATATTAGATAATTTGGCCTTTTAGGAAAAAAAAAAAAAGGAAAATGAACAAGGAAAATGCATCAAGAACTGCAGACAGAATAAAAGATGAGAAAGCCAGTGCACATGCTAAGCAAAGGACACTGGAAGAAGGGTCAGCAGAAACTAGTACAAGAGAGAAAAGTCAGAGGGAACAGAAGTGGCAATTAAGGAGAATGCTATGAAGCAGTGTGAGAAAAGTAATGTTGCATCTCCAGAAACCAACATTATTATTTGAGTTCTGAATAAGTTTGAATCTTAATTAGGGGCTCATTACCTTTCTAATATAGCCAAGCAACATCTTAGTATGAAATGAATATATTTTAAAATTCTATAATTATTTCTTGTATCACTTGCTAGCAATTTGCAGAAAAGTTGGAATGTGAGCAGATGTTCATGCAACATACACTATCCAAGAACAGACACAATTTTCATCATTCTTTTTTTTTACTGGACATCTAACCATGTGTATAGCTAAAAAGTATATATCTGCCTTATTTACTGTGCTAATACATCTGTGAAATTTTATGTGTGTTTAAAAATGGTACCAGATATTAAAAAGAGAAATCATTCCACTTCTCTAGATTTCCCTTATATACAACTTTCCTCAAAAGGAAACTTTACCAACTTTTCAAGCTCAGAATTCTTGAACCTTATTTTGGTCTGTTCACTAATGAACAGCTTTCTTTACAGTGTTGTCTTGAAATGAAGAACAAAACCTTTAGAGGGTTGAGCAATATTAGCCATTCCGGTACAAGTAATATTTTGCAACCTTTGTGTCAGAAAATAACTGAAAGATCACAAAAAAAGACTGACTTTCAACTAGTGTTAGACACCCAGTTCCCACTTGTGTCTTTCAAAATTGCCCTTCTAGTAGTTAAATATCAAACAAAAGCCTTAAAACTTTCAATAACTTCCGCTAAAATACTTTCAGGTTGCTGAGTCAGATGGGTTTTGGGAGAAACATAACCTACATTTGTAGTAAGTATGTAGTTGGCACTGAATGGTGTCAAACAGGAAATGGAAATCTTACTTCACTGTCACATGGCTATGGCCTGGCACCACAGGACATGAGAAGAAATGTTTTGGCCCCATAAGTGCTTCAGGCGCTCCTAGACGTGATAAGCAAGAGTTGAGCTGGTGCCAAACAGCAAGAATCCAGTCTATGATCTTGCATACAGGATCACATGGAGGAGGTACTTTGCCTCTGAACTGCAGAGAGAAAAGATGTTTGACACAACATAAGACCTCTGCTGCAAACACTTTCCTTGAAACTCCAGGAAGGCTTGTGGGTTTTTTTCCTGCTATATTGCTACTATGAAAATCAGGAACAGTCAAAAACTGGTCAAACTTTTTTATGGAGTATACTGAAGTCTTGTATTAAAACTTACTTCCCCAACTACACTTTAAAAGATATCTCCTTATCAATAAATTGACATATCTCTACTTTCTTGTGGGAAACTGAGACACAAATTTAGCAGCAGTGCTTTTTCTATGGTGTTTAAGATTAGGATTACAAGAAGTATGATATAAACAGGGCATATAAAAGAATATACAATCACACTGAGCAGGAATGTCTGATCCAGGCATGTTCTCAGTGGATTTCTATATTGATTTTATACTTAGTAGCAATGAAGGAAAGATGCCTTCCTCTAAGGGTTACATTTTTTAGCATGCCTTGTTAAAGGCAAATTACGTGGTGCCAGAAAAATCTTCTGTTTCATCTGACTCCACACTACAGCCTTTATCATCCTAATCCTAGGATTACCCTCTGGAACAGTTTGAATTAAAGGAAGCATTAAAAGATGCCATAGGGATAGTATTTGTCAGCACTGAAGCCAGAGCTTCTTGACATAGTCTACAGGTGAACAATTTAATGTAAAAGTAGAAAAACATTTAAACTGTTCCCGTATATCCTAATAGCCCAAAATAAGGGAAAAAGAGCTTTTCATCTGAAACCAAGACTATTAAGGTACAAGCAAGGATCTCAGAAATAGTCTATGGTTCAAACAATAAATGTGCTTTTACTTTTTCTTAGATTTTTATAACAGATTAATCTTTCTTCTATTTTTAACATTGGAATCCCCTGTTTTAAAATCCACACCAACTGGCATTTGAGCTTGGAGTTTGCATATGGCACATGTATGTATTAAAAAAAAAAAGTAATAGCACACTGGGCATTTTTATTGATTATTTAATTAGGGAAGATAGAGGAACACACATGGCTTTTTTCTCCAAATAGCCACCATCTGCATATATGCTTCAGAGAAAATAAACTCAATGAGATTACTACTCAAATTCTGTTCAACTTCAGTCAGAGGTAGGAACCTATTACATTGTTAAACTCTAACCTATAAGACTAAGGATTGCTTTTAAGCCTAGACAAAATAGCCTGAAAATGACATCTGTTACATGATGCTGCAAGTTCTGATAGCCAAAGCAGTTTGGCAGAGTAAGTTTGATCCAGCCTTTGTCTGTGAACAAGTGAGAATACCACTGCTTCTGCAGTTGTCTGCATTGCTGTATTTCTTGACCTTGTGCTCAACTGAAGACAGTCCTCTTTGATCTTGAATGATCTACGATCAAAGTGTTTCTGTCCTTTTACAAAGGGGCTTAGATCACTCTTAAGATTACTCACTCACTTAGATTCTCCAGTGTAGGCTTGAGAATACAATCTTTCTCCTCAAGAGGATGGAGGAGAATTCTGCTACATACTTTTATTGCGCTGTCCTCTGGCCTATACCTCATTCCAGCACTATAGTGTATCTGCAAGATGCCAGTTTCAACCAACCCACCTACTTGCCTACAGACAATTGCTACCCTCCCCATCCTTTGCAAGGATTCTGGAAACCATTCATACCCTCAACCAGACAACCACTCATAATGGTTACAGCTTACTATGTCTGTAGGGATGCAAAGATTTAAAGCACATGGGGATAAAAAGTAAACAATGTTTAATGCAGAAAAAACTACTTATAAATAACTATGCACCTGAAAAAAGTAATCTATTAAGAGTTTCATTGATACACTTCACATGATTCTTTTTTGTATTCTGTATTCCTGTTCTTGCTATTAAAGAATACCTAGGAATGTTTCTAAATTTTCTCCTTATCATAAATGCAATCTTCAGTTACCACACATTTCCTCTTTAGGACTTGAATCAGATCTTGAATCAGATCTTTTTGATTCAAAGATCTCTTTGAATTATTCTCTTTGAATCAATATCTCTTTTGAATCTCAATAGATGAGAACTGTGGCACAGGGTACAGGAGATGGCATCCCCAAGAATAACCAAGATACATACAGCTGAACACTCAGAACCGACAGTAGGTCTGTTGTCCCAGACCAAGGACTCTTTACTACTGACAGTTTTTTCTATTCCTAGAACAATCTCCCTTTTTAAGCCTGTCCAAAACTCTGCTGCCAAGATAATTTTCCTTTGCAGCTGTTTTGATTAAACTCCCCTTCCCAATGTTTACCACTGCCTGACTGTCTGCAATAGCTGCTATCACACTGGAATGGTTTTCTTCTAAATAACTTTCAAAATTTCACAATTCTGCTTTTGCTCACATCTTTCTTTTCATTTTCCATCCTCCAATTATTTATTCATGTTAAAACAGACTTCCCATCTTTATTCTCTTTTGGACTTTTGTTCCAGCTTCGGCAGGCCTATTGGCTCAAAACAACTTCCCTAATGATGTATTTTCACACCTCCTTCTTCTTTGATTTGAAAATCATGAAAACTCTTTTTGCTGCTTAAAACTTAAACAATACACACAGGACATATAACTATCTTATTTTAGATATATGTATTGGGTCTGGCTGAGATGGAGTTAATTTTCTCCATAGCAGCCCTCATAGTGCTGTGCTTTGTATCTGTAGCTAGAAAGGTATTGATAACACACCACTGTTTTGGCTACTGCTGAGCAGTGCTGGTACAGCATCAAGGCTGTCTCTCCAACATTCTATCCTCACCAGTAGGCTGGGGGTGGGAAAGATCTTGGGAGGGGACATAGCGAGGACAGCTGACCCAAACTGACCAAAGGGATATTCCAGACCATATGATGTCTGCTCAGCAATAAAAGCTAAGAGAAAGGAGGAGGTGGGGGGCATTCGTTATTCAAATGTTTGTCTTCCGGAGCAACCGCTATGCGTACTGAAGCCCTACTTCCCAGGAAGTGGCTGGACATTGCCTGCTGATAGGAAGTAGAGAATAAATCTTTTGTTTTCCTTTGCTTCCACACGCGGCCTTTGCTTTTGCTTTATTAAACTGCCTTTATCTTGACCCGTGAATTTTTTCCCATCTTATTTTCTCACCCCCCGTCCTGTTGAGGAGGGGAGTGATAGAGCAGCTGGGTGGGCACCTGGCGTCCAGCCAAGGTCAACCCTCACAATATATAGAATAAATTCCTTGAGAAACGGATTTTACATTTGCTAAACAGATTCTTACTATCATGCTCACACAGAAGATGAAAAAAATTACTGAAAGATATTTTCATACAGTGGATAAGCAAGTATCCACAGTATCATTATTTGCAGCCAACCTGTGTGTTTATGCTAATCAGCCATGGCCACACACCTTCCTATATGAGGCCAAGCACAGCATTTACAGATACACAGCCTGTAGCTTCCCAGAAGTGAATGCTTTTTTCCTGAAACAACTCAGTTATCTGCTCAGCTTTTGACATTACCATCGTACATATTTCACAGACCTGGTGATCAACAAAATTGCTGAAGCTGATTCAAGTTCTTACCTTGTTTATAACTTTTCTTCTTAAAAACCTTTGAAGTAAGCCACGCATTGGTTCCCCATCCCACCTAAGTTGAACCCAACGGAAATGCTGCTGAACCAGCAGGTCAGAGCCATGAAGATGACACTTTGCAATTGTCCCCAGTAAAAAGCAGTTCTCATGAAAGTAAAAGGCACCAGAAACTCCATTTGCTAAAAATGAACCATAAAAAATTTTACTGAAATACTCAAAGCTTTGATATGATTTCATATAAAAGCAAGAAGCAGTGACATAATTAGAAAGAAGAAAACCAAAACACCTAAATTAGCCTTAAAACATGCTATATTCGGTTACGAACAACTTTTTGCAATAATATATAAAAACCGAACAAATTACAATTTTCTCCTCTACGTTCCCTGTTTGTCATGTATTATAATACAACTGTACTGTAGTAAAAACATTTCTCCATCCCAAATTCTTTAAATACCTCTTTGAATAGTGCAAGGATTTTCTGAACTCCGGTTCTCAAGAGGTGCCAGAAAATCTCCTAGTAATTCAGATAAAGAAGCTCTCTCCAGATTTTCTAAAATCACAATGATTGTCTTGCTTACAGGAGGCTGTTTAACTGGGACCAGACAAGCTGAAATATAAAAATCCCATTAATGTCTATTTATGAAAATTGACTTTTATTTATGTATACAGCTTTTACTGCTACTAATGCAACAAAGGATTTTTTTTTGTTTTGCCTTTTAACTTGTTGACAGAAGCACACAGACTGTATAATATGTTCAAAACTGGAAGCATAAAATCAGACAATGGAAAGAATATCCTACTGTACAATAAGAAAAAAAAATGAAAGTTATTATTAAAATAAATTCCGGAAATGGCTATAATGGGATCTTCATAGGTAGGAAGGATTTCAGCACACTGAAAATAAATACAACAGAAAAGATAGCAAAGATCTCTGGAAACATTTCTTTCACTAGCTCTAATACATCCTAAACTTTTAGCATGTACTCTTTACACCATGTAGTGATAAAAGGATTCAGAATATTCCATGTTTGTAAGAAACTTAATCATTCTGTGAGTTTGCCTATTTGTTTGCTACTGTCCTCTCTTCAAAACTTTCTTCAATATCTTTAAGAATCACCCAAATAATCAGAGCTAGTTTGAGGCACAAACAGTAGCACCTGAACCTAATAGGTATTAAAATTGTATATATCTATCTCTCCTTTTTTCACATTTCAGATATTTTCCTTTATTTTTCCTGATTTTAACATCTTATTGCCTAAAAAAGATACAGCCTTTGCAAGTGTTCCTGTAACACTAAATCCCAGATGAATGCTTCTGTAACACAAATATTAAACAAAACACTTGTCTTGAGTATATTGTGCCTTGCATTGTTTCAGAACTTTTTGAAGGTGGTACTAAAGACGGTCATTAAGGAAAATGATAAGTAATAGGGCAAAACTTAGAGCAACTGACTGTAGCTGATGCTTGCTATTTATTTGCAGTTTCCTGAATATTACTGCCCTGTTTTACTAAGAGGATATAGCTGGATAGCAGGGAGGATAGGTACCTCCTCTGTGTCCGATGGAACCATTTAGCGAGAGGAAGAGAGTGTTCTACTAGGAGGGGAGATGCAGCAGAACAATGGGGCAAGAAGCAGGCAAAAAAATGAGACACTCAACCAGCAGCACAATGCTGAAATGCAAGCACAGACTATTAAGTGTGTTGCTGACACAGAGTAAAGCATCCAAAAGAAGAAGCTTTGCTAAGAGACAGTGGCTAGTAAACAAACCAGACTATGAATTATTTTCTCGCCTGCAGGCCAAACTCCAATGCCTAGCTGACTTCTGACTAAATGGTTTCTTCTTCTCTCCCAGCAATGTGGTGGCACTCAAAATGACACGTGGGAATAATCACTGGCACAAGCTATCCTACAAACTGTGACCAGGATTTCCTGGGAGAAAAAACTGACAAAGACTGAAGTTACACCAGGAAGTATGATAACAAACAGAATGGAGCACTGCACACCATTGTATGAGCCCATGGGATGGCTCTGCTTTTGTTCATGAGTAGAGGGGACTGTGCAGAGTTTGTTGCAACTAAGAAAGCCAGTGAAGGATACTGGATGAAAGCATACTTGAAGGATAGGCTCACACTGCAAACGCACAGCAGGTAGAAGGCAGCATTCAGTCTCACTCACTGAATTACAGTTTTTCTATTAAAAAGCTAGCAATTCTAGTCTGTTGAATAAAATATTTGCTTATGACATTCAGATTCCTCTTGGTGTTTCTGGTCTGCCCATACTGAGAAGGAAAAAGGTAGGGGGCTGATCCTCTCAAAGCTCTGGCTGTCTCAAAGTTTCGTCACAGTAGCACATGAGAATGCATCCAGAGGAGCTGCATTGGTACAACTGAAATTGGTACAATTTCAAATGCCTAAAGCCCAGCCTCTTTCAGTACAGAAAGTGAAATGTGAAAATCACAGCTCCTGAAACACAAGGTTACTCCAAGCATTAATGACATTTATCACATTTATTTTTAATGTGAATGACCATATTGAATGAGAGGTAAAGTTAAGATCCTAGAGCTGTAGAAGAGGCCATAATAATAAAAGAGAAAAGCCCAACATTTTTGGATGAAAATGAGGTCTTGCTACCAAGGTTAGATTCAAACTATATTGCTAGTTTTTGTCAACAAAAAAACCCCAAACCTAAACATTCATAAAACAGAAATGGAAAAAAAATAAAGCAAGCTGCAAAGGGGTGAAAGCAGCTACATATCTGAGAACTGCTTGCAAACAGCAAAACTGTATTTGAGCCAAAATTAATTTGAACAGTACCAAAGAAAAGGAAGCATCATATCACCCTTCAAGCTCTTATATTATTACTGTATGTGTAATATAATATATAATATAATATATTATTTTATATATTGTATATTAATATTATATACTATATTACTACTGTATGGTTAATACTATGGTGAAATAAAAGAAATCAGAGTTTGAATGCATAAGTATGGGCAAAACACACCACAACCTGCCCATGAAAAAGCCCTCCACAGAAAATATTGCTTTTTCCTTCACTTTTAGCACTATTTCATTCCTTTTTTTTTACATTCTCCTTCCTACTTCTGACTGACCCATGTGCCCCCATTCTTCTGTTTCCATACTTAATTTGCCAATTTTAACTGTCATTCATCTTTGGCTACTTTGTCCTTTTTTCACTCTTACCAATTATTCCTCATGAATTTACACAGGTATAGCCTACTGACCACTCTGAGAATACTTCATTGTGGAGCACCCAAGTAACAGGAATTTAATCTACATGTAGCTATTCACATCCATTAAGAGAAAACTGTTCATTTTAATAGCAATTCAGCTTTGTCCTGTAGTAATGGGTCAGAATACACACACTAACATTTGCCTGCCCAGCTGACAAGATTTGGCTCAGGTCCACACACAAGTATCTAGTAAACAAACATATATCAAAAGCAAGTGGTCTGACTTTTTAAGAACTCTTTCACTGCTCCTTTTATTCCCAGAAAGGTAATTATAGCTTCCCTTCTCATATCTTTTAGTTAAAAAAAAAAAAAATTAGAACAGCTACAATAAGGCAACAATAGACCTTCATTTCTGATTCAGTAGATCTGAATCATAGCAATCAACTTTTAAAGGCTCAAAAACAGAGGGAAAAAGAAATGAGACAGAAAAAAATATTAAGAACTATTAATTTTACTTAAATGGCACGAACTTTTGACAGAGCTCCCTATTGGACTGTCACACTTAGTTCTACCTCAGTTTAGACTCTTATCGTTATTCCCCAAGCACCTGGAAAACTATGGGTTCTGTTAAAACATGCCACCCACTATGCAAAATGTTTTAATGTATTTCTTTACTTTGTACCATTAAAAATTGTCCTACAATTTACCAAGATCAGACCTGCTGAAATAACCTTACCACTACTGATGAACAGTTCTGCAAGCTGCTCCTTGGAGAAACCAGCATCCACTTCAACTTTAATGATTTCACATGTGGATCCTGCAGCCACTTGCTTTTGCTGTGTTGAAAATTTATAGATTTGGTGAAATAGTGCAAACTCTAATTTATGAACTAATTTACTTTATACGTTTGTGTTAATACCTTCATGCAGGCTGCTATCTGATATGCTATATAGTCTTGCAAACTTCCTTCTGGACCATGGAAAATGACATTACGGTATTGTTCAACCTACAGACAGACAATAAATTATTCTTAAAGGTTCATAGACTTGGAATTTTTTTTACCTAGATGAGACAATTAGCACCTAACAGACAAAATTATTTGTTTTGCACTACTGGAGTTGATAATCCTTACTATATTAGCTTCAAAATAGGGAATATTTGCATACAACTTCTTGGAAATATATTGATAAATTTATACCCTAATTTGTAAAACTACCTGAAAAGGTATTTTCTCATTATAACAATCATTAAAACTTGAAAAATTCATGTAGGAAGGATGAGTTTAGGAGTCACAAATATTTTCCTGATTTTGAATTAAAATAGATAAACCAGAATGATGTTAAAATCAAAGGGTAGTTTAAGTCACTGCTAACTTAAGGACTTAGACTAAGGATTTTATTTCCAGTTGAAATGGGATCGTGTTATCAATATGGTAGAATAAAAATGATTTAATGTGTCTTAACTGTAAAATTACTTTATCTCTAAAAAGTCAGTAAGGTAATACACTCACACCATTGTGCAATATTGTTGAATACAGCAGAAACCTATGGCACATAACTGTTCTTCTAACAACATAAAATACTATCCAAGGACACAGCAGAAATTATGCAGATTTTAAACTAATTCTGATTTGATTAGCAATATTAAAACAAATGATCTATGAAAGTTAACTCACATTATCCAATTATCCTTACATTTTGAGGTATTAAATAAATTGTAAGGGCTACAGGAGATACATATATAAGCTAATAATAAAATTCAAGTCTCAAATAATTGCTTACATGAATGTTATTCTAATTTACTTTCCCCTCAAAAAGTGGAATGAAATAACTTTGGAAAGAAATAAGATATCACAGAGCTTTTAATATATTTTCTTAAGCAAGTTCAATTAATTAGATGGCAGCTATTTAAAGAAGAAAGTTAATGCCCTCATGTGACTAAACTTATTGGGGTAAGATTTAGAGGGAACTTTATTTTAAAGTAACAACTTTCATCCCATTTCATTTTTTAGAAGTCTTGACATTCTTTCACAGAGTAGAAGATCAATTTTTTTTAGTCAACACTATTACAGAAGTGTTTTCACATATAAATAGCATGCAGAGAGAAGCTAGCTTAGTACTTACCAGGCGGAGGTAATTCTGGAGTGTCTGAAGATGGATCATAGATGCATAAGTCACACTATTTAGGCAGCCTTCTTCAGGTCCTTTAAAAAGAGATACATAAATAACTTTTCTATATCTCTCATGTTTGTAAGCATCTATGATGGATACATATGCTTTTCATGCAGTATTCTACAGCGATCTCCTAAAATCACAGGCTATGCAAATTAAAATGGTGAAGAAATGAAAGACATTTATCTAGCAGCACAGATGCATGGGTATCCATGAAATAAGTAAAATGGATACTACTGTATAACTGAAAAAGGTAGTAGGGCTTTTATGTGCCAGCATATTTTCTAAATGTTGTAGACCCTTTCAAATCTAGTTAAACAATTAATTGGATATGATATTTCTGAGGATGAAGCAACACTGAAGAACAAAAGCAGTAGTGAATGATTCTCAAATTATGTATTTTATATGGAGTGTCTTAAAATTCAAAATTGAAAATTATGAACTGAAAATTATGAACTGAAAATTACCCAACAAAAACACTGTGATATGCTCAGCTCCGTTCTTCTTCAAAAAGTCCCATGGTGGTTGGGACAAAATCTGACCTGTTGACCATGAAATGTTTCCTGTTAAAAAGAAAAAATAAGAGAGAGAGAGATATTCCCTGTATCTATATAAAGTGTCCCATGCTCAAGCATATTCAGCTGCTTGCAACGATTGTGTGAATACACTGACAAATTTGACAAACAAACCAGTCCCATGTACTAAAATCTTACTATTATTTGACACATGACTGAGGATACTAATGTTTTCTGCCAATTAAGACACAAGTTTAATAGCTAGCCTGTCCTTATGTCTTTACATGTAAAATAAAGTAAAATGAGATAATATGCCCAGTCTAATGTGAATAGGTTTTTTTTGGGGTGGTGGGCAGGTGGAGGGGGGAAGGGGATTTAAGATAAAGCACATGAATTTTCAGTATCCCACACAACTGTTACTACTACTACCACCACATTTTGGCCAATTTCTCATAATTTTAAAGATTTTTCTGTTTTACCTTGATAAGTAAAGTTACATAAACCAGGACTAGTTCTGTTCTACCTATGCTCATGATTTACAGTCTGGATTTACTGTACATTCTGGATGTACTATAAAGACGTAGTGTGGGCTTTGCTTTGACTTGTTTTGTTTCACCTGTGATACAGACAGGTCCCTCCTCTGGAGCAAATTGAGCAAAGGACTAATTAACATAGGACCTCATGGTCTCTGAGATGATATTAAAGTGCTTAATGAATTGTACCATACACATAGCTAAAAGTAAAGAATGCTTTCATGCCAGCACTGTTAAAAGTTTCATTGCTAGTATTGGTCTTTCTTAGTCTAAGCTTTAAAAGATCCAGAAATCTAAAGATATTTTTTGCTTACAGGGTTTCACAAACTCAAGAAAACCCCCAATTTTTGCTTTTCTTATTACACCAATATTGATACCTAGTTTGACAGATAATATACTGCTTGCACTGAGGCCAATGTTGGATTCTGCAGCACTATTAAATGACAGGTCTTCTAGGCTCCTCCATCCATCAGAAGCGATTGCTTGGAAATGGTTTGTCACTGCCTGACTCACTGCTTTTGAAAAATCATCCCATGATGTCTGTTTGCGGATATTTAAAGCACATATTGTGTTTTCTGTATCAAATTCCTCTGTACCACAATGGGCTGGTTCAGTGCCACTGACTGAAATCCTTACAGGTACATTAAGAGCATCTGTTGAAAAACAGAAAACCAAGAATGAGAAAAACTGTAAAATTCAATTAAAAAAATCCCATTATTAAAGACCAATAACATCTAATATTGCAAAGGAAAGCTACAAAATTACTTCTGCTACAGAAAAGCAAATGTTAAAGACCAGCACAGATCACCACCACAAAATCAGAGCAGTGACGAAAAACAAATATCAAGGTATCTATCTTTTTTTACATTACAAAAAAATCAGTATTATTATGCTTAAACAACAGGAAGCAAGACAAAACTTACTTAATCTTTTATTTCCTCTTTACAGACTAATTTCTTATAAATTAAGACTGATGGTAGGTAGTGTCTTAATGTTTCAGTTTATTGTGGTTGTGCAAATTTTTGTTATCAATGCAGAAAGGAATTTTCTGGCACTAGTGCACAAGTGGAAAACACAGCTGAACCAAATGTCATTAAATAAAAAGCTAAGAGCTAAGACAGAAAATTCACTTGGAAGTGTATATTTGATTTGCTATAGAATAAATTGACAAAATATTAAAAAAAACAAAGTAGGAAATTCACATGCACATTCTATAAACAAGATTAATTTAATGAAGTTATTTTAAATATTGCTCTTTGAAAAATGTAATACGACTTAACAGAAGCAGCAGCAGTCTATATGGATCATTTAGATGACTAAAAGTGAAAATGAAACTATCTTCTAACTTCAATGCCAAAACAATACCTTTCAGAAATTATCCCTGAAATTAAAAATAAGTGCACCACAAAAAACCATATCAGCTTATTATGAAATCTTGCAACATGAGTTGTTCTGAACTCAAAAGTTTTGCTTTTGAGTTCAGAAGCCAAATCTTCAGCTGATACAAACCAATGAAGCTTTTCTGATGTCAGAAAAGCTCTGATTTAAACCCACTAGCCTACCATGGGGAAAAGATTACTCAAAGGCATCCTTCAGATGTGGGATTGTGAGAAATGTATCAAAGGCTTGCCCTTCTGATGGCTGGACCTCAGGGAAATGAGCAATGACTATAAGAAATACAGACGGCTCTCTACAAGGGAACAGGCCCCTAGGACAGAGGTACAGTGTATGCCTAAATTTCAGTGCATGTCCCCTCTACGGCATAGCTGGCAATCCTGGCTCCTAGTCTTTCAGATCTGTCAGAGCACATCCTCCTGTCCTACATGGGCGTAATTCCTTACAGTGGAAACGTTACTGGACTGTGAGGAAGGTAGAGGGTGATCCATACACAGCTTACCCAAAATGCAGTCTTGGCTTGTTGAGCCATATACCCAGATGAGAGTGGTGTTTCCAAGCTTCCACAGATCAGATATTGTGGAGGGGAAAAGCTAATTATGATTGCACTGATGTTAACTACAGGCTTAACAAATGAAAGAGAAGAGAAATGGAGTCCAAAGGTTCTGACCTGATAAAAGCAATTGGATTCACAATAAGCCTGACCAGAGAAACAGTGTACTAGGACTGATGAAAATAATACAAGCATCAATGTAACAGGCTACAGATTCAGCCTTCAGAAATTGGCTTCAGTCTGATAAAGAAGTAGACCACAGAGGAGTTTCTAATAGAAGGTGAATTGTGTTCCCCTCTGCACCTACAGTAAAATGGTAAGAATCTAGATATTATAACAGCTGAAGAGGAAAATCAGAAGTAGCATGCAGAAAGCTTCCCTAATTTGTTGATAATCAGTGAACTTGAATACCCACAGCCCTACATCCCACAACACAAAGTGAATAAATACAAAGCATACAAACCTACAAAGACAATACTTCTGACTATACAGAGAAATAGAAAACGCAGAACTTATGAGTGGATGGACTAAGTTCTAACTCAAGAAGTACACAGGTCAGCCTGCTCTACTGAATTTTGAGAAAACTTACACAGAAGGAAGACGATGACAGGTTCCAACAGAAGAACAATCTTCCAACAGAAGTTACTGATATTGGAAAAAAGTTGTTTGATGTTGTCTCTAAGACTTTTTTTTAAGAATAAAACAAACAATCCTCTCAAAAATAAACAAGTGACAAATAAAACTATGCTCTAAAAAGAGATTCAGATATGAATAGATGATTGTCTTAGCCTGAGGAAATTTGACAGCTATCCACCACTAAGTGATTTTTCTGCAAGAATTTGAAGAAAAGATAAGAAGAGGATAGCAGCTTTGGAAAAAGTAATTACTAATATTAAATTCAGAAATTTTTAGAGAATATGGATGTTTTCACATGTACAATATATACTATCTTTTCAAATGGTTTAGAAACAAAGACATAAGTAATTTAATAACCTCCAACAAAATTTTATCATGTGCTTTTGCAAAATTTGGAGAATAGAAACTTGCTAGGTTAAGAAAACTTAATTTTGTGGTGCCAAGAAAGTGACAACTACCCTTTTAATATTTCTTATTTTTGTCTCACAAGCTCTTTACTGAAAACATTTTTATATAGTGCTGATAGCATTTACTTACTTAAGTTTTCTAGAAGATGTTTGCAATCATCAGTAGCAACATCATGCAATGTTCGATTACACTTATCTTTTTGCTCAGCCTCTAGTCCACCATGGCTGCAAAGGATTTCTAGACAGTTCTGCAAAGGTAAGAACTGTATTATTTACTTGTCCATTTGCTGCATTAAAGAGTTCTACCAATGTGCAGTTAGACTCCTAACTAAAATTCTTATACATGCATTTCCAAAGATAGTCAGCTGTGGAGTTTCTGTATATGAGCATCCAAATGATGTTCCTCACGGAGTTGAAAACCAGGATTAAAAATATTTTACAGCAGACCTGAAAGTCTCAAATCAAGATTTTGAAAAAGCAGAATATATGCAGCCAGGCTTCTACAGTCTCCAAGCATCAAATGCTGATCAGTGGAATTGAGAAATTCTTAACATCTGGCCACTAAGTTTAGATATTCACATAAGGAAATAGAAGCCCAACTATGTATCCTCTTTTGAACATCTTGGTGTCAATGTCCAAGCAACACTAAAAATGCAATTCTAAAGCTTAATACAGACTAATTAATGAATCTATTCAGATGGCATAAAAAAAGTTTTCACTTTGCAATTCACCAAGTAGGAGTTTCCATCACACCTGACATCCAAGTGGTACACAGCAAAAGAAAAAATAATTATTTTAAAATCACCTTGCAAGCCTCTTCTTTGGCAGGTAAACCTGAATTTCTGCAAGCATAGTAACAATGCAACGAAATAAAAATGCATTTCTATTAAAGTCAGAGCACAAACATTTTGTGGATGCCAACAACATGATGCCCTCTTAAAATTCAAAGACTTAAAAAAAAGTCATATGCCCAACAAAAGCAAAAAATCATTACAGTTCATTAGAAACAAGCTACTAGCACATAAATTTGGATTGGTACAATCATACTGTAACATGAAAAAAATATCAATTATATAGATCCTCCCAAACTAGCGAGGGAAAAAAAAAAGCCCTCACAAAACTACATTATTCAAATGTTGATTGATCAGCGACCAGAAGACTGATTAAGTCCTGATTTCAAATGATCATCCATTCAGCAACAATACAGGTGGCCTTCATGAAAGCATTGTCATCCTCAGACATGCCTTTCAAGGACAGATATTCATATATAAAAGAAGACACCATCAGAAATGATACTAGTTAATACAGTATTGATAACCTCTGGAGTTAATCAAAGCAGAGAAACCAAACCTTGAAAACACAGAGAAGCAGCTATTAAGTATTTTGATTCAGAACAGTGGCTTGTTGCAGGTTTGGCTCCTGTTACCTACTTTGTAGCTGTTCTAACAGAAAGACTTTCGTCAGTAGATCTGATACTCTGACACCTTTCATAAACATAACAGTCATTCAAGCTATATTTCCCTGCGAGATGAAATTTTACCAGATTGTGGTTCCAGCACTTGTAAGAACTTTTAAAAAATCACTTAACGCACTAACTTTGCCAGAAGAAAATTAACCAGAAAAAAAAAAAGCATATTTTCTTGTCAGGTTAGTAAGTTAACTGTGTCACCCATGTGTCTCTCAAATGGGTGCAATGAATGGCAAAGACAGCAGAAGGCAGAGGACTGAACCGTGAGGCTGAAAGTGGGAAGAGGGAAGAAAGAAGTGGGAGAGAACAAAGAAATGAGGCTTATTTCCTTAGTAAAATGAGAAGTTTTGTTGGCTCTGTTGCCCATGAAATAGCAGCTAAGATCATCTATAAAGAATGGCACCTACCAGTCTCGAAAGAAAAGGGTGCAAGTGCCAGCACTGTTTATATGGAGCTATCGTGTAGTGTCATGAATGACATGCAGTGCAGATAAAGGATTAGAAAAGGAAGTCGAAGTGTTAACAGTACTTGAAGATGGCTATTAAACTTTCTTTAGCTTCTTAATATTCCAAACATCTCTCAAGTCAATAAATACATTTAATCAAATACAACTATATAAAGTCTCGGCAACATCAAAACCAGGAATCTGACTGCCAGCTATATATTGCCTTCATCACCTAAGAGAATACCCTCAATGCTCAACAGAGATTTTATTAAAAGTTGACTTGGAATGTGCTCAGAAACTCAAAACCGTAAGTTATTCATGAAGGGTCTATGTGAAGACTTCCAGTATCAGAGCCTTCAGAAAGAACACCTAGCCAAAGCCTCTTTTAGACAGTAAATAAAACCTAGCTTCAAAGTTCCTGAGGGTTGTATTACTGCGGAAAGAAGAAATGTATTGCACGCTATTTAGGTATTTGCAGACTATAACAAATACCTTCAACTCCACCTAAATTGAGATGAGTGGAAACTGAAATAAGAATCTGTACCTGCCTAACAGACACTGGGTAATGGAACATTGATTCTGTTTGTAATGCAAAATGCTGAGTAAGCAGTGGCTGGTCCCTAAAAAACCCAGAATTTGATAAGCTGAATCTTAAATCTGTGCCTATTTTGAATTTATCATAGTAAATTTTCCAGGAAAAAAAGCAAACATAATGATAGATATTGAATTAGGCATGTAATCACAAGCTGATTTTCCAAGTCTCGAACTATATTTTCCTAAAATTCACTCTCTTCTGTGTTTAGTATCCTCTATTTTCTCCCCAGGTAAAAGTTTCACAGTAAGATCTGACTGACACCTGTCATAAAAAAAAATAAAAGTCCTTTAAACAGTCAGTGTTAGAAGTGTAAAGCTTCTGATGTCAAATCCTTCAAGTAATATTCAATTTCCAGAAATCTTCCTGTTTATCATCAGTAAGACCTGTAAGGTCATTCTCCATGTCATCAGTTACCCAACACCCAAATAACTTATTCATTGCCTGCTAAAAAGGCTGCCCAAAATAACAAATTAAACAATGTATTACTGCACAAATACAATTCTCAAATTTCTTGTTCTCCCCTCCCTCCCACAGGAAAAATTGTTCATGGTTAAATTATCCCTAACTGTAACTGGAAACTATGTCCATCTAATATTTATATTAAGTACATGACACCCAATGAATTGGCATTTAGGGTGGGATTCACCTCACTTTAACTTTGAAAATCTGAATGTCAAGTAATCATGTTTTCTCTTTTTATTGCTGTCCCAAAAGAAATAGGCATTTAAATATGAGAATTCACCCCATTTGACACCTAGCTTCTGGGGTAAATTATCCACTGGAATTATCTGTCTCTGTTAAATCAAGTGTGACAATAAACTTGATAACAAACTTAGATTTAACATCTAAGTTATAGTTCTTCAAAGATAAAAAAGAAGGACTTATCTTGCCTGAATTCTATCAGGTTATTGTAACTTGTTCACATAGACTGACCTTAAAGCCTTTTGATGCTGCTATGTGGGCAGCAGTCCATCCCTCTTTGTCAGCATGGTTGATGAGATCTGCAGAAATAACAGGCTTTACTCTACTGCTGTAGTTGTCTTCTCTCTTCTCCAAATCAAAGTAGTCTAAATTAGGCTCTGCATCAGTCAAAGAGTTCCCATTGTTTGGTTCTCCATAGTACATAAGGAGCTTGAGACTGTCAACATTACCAGAATCCACTGCTGCGTGAATTGGTGACCAGCCATCCTAAAAAAAAAAAAAGGCAAAAAGCACACTCCCACCAAACACATGTAAGTTCTGCGAACACTTTTCTATCAGCCATGAATCTGAATGGAAGGCTCTGTTTGGAAATTAAAAAGATAAGCAAGAGTGACATAATAATCCTTTGGGAAAACAGAGTTGCTTGTATGTGTTTGGGGTGGAAGAAAGAGAGGGAAGAAAATGTAGAAGAAAATTTTACAGCTTTCTCCAAGGACAGTCCAACAGACAGAAACTTCAAAACTTTTAGAAGAGTCTAAGTGATATAGGACTTACATGCTGGTAACAGGCTGTTTCCTTATCATGTATCAAACTAACATGATTCTAATGATCAATAATTTGTTTCATGTTGCATTAATCAGTTTATTAGTCAGATATTTTCATGGTTTTGACATCATAACTTTTTCTCATTTCAAGTCACATATATTTACTTGCCAAATCCAAAGTAAATGAATCAAAAAAATTCAGTGTAGTAGAGGAGCAGAATGTACTGTGAAGCTAATACTCTGTGTTGTGTTTCTGGACAGCCTACATCCCACATCCCACATTTATTGTCATGTTTACGTCAAAGTCTTAAGGAAATCTTCAGGAAAGCACCTGAAAAGGGCAATACCTAGATGTTAATTTTGAGACAGTCCTCTTCCCTTTCTCCTGCATATACATTTTTTTTGCCATATTCTCCCATTCGTGATATATGAGACTTTACAGTAATGGATGGCAAATTTGGGGGTGGGGGTCCCCTCGAGTACAACAATAAAGTACCCTAACATAAAAGGTGGAAACAAAATCCCTATCTCCACTTCTCCGCCTTAAAAATAAGTCTAAACAGAAGAGTTCTGTTTTGCAAATCCAGTGCTGAAGAAAAGTCTGCAGCAAACTGCAGACGGAATCTGAAATATGTAAAATAATATGGAAGTCACATAGTGTAGGAGATTTTAGAGACAATACACAGCTTAAAAAAAAAACCACAGAAACTATGATGAAAAGAACAAAATACTAATTTCTAATTACATGGTTTATTCCAGCTTTAAAGAAAACTTTAAATAAGTATTTTAATGTAAATATTTCGTAGCTGTTTGCAGTTATTTAGTACTATACAAGGTACTTTAACTTTACAAACTGATTTAACTTACACTGGTTTTTACTGTTCGATCTGCTCCACCTTCCAACAATAGCTTAATACAATCGTTATTTCCATTTTTACAGGCCAGGTACAAAGGTGTCTGTCCTCTTTCAGCAGCATGGTTAATATCAGCCTGATACATAATTAATAATTCTGCACACCTACAGCAAACAATAAGGTAGTGGTAAAATTATCTTGTATTTGACATCAAAAAACTCTTTATAACTTACAACATTTACTTTTTTTTTTTATAAAGTACTGATTTTATAGATACAGATCTACCTGTGATTTTATCTGTCACTTATACACAAATATAAGGTATAATTTTATACATTCACATAGATATAAAGACAAAAAATCAGGTTACTTCAAACCTGTAAATCTTAAACTACTGTAGATGCATTTAAAAACTGTGAATATAAAACATTTAATTTCACAAGGCTAATAAAAACTTGATGATAGCTGCTTAAGAAAAACCTTCAGCTGAGCAAAAAAGTAACATTTTTTTCCTGACTACTGATATTAAAAATAATTTAAAACGGAAAAAAAAAAAAAAAAAAAAAAGAAAAGACTAGGACTAGGACTAGCTTTAGATACCAGCAAAAGGGTCACTGGCCTAGGGAAATAAACTGGTAGGGACAGCAAAACAGCTATGGCACTACCTACCATTGGAGGCTACTTCAGAAGGATGGCTTGGGGTGTGCTGGTAGCAGCTACTGGATTAGGGAGCATAGAAGCTTAGGTGAAGGGCTGAAGAGTGACTCACTAGGGACCAGCATTTGGATCCAGGATTCTGTACTTCCTCACAACCCTGTAGCAGTAGGTCCAGTTTTCTTCCCGATCCTTGTGCCAGCACTGGCTCCCTTCCCCTTCCCAAACCCAGCTTTTCAGCAACTCTCAAGACTTTAGAAAAATCTTAATTCTGGTCTATTCCCTCTGCAGTTCAAACAAGGGCTTTAAGCAAAGATAACTCCCTGTCTCTCTGGCTCAATATTTATTAGTTCATAAAAATAGAAGGATATCAACAAGGATATCAAGCCTCAAAGCAACTAATGCAATGCCATATAACTACTGGTTAGGAGACCATACTATAGCAACAAGATGATAAAATATTTAAAGCAATGTAAGATATATATAAGAACATAAGTATATAAGAAATTACAGATGAAAAAACCACAAGTATTAAAAAAAAAATCTCCTTTTAGTAAGTTCTTATTTAGTCAGAAAATCAATGAAGTTCAAGATAAAATGACAAATTTGAGAAACAAATAAAACGGATCATTAGTATGAATTACTTAGCTGCACTTTCTGAAAATGCTTAAATGAACAGAAAAAATACAGATAAAAGTAATGCTCTACCTTACCAAATGTTGAACATGGATCCTAACCATACAGTCACAAAAGTCATCTTAAGATGGGCTCATAACAAGACACCTCCATAAAGCAACTGCAGATTGAGTTTTAAGTCTGCTATGTTGAAAATATCTGCTTTGTTATTTTGCATTGTATTCAATGATTCTGGAAATGCTACATTGACTTTCCACCTCAAGGTCAGGTAAGGTCAGCCTGCCTGGACCACATGGGAAATTATTTTGAAAGTTTCTTCTAAAAGCATTTTCTGAATTGGTGATATTACTGAACAGCCCTAAACAACTATAATTTCTTTCCGACTCTGTAAATGGGGCTGGAACAACAGTATTGTGCCAGTTCAGGAATAAGGTTAACTGACATGTCACAGGGGACTGGCTAGCAAATCTGTCACAGACAACTACTGTGTAACTGATAGTAGTTTAGTGCCATTGTTAACCCCAGATTCTTAGTGCAAGTAACATGGACTATAAAACACAACACTTGAAAGGGGACAGACTATCCTATTGCCCCAAATTCTGCATGTTACAGAATTTTGCTGAGCCAGAACTTTGAAGTGATCAACAAATCAAACAGCCTGAAGCATTCATAGTCTCTCTGATATTTTTGGCTGGCCCTGTTATTATTCCATGCTCACTTTTACAATTTGGTTCATGTTTAGTGCCTAAAAAAAGTGAAAGCAAGAAAAGTGTTTAAGGATATCATACTACATAAGTAACTCTAAGGAAAAAAGAATATAAAGTCTGCAATATCATAACACAGCAGACAATATACAGCAAAGTGTTGTGAGGGTAAGTCAGAGAAATAAATAGCTTCCTATTTAAACAAAGCCTAAGATATTTATTTTAGTGAGAGAATATGAAGAGTGTATTCTTGGTTTGTCTTGTCAGGTCACATGTAATTTTTACAGATTTTATGTAAAACACTGAAACATTTAACTAGATATGTATTTCTGTGCTCAAAACACCTAGTGCGAATCTGCTGCCTCTGGATTAAGGCTTCCAGTAAAAGATGCCCATTAGCTGATAAGCTTGAAGTCCTCTAAGAAGTGGCAAGAATCCCTAATGATCCTTATATACTCATGGAAGACTGTGAGAAGGACGGGGATCTCACTCTTCCTCATTGTTGGGTCAGGGCCTACCACAGTATAATAACACTCTGACCCATATACGTTACTATATCAGAGTAAAATCCTTCAAAATAGTAAAATGCCACATTAAAAGAATCAAAAACTGAAAGACAAGCAAAACTAAAGATACATAAAACAAAGGTAAAGTCTAATAAAGATTCCCGGTCAAGCTCTTTAAGACTTTTTGCGTTTGTAAAATAGTTTTATCTGGATAAGGATGCTCTGGAAGAGGTTATCTAGTGGTTGCTTCCAACTTTCAGTTCTATTTCCTACGATTCTATGATACACAGTAAAGCTGCAGAGCGGAAATGCAACATTAGCCTTCAGCTCCTCTGATGAGGAGAGTAAAAGGGAGGAAAAAACCAATCATCTGGATGAATTTTTGTGTACTGGTTCTCAGTATAAAAAGATGACAGAATTTTCCAATCATGCTGTCATAAAACACCAATCTTTATAAAATTAGCAGCTTCAAAAAGTAAAAGGAAATTATTGTAACTACACTTTGAAGAATGTTATTAGAAATATTCTTTGACTCATACATTATTTTATGTTTTTCAAAGTTACTGATACAAAAAAACTTAAACTTTAAAAAAACTTTTGTTTTTTAAAGTATTTGATTCTATATCACCCAGGAGAATACTCAGATAAATGTTCTTTTGTCTCTGAATATGATAGTCATAGTTCTCCATGCTTCAAAAAAATCAGTGCAAACATAATTTCTTTCCTTCTTCCTCTGTTAATCCTGTATTATGGCTGATAAATCAAAGAAAATTAAGAAATTCAAAGGTATAACGCCCATGTGGACCAATATCATATTGTGGTTACTAAGAATACACATTCAGCAACCTTAAGAGCTGCAATTGGAAAAAAAAACAAATGGAAAATACTAAAAACAGAATGGCATGTGAATATGAGTTTCAGTAGATGCTTTCAAAAAACGATAGTTATATGCATTTATACCTACGAATGCAACAGTAATGTAATGAAAAAAGTATATAATATAAAGTAAGGAGAATATAAAATTGAGTAATAGCGGAAAGGCAAAATCTTAAGACTTCACTTACTTGACATGTCCCTGAGCAACTGCTGAACACAAGGGTGTAAAGCCATTTTTATCAGCAGCATCAACTTGTGCTTCTGCAGTCAGCAGCAATCTCACACAATCTATAAATTGAGAAAAAACATAGACTGATGCAACAAAAACAAGTGGTTAAAACTACCAGAAGTTAAAACTTGCTCAAGGGGCAACAGCAGCCAGTCTTTTTGACTATACACCACACGCCTTAGCCAACAGAAGTAGAAGCTCAGGAATTAGTTTGCAGGAGAGAGGTGAGAACGGCTCCCTGGGGCACCACCACTCTACTGCAAAAAGGGCCTGGGTTGGGTTCTACTGGGATCCAAATTCGTGCCCATTGCTGGCAGCTCTCAGTGTTAGCTAATTTATGTACCTCCAAAGCGGGGAATTTGGATGATCCAGCAGCCCCCAAAGGCAGCACAGTCCCACTGGCAGTCACATGACACATCCCAAATATGACAGCCACAGGGAGATGCTCACAAGCTACGTGTAACTCAAACAGGCTGGCCAGTCTTGTTTTAGAATACTGACATGGGATTGCAATGGCAAATAAAATAAGCCGACAACCTCAAACGTCCCCAAACCATTCCCATTCATATATTTCCAAAATGACATGGCTAAAAATAGTACCAGCCTGATTCCACCATCCTACAGCTAAATGAAGATCATTAATTACATAGTAATTAGACTGCTTTTCATCCACAAATTGGAATATAATTTGATGCAATTAAGTTTGAAGAAAATACTTAATCTGCTCTATATTCTTGAAATTGGTTCTAGACCAAAATAAACCAAGTCTTTTGTAGTTGAAACTACTACTTTGAAAATAAGCTCAGCTAGAACACCAATTACAAACTCCTGACCTGATTTCTGAGTGAGCTTAATGCACTCTGTTCCAGCACTGGGTAAGATCTTGGAGCCAAGCTTTGCTAGTGAAGTTTATCTCTAGGTATCAGAAACATATATTTAGAATTGGAAATTAGAAAAATTGGAAATTTTTTTTGAAAAATTGGAAATTAGAAAAATTGGAAAATTGGAAATTGAAAAATTAGAAACAAATATTTAGAATCTGGCTAATGTAAAACATTCCTGAACATATTTATTCCTGTTACAATTCTTTCAAATATTAATACAGATGTTGTGGAGTTGATTGAATAAATAATTTAACATTAAGAAATAAGATTTTAAAACACTGTAAACTATTATATTGTAAATTAAGATTCTTAAATTCTTAAGTAAGTAATCTGATCTGAAATGACTTTTTTTTTTTTAAAGTTGGTTGTCAGGATAACCTACCAGGACTACTTCTGTAATAATTTTTGTAAGTCAGAAAGAAGCTCTCACTTAACTAACTTACCTAGTATTTCCACTTGTAAGATAATACCAATTAAAATCAATTTATATTTTCCATCACTTTGTAACAGAAAAAATACTCTGGTAACAACGACATATTTTTTTTCCTCTTTGCATTGTCAATCCCAGTCTTATATTCAACAATTAACTTGAAAATACAGATTTCTGCTTGACATCCTAAAATACTTCTAAAGTTTATGAAGGATGTTGAAAACATTTTCTTCTAGCAGTTTCAAGTATTTGTCTAGAGTACTCTTTGGTGTCTTCATAAAGCGTATGTTAGCCATGCAAAAGCCATGAAGAACGCACAGAACAAGACCACCTTTTTAGAAAGGTATGGTTGACTCACAACTATTGATTGGCAGATCATTCAGGTGGTAGCTTATCTATGTGAAAATACTGTTTCTGATGAAGATCATTGAAAAGAGCTGTTTGTTCTCAGAGATAAGTGCAAGCATGAGGAAATACAGCTACTTTCATAAGGCATACTATGTGAGCTAGTAAGGTCTACATGACCTGTTCTGGTGGCATATCAAGCAAAAGAGCCATAATCTCCAAGAAGCCTGGGTCCTCTGGATGGACTTCCAACTGGGATTTGAAGAAGGGTAATTTGGGTCAATCCAGGCTCATTAACTTCAGTTCACTGCTGTCTGCCACAGAAGTAATCAGCAGTAAGGGGAACTGGGCAGAAGGTCAGGCACAAGACAGACACTGATGTTGTCACTCAGTTAAAGGTTTCGGTCAAGCAAAAGCAAAACATGGAAGCTTAATAGCACAAACACCTGGCGACTTTACTGCTCTCCACCACAGCTGGGTAGTTAGTTCTTCCAGAGTGCTGGCAAACACCATGCAGATACATCCAGTGGCTCGGCAGAGCTGACTCCATGTAGCTGTATGTCTCTGCACCTCACTCCTTTCTACTTCCCACATCATTCCAGTTTTTCCTATCAATCAGGGTGCCACAGCCTCCAAATACTCAGGATAGAAGAGAATCAATTATACCATAAATGCATATGATTAGCACACAGCTGAGTCCAAAGGATATTATTATTATTCTCTTCACATCTCTCAGTTTCAGGAACTCTTATTATTTCATTCTCCTTTTCAGCCACCTCGTGTGTGGCAGAGAACGGTCAGGATTGGCAACACAATACAGATATGCAGATATATTAGCTAAGTGAACTACTGTACATGTTATCAAGTGCATAATAGACTGAAGCGGCTCCTGCTTTGTTAATGGATCAAACCAAGATGGCCTGACAAAACAATCTGTTCAGCTATCCCAACCTAGTGGTTAAATCATAAAATCAACAGTTTCCTCATGTCCATTCAAACACAAAGAAAGTATTTAGTGTATATTTTTAGGGTGAAGTTCTCTCTCTCAAACCTACAGAACTGGGGACGGTGTGTGCAGGAAACAAAACAGCTGCTATGATCTTCATGTGCGGGAAAAACCCTTAGCTGCAGCTCTCAAAAGGCAACTGTTTACGAACAGGAAGGCTACACATTTTGCAAATAGGACAGATTAGGAAAGAATATTTGAGTGTTCTCTTTTCTTGTGTAACTCAGTTTTCTCTACAGACTGGGCTGAGAGCATATAACAACTGCTGCCACCATGCTGGTTACAATGTGCTGTACCTTTCTGTAGTTATCTACACTTAAATACTGTTCAAAGATCATTCACTTTCCACTCTTCCCACACTCTCTGCAACACGGTGTTTGTTTCTGAAGGGAGGTACTCACTATGCTGGCTCTTAACAAGTCTAGAGCTACTCTTTTCTTCTGGCCAACTATTTCCCAGGAGAAACTGGAAAATCTGGTTAGTTGACTTAGAAGAAACAAGGGGTCCTGGAAATCTGCAAATCTATTTAATCACTAACTCCAGGTTGAAAGTATTCTCAATAAATTAAATCATGGTGTGTTGTAATCACCCACCAGGGTAAGCTTATGTGTCAAGTCTTACGGTTGGGCTCGATGATCTCAAGGGTCTTTTCCAACCTAAATGATTCTATGATTCTAAGGAAAAAAACCAGCCAAAAGACAGTAACTTACCATTGACAATCCTACTCAACGCAATTAAAAAATTTGTACAATAAATTATTTTATCCTTCTTAAAATTACATCAGTGTCATTTCTTTCCACCTGGTTAGTTTAAAAAAGCTATTAAAAAGGATGTTTTAAAATATGAGATTTATTCCTATACTTCCTTTCTTAAGCCTATATATTTTTACATAAATTTGTTTTTAAAAGTCTCCACTTTGAAGAGCTGCATCTATCCATGCACTTGGGAACAAACTGCAAGTAACAAAGAAAGTATTATGTATTAAAGGTAAGCACAAAAACCTTTCTCCAAAATACTATAAATCTACTACTCTCAATTTTCATATAATGTATGAAGGAGACATCAATATTGCTGCTGTGTGATTCTCTCATTCAGAATTCATACAATCCATTTAGTCGCTAAAATGCGATGATTTGTACAATTAAGTGTTTTTCACATCCTGTCAACTATAAATAGAAGTGCAATACTAAAACCTTTGTAATATTTTTTTTAATCTTAAAAAGTAAAAGATACTAAACAATTATAGGATGCATATGCACGTGTTTCTTTTCATTATTGTGTTTTCATACTTCTGTCAAGTACCTCTCATTTGAAATTTTGACAATAAAACAAGAAACTAAATTGCCTTTGCTGTCAGTAAGAGCTGCTCAGTAATTGTAACTGAAAATCAGGGCATTTGCTTCGAAACATTTTAGGAATACAAGATGAGTAAAGAAGAACTGGGTCAGTTACGGTCTCCCACAAACACCAGCAATGATAAATGGATGTAAGCCTAGAAGAATCTATAGAACATCCATTCGGTGAGGGGGGGGAAATAAATCCACGTGATATAATAAACTTGGACTCTTAATACTGAAGATAAAAAGTTGCAAAAAAAGATAAGTGCCAAAGAAAGAAAATAAAATAAGGGACTTTTACAATATTTTAAGGGTCTTGGCAACAGCAAAGAATGTCAGATGAAAAGACCCAGATGTTCCTATGAAGTAAACCATAGCACCTAGCAAGCAAAGACAAAATATACCATCCTGAACAAAGGGAACATTCCTCCTATCCCTATGTCTGGTAGCAAAATTAACCCTGAACATGTCAGAAAAATGTACGCTATCTGCCTAGCTATGGATTTTTGGATCCTAACTTTACTTTGATTTTTAAAATACTTGAGAAAAATAATGGAATAGTCTCCCTAAATACTATTTTGAACACTGTATTGGGGTTTTCTAATTGTGTCACTAACAAATACATTGTTAATTAAAACCACAAAGTACTCTTGAAAGCAGTGGCTTTAAAGGCACCATGTTCCACCTTTTACTGTGAAATAAAATCTTGACTTTACTAAAAATTAATGGAATTTTTGTCATTGGTATTGGTGGATTTCATCTTTAGTGTCCAAAACAGCGTAATTATATTATTTGCAATATAAGAATCTAGGAGATTTTTACGTAAGTAGAAAAAACTATAGTAACTTGTACTGGAATTTTAAAGAAAGCTGCTGTTTGAGAGCCTTACGTTGACTCTGAAAATTGTCGCTTGGAGTTTGTATCCATGAAATTCGTATCTGTTACTAACATATTTGCCTCATTTCATAAATATATTCATAAAATATGAAGACTGACTGTTGAAAGGTTCGGAGATGCTACCTCCTCAAGACTGAGGGTAGTGGAGAAAAGAAAAAGAAAAATTTTAACTATCTCAGTAGAGTCTAGAGAACAAACTAAGGCTATTTCATCTAGTTCAAAAATAAAGACAGTTCATTTTTTTCCCCAAGTAACACACTACTCTGAAACCACCTTCCATCATTTTCACTGCTGCTGCTGAAGATCAAAACACTGGTGATGGCCTATTCTTTCCTACTTACTCCCTGTAGAGGAAAGTTCTTTCTTTCAAGTTGCCTTTGCTACAAAAGATCTTTAGTTTGTCACAGAACATGGGGTGATGATATCTGGTGGCTTTTTAAAGGATGGGAGTGGAGAATTAGAATGGATGTTCCTGCAGAATGTTACCACAAGCAAGAATGCTTTCTGTGTTCCAAAATTCTGCCTCCGGAAGTATTGCGTGTATATATGCTACACTATGACTTTTGTCATATAATCGATATATCTCAGTTTCAATTTCACATTTTTAAAAAACATGCATTTGACCTAATTTAATATTTAAAACTCATGAAATAAGCTTTCACTATTTCACTTAAATGTCATAACAGAACTTAGAATCACTTACCTGTATGTCCATTCGTAGCAGCAGAATACAAGGCAGAATAGCCATCTTCAGAAGAGTAATTAATGTCCAGTCCTTCTTCATTAAGCAGCATTGATAATAAAGTGACATTTCCCTGGGCAGCAGCTTGGTGAAGAAGGGTGGGCCTGCCACCCAGGGGGACAGGACCACCACTTGTTAACAAAGGGGTTAGGGAGGAAGACCAGCCTGTGAGTTAAAGCAACAGAAGTTAGATGGAAGACACATAAATAAAGCTCTGCATTTTCAGTGTTCTTTTAAAAATTAAGAAGGATCTTCAAAACGACAGGATTTGTTAGTTTAGCACAAGTTTTGTGATGATGCTTTGTCTATACATCAGAAGGTATTCTGAAGAATAAAAACTGCATCCAGGGGTGACAGTTATTAAAGCAAATGAACAGGATTTCATTACAAAAGGTTAACATTAAACTTGTTATGAACTGTAGTAGCAGCTGGTTGTCTCAAAAAAAATTATACTATTAAAATTCAGAAACTACTGAAAGTTTTATACAAGTTTTAATTTAATTGCTGATATGCTGGGAAGGTTTTTTAAAGTATCTAAAGAAAGGTTTCCAAAACAAAATACTTATTTTCATATGAAATTTCATCCTCCTTTACAGTCTTAGTGCAAACTTTAGTTATCTCACCTGCAGTTATACAGATAAATCACACAGAGAGCCCTTAATAACTTTAAGCGTCTTTGAGTAAGTTTGCAAAAAAATATAGAAATCATTTACACAAATAATACAGAAATAAATATATTTATTATTGAACTGTACCTTGAGGTAATGTTTCTTTTACTCAGCAATACTTAAACAATATCTTATAAAATACTCCAGTATGAATGAATAACAGGTTATATAAAATTTACAAGTGAAAGTTTTCAAGTCACCCCATTAAAAATAATATTCAATTCAAAGCTTTGAAAGCTTAGGAGTTATCTTGGTTAAATGTTCTGTTCATTACTTATCAGCTTTAGCAGGAAGTTTGTTAAGAATATGAAGTTTGCTGCATAAGGCATAAAAAATTTTGTGCATTTTTCCTTGATCAAGGACTGCAAGAGAAAATAGGATAAAGATTTTTTTTTCTTATTTTCACTATTACCTTTAGAAAATCCACATTATATTTCTCTCTTGAATAAATAACTTTGTATTCTGTGGCCACACATAAGCTATTATATGAAGCTGAAATCTGACAATACAAAGCAAGTTTACACAGCTTTTACTGTGGTTCTGCAAGACCCAAGACTGAAGAGGATCTGCAGGGCATTACCTCCAGGTCCATCAAGCTGATTAAGTGCTATCCAACCTCCAACACCTAGAACTAGAAAAAGCATGTGGCAGTTGCTCTACCATACTGGGATGATCTGCTCTGCATTTTGGAAAAACAAAATTAAATATGGAAGTTCCCAATAGAATTCTATTAGAAATTCTATTAAAATAGAATTAAGGTCCAGACTTACACAAGAATCCATCATCTGAGCAGCCCCAATGAAGAACACATAGTTTGATCCCAATTCAAAACAACAAAAAAATAAATGCTTGGAGTATTTTCATATTTGTTTCTATAGTAAGCCAAATTTGTCATTTCAAATTAAGTTTACTAGTTTAGTATGTAAAGGAAATGTATTTGTAGTATTTTCACAATGTTAGCTTATTATTCAACTTATTTATTTGACTATAAGAAGTCATCACTACAGCTATGAAGTTACCTTATAAATCCAACTTTAAACTGATGATAAACTAAAGTTAACTCCATCCATTGTCAAATAACTTCAGTTGTGAAGCTACCTTCTGACTATTAATACTCTTACTAATATTTGTTTCTCCAATATTTTTAATCAGAGGATTTTAAGGATTTTCTGAAGTTTGTAAAAAAAAAAAAAAAAGCAATATACAAAGTAAACTGCATCCTTTAAGTGGTAAAAAAAAATATTTATTTCTACTTCCAATATTTGAGAACAGTTAACTCTTACAAAATCCCGAAAGGTCTGAAGAATAACTTTTGTTCTTCCATTGCATTATAAAAGTGTTTTTATTTTTCCAACCTTTTGTTATTCTTTGAAACTAACGGTGCTGCAGTTGTTGCTATATACATAAATGTTTTTTAAATGGTACTTGTGTAGTTTTTACTGTCTTGCCATGGTAGTTAACTGATAGTGGACATTGCTTGTGTGGCACTCCAGATGCTACCATTCTTTGTCCAAGTTATATTGAAATTATTTGGGGGAATTTGAGGAGCCTGACGCTAAGCTTTAAGCATGAAGTTCACTTTGCCACGCAGTTTTGTAATATGAACAGTATTTCTGGGTTCCCTTCCTTATTGAAAATAGTGCAAGTTTTTGTTGTTTTTTTTTAAAGCATCATTAACAGAAATGCCAAAATAGAAGGAATTTTTTTTGTGCCATATGTGGTATCTTAACTTTCATTTCAACTCCTTGAAATGAAAAATATGTTGTTGCAATTCAGTGATGAAATTCATTCAACTAGGTTATAATTAAATGCAAAACTTCTACTGAAAAAGATACGAAAACCAGGTAATAACATAAACATCTATTATCAACGTAAAGCAATATAATAAAGCTAAATTCATCCAACGAAATACACCAACATTAGAAAATACCAATAAATAAGGTACACCATTACAGATGCAAAAAGTTAGGAAATGTGAAGCATCTGTGAAAGCTTGTAGGGCATGCAGTGATGAAGGGCAGAGGGATAGACAAAAACAGCTTCTGGCATCAGCTTCAGAATGTGAGATGGTTAATTTCAGAGCCCAGATCAGTCCCTCACCCCCCACTTTTATCTTCAAAGCCAATTGTATAGAGAGAATAAATCAATCATTATAGAAATGAGCAAAATAAAAACCATACTACATTGAAGAGTGACATAAAAAGCGCAAAACCAAGAAGAAAGTGAAAGCAGAAATCCCAGGGGTATGAAAATCCAACTGCCTATATGCGTTTCCATTTTGAAATCTTACAGCCATGGCAATGTTGAAATCCAAACAGAGCAGAAGCATTCTGGCACCAGTTCAAAGGCTGCTGAAGTTAATGAAAACACTGTTGCAGATTTTGAATCAGGCCATAGATGTTCATTGTAATTTCTCTATGTGCAGTCTGTTCAACATTAATGACAAAAGCTGGTGTCTTTTCCTACTGGGGTGAAAAGAGCAACATGTAGTACAATGCCCCGTCTCTAAAAGAACATGTCATCACATTAATTTAGCAGAATGCGTAACTAAAACAATCAGTGCTCTGATTTTAAGTTTGCTCTTAACAGTTGCTCTTTCTAGAACCAAGACACTCCCTTACTCCCAATCAGGCCATTGATATGTTCCTAAAGCAACCTGAGCTAACTAGGAAACTGTTTTAAAATTAATAAATAGAATACTTTAATGATGAAGTATTTTAATAATATGGAGTAAAATTATAAATAGAATAATATGAAGTAAAATTAATAAATAGAATACTAATGATTACGCTATCAATCCTTCTGACTCCACAGTAATAACAAAGAAACATTAATTTATTGACAAAAAAATGTAAAAATGGAGGATTCTTTCAATGACTTTTTTAATATGTTAAATTTGTTTTGCACTGTTGTTTAAAAATATTAACAAATGCTGATTGAAGCTCACTACTTACTATACAATAAAATATGAATAAGATTTCACCATGCTCTGCTTTAACTGAAAGTAAAATTGAAATTTTAAACATTTTCTGAAAAAAGTAAATAAAACAGATTAAAATCAGCCAGAACATTAACAAAACTAACTGAATCTGTGCCTAGAGGGCATGAAAATGCAGATATGGGAAGGAGGTTTCAGTACTATTTGTAGTTTGTTAGATGTTGTTCACCTCAAGGAAAGTCACACTTAAAAAAGAAACTGGAAGAAGAAAGTGAATAAGTGACATGAATTCAGGCATTACTGACCACATTATTTTAATGAAAACAGTGTTATTAAATTTGATTTATCTTTTATTTTCTAAGACAACGTCTATTTCCATATGTATTTATAAAATCTATTATTTTTTCTTTTCTCAGCATAATATTTTGAAGGAAATGTCTTTCCGTACTTGCATAACATCTGTTGCTCAAAGTTTTTTTAGTCCTGCGGTTTGCCAGAACACTTGGCCAAAATAGATTAAGTTCCCTTAAAAACATAAATAAAATGCGATTGGAGAATAAATGCAATAAAGTATAAGCATTAGTTTGGGTAAAAGGCAAATGAGCTCCTAAATATTTACTTGAATATTTCAGATAAAGTTATTAAAGTTCTTTGAGCCTGTTTGTAGTCAGTAAAGGAGGGATATTAAAATAACATCTCTGTATTAATAAAATAAAACAAAACAGGAGACCACTGACTAGAGTTTAAGCAATCTTTCTTTGCAGACTTCTGATTATGGGGTATGATTCCCATTTGCAATTGCAAAAAATCACAAAAAGCACTGCCACTTACAAAATACCAACAGCGTCAAATGTTCAGAGCACGGATTATAAGGGGATTAAATGAACCCAAATGTTTCCATCCCTTCCAAAAACAAGTGAATAGAGTGTAAATGAAGAAAGGCAATCCGAACACATAAAGCAGCACAATTTAAAAAAACTAACAGTTTTTGACAAAAATCCTATGTTGAGAATTGCCTCTGAGAACTGTCACAAATTTCATAAGAAACACAAATTAACTATTTGGTGGAGGAATCCTATTTAAAAGGCTGATTGTTCTCCTAAGAAAAAAGTTTATACTTCAAAGCACAAACTAAAGTGATAACAATACATGGAGTTATGAAGTCAAGTAGTGGTAATTTCATTTTTAAGATAGAAGATTTATTTTTTTTAAAGAATAATCAAAAACTGTCATAAATGTTTACCAAACATCATCCAGTTAATGCAAGAATAACTGAAATATACAGCCTAATTCATGCTGATAGGATTTGTGGAAGACAGCCTCTTGCCTACAAAGACTATTCACTTTGAAGCTGATTTTGCCAATAATTTGTTGTATGTTAATAAAATCTTAGAATTTTTTGTAAATGAAATTTTAATTCCATTATGGAGCCTATAATAGCACCTGAAGGCAAATGAGGTTTGAAGAATATCTGGAATGCTGGGACACTAATGATCTGTCTGACATGGCAATCAGACAGCTAGGAATAAGAATTTAAGATGAAAATTCAGGACATCTGTATGAAAAACAGCAAACTAAGAGGCAACCATCAAATCCCACAGTTGTTAACTCTGAGAAGTAGTAGACAAACGGAAATTAAGATTTCTGAGCTCATATTTTTATTTCAGAAAGAAGGGAGGATTCTGACAGTATGGTACGACAGCCAAATGTTAAAAACATGACTAGGTTACTCCAGAAACTTGCAGATAGTCTTCAATGAAGTGGAATGGGAATAAAAATTCCTTAATAATGTGAACCCTGGAACCTCCTATATGTACACATACAAGTTTGCCACATGCTTCTTTAGGAACAGCTTCCCCGAGACTGTGAGTTCAACTACCTTATCAGACAGTGATACAGCTACCAACAGAAAGTGCTTGGTTGTGTGATGGAAGCAGACCAGCTGTGCAGGGGTTTTATACCCTATAGATGATGATACAGGGACTAAAGTTATTGGGGACTGAAGTACCATAACTGAACTGAGAATAACTGTTGAAAGTTTGAGACCATTCAAACATTCTTCAATGCTGATGAAGGTCTAAAGTGTTCCATAACTGTGTGTGTGTCTTCCTCACTGTAGTGCAGGTCAGGCTAGAGGGACTTCTACCTAATATTCTAGTGCTATTGATCCCAGCAGGGAAATATGTTGACAAAAAGATTTATAGGACATCTACAATTAACTGAAAGGTAGATCAGGGCGGCCGCCTTTGTTCCTTTAACTGCCATTAGGCACACAAATAAGTCACCACCACAATGCAAAATGAATAGCAGATACACACACTGGCTCCAGACTTAGACTATCAACATAACATTTAGATTTCAGCTCTCCAACAGCAAACCTTTGCTGATATCTGTTGAAGTAAACCTGTGAGATGCCACACACAAGTATTAACAAAGCCTACAACTAACACCAGAACTATAGAAAAATGGAAATAAAAATGAAAGATATTCTATGGGTATGAAGTGATATATTTGCAACTGCACTGTTATACAGGCAATTATACACCTTAATGTGCAACTATTTAATGCCATAGGACAATACAGTAGCCACAGCTATGCCCTGTTTTCTAAAAGATTCACAAGCACTGAAATACATATTCCATGGAAGATCACCAGCAGAGGTAATTTTCAAAACATTATTTCAGACTGAGAAAGCATTTTGAAGTCCAAAATAATATAATTCACCAAAAAAACCCCCAAACCCAAAAACCCAAAGAAGAAAAAAAGGAGTTTTTTTAATATACCATAATCTGCAGCCCATTTACTTTAAACATTAGTCCTCTTTACCTTTAGAAAAAGCCTTCAATTTGGAGACCTCCTTAAGGAAGCAAACTAATTTATAACATTACTAAATCAGCAAAAGAATTCCCATACCTCTGGAATGTGGAAAAAATATAAATGAAAACTTCAGCTTTTAGAAAGTAATAAAGAGAAAGGTATAAAAAGATAAATAAAGCAAACAAGAGACATATAGGAAAAACAAAACATTATTTTAGAGGAAGACAGTTTATAGCATATCAATCCCTTTACCTGATGCTGTTACCAGGAGGCTGTCTGAATCACATGGTCTACAGGATGAAGCACTAACAGGGTTTATGGAGGAGCTACAGGCAATGGTGGTGGGAATGACAAAGGAATTTTCTGAACATGCAGGTTGGTTCAGTCCAGGGAAGTGGGAAGGCCAGGCACCCACCTGAGATGAGGCTATGGCTGGTATGGCACAGCCTGCAGGTGCCACAGATAAATCTATAGCAGGTTTTGGTGGCAGCTGAGGTGAGGACTTAGAAATAATTTCCTCATTTATTACCCTGATTCCTTGTGGTGAACTTGAAAGAGGTGAGGTCACGGTTTTGCTGTCAGTTTTTGCACTTGTATTTGGGGATCGACTACTATCCATTAAAACTTTAAGCTGTGGGTGCGGTGGAGAAGGAGTTTGCGAAAGCCCTGGTTTTTTAGGAGGAATAGGTGGAGGATTTCCTCTGTCAATTCTTGATACACTGGGAGTCTTTAAACTCATTCTACCTACTGGAGGGTAAGTGCCAACTTCCATTGAATGTGATGTCCCCGGCCGCGACGGAGTGCTGCTCTGAGGGCTTGTAAATCTCGAAAGGACTTGTGTAACAGTATTCCGAGCTACCTGTTTGGCAACTAGGTTGTCACGACTAGTAGGGGATACGTCCCTTGAGGGGGGGCTTTGGGTTGTGTTTCCATTTTGGTCTTGATCATTCGCATTTGCTTGAAACCTAAATCTAGCTGCTTGGATTCGTGGATTTAGGCCTGGATGTCCAGTAGCGTTGGCAGATGATGAATGCAAACTGTGCATAGATGAAGTGAGCGAGGAATTCTGAGCTGCAGCAGGCGGTGCTGCAGGGGTGCAAAGGGAAGTACTATTTGAAAAAGGGGAAGTGCTACTTGGTAAATCAGGTGATGAGCCTGTACTTGGTCCATTTTCCTCAATTCTGTTTTGATTCTGTGTAAGAACAGGAGTTGCGGGAGGGACAAGTTCACTAGATGAAGATTGCCTATCGATGACAGGCTTCACAAATGCTGCATTGGCACACACATTCATTTTTGTATTGCCAGACACTAGTGGGTTCACTGTAGAAGGCTTTACAGATACAGTCAAAGGCAACTTCTTAACATTTTCTGTGCTACTGTCCATCACTACAGTATCTGTTTGGCAGGCAACAGTTCTTGAACTTAGCTCCTCTGTTTCAACAGAAACAGAAACAAGACTCCTATCTTTATTTTTATCTTTATTTTTAAGAGAAAGATTAGCTTTACTTTCATTCTCCTTTTTTAATTGCTCAATCATTTTGATCATTTTATCTCTCTCTTCTCTGAGGTCACTGGTGTGTGCTTCCTCTCTATGAAGTTTGGCACGCAACTGCTCTCTCTCTGTGTCAAACTCAGACAGCTGCTTTTCCATTTGAGCTTCCATTTGCGTACTCCTTTGTTTCTCAGCTGCAAGAGATGCCTCCAATTCAGTAGCCTTTTTCTTTTCCTCTTCAAATTTTGACATCACTTCTTCCAGTTTCTGGGCTTCCTCTACAATTCGGCCAGACAACTGCTTACACTCTTTCACTAGCATCAATACTACATGCTTATTCTTTCCACGTTCTTCTTCAAGACGAGCGGATAGCTTTTTGTGCTCCAGCTCAAGATTCTGTAACTGAGATTTTTCCATTTCCAACTGTAAGAAAGCATAGAGAAAAATTCTCATTAACGAGATGGAGACTTTCAACATAACCTAGTATTCACCTGACATTTATATTTTAACCTTTGAGAGTATGCCTAAAATGAACCTGTCCGCCCCAGGGAAGTGATTTGTGATGTCTAACACAAGTGCCTATAATCTTATACAAGCAAAAGAAAAAGAAAGGCATCTCTGAAGAGCAATTCAGAAACTAAGTAAGCCCATCTACTTTCCTCTGTTGACAACACAGAGACTCCCCAAAGTGATTAAATGCTTGTTATTCCTGAGTGAGGAGCTACCTGTTCTCCAGAAATTAGACATAAGACATCACAGAAAGTCCTCTTCTCAGTAAAGGAACTAGACACATGCAAGAGATGAGCTTTGCAAAAAAACCTTTGAGCCCAGAATGAAAGGTTTAAGCTTTAGGTCTTCCTCAGACTGAAGGAGATTAGGGTTGAAATACACAGCCCATCATGCCCATCATAGGTGTCTTATATACTGTTTTAGCATTTATAAATAAGACATGCATTTCTGAGACCAACTTTTTGGCACAGTTAAACATATCTTCCTGTACTTACTAATAGCAGAAGGTCTCTTCTAGCAGTGATGTATAAACTATGTTATAAGCTAGAATCAAAAAAACTACCTACTATGTGCAGATAATGGATAAGAATAATTTTTCCCCTCATTCATATAGTCATCACCTCTAATTCACCTTGCCTGCTGATTATGCTTTTATTCAAAGACCCTGTTCTAGAAAAGCACTGGAAAAATATGTTAATACACCATTTCATAAAATACCTACTAGTAATAATGCAACCCAAATTGCTTCATATTTTCCCAAGGAAACTTTTACACAAGTCAAACAACAACAAAAGAAAAATTGGTTTCTTTCTTCCTGCTCCTCCCTTCAGATACTGATGCAGTAGCTTCCTGTATGGCTTACCTGAACGACTGATAAAAAACCAAATAAACAAAACCCCAAGAAACTGCTGAACAGTCCTTCTCCTGTACTCTTTTTATTGGTTTAGCCTTGTCAGTTCTGCTTCATATTTACATACAGATCGATACAGAAATAATAATTCAGAACTGTACCACTAAAGTGCATTTTCTAAGGGGGCATTTTTTCTGGAAAAATACTTTCGGGTACCTATGAAAAAAATAATGAAGTGCTCACAAACATGAATGGTTAATTTTGACTGCAACAGGAAACTGTTTCATGCTTCTACAATACGAGAACATTTCATAATGCTCAAAAAAATAATCTAAGAAAAGCTGTGGCAAATAGCAGTACATTTAAGATCCTACTTGGAATAAATGTTTCACTTCAATAGATGAAGGAGGAATCATAGATTATAGATTCAGATTATAGTGTCATGGGAAAATGATACTAACTTCAGCATTTAAGACAATACCACCATCGTGAATATATTTACTGTAAACTGTAATGTGGGAAACAAGATGGCCTAAGGGATTGGTAATTGCTATGGAATATCTCCTCTCTCAGTCAATGCTTAAAATATTGTCTTGGTTGCTAGATGAAAACAAACAAACAGACACACAGGCAAAAAAACCTCCAGGCATTACAACATAATAGCTTTTCAAAAGCCTGTTGCTACAGCACACTATTCCCTGTCCTCTCCAATAGGAGATGAAATTTCTTAGCTCTGGAAGCTTTTTCCACATCACTGTAGATGTGTCTACAGTTCATTTTAAACTAAATTGCATTTAAACAAAAGCTAATACAAATATAATTTTTAAATAACAGTTTTGTTATTCTCCAGTTATACCACAGAGTAGAGTTGAAACTCATGCAATCAAGACATGAGTACAAGAGGGAGAGAGTCTGCAGTTGAAATGGAAATAAATCCTACTTGCTATAGCTCATTGTCCCAGGGATAATTTTTTCCCACATGGTAGGTAGAATTCAAACACAAGGAAACGCTTAAAAAGGAACAGAAGTGAAATGACATAGAGAGAACAAAAAAATAAATCCTGCGTGCATTTACACTTATAGATGAACATGTGTCTCAGTCTCCCAACATTTCTAATCACGTTACCTGACTGTAAATTTTTTTTCTGTTTTCTTCAGAAGAATGGGAAAAAGCATAAAGAGGTGATGGCAATATTGATGTGATGTATATTATAGTAATAGTAAAATTACTTCCTGAAATCATACCATTATCATAAGAAACAATGAACTAAGAGGAAGAAATCACTATGGGAATTTATACCTACATTATAAATGTCATCTTGACTTCAAATACCTCAAAACCTGTTTAGCAGTGGAGAGGCTCCACTGGGGTTATAGAGCTTCATCCCAGGTTAAGCAATACACTCTGTACAATGCC
This sequence comes from Ciconia boyciana, assembly GCF_034638445.1. NCBI lineage: Eukaryota > Metazoa > Chordata > Aves > Ciconiiformes > Ciconiidae > Ciconia > Ciconia boyciana. Next base: position 28,070,937 of record NC_132934.1, on the reverse strand, counting down.
TTTCACAGAACCAAGTCCACCCTTTCTTAAAAACAGTGTTAAATATATAAAAAATAAGGTATGGCATTATCAGTCATTGCTAAACAGACAATATCAGCAACAACACCTCTTCAGTTATGTTAATGACAGTACAGCTGCAAATTAAATTAACAAGCTATTATGATGACACTGTATTTAGGAATGGTCCCATTCACAGTTCTTCACATGCAGAAAAATAATTTTTTTTTCTCAAGCATTTCATTGTTTTTTTCAGAGCATCCAACAGCATTTGGATGCTTCACAAGCATTTCAAAGCAAGTGGAGTATCCAACAGTAACAGTGGAGCATCCAACAGTTTCTTTTTTGTTAAAACAGATACAAAAATCATGAGAAATGTATACAATTTTTAAAGCCTGGAAATGCAATAAGATTATAGTGAAAATGTTTTAATCAAGATTTTCTATACTTTATTATTCCTCCAGTTTGCTTTCAGGTGAGGGACTGGTTCTATAAATTAACTGTTGTGAAATTATATTACTTTCAAATAATTACATGCAGATTTTAACATATAACTGGGATTAAATCAGCTTACCATACTATTATAGTATCTTATTTGTAAGCATTGCATATAAATAAAGAATCCCTAATATATATTTAAGTTCTCTATTTGATTTCAAATTGACAAGAGCAACATTGGTTTCTCATTTTACATCGTCTCCTATGTCTATTTCTCCCCCTTGCCCTTGTTTTGGCTGCATCGTCTTGAATACGACAAACCTCTGAATATTTACACTGCATTTTTTCCTTTAGATGACAGATTTGGAACTAGCTGTAATTATTTATGAGTTTATGAACTAACTATGACCTGACTTTTATCAAGTGTACTATATGCATACACTAAACCATATCAGTAATGTAATCATCTGGAAATGTGTCCAAGAGGGATGTGAAAAGGGGTAAAAAAGGATACTGAGAAAAATGATAGTGTCCCACAAAGAAATAACCAGCAAAGGCCCTTCAAAGGTGAGAGACAAAGTGCATGCCTTGTGAGAAAAGGTAGAGGGAGCTTGGCTTGCTTAGTCTAGTGAAAAAAAGACTGAGGGATAATCTAATAGCAACATACCGCTCCTTTCGAAGGGCCCTTTCAATTATGACAGAGTCAAATTCTTCTTGGTAGTGGCAGGTGGGGCCCCACAACAAAAGGTTAACATGAAAAATTGCCCTTTAAGAGACTCAGTCTTGGAAAAAAGTTCTTCACAAGGATAGTAGTGCAGAAAGGCTGCAGTATTGCCATTCCTGGGGGTTTTCAGGACTCAGCTAGACAAATTCATAGATGACCAGATGTACTGCTGTTGATAATCTGCTTTAAGCACAAGGTTAGACTAAATCACACCAACGGGCCTCTTCCAACCCATGTGTCTGTCTTTCTTTGAGCATGCATCCCAACACTAACTTCTCTGCAAACACTTGACAAATCAAGAACTGTCATTTTGATTATCTGGTTTTGAGTTCCCAGGAAACCTCAAAATTAATTTCTATAGCAGCTCCAGGAAAAGCATTCAAAGAGATGGAAGAGGACGGAGACTTAACGCAAAGCAGATGACATCTGGGGATTAGGTGTTTGGTATATGAAAAGCCTATGACTGACAGTCATTTGTGTACCTCTTTAATTTTTCTACATTCTGGCACATTGTTATGACTTGCTTTTTATGATCAAATAAAAATTTTATTCAAAGAATACTTCTAAGGTCACTATATTCACAGATCCTCAGGAATAAGAGTTCAGCCTGAGCCTGTTTAAAGTCCAGTAATATCCAGAGAAAATAAACACAGCTGTACACAGACTTCATTACTTAGTGTAACAGTGAGACAGTAAGGCAATTCCAAACATGAAGATAGAGGCATCACACATTTGGAGGAGAAACCACTCTTGGAGGGAGAAGGTGCAGCTGGCTCTGTATTTAGGTCACATTTGTCTAGGCTTAACTTTATTTTTCTTACATTAGGTCACCCTACTTTGTTGAACATTTCTAGAAATCCCTCAAAATACTTTAATTACCCTCTTCCATGGAGGGATTTGAGAGATGGAGAACAGACAGAAAAATGTGGAACTAAGGGAAGGTAAAACACTGTATGAATGGTTTGTGAATGAATGGAGATGGTTGAGAGATATGTCATCTGTTGCCACAAACCCAAGAAGTTTAAGAGGGTGCCCTGTCCAAATAGCACTTCTAATTGGCTTTAAAAGAGGAAGATGTAAGTTCTGTAGAGAGTCATGCACACGGCTGCTCAACACCATGCAGTTTGTTTTCAAATCCTGTGTTATTTAAATTTCCTGTTTGTTACAAGGAGTAAAAACAGTAGAGTCATAATTACACACTTTCAAAGCAACACATACTTTTTCAATTGTAGTGCTTTAAAGTTTAGCTTGAAAGTTACAGACTTCAGAATTGGGTGTACTACAGGTTTAGGTACTTCTCAAGGTAAGAATCAAACTGCAAAATAAATTAAGATCAAACTCTTAAAATTAAGGTCTAAAGAAAAAAACGTCATGTATTTTTCTAGGAAACAAAAGACAAGTGCATCCTTTCCTGTACATGCAGACTTATATATAGACTTTGGTAATAAACCTGGGCCAAAAAAAGGACAAAAATGGAATTTACATATCAATACCCTGACTTTGAGACATATTCTCAATATGTAAGCCCATCTTACATGCATGTATCTGTCCACATACTAAAAGGCAGAGATAGATGAAGAATTTAGGTACAAGAAGAGACTTGTGGCCATGCACTGAAACAAGAAACTAATCCAGTTGTCCACGAAGATGTGTCAGGGTCTCTCCCAATATCATTCTTCAGTCAGAATAAGCAAGTTTACTCGCTCTTTTCTATGCTGAGACAACCCCTTCCCCAAAATCTCAACTTACAAAGCATATGAGAAAGAAAATTAACATTTAAGAGTCCTCTAAAAGAAGTGCTAGGTAAGTACAAGTAACAGTTCATTACATAGGCCATTACACTGGTTTAAGACTTACATATCATACATACAGTCTAGTATTATTCATTTTTTGGATGCAGTATCTGTATTTCTGAAGGCTTAACAGAGCAGGGTTGCTTAAACTAAACTAAACAACAGAGCTAAGATAAGAAGAAAAGGTTTGATGATTTAATTTAAGCATGTATTTCCGGCATACTTCCAGTACTTTTGTGTGCATATTATTTCCCAAAGAGCAATTACTACCAAAATCAGTTTTACGTCAATTGTCTTAGCATTGTCTGGGGTTTTTTTAAACATCAATATAAAACTATCACCAAAAAGCTATTTCACAGCTGCTGAAGACATTCTATCCATCTTATGCCCAGTGAGGATGATTCAATGCCTAGCAAGCATTTCTTTTCTAATTATTCAAAAATACCTGGTTTAGGTTAGTCTATTGTATTACTGTTGCCTTCTTTCCTCTCAGAAACCCCTCCCCAACATATTAATATTTAGCTATGCTTTAGGAATGTATGGCTTACATATTAGTGAAATATGTGCAACCAACCAACCATTCACTTTCAAAATAACATTGTTTTGTCTTCAATATGAGACTGTTTTTGCAACATACTTGTTCCAAAATAATTTTCTCTTTACAGCAAATGTTCTAAATATGCAAAAAAGTATTTTTTAGAGTTATAAATTACTTTTACTGATTTATGAAACAGAGCCACCTAATATAAAATGCAAATAAATTATTTATTTTATGCTATTTAGGTTAGAACAAAAATAACAGTAGCTCCTCTAGGCTTCAATGGTGTTGGTTTAAAAATATATTGTGATGATGCTTTCTCAGCTCACAGCTATCCACTTATATACTGGATAGACTTGTACCAGTTATATTTCATTTATTCCGTAAGTAGAGCTAAATTCATGGAACGAATGAGGTGTGTGCACAAAATATCACCAGAAAATCAGCACCTCACTATATCTGACAATTAAGCGATAGCATTTTAACACTCGTAATGATAACCAAGTTGGACAAAGATGCAAATTAAAAAAGTGGCATGAAAGAACAAATCAGGAGAGGAAAAAGGAAAAAAAGTTGGTAGCAGGATACCTTCTTTTGTCTGTTTTCAGCAGCAGCCAACTGAGCTGACATTCTTTCTTGCATTTTCCTGCAGTGAGCCATAACAGCTTCTAAAATGGACAGAGGGTTCATGCATATTGGCTTCTTTTCTTTATCACCAGCACCTGCCTCAAAGTCTCTCTGAAGAGCCAGAAATGGGTCACTCAGATTAAATCTTCCATATCGCTCCTGGATAAAAACCTCTTTGCGCCGGGCCTAACAAAAATACCAAACAGACAAAGAAATAAAATTAAATGCATTCTTTGGAGTACACTCACACATAGATGAGACCTAAACTACAGGCAAAGTTATGTTACTTATTTACGTTTTTAAAATATTTTCTTTAGGTATTAATTTACAATCTCTAAAAGAAATAGTCAGGTATGTTGCACACAGATTTCATTACAGTCAATACAATTCACTACATAAAAAACCCCTTCCCTTTCTCAACTCAGTACAGAAATGTCAATTTGCAGCAGTTTCAGAAGTGTCACAAAAATAACATCTTGTAAATTGGCTGATACACAGAGGAAAGGGAAGAAAAACATTCTAAAATAAAGTTTTCTATTTCTGTGTATTAAAATGATGCTAGTAAAAGATATGAAAACATGCTTTATGTGTTTACTGCAGTACCAAAATAAGTATTTTTCAAATAAAAAATTGATGGCATGTTTATATATACACAGATTTTCATAAGTAATAGCAGACAAGCAGAGAGCAAAAATACCACCGAGGTTTTTCTGAAACTAAGAGACTTCATATCTCTGTTCAGGAAGAACTTAATGATCAAGTTTCTCCATACCATTATTTTAAAACATAATTATATTTCCAAACTACAGTACAACACTTTATATCATAACAAAAAATATTATACAATAAAGATCAGAGGTAGTTTTGCTTGACAAATTGTTGATTCTTCAGCCCAAGATGAAAACAAGATCAGTTTCAGAGAAGGTATTTTTATACATTTGATACACAGTACACAGGAAAGTCACAGATTAGTACTGACTTCTAACAGTCTTCATAGAAAATAATGTTCCAAAATCTCAGGCTTAAGACCCATCTGATTTGTGGTGGGAAAAGAAAACCAAACCAAACCAACCAACCAATCAAACAAACAAAAAAACACCAAAAAAGCCCAGCAGAAAGATCCAATGATTTCTAAAATTTTTGTTGTGGTGTTTTTGTGCTTGCACATATAACAGAAAGCAGAAGGAAGAAATCCAAACTATTATAGCACAAATTTTGGAAGAAAATGAAGGCTTGTTACCTTAACAATTAAAACAGTCACCAGAGCAGCTCTTTAAAGAAGCATGTCTCAAAAAATCAGAAAAAAACACCACAGTGCAGAGAAACGTCATGAGAAGGAAGAATCCCTCCAAAAATGCATAAAACATTTACCTGTGATTTGGTTCAAATTCAGTTTTGAAGAATAAGCAAAAAAGAGGAAGAATAAGCCAATTCTGAGATACCAAAGAGGAGGAACAGGCCTCATGGTTACCAAATGGGTTAGGAGATCATTTGGAAAGCTTGAAGTTAGAATTGTAACATATGAAAAGGTAATAAAAGGTAACACACATTTCAGAGCATGAGAAACCAAAGAACATAAGAACTATGTTAGAAAAACTCTCCAGAGGCTAACTACAAATAACATACCTTAGTGAATGCTCAACTTTTTCCTATATATTGTCTACAAAATTGAAATGTTGTGGGAAATTAAAAGGTAAAAGAGAATTTGACTGCAACAGAAATAAGTGTGCCTACATATTCTGATGCTTGAAATACTTTTAGTCTTTTTTTCAATTTGATAGTATAAATAGAACTTGAAAATATTTATTAAAAAACCCCATGCCTTTGGGACATAACTTCAGAATAAGCTTACAGAGTTCATTCAGACCTAAAGTCTAGCTAGGTTTACGAAGTCAGGTAGTGATTGCTCGAGGAGACAAAAATAAGCTGATAGAACCTAGTTATTTTTTATAAATTGCCTTGCAAATAACCCCTAATTAGTCTAATATTTTAATCCCTTAATTTTTAACTTAGATTTTTGAAATAAAATAAAATAAAATAGCTAGTTCCAAAGGTAATATTACAAAACCACGTCAGGAGGGGCTATATTTGTAGCTCCTGGTTCTATACACTGATGTTACAGGACAGTACACAGCTTAGGAATTCAACTTTCATGTAAAGGAAACAATCAAAACCAAAAACCTGGCCCTAAATGGATTAAAGTTCTAAGCAGCCAAACAAGATGACAAACCCAAGCAGGTTAAGAATTTAAATGGAGATGGAGGCACAATCCATATATAAATTACCAGCAGTGTAAAAGCCACTTAGGTTATATACAGAAAGTGAGCCATCAAAGTAAAGGAAAAAACACTGATGTAGCAGCTCAGCTGTAAATAAAAAGAAAAGACCACCAGAGCCTCCATCCTTAAATCCAGAGACCAACAGCAAAAAGAGAAGCCAAGTAGATTAACTGATCTCAGAGGCAAAGGCAAGCACTCATGCCTTTAAGGAAACACAGGTAGACAACCAGTGAAATAATGTGTATTTTCCAATTTTTTCTATGACCCATGACTAGCTGTCCTCTCGGCACATGCTGTATGTATGCAGTATGAACGTATTCTTTGAAATGTTCTCTAACATGCATAGCAATTAACAGAGCAAGCAAGGCAAAGGCTCAGTATGCACCTGCCAAAATAGTAACGGGACTGGGTGTTCGGATTCGTTAACTAAGGAAAAGATGAAAATATATAGAAGGGATGAGCTCCATCTGAATTAAAATTAAAACAATCTGCTGGCATACATGCCAGCAGAATTAAAGTGGCTACAGGAAAATCTGAAAGCTAAAGACTGTGGAAAAACCAATAGGTCTCAAACAGGACACGGTTTGGGACGACAGACCCTGTAGGGCTGAAGCCATAACTGTATAACCTCAAACACAGGGTAAAACAGACTGCCAACTCTCAAACTATAAACAGCAAAGTCATCTCAGGATGCTTCCAAGTCAAAGGGGAGCTAAATGCAAAATATTAAAACAAATGTTTCCATGTTTCCATACAAAGACTAAAAATATAAAATAAAATGATGGGATGAGGATGCATGATTTCAAATGAAGATACCAGAATAAAAGATAAAGCAGAAGCTTTGTAGAAGGGAAACGAGTAGTTCCCTAAAACTTAGGCACAAAGTGGCTAAGACAAGCTGGGCTTGGGTTTTTTTACATTATTTCTCCAGCCCCTAAATAATACTTCTGTCCCTTTGCACTTCACTAAAGTACATCAGATGGGAGAAACAGAAATAGTAGAATCAGAAAATTTTCTCTCTTACATCATCTTTCAGCACTGAATTTCAACTCATAAGAGCTAGTAGTAACATCAAGATATCTTTTTTATGGCACTCATTATCTGGGGAATGTACAGTCTAGTGTCGTATGGGTAATTAATCCTTTAAAATAGTCTCTGCATAATTTGGTGGCTGTGCTAAAACAGCATTAGCAGTGTCTCATATATTAGCTTCGATTGCACAACAATATATACAGAAAATAACACTTAAAATGTTGATTTGTGAATAATTAACTGAATGCATTTGCAAAGACAAAATTTTAAAAACCAGACAGAATATGTACCCGCTACAGGAGGTAATCAGGACTGCTGCATTGTGAAAGGTGCTATATGAATTTATAAACCGTCAGCTCTATTTTTCTGTACATACCCATTTGCACAGCGACTGGCCTTTTAATGGAAGGACTGAGATTGAAAGAATTTAAAAGTATACAAAAATGTCCATGGGAAATGATACTTTTTGCAGCCTATGCCAGTGGTACACAAAATTATGACTTAAGCTAAATCCTCCAACAGGTAACTAATAATGAAAACTGACAGTAGACACACACAAATCAAGGGAAAATATCGAAAAACAAAGAAAAAACCCTTCAAATAGTTAATTCATGAAATTCACTACTGCAATAGAGTAAAAGCTTAAACTTATTTACAACAGCTTTCAAATTCAGTCCACACTGAATACAGAGTTTCTAAATCTTTACACGGGATCTGAAACATTAAACAAGGAGACTAAAATAAGAGTGCAACTACTACTTAAAAAGAACGAAAACCCAAAGTTTCTTTATGGACAGGCTGGTCTATAGCATTATGTTAGATCAAGGATGGACTACAAGTTTATACTAAAAAAAATACAGTAGAACTGAAAAACATCTTCAGAGAGGAGTGAAAGATGATCAAAAGGTACAACACAGCTTCTCTTCAAGGAAGAGCTAAATAGAAATAGGACTTTTCAGTGTGAAACAGACACAACCAGGGAAAAACAAGCTAGAGGTCTGTGCACTAACAGGACACGTAGCAATCGTCCCATGATCTAATGAGGGAAATTTGAGTTGGACACAAACTCTTCTCACTGAGAGCAAATAAGCACTGGAACGTGTCACCCAGGAAAAACATATAACCTCTGTCATTGGGAGATTTCCAAAACTAGATTGGATAAGGCCATTAGCAACCTGATCCATGTTTAACGTTAGTCCTGCTTTAAGCAGAAGATTGGACTGAACTATCTCTTGAGGTGCCTTCCAACCTAAATTACTCTATGATTAGTGATTTCTTCTAGGACTGTTATTTTTTGTCTTATAGATGCTAGCAATCTTCTCAAGTAACAAATGACAGAAATGAGCTCTCAGAGGAAGGAAAAACAACCAAATGCTTATTGGTGGAACAAGTCTTATGTCTTGCTTCAGATCATGAAAATACTTTTTATGACTTAGAAAACAGAACTTATCATCTGTGATATTGTCAAAAATAAAAAATCAGTACTGAACAATCCTAGGGATTACGCAGCTGTGCAACACAAGGGGAAGGTTTACTCTCAAGTTTTCTCTCCTAGACCTGCAGCCAACAAGAATCTGGAGGATCACACTGTAAGATAAACTGCTTATTTTATTACTCTCTCAGGGAGCCTGTCTCCTACCACATACAGCAAGACACCCCATTCACCCCTACACCAACTTTTTTCACACTATTCAAGTCACCTCTATGCACCTATCTGCCAGCTGCCTCCTGGACACTTCCATCTCTCAAACTGACCCTTTGCAGTCACTGACCCCATTTATCTACTGGCAGATGAAGACTGGCAGTGGGGTGTGCAGGGAGAGGAACAAAAGGAGTGGAGGTATCTGGACGATGGGCTGTGGGAAAAGCTGCAAATCCAGTATAAGAACTGGCCTGCAGTCACTTGTTTCTTATGTTCCACTTCAGAAGGAAAAAAAAAAAAATAAAAAAAAAATCTATATTCAGTGACCAAACAGAATTATGAAGTCTAATTAGATTTTTTCCCCCTGTTATTGAAACAAGAATGTAAGGGGGCAGGGAGGCCTTCAAACAGTATCCATCTTACTGTAGACTTAAAGCTAAAAACATAAAAAAAGCAAGGAAAAACAAATACAACCAATTAATATATAAGTAAGAATTAAGCCCAAAAACAAAAACATTAATCACATAATATAAGTTATATTGTTAGTTTTCTTTCAGTAATAATCTACATTGATATTAGTTGCACACATTTGCTGAAATGAGTTTTCATAATCAGCTTACATAATCAGTAACTGAATATATAAGCAACAGTATTTTTAAGGTTAATACCGCATTTTTCCCCCAATGTATCTCAAAGTTTCCTCTTCGTTTACCTGCCAAGTTAAGAGTTCAGCAAGTCCAAGTCTTCCATGCAGCAATTGATGATAAAGATCAAAAATAGGACTGCATGTCCTACAGTGCGGTGGAACAATGGAACTGAATTAAAGCTTCCCCAGAACCCTTAAACAAAATTTCCTTCCTTTCAAGAGCATTTGTTCCTCTGATTAATTTCCTTTTCCACATATACTAAAATTGTTTCAACAGATGTTGATAGGTTCATATTAATATTTTCTCTTGACATATGTATTAGGGAGTGGTAAAAAGTTTTCTAAAACTAACCAGCACAGAAGAGGAGGCAGTAAAAGCTTATTTTATGTGTTATGTTAAAGACGAGGGTGAGCCCTTCATTCTAAACAAAATTGAAAGGGCAATAGATTTTTTAAAAGAGGAAGGTGGCTGAAAGAGAACATGTTTATAAATCTTATTCAGTAACATTATACAGTGTCTTGAAATGATTTGCTGGAGCTATTCATTTAAGCAAAAGAGAATTATCAATGAATATATACTCATAATAAAAGCAGTACTTTCAGAGATACCTGCAAAATACCAGGGTGAGGGTGGGATATGATATCTTACTATGATTAATTCAGAATGACTCTTCAAAGAATGCTAGCAATTTTGCTACACAATAGGGTTTGGGGGCTTTGTTTTTTGGCTTTTTTTGGTTGGTTTTTTTAAATGCGGATGTAAATGAATGTTTTCAAAGTATCATATGATATGTTACTTCCACATAAAGTTTTACAGAACAAACTAAAAATGGAAACTTAAACATCAATGTCTGCTGCAGAAATGGTATCCTGTGGCATGATTTCTGTCAATGAACACGTGATGCTCAATTTCTCCTTACAATCTTAACTACAGTCAAAATTCCTTTCTTCAGCACTGTGACAGTGCATACCTATGCAAAGTCTACAAGTGAGTTAGACTTTAATGAACTCAATATTATATGAAAAATATTTGACCAATATATTCAAACTGTCTGTTTCCATGTTGTGTCAAGTATCATAAGACAAAAACTTGTGTGTACACTTTAAGGATGAAAAAAATGGAAACTCTCTGAAGAAGACTGATGATCATAACAGGCTGCTAGTTCAAAAAGAGTGAAAACAGTAGAAAGAATTGAGAAATAGGAGGTTGCAATCAGCAAGTTAAACAAAACCAACATACAGGTTGATTATGCTCTGACAGACATATATAATTGTTTCATACTATAAAAAATGCTCTTTACAGATGACTGATCAGGATCATGAAAGAATTCAAGTCTTTTGGTAGAGGTACGAATAAAGAAAAGAAAATATACTCATTTAGTAATTTTTCATGTAAGGCACACATACTCATAAAAAGCATTCAAAACTATCTTAGAGCAGTGTCTCATAACAGTCACAAGCCATCCAAATATATAAATGAAACTCCTTACAGTGAAGTAGGCTGCATGAAAGTGCATGAACCATTAAAATAAGAGTAACAACAAAAAGTTGCATTATTCTCTCATTCACAACGACCCACAGAACTTTTCCAAAACTTTGTAATGCGCAGTGTCGCTTTCTCTCAGAATCACACAGCTTTAAATCCATGCTTTTAAAAAGCATTTTTCAAGGTAAAAAGAAAGCTCTGAATATAAGACTGTACGTTGTTTTACAAGACTATCCCCAGTAACCTCCACTTAAGAAGATATACAAAAACACCATTTTAAGGCATAAAAGGTCAGATATTACCTAGCAGTTGATGAAAACAACAGCAAACCAGATTTTCTCTATTTCATGCCAAGTATCCAAATATTAAAGTGGTCTGCAAAAAGCTGTACAATTTCCTCTTCTCTGCACTAAAAAGCAGACTTAACAAAAGTACAACATGCCTAACAACTAATTCAAATCTCTCTGTGTATAGGAGGACAAACATTTAATTAACACTTAAACAATCCTGATTTACAATATAACAGAAAGCACTGAAGAATAATTATACAACCAAGGTAATGTTCAAGCCTGGATTTCCTTAGGGGTCTGACTCCATAAAAAGAGAATATAGTCCAATAGTACCAGTTTACTATTACCCCAAAATTGCTAAGTAGCACAATCTCCTTCCCTTTCTCCCTGTTACCTCACAAAAACCTCCATGAAAGAAGGAGGTACAGACAGGATAGACAGACAGACATATGCTTCCAATTCTTCATTACTAATTTTCTCCCTTAGAGTAATGAAAATCCACTATTTTGAGGTTGCGGATTTAAAAATGAAAAGGCCATATTACAAAGCTAAGATCAATTACTAACAGATCAGTACCAATGAGAAAAAACAATACAGTCAATATAAAATATTCTTCACTTCTTACAGATGTAAAAGGTGAAATTCAGGCCTTGCACTAAGTTTCTAAATGAGGAAGAAGAAAAAGCTCAAGTTGTGAAACAACATGTGCTTTTAATTGAGAAGAACCATCCGGATGTTCTATATAAAGATGACATTAGACCTATTTTATGACAGCTTTGTTGTCTAACGGTTAAACATTTGAAAATTATAGGCCAATATTTTGTAAGGAAGTATCACTGTTCAATGCTCTGATTATCTAACCACCCAAAGATTTATTTCTGAAAATAATACAGATTTTCATACTGATAATGAATCTCAATGGATAGAAGAGACTTGAGCTTTCTGATTACTTTAAATAACCATTTGTCATCTAGACTTTTTTGCATGGTCAAATTTATAGTTCAAATTAATGCAAATCAATTCATAATTCTTCGCAGGGAAATCTGTCAGCTATTCTCCTGAAGGAAATCTGACTCACCTCTAACCAAAAAAGAGCACTTTAACCTTCATGCTTAGCAGTTAAAAAGTTTCTTCAGCTAAGTAACAGATAAAACATACCAAAGGCATAATAAAAAAACTTTAACTAAATCAATCTTGTTTCTTTTTCATTTACAGTATTTAGATTTTCATATTTTCAAGCTATCAAAATCTCAGTTAAAATATCATCCCATATTACTGCATGGCAATTACATGATTACCAAACTTCAATTATTTTAATGAAAAGGTATGGAAATTATAAGTTTACAATGCAATCATCAGGCACAGTCAACGTGGGTTCACAAAGGGAAAGCCCTGTTTAACTAATTTGATATCCTTCTATGATAAGGTCACCCGCCTAGTGGATGACGGGAAGGCAGTGGGTGTAGTTTTTCTGGATTTTAGTAAGGCTTTTGATACTGTCCCTCACAGCATCCTTCTGGAGCAGTAGGCCAACTGTGGGATGAGCGGGGTTCACGGTGTGCTGGGTGAAGAACTGGCTGAAGGGCAGAGCTGAAAGGGTTGTAGTGAATGGGGCTACATCTGGCTGACAAGCAATCACCAGCAGTGTTCCTCAGGGTTCAGTTCTAGGGCCAGTTCTGTTCAATATTTTTATCAACGATCTGGATGCAGGAGTTGAATACACCATTAGCAAGTCTGCTGATGATCCCAAACTGGGAGGTGCTGTTGACTCTCTTGAGGGACAAGAGGCCTTGCAGAGGGATCTCGATAGAGTGGAACATTGGGCAATGATTAATGGGATGAAATTTAACAAGTCAAAATGCCAGATTCTGCACCTAGGACGGTGCACAAGGCACAAGTATACATTGGGAGAGGAGTGGTGGGAGAGCAGCCCTGCAGAAAGGGATCTGGGGCTGCTGGTTGACAGCAGGCTCCATATGAGTCAGCAGTGTGCCCTGGCAGCCAAGAGGGCAAACCACATTCTGGGGTGCATCAAACACAGTATAACCAGCCGGTCAAGAGGGGTGATTATCCCGCTGTATTCAGTGTTGGTGCAGCCCCACCTGGAGTACTGCATGCAGTTCTGGGCCCCACAACGTAAGAAGGATGTGAAGGTCCTTGAATGTGTCCAGAGGAGGGCAACAAAGCTGGTGAAAGGGCTGGAAGGCATGGCCCGTGAGGAGTAGCTAAGCACTTTGGGCTTGTCTAGTTTGGAGAAAAGGAGGCTGAGGAACAATCTCATTGCTCTCTACAGCTTCCTGAGGAGGGGAAGTGGAGAGGGAGGTGCTGATCTCTTCTCCCTGGTATCCAGTGATAGGACACATGGGAATGGTTCAAAGCTGCACCAGGGGAGGTTTAGACTGGACATTAGGAAGCATCTCTTTACTGAGAGGAAGGTCAAACATGGGAACAGGCTTCCTAGAGAGGTGGTCGATGCCCCAAGCCTGTCAGTGTTTAAGAGGCATTTGGACAATGCCCTTAATAACATGCTTTAACTTGGTCAGCCCTGAATTGGTCAGGCAGTTGGACTAGGTGATTGCTGTAGGTCCCTTCCAACTGAAATACTCTATTCTATTCTATTAACAATGTGGATTTATTTGAGGTATAGTAAGAGAACTCAATGTTTTCAAAGGATTTCAAGTATTCACTGGACAGTAAATTATGAGAGTAATATGTATTGCCTCCAAGAAGAATTTTATTCTTGTTACTACCCCTAGTGAAGAAGCTGAATGAATGAATGGATTTAACTAAATAGATTTGATTTCTAGAATGGAACAGTTTAAAGTAAACAGAACTCATCCACATTGTATATTTTGGATTTTATGCCCTTATTAAAAGTTTAAAGCAATTTTCCAGCTAGTACTATCTTTACAGATACCATTACTTACTTAAAAGTTACCAGTTTTAAAATTGTCATATAACAGCTTATATTTTCACAATACCTAGCTAAAATTTTACTCTGCTATTTCAGAGAGAAATCACTATAATCACTGTTGCTCTGTTGTCTCAAATTTTCCATTTATTCGTACAAATGGAACACTGGCTTTTATAAGAGACCTAGTGCTAAGTATTTTTAGTGCACTTCCAGAGCTTCTAAGACAGATGCCTCTCTCTGGGAGAGCTGCAGGTGGAAAGGCCTATCCAGCAGTTAGGACAGCATTAAAACGGAGTGGGAGGGAGAAAAGCATGGGAACACATACACCCAAGCATAACAAAAGTAGTTGCTGCTATGTGAGTATTTTCACAAGTGTTGGATTTGAAGAGGACCCCAATCAAATCTCTTATCTTATGCACAATTATTTTTTTATAAATTACTATCATAATTTGGAAGAACCAATAACAAACCTTATACATTTTTTCATCAGCAACAGTAACATGAAGAGACACACAAACAAAAGAAAAAAGTGTTATGTTATCAGTTGCACTTTAGTGTTACCATCAACAAAATTAACTGTACCAATTATTGGCATAAAGGAAATATCCTGTGTATGTTCCCTTAACTAAAAATGGAAAATTTCATTTAACGTAATAATATAGATAGGATGACCCAGTTACATTTCTCATTGTCAGCAACGTGAGTAATGATGGCAAACAAATAAAAAGTTTTAAATAAGTCACTCTAACAATGAAGTGACAGCTGTATTATTCATAAAGATCAGAGAAACCGAGAAACAGTTACATCAACATGATGCTGGAATTTTTTATTATTATTTTTTTACAAATAGTGTGTGTATCTACTCAGTAGTTTATGTTGAATTATGCAGAAAGATCAAACAAGGGTAGCAGGAATCAAGTGGGAAAGGCAAAGTGATTATCCAAATAAGAAACCAGCAGAATACTTTCAGCTAAATTAGTAGTTACATGCCTAGCAACAATAAAGATATTCAGATCTTATGTGAAAAATACAAAGAGACTATTATCAGTTTAACAGTCACTGCTGGAAAGGACAGAGTGAAAAGGATGTTTGTAATGCAAGGCCGTACAGTTTTAATACTAGAAAACTAGTCTCATAGTTTCATACTTGTAGTCTCCAATTTTAGGAGAGCCTGGAAGAAGGGTATTTACCTGAGCATTGAAGCTTAAGCTTAGTAAAACAACACATATACAGGACTGTTTTAATATGGTTTACCAAAAGTTTTGCTTTGCTCAGTGCTTAATATCTCCCTTTGGCAAATAGCAAATAACTACCACAAGAAGCAACGTAACACTACCGAAAACTTATTTTGTCAATAGCTTCTAGAAAAGGCCTTTATATGTGTCAAAGTACCAGGATCCCTCAGATCAACAAAGTTAATCAGTACAGGGACTGCTGCTGCTACATCCCCAACATCTATTGGAAAAGGTGAGACTTGATTCCATTCATAGTGAAGTGCAAGTAATAAAGGTGTTACTTGAAGGAAAATCCAAATACAGTTTACTTGATACCTTTCATCATGCAAAGAAAAGTATTTATTGTCAGTTATCCACTCTTACAGAACTATTACTACAAAAAACACTGAATATAAGAAAAATAAATACTTTCATAGGCATCTGAAATGATCTTTTAAATAAGATGCTATATATAAAGCCAACCCACCAATACTGTAAACAGTATTTCCAAATTTTTATGACATGGACTCTGGCAGTGTCAAGGATAAGGTATAAGACTGTCCTTTAATTTCACAACATTTCCTGAAGTACAGTGTTAGGTTTTGCTGTCTTAAGCAGGCTTGGTCATTTTTTTGTCATGCAACAAAAGCTGTTTTCTTACATTGTAACCAGTCATACAATTCTTAGAATCTGAGGTCCACACAGATATTTACTGAAATAGTGCTAGTTTCTTGAATTGTTTGGCAATAAATCAGTGTATCAAAATGTGTCAAGTAATTTTATAAAAAATAAATTTAGCTGACATAATATAAACTAAAAAAAAATACAATACATAAACCATGATCAAGATGGGGGCGGGGGGGAAATCAAAATGTGAACATTCTTTAAGGTTGTGTCTAACACCACTTTTTCAGTTAGGTGAACAAAGAACATGCTACATTATTTTAAAACTTTAAATAAATGACAGATAAAGAAATCATTCCAAACTAAGCACTGAAAAATCATTTAATCTACTAACCTATCTGAGGTTTATTCATATTTCATAGTTTCCTTGCAATTAATTTTAAATAGCTTGCAAGCTTCAATGGCTTTTGACAGCCATTTCAGAAAATTACAATAAACTAATATTAAGAAAGTAAAAGCTTTCATCATAAGCAGACTTATTGGACAGGTAAAGACAAACTATATTTAAGAGCAGAGAAAATGCATATGCAACCATAATTAAAGTCAATAAATCAAAAGTAGTGATCAGATGAGCAAGGACACAAACCACAGATCATTACCTCCCAAAAATTTAGTAAAAATTAAATTTTTGCAAAGAAATTGCAACATGCAAAAATAACAGTGCAAACAAGGCATTATCTGACTTCTGTTTCATGGTTCACTTCTGCCATCAAGGCCAACAACTGCCATCATACTGTCTACAACAATAACCTTCTGTTACATACAGACTGACATCTTCTGCTCCTCCTTCTATCTAATCATCATTTTTCAAAGACACCTGTTATGAAACAGGCTGTCTTACTGGCTGCCAGAAACCTCTAAAGCTGCCTTCTGTGTGCTTTTAGCTCCATTCTTTGGTACGAGAGCACCATGGGATTCATACGTATAGAAGTTGTTCAGATTTGCATTTTAAATTCACAACAACTTAGCACAATTACTGCAGGTAAAGGTCTTCATAATTTATAGGTTGTGTAGCTTCCTTTGACAGATTACAGTTAATATACATGTAATTTTTCTACCTATTGGTCAAATTGAGACCAAGTAAACTATACGGATTCATTCCCTTTTCCCTGATAGCTCCCAGGTTTCTTCCCCTCTAACCCCAAAGTTCATGCTAGAAGTACTAAGTCTTATAGTACAATTCTTGTTGACTTTGTGCAGTAGTTCAGGATAAAAACTTTATCCATACACAATTGACAATTATGGTGTTGGTAATAATTCTATTTTAACATGTAACTTACAGAGTACAGGCAAAACCAAGTATCACCCCATCACAAGATGCCGAAGACAATAAATAACATAAAAAGGACATGAAAACTCTAACTGATAAATCCAGTTTTCTTAAATGAAATCTCAACCTGCAGTAGACAAAAGTCTGCCTTGGCCAATTAAGGAAGCTCTTCTGCTAGACAGAACTCACTGGGAAGCAGACAGGTCAAATTAGGCAAGTATAGCTTGCGAGTATCTACAGCTCTCCTTCCAAATATTTTAATAAATATTTATCTTAATTTTTTTTTCAAGGAACAGCTAAATCATTACTGAAAATGCAGAGCTAGGCATGAAAGGCTCCACATTTTGCATAGTTATTCCAGTATCAGTCTCGGTTACCCACCAAAAACCTAACATTGTTACATAGTATACTGTCATGACAAACTATGATACACTCGGGTGTTGTTTTTTTTTTTTTAAGTATTGTTTGATCTTCACATACACTTAAAGAATTGCAGAAGTGGTACAGAAATATGTACACATGACAGTTATGATCAAAATAGTTCATGTTTTCAATGAGATTAAAATGAAACTATATTGTTCAGTGCTTAATCATTATCAGCCGAAATTGAAAGGCAAGTTTACTAATAATAGCCTTCCACAATGCACAGCTCAGGACTTGAAATCAAACTAGCTTGAGCAGAAAATGCATTCTGCCCTTTGGGGAGAAAGAGACTCCAGAAGAGCATTTTACAATGACCCATCTGGCAATTTCACAAGCAAGGTCCATCTGTCTTAAATTCAAGAATGATCGTAATGATAGAAAGCATTGGGGAATTTCTGGTTTTAGAAAGTGAACATGGTGATATAAAGTTATTTTTTTTTTTTTAAATCTAGACGAAATCAACTCATCTTTCCTGCTATATTTACACAAACAACCCTGGAAAAGGGCATTTATAGGTACACAGTGACTATGTCAGCATTAGCAGGTAGTGCAGCACAACAGGAACAAGTTTGTAGAGCAACACAGTTGGTACTGGGAATGTGCCTGTGGTCCTGGCATTTGAAAGGAGGTGTTACTTAGGACTAGCTCTGCTCTCAGTTCAGTTTATGCAGTCTGAGAGTGGTCTGTGAGGCAAATCAAAGCAAAGTTAGGTGGGGACAATGGGGAGAGTTTCTTCAAAAGCGTGCTCTTGGTCTGAATACTAAGGTAGGTTCACTCAAGTAGTTCATTCACACACACATATTATATAGATGTGTAAAAAATGGCCTTTATCATAATGAACCCCAACATCTTATAAGCTACCCGTAACACCAGAATTTTCTAATAGAATGTTAGTACAAAGAAACATTTTTGTTGTTGTTCTAAAATGCAATACTTTATATACAATCAAATTGAATGTTGTTTTGCACTTTTAGAAAAAATGGACCAGAGTTTTGAAGTAATGTTGGATTATACCATTGTAGCCTTGGAAATAGAGTGTTTTTCATTGCAACTAGTTATTTAAGAAATTTCTGAAACAATCCGATCATTTCAAAACAAATGATCCTCCTAAAAAGTATTAAAACTTTTTTTAAGACTTGCTTTAAACTACTGAATTTCTCATGGAATTGAATACTGATATCCTAGTAGTTCTAAAATGATTAACAGGAGAGTTGGAACCTGAAAACTGGCTTTCAATATACAATGCATTATCTATTTTAAAGAAACATTGTGTAATCTACACAGTAATCACTATACGTTCTAAAAGCTGTTTATCCTTATTTTAAAATTTTGTCTTTTTAGACTGGAATCTTTTTAAGGTAAAGCTAATAGAATGGGTTATTAAACTTAAATGTGGCTATGAGGTATTATTACATGATGCATTAATTTCTGTCTTTTGACCTACCTATTTCATTACATTAATATCCACACCTTCATTACAAAATTCAACCATTGCTCTTCAGGAACTCACATGCCTTGCTAGGGGAAGTCAGAAATTATCTTCTATAGATTTTCTACTCGGACATAATATAGAAAGTATGATTCATTTCCAGCTCTATTGATTAGCCTGCAGGCCTGTCAAAATGCTTAGATTCAGGGAGATAGACTGTACTTACAATTCAGGCAGAACTAACTCCCACAGCAGAGATCTTTTTCTTCTTAGATAAACTTAGATAGTCTAACTTAAATTCTCTGAGCAGCTAAATTAACACAGTCTGATTTTCCCTAACTCTGTATTCTACAGTTCATATACAGTGCTCAATAACAGACACCACAAATCTCTGCCTGTCCTTCAACTAAGGCCCTAACCACAGTATGACTTTTCTTACCCAGCTGCCTGGTTTTATGACGTTACCTATTTCTGAAATGCTTAACATTTTGCCAGGTTTTGCAGAAACTAGCTAAAAGATTCAACAGACTTTGTTGAACAAACACATACATAGAAGATAAGCTTTCCTGCCTTAGGAAGTTATGGTAAAAATTAAATACAATAGGGCTTTACAACACCGAAGAAACACCTACAACCAAATTCACCTTCCCATTCTCATACTGTCCTCCTGACCTGGCCATCACATACACAGAATCTGTTGATTTCAAGCTCACTTAAGCTCGGAGACAGGACGTTGGCCCATAGTCATTGATATTGTAGTCAATTGTAATTAAACAAAAATATATCCGTTGTTGGTATTGGCAATTCTTTCAGCCATTTTTTTAATCTCATTGGTGATTTTTCCCAACAATCCAAAATAAGTTGTTCTAAATATATGCAGTGTGGTATATTAAAGGATCTAGTATGATAAGAATGTGCATTCTTTTGTTCACATTAATTAATGCATACCATAGAAGCAAGTATAATATAAATTTTCATTTTACCATTGACCACCTAATAAAATCTACATAGGCAAATAAAATTATTTTAAAAATAAACAAAATTCCCAACTAAATTGGGCTTTAAAATTTTAGATGAAAAATAACCTACTAATGATTTAACTTTGAGAGAATTGCCACTAAAAGCAGCATTTAGTATTTGTAATTCCATGCTTGACAGTTAACACTAGCACTTCAATTCATCGTATGAGGGTCAATGCACTTTAAAAAATCCTCTAGAAAGCAGGCAGATACAGCAACCACTTTACAGCTGAAGAAAAAAAAAAAAAAAAAAACAAAAAACAATAAATGAATGCTGTATTTGAGATCACATGTGAGAGGCCAGACCTGTGCTTTATGTGGCCACATTACCTCTACATTAGGAATATATTACCCCCTTATTACAGGCAGACAGTTTATTTGGATAATTGAGACAGATGGAAGCTGCAGCTATAGTTAAGTCTCCCTCCTTTTTTAGCTATATGCGTTCCCAATAGCAATTAAACAGCATGTTATTTCTCATTAACGAAATAACTTTAATGATTTAAATGTTAATGTGAGTTTAATTTTAATTGCAGTGCAACCCTAATCATGGAGCTACTAAAATAAATTACAGATTCAAAAAGAACCATCTTAAGTCATTTGGTGTAGTAGTTATACAAAATCAGAGTGCTAATGAGAAAGATTTACACAAAGATCACCTCCTTAAAGGTGAATCCTGATCTTTGCTGTTCTTCACAGCAAATTTACTGTTCATTTGGTGAATAAATCTGGAAACTTGACCCTAAGTGTGACAAAGGTCTGCTCTTCCAGAGCTGTTGGTCCTCACAGGGCTGAACTTGTCCAGCAACTTAAATTGCTCTGGTTGATAATTACTGTAACTTTTTCAAATCTGAATTTCTCCGACTCCCAAATTCCAGACAGCCAATATTCCCCAAAAAAGAAACAGTATTCGTATAGAGGTTAATTCAGCAAAATACTGTGAGTTCTATATTGTACAAATCAGGGCATACTATAACAAATTTATACATGCTATGGGCAAAAAACTCCTCAGCTTTCTCTGTTTATTTCAGAGCACCAAACTACTTTTACAGCAATAGTAGGAGACATTGACCCAGTTAGATAAAGTTTCAATCACTGAAGCAGGAAGCAACAGCCTTTTTTTGGAAATAGGAATGCTATGTGTTCTTATGTATCTGCAGTTGTGCATATTATAAAGAAACAACATATTGTGAAAATGTGGAAGTATACAGATGTCATCTGCATATTTCTTACGAATGCAGGTTGGATTTGAAGTTTTGTTTTTGTTTCAAAAGCAGACTTCAAGATATCAAGACTTTATATAAAATACAATGGAAACTACAATACATTATGCACAAAGATGCAATAAAAAGAGTTAATTGTTATATGTGACACCTTGGGTTTGGTTCTCTCTAATTTATCATGTGGCACAAATTCAAGTGCCTTAATAAAAATCTATTACATCAACACTATTAACTTTACTAACTAAACTTATCTTCCCTCCCCCCTACGCCCACCCCCTGGGATGACTAGTTAATTTAACAAGGTTTCTTCCCATAATCCCAAAATACTGGCCTTTCTCACTTTTGATTTTTATTTTTTTATTCACACAGAATAGGTAGAATGGACCCTGTGCACTGGAACAATACCCAGTGGACAGACTTAAAATTCCCTAGTTCAATCTTTTCAAAGCACAGTAACAAACTCTGAAGCCTTTCTCCTTTATTCTCATTGGACTGCACCTTTTTGAAACGAAGCTTCAAATAAGCAGAACAAGTTATGCAACATCTTAAAAGTGCTAAAAAGAGGAGTTAGTAGCCATCTTCTCTGATACCTACTAGCACCAAGAAAAATTAAACTGAAAGTCATAAAATACAAATTCATTTTATGATACAATGAATACATTGTAAATGAACAGCCAGAAGACAAGCATCTGAAGACAATACAATTCTGAAATCCTGTCAGAAAAGCAATATTACATCAATACTAACTGATACAGGGTACCATTCTGGAGTTTAATTTCTTTCACTAACACCTCAAACTGCGCATAATTTTACAGCTATTTTTTAAATAAGAGAACAAAAAAACCCAGAAGTCACAAAAACACAACACATTCAGAAGATTATTATTTTATATTTCTATGAGATATTAAGTAGTAGAGTTTGCTCCATATATAGGACTTAGTCTCAATCCACAAAAACAAAGACATCGTGTTTTCTGCTTAATCCATCAGAACCCGAATAGGCAAATTAACACTTTTACAATATATCCAGAAGCATTAAACTGTAATCCTGAAAATCAAATTTCTAAAATAAGTTAAAAGAATTCATTTAAAACAAGATTTTAAAAGTTATTTAAGTGAGAACTCCATAATACATACACTATAAACATGGCATAGGAAAAAAACCCAAACAAACAAAACTAGTAAGGCACAAGTTCCAACTGCATATCTTATCCAAAATAATGTTCCTGCTCCCTAGTTCTTACCCCTTAACTCTCTGTCAGAAACCTCTGTTCCATTCCACCAGGGAATACTGTGTATAAGGTGTGGATTGTGATGATATGACATGCATATCAAGAGAAAAAACATTTGGCACTGTGAGAACCATGCTCCTGTAAGAGGCAGCCTGAAAAGAAATCCTACCTGTGGATGTTGAAGGTAGGTGTGGGTTTTTTTACATAACTGGCTTTATAGACAGAGAAAAAACAAATCAGATCTGTCTCAGATCTTCAGTAAAGCACATGATGTGGCTTCACACAAAATTAGTGAAGTGGGAAACAAGAGAGGTCAGTGTAAGAATTTATACAATGGGAAAAGGACAGACTAACAGATGCATCAAACAGGTCTTGTTAAAACAAGAAACTTCATGCTAGGTGCATCAGTCTTTAATTACATTCAGTATTATCAGTTCTGTTGTGATCAGTCAAGATTGATTCACTTTAATGCCAGAACTTTCCAGGAGAGGTATTTCCAATAGATACATAAGTATTATTTATTGCACAAATTTTACAAATGCTCAGTGAAACCCTGCAAAATGAGTACAGATAAGGGCACACACATTTAGGAATGATGTAGTTAAAGTATTACAGGGAAAAACCTGAGATGACAACCATAACAATGAAGTTACTTTCTAAAAGAAGATTAAAAGATCCAGTCCTATAGTCTTACAAACAGACCAAGAACATGTAAAACTGTTTAATAAAAATATATACCACAGTGACTGAAAACTGTCAGGAAGATCACTTAAGAGGAAAAAACAACACACATATTGTCTAGTATAGGGCTGGAAATTATCAGGCTTTGACCTATCAGAGAAATTAGGCTTTGAAACAGCCTGCAGTACTAGTAGAATTAAAAAAAAAAAACAAAACAAAACAAAACGAAAAACCAAAAAACAACCTCCCCAAACACACAAACACACACTCACAAACTTTTCTAATTTTGAAACTGAGCCTGATCAGCTTTTGAAATAACAACATAAGTCTTTTCCCTTATATGAAAACCATTTCCTTCTTGCTTTAAGGATACACAAAGTAGGTATGCGAATTTGTTGAAACAAATCAAAGTACTAAATTTCACACAATTCCAATGGAATTCTCGTTACTCACTTTTTTAAAAGACCTATATTTGGCTACCTAGTAGCTCATTTTTTGCGCTGCTTGGAGACGCCAGCTGCTGATACTGCTGACTTGTGGCTTCCCAAGGAAGAAGCTAGAAGATCCGAAAGTATCGTATTCCAAGATATCAGGCTACAGTTTTTCAGCAGGTATAACTTCCAAGTTTTCCAGTACTAGCACAGCTAACCAGGCAAGTTGCCTGGAAGATCTGAGTTCCACATGGATTTTGTTTAGAGGATTTTACTACAGAATACAGGAACTGGAAATTGAGATGCAGGAGAATAAAAAACAAAACAAAACCAAACCAGTTTTCAACATTTATATATCTTATGTGAAATTGAGCTATTTTTTTATATTGATCTATATTAGTCATTAAAAAGCACTGTGTACATACTACCCATTTCAACAGGGAATCTGATGTAGACTTTTTCTCTCCTGGGACTGCACTATCCTGAATGTTTAATGTTGACTGTCATTAAATATGTACTGCATTCTTCTTTTTTTTTTTTTTTATTCAGTTCAATTTCAATACATCCATTATTTGGTATGTAGTGTGGTAGCCTGTTCATGACTATGTATTAGAGAAAATTATCTGATTATTCTATTTGCATTTCTCCAAAGTTAGAAGAGTCAAAAAAAGAGATTCTGGATGTGGTGTGCACGTTGTTTCCCTTTTACATAAGCTTAACTGGCAGTCAGGGAAAATAAAAAGTCCTAGTCCAGGCAAATGAGATGTTAAATTGTAAAACAGCTAGAATGAAAAGGCAGTACATTTTAACATATGCATATACCTGAAGGCCAAACATCAAATAACTTCAAAGTGCAGTAATCCCCCAGAAACATATAGCTTCCAGTGTCTTATTGTCGTTACAAAATGAAAATTGTATTTTATAAGAGAGGTTTATACCTATAAAGTCTTTAGTTATTAATGCAGGTACATCAGTGACAGCTACTTTAAAGCTCCATTTGCATCAAGTGATCTGAAGCCAACACAAAACAAATTAAAATTGAATAAAAATGCATTTACAATTGTTACTGTGACATTACAAGTGGAAAATGTTCCCACACTACTTGATAATCATTACACATACTACTAAAAACTAGTATTAGATATATTTTATTACATTGAGGTTTTGCTTTAGGCGACCTTAAAAGGCATAATTTCCCTCTATCCAACTACGAAGCTATAAATATTTTCAAACCATGTAAGGCTGTTTTCCCCACTAAACCTGCAGTCTGTTTGGCAGCTATGTTAAATTTTATTCTGTTCCGGATCAATTTTAAAGTCATTACCGTCATAAAAATGTATCATCTTTTGATTAAAACACGGTTTTGTTTGTACATTTCCAGTCAGCTTTCTAAGTTGCCTTTCAGACTGCAACCTTCTGAAACAGAAAACCAACCTTCACATGTGCCTAAATCTAATCAAGCAAAAATCGGCAAAAATCTAATCAAGTACTTGTGAGTGCTGTTAAGAGTATGTATCCCATATTTCACCTTTTATTAAAAAAAAAAAAAGCAAAACAAAAAAACACCACAAAAACTTTTCCCTAAGTGGATATGACCATTCAATTTTGTCCCTCCTTCCATCTCACAGGAAATGAATGCATTGAATAGACGAGATGCGCAAATATATAGACCATTAGAACAAATGATGAATGGACTGAATTTTCATTTGAAGTTATTCCTTCTTTCACAAATAACAGACTGTACAATATAAAAGAATTTAAAGAGGAAGTAATTTTGCAGTTTTCGCGCTTATTTCTCTGAAATTTTGTTGGTATTTTATACCAAAATTACATAGAATTACTGAATGGCAACAATTAAACAAGAGCATATTTTGTGATTACTGAGATTTAGTCAACCTAAAACTTTAAAAATCACAATTTACTCTTCCACTAATAATATTCTATGCACAGTATAAAGGAAGTGGCAAAGGAAAACTAAAAAAAAAAAAGCAAACCACAACAACCCAGTAACTTACCCGCAAGGCTTCAATTACAAGGTCTCGTGCTTCTAGTTCTCCTTCCATTATACTCAAAAGCATTCGCAGTTCTGGCTTGCTCAAGTTATCCACATCAAACTCTTGTTTCTGTAAGAAACAAAACGCTGGTGAACACACTGACTAACTGACTGCAATAGTTACTGTAGATCTGAAACATAGACATATTGGCATCCTAATTATGGGTTCTTCAAACATCTATAACTGTCAAAAGTTGAGGTGGCTTTATCTGTAGTATACAAATTCGAAATGAATATCAAATTGTCTGATTCTTTTTATTTAAAGTGAAGAAAGTAAAAGCCCTCCAGTATGACGCTGTTTCAAATCCTATACTGTTGCAAGGAATCGATCCTGCAACGTCTTGTGAATGATGACGGTGAAATAGTAAAGAAACTAACTTTGTGACTAACAGTTCTCATACGCAGCCTCACAGAGACCGAAACAATTCAGCAGACCTGAAATAGCACATCAGGGATGAAGGCAAGAGAGGATGAAAGAACCTAAACCACAGTGCACCTAACCCAGTGTAACCCTGTGCCTCACTTGCAAACAACTACCAAGTCATCACACTATACTGGCCTAAATGTGAATTTTTGAAGCACAACTTGTGAAAAGACTTGAAATCTTATCTGTATGCTTTATTTGCAGTCCCATTTGTTTGGTTGGAGGGTACAGTTCAGGTTTAAGAAGAACTGATGAACAACAGTTCATAGCAACAATATCTTCTCACTCCACAGTTACCAAGATCAGTGTAAGTCTGACTTCCACCCCTAGCAAGACAGGAGAATGAGTTTATACTGACGATGAAGATCACCGAGCACATGCATAAACGCTGTATGCTGGGAATATCAGTACGGCTTCTGTAAAACCAAATCCACCTCATGAACTGCTACAGTTCTGTAACAGCGTCAACAGACACATGGGTAAAGGGGATCCACTGGACACTAATATATTTGGATTTTCAAAAAGTTTTGGACAAGGTCCTATATTATTACAGAAACTCCTACCCAACAGTACTGGATGAAAAGACACTTCCTGGGTAAGAAGCAAACACTATGGGTAACAATCACTTTTCAAGATGGAGCCAGGTAAGCAGTGGGGCACCTCTGGGACCAGCTTTATTCAACTTCTTCATCAATAACCTGGAAAAAGGATAGAGAAGTGGCAGAGACATCTACCTCATGTGGGAGTTGGCACATAATTTCTCACTTACAAGATTAACATCCTCATTTTGCCACTATATAAGACCCTGGTAAACCTCATCTCAAGTACTGCATAAAGTCCTCATCTAAAGGTATAGAATTGGCCAACTAAAAGGATGAAGAGAAAAGGAGTAACTACTATATGAGGAGAGACTACAAGGCTGGAAGTCTTGATTTGGGAGGTGGGGCAGGGGGAATGTTATTAATATTTACAAAAAACACAAAGGTAGTAGATAAGATTAATACAAATCTTTTGTTCACCAATATCCACAACGTTAACACAAGCAGACGCTTAGTGAAACTAGAAGGGGATCATTTTAAGGGAGAGAAAACAATATTTATTCCATGTGCTAGATTCAGCTGACCAGCTTGATTTCCAATACGCTATTCACTGCAAGATAAATACTAGAATCCTTGCTATGATGTAGATGTGGCTCCTAGCAAAACTCTGAGATGCAGACACTCAGCTATCTTCAGTATGAAGTAATCAGTTGCCAAAGTAGCTGAACTGTGTATCTGGATATACTGTCTGTTTTCCCTCAAGGACGTAAAATCTAAGACTTCAGCTACCCAGGAGCTTAACTTCATCGCAGGAAAATCCAATAAAAATTAAAGCAAGTACCATTTCTGCTTTCTCAAGGCAAGAGGAGGGCAAAACAGTTGTTATTCCCTCAGGCTAGAAGGACGTAGATCAAAACTACCCAAAAGCTATAACTATTAGATTTATTCTGTAAATCTAATTTTTACATTGTAGTTAAAACTCACAGAGGTGCACAAATGGCTAGTGAGAACTGTATGCCAGAACTTTAGCTATTTGCATTTGATGTACATAGGATTGAGCTTCTTCATTTATGTGAACAACATGGATCAACATGAGGAGCAATGATTTCTATTAAGTGTAACTTTTGACGACAGGGCCATCCACTCTAACCAATATTTCTAGGCTGAACAATAGTTATCCTCTATTTTTGCTGCCTGGGTCAGCTATTCCTCTAATCCAAAAGATCAGAGGAACCTCTTGCCCTCCATGCCAATGGATCAAGAAAAACAACTGGTTTCTCTGAAGGCTTTTTCCCAACATATGCTGCAGCAGCCTCTCACAGTGGTCTTCACAATTTTATACAGTGCTCACCAATCTATGGACACATATAAAGTGAAAAGTTACTAAATGTATACAGTTCCTCATATAACCTAGTGTCAGTAGACTAGATTTTACCTTGTAGGCTGCAGCAGATTTCACTCTCAGCACTTCTAACTATTAAATTTAATTCAGTCAGATAGCCAGACCCACTTATCCACCCTCCTTCTTCTATGAACCACTTCATAGTATCTAATACCTCAAGGACAGCAATTGATTTATTCATATAACTTCCTTTACAATAGAGAAAAACTGTCTCCATTTTTTGGATGGAAAACTGATGCAGAGATATTTTTTCCGAACAACACAGAAAGCAAGTAGTATAAAACACAACATTCAGTAACAGTCTTTTAAGTCTCCATTCAGTGGTTTAACCACTACATTATCTTTTCTTTCTAAAATATGCTTGCCTCCTCTGACAAAGAAGGCACGCAAGGTTTCTGATAGACAGGGACAAAGTTAAGAGGGGTATCCACAAAAGTACAGTGCAAGAAATGTGATCCTACTCTTTTCTCCACGTCAGTAAATTCAGCTTGTCAGGAGGTATAACACAGGGCAGCTCTTTGTCAAAAGACTGATTGTACATCACAGGTGAAACTTCTCATTTCTGCAGTCTTCCACAAGACATAAATGAAAACACTCTTACATTCTTAACAAACCAGAGGCATTCTTCAACATATGTGATGCAGTGATGAGCTTTTTTAACTAAGCATCTGATCAAGCAATTAAAGTAAATTTTGCTCAAGTACACATCCTGAACTAGAACATATGAAAAGACAGCAATAACAAGCAATTAAAAGTGCTCTCTGGTAATTTACAGTTAGATATAAATAAACACAAAAAATGTTAAAAGAAAGACATACCAACAAGATACGCAACTTAGTTTTTATATTTTTCATTTTAAAAACTTGAAATAAGAACTAGCAAAACTACTTAATATATGAACAGTTCTAGCATATCAGACTAAAAACCCACTTAGCTGAGCATCCTGTCTCCAAAAGCAGCCCATAATGGAAATCAGTATCAGAGCAAGACAAGCACATAGTGGTACTTCCCAGAAATACTCTCCCAGCCTCCAGCAATTTTCAGCTTATGCACCTTCTGAGCCAGAAATTGTGATTTTGCATGTAGTAGCCCTTGGCTGACATACCTATTGTGAATTTGCCCTGTTGCTTTTTGAATCTCTAGCAATCTCTAGCATGTTTAATTTTAGCATCTACAACATTCCACAGCACAACTACACATTTTAAGAACCACCACCTTTGCTGCCAGTCTGCCATCAGCTACTTTTGTTTGATGCCTTCTGATTTACTAAGCACAGAAAACGTAACCTATTATTACTCACACTCTCCATGCTACACATTCTATCAGACAAGTCTTCACATACATACAAGGAACAAACAAAATTTCCCAGAACTGATGTCCAAAATCAACCAGAAAAGACACACAAACAGAAAAAGTGAAATAAAGAATTTAAGAGCTTTTTAGGATGAAGGAGAAGGGCATCATTTTTCAAGTCTTGTTTATGAATAATTTTGTGCCCACTGAGGCTTTCTTAGCATAACTTTATCCAACAAATTACGAAACTGGAATGACCACTTTTTTCCAGTACTTTAAGGACAGCTTAGATTTGTTCACTATGGATAAGTAACCTCGAATCCCCTCACACAGCGTAAGAGCGTGCATGGCAGTTGCTGATGAAGCTACCACACCTTCTCCCCATGCACATCTCTGAATCAGCACTTATGGAGCTACAATGTAGGTTACCCTATCTGTATTGAGTTTGCGTGGCAAGGTTTTGGTACAGGGCGGGGGGGCTACAGGGGTGGCTTCTGTGAGAAGCTGCTAGAAGCTTCCTCTATGTCCGACAGAGCCAATGCCAGCCAGCTCCAGGACAGACCCGCCACTGGCCAAGGCTGAACCCGTCAGCGATGGTGGTAGTACCTCTGTGATAACATATTTAAGAAGGGGGGGGGAAACATGCACAACTGCAGCTGGAGAGAGGAGTGAGAATATGTGAGAGAAACAACTCTGCAGACACAAGATTAGCGAAGAAGGAGGGGGAGGAGGTGCTCCAGGCACTGGAGCAGAGATTCCCCTGCAGCCTGTGGAGGACCCCACACTGGAGCAGGTGGATGCCTGAAGGAGGCTGTGACCCTGTGGGAAGCCCGTGCTGGAGCAGGTTTGCTGGCAGGACTTGTGCCAGGACTTGCTGGAGCAGTCTGTTCCTGAAGGACTGCACGCCATGGAAGGGACCCACGCTGGAGCAGTTCGTGAAGAACTGCAGCCTGTGGGAAGGACTCACATTGGAAGTTTGTGGAGGACTGTCTCCTGTGGGAGGGACCCCATGCTGGAGCAGGGGAAGAGTGTGAGGAGTCCTCCCCCTGAGGAGGAAAGAGCAGCAGAGAGGTATGATGAACTGACTGCAACCCCCGTTCCTTGTCCCCCTGCGCCGCTGTGGGGGAGGAGGTGGAGAACCCAAGCTTAACTTTACTCCTGAGAAGAAGGGAGGGGTGAGGGGAAAAGTGTTTTTAAGATTTGGGTTTATTTCTCATTACCTTACTCTGATTTGATTGGTAATAAATTAAACTAATTTCCCCAAGCTGAGTCTGTTTTGCTTGTGATGGTAACTGGTGAGTGATCTCCCTGTCCTTATCTCGACCCATGAGCCTTTCGTTATATTTTCTCTCCCCTGTCCAGCTGAGGAGGGGAGTGAAAGAGCAGCTTTGGTGGGCACCTGGCATCCAGCCAGGGTCAATTCACCACAAGATTTAATATATGCTCAAGCATAGTTGTAAAAATATTTTTAAGATTTAAGTAGATAAAGCATATGATGAAATAAAACTATCCTTCCTCTTAAACTGTCCCTGCCATCTTCTGGGGATCAAAATGTCAGTCATGGCAGGCTTGCCTGAAGTTCTTATTCAGATGGAGCACTGTTTGCCTAAATCATAGAGAAAACTGTTGTTTAGATCTAGAAAACTAATCTTCCTAACATCTTCCAGTGGAGCAGTAAGTCTTAGATCTCCAAAAAATAAAGACTGTATTAGTAGCTCATGGCTTATGTGTCATCTGGGGTTTAGCTACAATACCTCTGGTAGAGTGCCAAGCTGTAACAATTTAACCAACAATTTAACAACTATGTAACTGAGCCATCCATTATATTGGTTTTATAACAGAGATATATGAATATGTTGCCCCAGGGTGACATTTGGCATACACAACCAAAACACAAGAGAATTTTTTTCTCTACCTCTTTCGGATTTTAAAATGTCTGGTTTATTTGATTTATAAGAATAAAGTACCTGAAAAAGACTACAACTTCAGTCCTCTATGTCTCTAAAACTCCACGTTATTTTTCAGATCAGTTTTGTAAGGGGTGTGTGTTGCCTGGCAGCAAGTGCGCTCACAATAGAGCAAACAGCTAATTAGCTAAAACTCATTCAACTACCTATGTATGCATCACAAAAAGAGTACAGGCAAAATGATAACCTGCATTGCTAAAGATTAAAAGAAGCTCTACCATGAACCAAAAAGAAGACAAAAGCATCTTTTCTGAACAAGAGAAGGACAACTTAGGACAGCAGTGACCAAACTGGACAGACATTTTCCTCCCTCCATTGTCTTTGGAAAAGATGGAAAGAGGATGAAATTGGAAGGTCACCAAGAGACACAGGAACAGAAGGGACTCTTTGCTACATGCATAGCTATTTAGAGCAGAGATGGTAAAAGTCTTTAGGGTTAAATTTATTTCACCACCCTCCCTCCAAAAAAAAAAAAAAGTTCTTGTGAGTGATTGGCAGTGCCAATAGTTTGGTTTTGCTGACCTAGCCCAGTTGATAGTACTGGCAACTTCAGGAGCTAAGAGTGCTGTTCATTGTGCTACCACAGCAGCTGTTACAAACTCTGCTGCCTTCAGCAGAAGTCTGAATAGGTGAAGTATAAAAGCCACAGCTTTGTACTTTCCCTAAGCAGAACAGAGGCAAAAAACAAGTTAGCTGTGGATTAATCACAAATGACCACGGAAAAGAAGCTCCTTCCTGCTCAGAAAGCAGCTAACATCATAACCTTTTTAAAGGTGGATCTGGGTAATAACCCAGGACTTGGGAAAGAAACCTGTGGAGCATAATTGAGGGCTGAAGTGGTAAGACAGGAGGGGAGAAGTATAAAAATGGTGTACAGGAAAAGACATAGGGAAAAGCTGTCAAAAAAAAAAAAAAGTAGTCCTTTCAGAAGGGAAGGGAAAGGTATGTATCTACATTTGTTACATATTTTATACTGAGTTCCATTAAATACACACAAGAATCCTCTTGAGGATTCACAAAGCAGACTTCCAAGATGTAGTTCTAAAAATAAAAAGGTTTGCTATTACTTATTAGGCTATACAAAGTAAACTTTTAATATCGTGATGGCCTCACATCTCTCAGACCCATGAAACAACTGCACGAGGGAAACACAACCATGATTCATACATTTTACAACATCAAGTACGTCCCCCAGGTACAATTAATCTGACCAAGTATAAAGATCTGTTTTGACTAATTCTATTTAGTTGCCCACATAGAAGTATCTACTGCGATTTGAAATGTCCGGGGGATCAGATATATGTTTTTGGGACAGGTAGATATGACACAGGACCTACGAGAATCATCCATGCTATCTGGGCTGGTAGCAGAAGGCCAGCTAGGATACCCCAGAGTATCACATATGGACCACTAAAGGAAGCCCTCAAGATAGGACTAAGACACCTAAAGGTAGGTGTGAGCTATGTAAGCTAGGTACCTAATGTCCCTTTATTTTCAACAGAGAACTGATCAGCTTAGTCAAAAGAGCCAAGAACACTATTCAGCCACCAGAACTATTTGCTCATAGCTCCACTGACTGTATTGGTAGATTTCCACTGACTGTAATAGAATATTAAACACTGTGTGTACATGTAGACACCTAAATTTAAGTGTCTTGAACCCCATCCATACCTCCAAGAGTCAGCTGCCTAAGTCACTTCACTCAAAAACAGAGAAGCTCACAAACCTGTTTCTAAAACAGGTTATTCCTTCTAACCACTTACTTCACTCCACCAACTATAAAAGGAAGTTTCAAGACCTAGCTCAACATAAACATGGGTATGTGGTCAAATGAATCCTAACCCTTTTCTAATAAAGAAAACTCTGCAAACAGAGAGAGTATTAAAAGAAGTAGTTATAATATCCACACAGTATTCATGAATACTTCAGGAAAAACCACACTTTATTGCTTTGGCTGTGGAAGCCTTGTTCTTTAGTCTGAAACTAGGGTAAGAGTCTGTGACCCCATGCTTCTCCAGGAATTATCTGATGCAAAAATAAATGTCCATTTCTCACCCCATCCAAGATGAACTTAAGTAAGATGTGACCTATAGGAATGTTCTTGACAACAGAAACAAATATGAAGGCAGAGAAATATCTTTCAAGGAAAAGCAATGCTGTGGAACTTGCTCCTCAACTAAGACCGAGTTTCTTGCTGAAGAGGATATCATCTGATGTTAACATCCAGGACTTATATAAAATTTCATACAATCATATCTGAGGGATCATGAGGGGACTGTGCATGCATTTAATTATGCCCATACATTAGCTCAATGACTTTTACTGGATTCTTCACCACA
Organism: Ciconia boyciana; assembly: GCF_034638445.1. NCBI lineage: Eukaryota > Metazoa > Chordata > Aves > Ciconiiformes > Ciconiidae > Ciconia > Ciconia boyciana. The sequence goes on along the minus strand of NC_132934.1, from coordinate 28,036,909 downwards.
TGAAGCTACCTGCTTATTCTACCCTCCTCTTCCCCAAGCACAGCTCCCTTGCTTTCTGGGTTTTTCAAAGGTTTTCTTTAAAAGGTATGGGGGAGGTTTTGTTTAGTTGCTGTGGGTTTTTTTGGCTTGAGCTAACTGCAAAACTTTTAACAGCTTCAACATTAACCATAAATATACCTCAAAACTGGGAAATCTATTTTGGAAACAAAAAAACCAGCCCCCAACCCCTCCAAAATTAGTAAGACACTGACCTTTACACATACCCAATATTGTCATAGCTGTTAAAACATGTTTGCAATCTATTAACAGACACAAAGGTACTTAGTCATTTTTTATTTCAGTGCAAGTTAGGCAACAAAGTATTTTTTTATGGATCTAGGCCCACGACCCTTCAATAACCATGTTTAAACTCTTAAATTTAACAGGTAGTTTCTATTCAGAAAGTTGCTTTCAGATAAGTCACTTCTAAGGCAAATAGTATATGATTAGATCCAGATACAGGTGCACATTCTTGAAGCTATCTTTATAAGTTTTCCAGAAGCTATCTTTAAGTCTTCCAGAATTTTACACCTTACCCTGTGCTACAATAGAACCAAAAATCAATGCCCAAGGAAGCTTTAATTCACATACCATAGAGGCCATACCTCTTCCTTAAGCCTACCTGACACTTCCCGTTTACATATTCAAGGATTACACAGGTATTGTAAATCAATTGCTCCCTTTCTTGGGTAGGAGTAGGTGCTGAGGCAGACCTCAAACTGTTGTCTTCCTGAGCTCTTTCCTTGCCATCCCAGTTTCCGTCTCCATTCCTATCTTGCTGTATCACCTCTGAGGCCAAAGCAACGCTTACACAAATGAAGTCAAAGCGATTGGGAAAACAACAGGACGTACTGCATCCTACAGATTTACACCTCCATGCCACTTTCACACATCTCTGGCTCGCAGCGTTGCCGCTCTGTGCTTCACCTTTAATGACAGACAGTGACAAGTCCACATTTGGAAGAGAAAAGAACATTTACAAAGTGGACTACATTCAGTGGCTTTCCTTTCTCATCCCCCAGGACCTTCACAACAAGGGAAGAGAGGCTATGCTGCAGGTCGGGGAGTAGAAGGCACAGAAAAGGCAATGCTGTAGTTTGGGGTAGGGGGAGGAGAGGCAGAAAGGAGGTTTGAAGTATATCACTGCAACACCAATCTCTCATCACAGAGGAGCAGCAGTACTAAAACAGACAGAAATGTGCTGTCTCTGCATCTCACCTACATCCTGGAACAACACAACAGCATCGCGCATCTGACTGGATGAAAATAACTTCTCTGAACAATAACACTACACTGAGAACTTCTATTCAGATGAGGACAGTGGTAGTTAATCAAAGCCCTTTTGCAAGTGACCATTTTCCAGGATGTAGACCCTAATTAGAGATATAGTCTTTGCTTTTCAAGGGTTATGGTCTCATTTTTCTGCTACTTGCAATACTTTTCAGATAAGAATCTTTCCAACTGATCTAAATCAGCATGTATAATTGATCTGATCAAACCATTATTTAGTATTTCAGTATATTGACCAGAATGACAGTTCTACTACAAGCATTCTTGCAGATGGATAGATAGTGAATATACCAAGCTAAGCATAAAATCCTACACGTCACCACAATGTGTCATGGAATTTCTCTCCATTTATCAATTTTTTTAAATATTGAGAGTTTTTTCTGTAGTGCAACTGTTCTGTATTGTTATTGACCCACAGCAACCCAGACTGATCCTTTCGGGTATGCACACATCATTCTCAATGAATTTTTGACAGATGAAGACAGCAGCAAAATCCCTACTCACTTTAGAGGAGTCAAGATTCCACTCTACCAATATCCTCTATATGTACAGCTTTACAGACAGCAGAAGGTTCTGTCTTTCAGAGAAAAATAACATTTATGCTTTTGATCACTGGTCAAGCAAAACCAAACCCAGAAATTTTACTCAATAATCTTAGCAAACTTCATGTTGATATAACAGGCTTTTCATAGGCTTTGTTAAAGCTGCACTGAAGCTGTAACGTGTGACAAGCCAGCCCTCTACGCGCAGCAGGCTGATGTTCAATGTTTCAACAAAAAGACTGTCAAATTGGATTATTTCTTGCTATTATATAATCATTATTGGTAGACATTATGCAGATGGAAGTCATTCAAAGATGTTTTAAAATACACACATATGTTTTCTCTCAATTCTAGTCCAAATTGCACCAACACAATTTCACTGGCTTCAGTGCAATCAAGCTGTACAGGTATGAAAAAGGACCAGAACCACTCCCTTGCCATTTTTTCTTGTCATCCTTAACACGATAAAAATACCAATATTTTGTGGGAAAGAAGTGGTGGGCTTACCAAATGCTGTGCTCCATCCAAGGAAACTCAGAATGATAAGACTATCGGCTTTGCTCCTAAATGTAACACACTATAGAACAGTCTAGGCTTTTTCAGTTAAATTCCCTGGTGAATGTAAAAAGAGGAGGGAGGGGACACTTCTTATCCTTTTCTACAGTGCTTCTAAAAGCAGCAAAAAAAGTCTTTTTTTCCAGTGATGTTACTGATAGTGTACCAAGATGCAATAACAGCATTTAGTATCAAGAAACCCTACTGTACCATCCTGTGTTATACATCTCCTGCTTACACCAAATTTACACATTAACATATTACTATTACAAATACTGTTCTTACAGTTTTTTACTGCACCATTTGTGCAATCAGGATTCTGAGAACTGAAAAAAAAAAGAAAAAATCTAAAACTGTACTGAAAACAATATTTTGTTATAAGTTGAAGTTTAGCGTGACTTACAAGATAGTCACTTGGATGCTTACTGTCATCCTAAAAGTAAGCAAGATGATCCAATTCATAATTCTGTATCTTGAGCTTAAAGACAGAAAATAAGCTATTCATACTAACCCTTCAAAAGGAATATTGTATAAATATTTTTTTTAATCTTTTCATTGCACAGAGGAGTTCTTTTTACTTTCCTGTACCAGAGATAAAAATGAAACAACAATCCAACGTTTATATTGTCAAGGAAAAAAAGATGAAAAGGAATATTAAATATTTAATGACTGAAGGCAAATTAAAAATAAAGGTAATAATTTTAAAAATATTTTGTTATTGCTTAAGTATAGCTATTACTTTTGTTATAGCAACACACAGGTTACTTCTCAGCATCTCTTCGGTTTTAAAAAATATTTTAAAAGCAGTGTGCAGTGTAGAGCTATTGCTCCTACCTTCCACAATGAGAACACCAAATTGCTTGAGTGGCTTACACTGCACTGCCTAACAGGACAATATTGGAGTGCTACTTGATTACAAGCTACTCGTTTGAGTTTTTCAAAATGAAACATAAGGCAGTAATAATATGAGTATACTAAATAATTTAGTATAAATATTTTTTAATCAAAACTAGGGCTTTAAAGTACATAATAGTCTGCTTTTATGTATTCTTACCTTAATATTCACTTATGTCATGGTTATGTCATTGTTTTAAAAGACAGTGATGTTATAAATATTCACTGTGTAAGGTTTACTTTTTTTAAGTAAAACTCAATTTCCACAAGACTGCAGAAGTTAAAACACACAAGGAAGATTAAGTGCACAGTTGGAACAGGGTTTCGGATAAGAATTAGTGCCTGTTTGAAAGAGAACAAAATAATAAAAAAAAATGCCAGCAATAACCTCGATTTCACAGAAACTAGCGTCCCCTCCCTTCGGGGGTCATCGCCTTCAGAAACGATCCCAAGCAAAACGTGCACCACAGCGGTTTTACAGCCCTAAACTTTACACGGTGCTACGAGGCCGAGCACTTAGAGCCTGATTTTGGACCTGGCCACCCCGCTCTCACGTCGGCGGTTAACACAGGCTGATTAGCCCCGCACCGTGCCCAGGCAGGTTTGACCATGCCAGGTCTGGGATGCGCCGGGCGAGGGAAAGCTGCCGGGCTGAGAGGGGTCTGCCACTGCACGGGTGAGGAGCCGGGGGCCCACCAAAGGAGCAGGCCGCCCGAGGGGAGGAACCCCTGCTCCCCTGCCAGGGGGTCGGGCCGGTGAGCAGGAGAGAGGAGCCCACCGCTCGCCAAGGGGAGCGCAGCCTCCACCCGACACCGTTTTAACCGGCTGGCACCACACCGCGTCCCTCCACCTCCCCAGGCGCCTCACCCACCCCCAGAGAAGACAAGCTGGGGGGGGGTTACTGCTCGGCTTTTGGGGATATTTTAGGCGGGGAGCCAGATCCTGCCCCTGGGGCGCAGGCCCGGGGAGTGCAGACGTCTCCACACACCGGCGCTCGGGGCGGGAGGGGAAGGGACGCTGCCCCGGCGCCGAAAACGCCTCACGGGAGAAAGGAAGGAGAAAGCAAGCTCCTTGCGGGCCCGACAAAGGGTTAAAGATCAACATTTCCCCCCGCCCTGGTCTGACAGGTCCCACCGCCCCAGCCGCTGTCACCACCTCAGCCCGCCCGAAGAGATGGGGCGCAGCCGCCCTCGCCGTGGCAAGCGGCGGGAAAAAGGGGGTGGGTGTGCGAGAGGCGAGACGGCGGAGCGGACCCCTCCTCCGTGCCCCCTCACGGGCGCCGCATGCCGACCCCGCGCCGGGGCAGCGGGAAGGAACAATAGGGGAGAGAACCCGCCGCCCCCGTTGAGGGGAAGAGGGAGGCCGGCAGGGAGGGAGTCCTCGCGCCCCTCTCCCTTCTCCCCGGGGCGGGACGGGGCTCAGCTGCGGTGGGTCCCGCAGCCGAGCCCCGTCCCGCCCCGGGGAGAAGGAGGGCGGAGGGACGGAGTGGGGGAGGCAGGTCTCCAAGCCCCGCTTCGTCCCATCCCCACAGGGAGCCCTCCTCGCCCCGGCTGGGTCGAACACCCCTCTCCCGCCAAGCCGGTTACCGCTGCGGTGGCCGCTGAGTCCTCCCGTCCGCCAGAGCCCCGCTCGCCGCTCGCGCCCTCCGTCGCCATCTTCCCGCTGTAACGGCTCCGGCGCGGAGAGCGGCGCGGAGCCGAGTGGCGGCAGCCGCCGCCGCCAGGCGCTTAACCCCCTCCCCGCCGGCAGCGAGCCCACCGGGAGCTGGGGCGCTTAACCCCTCCGGCGCCGCGCAGGCGGGGCTGCCGAAACCGAGCCGCCCCTTCGCCGGCCGAGGCGAGCGACTCCCGCCGGCGGCCGCTCGGGTTTCCCCACCCACCCCCTCCCCGTCCGCCATAAGGCGGCCCAGAGCCAGGCGGAGGAGGGGGAGCGGGACTTCTCCGCGGGCTGCCGGCGCGCAATGGTGGCGGAGGGGAGTGCCCCCACCACCGCGCTGCCCGGGCCCCACGCAGGCACCGCTCTCCGCCCTTCACTCCCCCGTGGCTTGGGAGCAGGAGAATGAAAGGAAAGGTTATGGATGGGGCGAAAAAAAAAAGGGTTTTTACAGTGGGCCTGGCTCACCTGATCGGTGAGATCCTTAAACCATCTGAAGCCTTTGAGGGAAGGGCATCTCTTTGCCTCTTTCCTTCTGGGGGTGCTGACAGAGGGAGTCACCTCTCCCTCCCCATCCCCCGTGGAGGGGTGGGGGACGACACTGCTGCTGCCAGCCCTTGCTTACTGGCTTATTTTCAAGGCATCGTGGCTTCAGAGCCTGTGTGAGGGTGGACCTTCATCGACTCCCAATGTGTCAGGCCCAATGCTTCCGTGCCTCTGAGCCCCAGCCCTGGAGCCCAACCTGGCCTGGGGCTGCCCTTTGCCATTCCAGCCCGGTACCAAAGTTGAAGCCTGTTCTAAATCCTCCAGAGGAAGGTTCGGGCTGCTAATCTGAACCTGCTACCACACAGGCTAAACGTTCCCCCTCCAGGAGCACCCCTCCGTCTGTGCCGCATTGCCTGCCTCCAGGGGATGTTCCTCAAGGTCTTGCCCTGCTGCTTTCCTCCCCACAGTGGGAACCTGCCTAGTGAGCTATACAGCAAAACCAAATCCACTTGTACCCTCCTCTGGCACCAATTTACAGCCATTATAATCTGAATTTGCAACATTGTTTACTCTGCAGCCACATACAACTTACACCAACAGCAGGCTCCTTTGAGCCTTGCCAGTCTCCTTCAGTCTGCTTCAGGTCTAGGTTCATGCTGAACTCCCTTGGCACCACGACCAGACAGAAATGGGCCCATGCCTTCCCTTGATCAAAGACAGCAAATATTCTTCTAAGCATGCTGTACCTAAGGATATAAGTAAAAACATGCATGAACTTTTTCCCCTTTACATTACCAGAAGGGGAACTGACAAGTGATTAGTAGAATAAACTGTAACATAAATGTATACTGAACAGGGTGAGCAGAAGGCAGCGTATAGGATCCATTACAAGGCACATAAAATCCAGTCAAACAGATGCTTTCTGGGTTTAGGGTTTCTTTTTCTTTTTCCTTAAAAATCATCTAGCTCTCCTCCTACTCAAGCTTTACACTTTTTATAACTATAATGAGTGCTCGCATCCTTTCCACCACTGAAGCTGAGAAACTCCATTGATGACACAGAGCCTAAATCAACTTGTTTTTCGCAGTTCCCAGAACTCTAATACCATTTAATTGGTTTTATGATATGTTGTTGGTTGCTTACTTTATTGACAGCAAAGTACCACACATTACTCATAGTTATTATTTATATACATTTTGAAGAGTATGTGGTGCTTTGCCATCGAGAAACTCAATTAAAAGTAATTTGTTTCCTATGGACTTTGTCATACTTACTCCTCTCCAAAATGGTTTTAAACACTGAAGTTTTTAAACTGGTTTGAGAATATCTTTTACTGATTGCTGTCTACCATTATCATTGCCAGTATTTCCCTGTTGCGTTAGAATCATCTGCTGACCATCACAGTTACTTACGTGTCTTTCTAACTGAGTTGGTACAAAGCATGCACACAACATACTGTGTAAGTACTATTTTTTTAACTCCATCCACATCACAGCAATGATGTAGCAAAGGCTGCACCATTTATGTCTCGCTCTGCTGAGATCATAAACTCTGGTTTAGCTGATATTTTATCAATTACCAAGTGTACATTTATCAAAATAACAATGAATATTATATTAGTCATAGCTTTCCATCTCAGACTTGAGAACTGATCTCTCTTTCTTAATCTGAAGATAAATTTAAAATGATTTCTGAGAGATGTGGGGGTGCTCAGAGCTCAGCCAGCAAAAAATTAATAGGATAGATGGACCAGTAACACTTCAGTTAAAAGTCCACCCCTAGACAGCTAATATCCAGCACATCATCCAAGCGTTGGAAGCAGTTTGACCTGCTGTTGTGGTCAAAAAGATGACAGGCATGCTTTTGAAGGAAGAATAATCTATATTTCTTCTTTATGCCCTGAAATGAATCATCACAACATTTTGAAAATAATATTGATTTCTATAATTGTATGAGCCTATACTGCATGTTTTTGTTTCTTCACTCTTTCCCCTAATGACCGCAACAAGGCTTACTGTTGGCATGAGAGCACTAAAATCCATATTAGATGTTACCAGTTGCTGCTGGGAGTAGATTCTCATGCTGCATAGCAATTGTTGCTGCATCGTCAGTGATGGTGGTAAGGCTCAAATGTCTTTGAGGTTTTGCTGCATGAAGAACACCTTTGGACTTGGGATCATCTTCAAAGTAGGAAATGTTTTTTCCTTGATTGTTAGTACTGCATCACTGGGCAAGGTCTTATTCTTTGGTTACTCTGTTTGCACTACTGATATCCTCTCTGAGAACTGGCTTTACAGTAATATAGCATCTACACACATAATAAATGAGTTCAAAGAGAGGGACAGCATGACTTCGTGACTGCTCCCATAGTGCACTGTCATTGCTATGCCTGTATTATACAGGGTAAAACACCTCTTTAACGCATGGCTAAGCCAGAGCCCTTCTAGGAGAAGAAATTGCCTGTGCTTTTACAGATAATTTTATCACTACAGTAATGCAAAGGACTTACTTTTCTCAGAGGAAGGTGCTCACTGTTTTACTGCTAGCACGTAGCTGGCAGACTGAATGCAATTAACTCTTTTTCTGCTGTTCCGGTTTTATTTGGCTTGAGTGACATAAAGGAAAGGCCAAGCCTAGGAGCAAGCCTTACAATCGAGCTTTAAATGTATTTCTTTCCTATGATTAGAGAGCTGGCACACAGTGGTGGAATGTCCACACCTTACAGGATGCAGCTGCTGGACTGAACAGTGCTCATTCCCTCCATTAGCACACAACCGCCGTGATAGAAAATGCATGCCTTGGCTTTACATTGGCAGGGAGGCAAACTGCTATGTATCTAAATCATACAGTGTATTGAGGCCACTTGCTACTAACCTTTTGCATGAAACAAAAAAATGTAAAATGGTATTTTATTCACCCTTTTCTAAAAAATAAGCCTATGTCTGAATTTAAAGCAAGCAGGAGACGCTGAAGTCCCAAGATAAATTTTTACAGAATATTGGATATCTGAGAAAAAGTAATTAATCATTGTATCATCGCAGTCTTTTCAAAGGTCACCCCAGTGCTAACTTAAGGCATTTCTGCCATCACCCTCATCTAGGACCCATCAAGCCAAACCAAACAACATGATTCAAATACTGCATTGATTACCTCTTCAGGGAACTTTGGTCTTGGAGACCTATAAGCAATACAGAGCACTCTAATAACTGAACCATTAGCTTGGGTTTTGTGAAGAAGGGATTGCTTTCTCTGGAAGGTGGCACACCACTGTCTGGGTGAAATTCAATGGAAAAAGAATCAATATTCTAGAAGGCATGTTGGCTGTTTCTGAGGATGTTAAACTAACATCAAAAAGGAAGGTGAAAAGGAGATAAAAATCAAAGAGTTGAGAACAAAATGGAATATCCAGTAAGCATCAACAGAAGAGATGCTTTAATTGACTATGCACAAGGAGCACAGCTAATAAATAAAGAGTGTTGGGATTGTTGATTTATGAGCATAAATTCAACAGTGCTACATACTACTATAAGCTAGTGATGTGATTCACATGACTGGAATGTTGAAAACTGGTTATAATCTGCTTAGAAAGGCACAAATGGACAAAAAGAAGAGAAAACTATCAAAATAGAGTGTTCTGTGTGTCAGCATTACTGACATCTCAGGAAAGGTTATTGGAATGTTTATGAATTGTATTTTAATGTTTAAAACATAAAATGAAGTATTAGATAGTACCTACTGCAAACCTCACATAATATTAAAGAACAAAATGACACAGTCCTTAAGTATCTTTTACATAGAAAGAGAAAACTGCTATCACTGAGGCTTCACCTTGAATGACATCATTCTGCCAGTACCGTAACATCCTGGAAATGTCTAAAAATTACAGGTGACAATTCAAAAAGTTAACCTTGAGCAGGGGGCTTCTAAATGAGACCTCATTTTAACACATGAAGAGGGAAAGCTAGCTCCAACTGGAAGCTAAAATTTGAGCGTTTGCTGTGCCTAACATTTAGAAATCTGAGCCCAGAATGGAATCCAGAAACTAAAAATGTGTATAGCTTATGAATTTGAAACGTTTATTTTAGAGAAGTCTTGCAGTCTGTGTTATGCAAAAAGAAAAGATCACACACTGATCTCCCTGGAGTTGAAATCCATAAGCTTCTACTAGAGTATCAATATATTTCAAGTCTATGCTGTAATGTCTGAAAAAGTTGGATATTTGTTTGTTTTGCATGTGTTTCCCTATGAGGAAGAAAATGATAACTCATTTGCAAGGCAAAAAAGAGTGTACAGCTTTTTAAATACTGGAAAGGTATAGGACAGTTAAAATTATCAGATTGAAGATGTATGAAAATATTCAGAAAAGCTAAAAGCCCTATCTTATTTCTCTCTTTCACTCATCTTCTCATGGGTACGTATAAGGAATGTGAAGTAGACCCATAAGAGGTTACTAACTGAAGCAATAAAGGTGCAGGAATCAAGAATTCTCAGAACCAGTTTCCCTGAGCAGGCATGATGACTAATGTACTTTTACAGGCATCAGCACTTCCAAGCAAAAAAACACTGTTTTTTTCTGGACATAGGAGAAATGCATGCTGCTGTGATCATATTGGCTGTAGTGGCAGGAGGCAGGGGAATTCATGCTGCAGCTGCCAGACATGGAAGAGTTTGTTCCTTCACTGGCAGGAGTTATGCAGTGATCTGCAGTGCTGGGAAGTACACTACCTCATTTTGGAATTTAACTCTTAACCCACAAATCACTACACCATGAAATTAATTTTTTCAGTGATTGTTAAATCACTTTATTGCAGAATCTCTTCTTTTTCTTTCTTCCTTTTTTTTCCTGTTTTTTGAGAAATAATCCATTGATTGGTGTCCCTACTGTTTGGCATTTCTCCCTTTTCATTACGCAAAAGGTTAATTTTGAAATTTTCTTATGCTGCTGACATCCTATGAACAAAATTGGATCGCTAAATGCTCCCCTGTAGGGAATAGCTGTACCACTGCCAAAATGGACCGCTGTATCTTAGAAGAAACTCGGCTGGAATTGAAATGATAGTGCACACAGCGGAGGCTGTCCTCTCTGCCAAAGCTCAGCTATTGCTCTGAGAGCTCACTGTGCAAGTGCAGCACTGTATGCGGGCACTCAGCACATGAAACACCTTCAAGAGGACCTTTACTCTGTAATTGTAGAAATAAAATCTCAAGGGAGGTTAATCAGTTCACTGCCAAGAAGGATCAGTCTCGGTAAAGTGGTAACTACCTTAGCACTTGGATTGAACTTCTATATGGGGACTTGGTAATGAAATGTTGTTTGTATTGAAATACTCCACTAGGGAGAAATTCCCTTGCTAATGAAACAAAACTGTTTCAATAGGTTGTTAGCTCCATCACTGCCACTGTAGAACCACAGCCCAGGAGAATTAGCTCCTGTGCTGCTGACAAAGAACAGAAATCATTGTGCTAAGGAGTTAACTCCCTCCTGGAAAACAAGAATTTGCTAGAATAAAGGAACAAATTTTCTTGCCTGTAGGAAAGTGATGCACTTACTCACTGATGCAATTCAACTTTTGCAATGTAACTTTATTTATAGTCTCGAAGTTGAAAATAATTTTGTGAAAAGACAAGAGATCTGAGAGTTTGTGTGTTCCATAAACTGAACGAATATCATCATATTGCTAAGACTTATAGTGACCTGACATAAAGATAGGCAACTTGTGTAAGTCTGTGGTTCAAGTTTATGGGTAACACAAGTGCTGATGAATGTTTTAATCAGAAAAAAATTCCAGTAAGACAGACTTTCATTGTGTAATCACGAGTAAAAAAGGTGAAATTATAATTCATGTGGTATTCAGTATGTGTGCAAAATTCACTTATTTACATGTAAATGAGGCAGACAGAAGAAAAGTAATGAGCAGGAGAGAACCCTGTCTAGTCTTTCCAGTCAAGCATAAGCATCTTTCAACGTACAACTGCACTGAAATCTTTAAATCAGGGATTAGGGATTCTGCCTTTGCTGTACTGTTTAAATTCTGGATATCCATAAGATTATCTTTCATTAGAATTTTGTCCCTCAGCATGTCCCTCAAGATTGAGATGTTTTACACCGTCACTTAGATTGTATGGGACTTTGGTCCCCAATGTGTCATTTGCCTACCTTACTGGGAATTAAGTGGGAATGAAATTAAAAAAATTAGTATGAACTAGTTGTGCTGCAAAAACAAAAAGAGTGTTTAGGCTCCCGAGTTTCATCAACTCTCAGTGGATGCTGGGGACTCTCCTGGCTTCTGTGCCTTGCCAGTTTCCTCTGAGATTTCCAGACTGAGCATGAATATGAAACCAAAGCTCTACAGAAGATCTGCTGCAGCCAGAAATCTGTATGAATATAATGACTTTACAAAATATCTCAAAAGACTGAATAATCTTGCTGCAGGACAAAGGTAGAAAAAAAGGAAAGTCAGTGGATTTGGAATGAGGAATATTTACATAATATTTGATCTTTGCTATTTTAAAACAACTACAAAATACGATTCATAGAAATACAGGACTGGATTACCAATCAGTTAGTCTAACCTCTTCCAGATCCTAGCAAACATATTACGTGGTCCTGTCAATAAAATTATTACTTTACAGGCAGAATTTTTGCTGTATCATTTCTATTCAAATAGTGCTGAATGTGTTAGCTTAAAACTGTATAAATTCTGCATTATTTATGACAAAATTAAATATGTCCTGATAGTGGTGACTTTTCCTTAAGGGCTATCAAATAACTTAGTAGCTACTAATTAAACACCACAATATCTTTCTGAGTCTGAAGATATTCAAGCAGTTATTTCAATGTAAAAACAAAGATAAAGGAAAGCTTAGTGGTTTGCTAAGGACCACAGAACAGTTCAGAAACTGTAACTGAGAAAAGAAACCCTGGAATACTGGTTTCCAGCCTCTTGGTCTTATTGAAGTGACCATCTGAGTAAATATATACATTTAATGAAATGAGATTTAGATGTCCCTGTGCCAAGATAAAGAGATTGCAGTGGAAATGAACTGGTACTTAAAAAAATGGCACTATCAAAAAGGAATGCTTTCACAGCTGGGAAAGACTGCATTTCAGTGAAGTTTGTTCTACTCTGCACTGTATATACCACTGAGATACAACAGTATTTGTATAAAAACACTTCATAGCCTAAGTCCTCTTTTAAATTTAATGTATGGTTTGTCCAAAAAACCAGTGGATTGTAAAAAAAATTGCCCTGTCATGGTGGAGACACTATTCCAATCAGAAGTAGAAATGAACCCACAGAAACCCTTCCTTTGGAAACAAGGCTCTGTTATTGGACGATAACAAGAGGATAGTGGTTGTATTTCTGATCGTAAGAGGTCTCCCAAAGTATAAAAAAATCAACATTTGCAGCATTTGGCTTCTGTTTAGCCTTTGAAAAGGCTTTTCAGACATGCAACCTTCTAAGGGAGATTTGTTTTGCAGTGATCACTCTAGAAAGAACCAGAACAGAGCAGCCACCTAGGACAAAGCTGCTTCTCACCCATGGCAGTACGAAAGGATCCCTCTCCTGCCTTTATTTGAGGCCCCTTAGGAAGCCTACAGGATGCTGGTTGCTAGGCAACGCCCAAAGCAATGGTGTTTGTAGCATTAGGTATCAATTATTGTCATGGGCCTTTTCCACGGAAGATCCTGAAAATATGCAATTACACACGTCACAGGATAAGTCATTTTGCATTCTGATGGACAAGCATTATTAATCTGCAGAAAATTCAGAATTTGACAAATTGTTGAAAGGAGACTGACTGTGCCAAGCGTAATATTTTCTTTTTGTCATGCTGGTTTTTTTGTAATTGCAGCAAGGGGATTTGAGCAACAATATGGTTACAGTGAGCTGTGTAAAGGTTCTGAACTAGAATATAATATTGCTTCATTTGTTTCCCTGATTAAAGTGCCTAGCCCTAAACTGATCTTTACCAGCACTTTATTTTGAGTAGTTCAGGTTAGTAGTTGAGCAAAAAAAAAGGAAGCCTTAGAATAAGAATATGAAAGCTGTAAAATAAAATACTTAATAGCAGCTGCATGTTGCAACAAAGTAGAAAGAAACAACTCAACAAATTAAATCTTGTGAAAGAGGCAAGGTTTAGTCTGGTAGTGTTGTCCCTGAGATAAGTTTCTTCATATAATTCATGATGCTGGCTTGTATTTATGAGAAAGGAGAGCTGCTCTTCTCTAGCATTGCCTACCCAGCTAATCATCACTAGCGTAACGGGACATATACATGGTACATTCCACTCTTAAGAGGATGTTTATCCATTGTATGAGACTGGTTTTACCCCCTGAAATTAATTGGGTCTGCCAAGAAGCTAGCACAAAGAAAAATGGAATTCACGCTAAAGCAAATGATTACCAAAGGTGAAATCATAACCAGCAGCGTATTGGAAACTCCTGTGAAGTGACAGTGACAAAATGTAACCAACACCAAAGCAAATAAATTACTGTCTCAGCACATGAACTGAGTAATAAGAAAATTAGAGAAAGAAATGATTAGACTTTTATCAATTACTGCAAGAGAAAAAGTGCTAATTATTTTCCGGTTGAAGAAAGAAATTGAGACTGTGGATGGGAGAGGCTCAAGGAGACACTAACAAGAGGGTGTGTGGCTGGAAATCTTTGTGCACACAAGGATGCCTTCTCCCATGTCTTGAATACGCTAGTATTTATTAGCGCAGAGGGAGAGTGAAATGCAGCAAAGGGAAATAGGAAGCACTTTGGTTTGTCCCGCCTGTAGATGGGGCACATGATAGAGGGTAAAGCTCCCATTCTGTTTCCCGAGTCACGTCTCTTTAGATACGTGGCAGAAAATTGTCGTGAATATTGATGTCTGGTAATTTGCCTTGGGATGCTTCAGAAGTTGGAACACTTGTCAGACTGGTACTGTGCTGCTTCAAATGCCCAAAGAGCATGCTAGTGAGCAAAATTATCAGGCAGGCAACAAAAATGATAAAATCAGAAAAAGTCTGAACCTGTCTTCTTCCAGTAGGCAATGAAGAGTAAGGACATTCAATTTTGATCAAATGGGGGCAGAAGGCATGAAAATTTCACAGCTGTCTCCATAGCAGTTCTTAGCTCCAAAACATAACTGCCCAGTTGTTGAGGCTTCTGGCTGTTTTTCTTTTCACTGCTCCCAATGGTAAAGGTATGAGAAGTAGCCATTTCATTCACTCTTTTGATGGACACACAAAAGTGACAAAATCTCTATACTTTGGCCATTCATAGTGACAAATGTTCTTCCATGAAAACTAGAAGAACATTATTTTGAAGCCTGTTCTTTCAAGCATAGCATCTTACCAATAGTATGTATACTTTTTAATGAAGTGGTATGTTAGGTAAATCAGTTATTTTTAAAAAATTAAAAGATTCTTCCACAAGGACATGCTACAGGCAGATAAATGTAGAAATTAAATTAGTCTTCTTGAAAAAGAAAACTAACATACTGTAATTTTATAATGAATGTGAATGCATATGTTGATAACATCATATTGCTCAAACATTTGTCATATGGAATATCTTTCTATCAGCTAGCAGAGATCTTCCTTTGGTAGCACTTCCAAAGCAGGTGGATTTCTGCCACTGCCTAGTTCTGAGGAGCCAGGATGTACTGTGTGATGCTAACCACAAATTTCAGGCTGGCTCAGGATGTGTGTCTGTACTAGTGCCTGACCAATACGGTTTGTTTATGTGACAGAACTCACACAACAACCTACAAATAAGTGTGACTCACATCCTGCCTTATTTGTAATACTGATTTTTGACTACCTGCTGCAATCTTATGAATCTTCATAAAAACCTTCTCTTTTCCTGATATTTGTTTGATCAATGTGTTTGTCTTTTATCTATCTCACGTGTCTGATTTGAAAACATTAGATAAAAATGGAAATGAACTGTATATTGATGCTCTCTATTTTTCTTACATTTTGGGGTGTAGCTATATTACTTTGAATTACTCTGCAGCATTTCTAGTCATTTGACACAGTGAACCATGGGCCTCAAGTTATTTATTTACTATTGTACATCTTCTTTACTTCCGTCATTTTTCTCATTAGAAATAGCTTAGATTTGTTTTATGATTCTTTGATCAGAAGTTTTCCTAAGTCAGCTGTTGTATTTAGTTACAGACTCTAACTAAAACCTTAGTCTCATTTCCACTTCAGTGTCTGTCTGTGACATTGTTGTGCTTAACCCAGTTGTCTTCAGCAATGTTTTCTCTCAGGCCCAGATCCACAAAGAGACCTGGGTCTTATAGCGCAGCAAGCTAGAAGCTAGCTTTGGAAGTGCCTGAATCCAACAGCAAAATCACCTCGGGTTAGGAATTTACACTCATGAAACTGGTTATTTTGGGGAAGAGGCAGCAGCAGCAGGGCTTTTTAAGATTCTGAAGCCTCAGTCCCACTTTGTGGATATGGAGTTTAGAGAATCTGAACGTGACCTGTTCTAGGTGTAGAGCAATTTCACCTTCTTTTGTATCCTTGAACTTTGCCAGAGTTAACATAATAAAATTTCATATTTATTGGAGCCAGATTCTTGGCTGTTGTGCGAAAAGAACAGCCAAAAGAACAAAACAATGCCAATGCACATCAGCTGCAGACCTGACCCCAACCTGCAATTTGCTTAAGTCCAGTACAGTATTTTTCAGTGACCTATTTAAAAAAAAAGAGAAGCCTATCAAAAATTTCAATTCAGTGTTCCACAGTGCTGGGGAATAAGAGCTTAAACCACTTGTCCCCTGTAGTTCACTTTTTCTTACAGCTTTGCTGAAGGTTTTACTATTATTTAACAAAAAGAACCATTCTTGCACAGTTTAGCCAGCAAAATTACAATAGGAAAGAAATTGCTTGTTCCAAGAGCTGAGAGAAACACAAATGCAAATGATAACCGGTCCCTGCCCTGAAAATCCTGAAATAAACCTTTTTCCTCTCATCAGAGATGTTACTTTGGGGAAAGGCTTTGTAAAGTTCTTAAGTCTGTTTCTAATGGATGTACCTTTAGATGTACCTTTAAAAGAGCTAGCAGCATTTGTGGCAGGGTAGAGATGGACTCAGGTTCAAAGTCAAATAACCTTCCCTGGGGTTTCAAGTTGATTTCACAGGCTCACATTAACTGAAGTGATATAAACATGATATAAACATGAACTGTACCTCAATTTCTATCCCTGCAAACTCATTCTCATTAGCCTTTTTTTTCCCCCATCCATGTTACTGAAAAGTAAAGCACAGTGATCATTAAGGAATACACTTGCATTCATTTCTACCCATCCTCGCTACAAAACTTCACCTTTTTCTAGTTGTCTTCCACTGAAATGGAAACATTTGCTACTTGCTTTAATTTCCTTTGCAAAGGTTTACCTCAATATAATCTAGAATTCCAATACTTTTATTGAAAACATGATTTAAAATCAGAGAAAGTCAAACATACTTAAATAAACTGAACAACACCCCTGTTTTCATACTCAGTCATAGCTAAGTTACGTCAGTACTTTTTGTATTACTTGTGCTGGAAGAACAATAAATCATTTCTAGGGAAAATTTTGTCTTTAACTACTAACTGTCCCATTCAGTGACGAATTCTTCTTGAATTCCTTCCTTGTTTGGAAACAGAGGCCTCCTTCATGGTACACACTCATAATCCAAGAGAACAAAAAATCATTCTAGTGGCTACTGAAGGCTAAAAAGACAGATTGGTGTAGACAATTGTGAAGTGTTTTCAGTACATAGAATTAGAAAAGCTCATTGATCTGATTTACAGCTGCCCTCTTAAAAGGTAGATCAGAACATGAGATCTTCCCTGTGCTATATGCATGTTACAGTAAATAATAGCCAGAACCTCAACTAAGCAGAAACAACAATAATGGATTTTCTGAAGATTTTCTTAGCCTTCTTTTTTTGTTCTTGCTAAGGCCCTGGTGTAGCTTTTAGGACTCAATACTTCTGTCTCTGTAAAACTAGCATGATTTGACTTTTTAACTTTCATATCTTTTAGATTTTTGTTTCTAAGTACTGTACTGAAATTGTCTATTTTTTCTACCTGCTTTCCTAATTAGAGTTTACTTACTTATGCTCTGTTTTCCCAACATAATGGCACATTAATAGGCAGGAACATAGTACAGTTTGTCAGACTGTTATAAATATTCTGGCCATTGTAGAAACTTGTTGGTCTCATTGGCTACATATAAATATAATGACCTACATGATACAGGAATGAAAGAAACGCAGTTGAAAATAATGCGCTCATTGACGTAAGTAAACCATGACTGATAGGAAATGAGCCTACACTAGTAGTGCCAAGATCACTATAGAAACAGAATGATCTTGTGGCAAAATTCAAGATGCTAATCAACTGAAGAGAGGCACAAAGACTGTGAGTGCAACAGAGGAGAAGGAAAGCACCTATCAATGACCCTACTGATAAGGCAGTAAAGAATCCCACCACTTAAAATGCCATACCAATGTTTGTGGTTCCCGTTGCTCCACATGGGTGGAACCAAAGGAGATAAAACTTTTCGTGTTGGAATTACAGTTACTCACCCTTCTATATTTGTTCCAGCTCTACTGCCACAAAGCAGGTATTGTAAACCTCATGTGATCATCTGGAGAAGTTTGTGTGGTTCCTCTGTGTACATCTGTGTTAAACCACAGGTTCCACTTTGAACATGGAAATTCTCAGCCTCCTGTACTTCCCTGTCACATGAGGTAATAGGAAAAATCCTGTATCCTGTATGGAGATGAAAAGATGTGGTCTCTGAACTTCTGTGATGATCCATTCAAATGTGATACCCTTGAGTGAGAGAAATGGTCGCCACTCAAGACAGATTTTTCAAATCTGAATAGAGTAATGGATTTTTTCCTGAGAACTTTGATCATTTCATCTGTCTGATCATAAAATCACCTGAAATAGAGGTTTAGCAAATACACAAGGTAGATTTTCAATAGATTGCTTCAGAGGAAGCTTAATCAGGATGACATAGAGGGAAGTGGATGGACTGACTAGAGGCAAAGCCATATATTAGAAACAGAAAAAGAATCTCATATAAGCTTAAAGAGTGCTTACTCTGAGGAAGAAACTGAGGAACAGAAATACATCCTAGTATTTTGTTGTTTTATTTTAAGTGCCAAGTAAAGGTTAATTGTAAACCAGGGTGCAGATCAGAAGAAACTTTTAGAAAGGGAAAGCAACTGGATAGTCAGTGATAGCCACCGATAGCTTTGGAGCCGTAGGGCATGTGGACCAAATTGTGTTTATAAGAAGGTTTAGCAGACACAAAGGAATTATTTCAGAGAGGCTAAAGAAAGACACTGTGCTGGACCATACTTGCTCAGACATGACCTAGATATTTTCCACTTAAATTTCCATTGTAAGCACCTTGACTTCTTAAGTAATATAGAATACTAGAAAATTAGTAACTAATGCTAGAAAACCATCATTCATTTCCATTGAAATGAAATATTTTGATATGTTGAGATACTCTAATCTTCACCATCTTCTAATAATAACTTTCAATAACTGGTAAAATTACATATTCAGATACAAAGCAAGAGTCTCCTTCAGCAAAGACCCTTCCTTGGTTAGATGCGTCGGAGACACTGAAGGGACCATCAGTTGCTATGCAAACAGTACATAGACTGGTATATGAGATAGAACCATACTTCTGCTTTCATCTTATTTTTCCCTCCCCTCCTATGCTAATCTGGGTTCCAAATTTAATGAGTTAGGCCTTTTCAAAGGGAGAGTACACTGATGCACCTGTAGCATTCATATGTGGCTGGAGCTTTCTAAGTGGTCAGCAGAGGTTCATAGAGGTTTGAGCAAACGACTGGAGATTAAACTGCTCTGCTCTTCCTTCACCATGCAATAAAGGTGGATGTCAGCCAAGTTCTGGTTAAATGTGAAGTGAATACTGGTAGAGAAAAAAGAATCCCTTTATATCATCTAATTTGATGTAACAACAATATTACGAAATTGCTAAGGCACTGCATAGAATATTGTCATTTTGGAGATAAAGTGATTATTTCATTATAGCCTGAGTTCTCTTCCAAGGGAGACAGGGTAATCTTTAATATAGGTAGTCTGTACAATTAGCTTTCTTTTTATTCCTGTGTAGAAAAGTCATACCTATATATTTGCCTGATGACATTACCAAGGAATAGGAAGTGTGCAAGGGCCACTCTTCTGATCAACTGCTTTGCCGCTTTGTTGATCTATTTACTTTTCAAGTGAATTATTGGTCAATAAGGAGTGCTTGTTGAAATGCAGATAGCACAAATGCTTCCCAGCACTAAGATATCATGTATGCACAGTGCCAAGAGCAAAGTATTTCAATGTGGAAAAAAAATAATGACAAGTAGTAATATGACTTGACTTCAGATTACACAGCATGAAGCCCATCGCTTGAACTGCACCAGGAAAGATGCTGACTGCCCACATCATCCTGTGATACTATTAAATCTAATAAGGATAATTGCAAGTCTAGGAATGCTTCCAAGTAAATTTGCTTAATGATCTTAAACTCTAAGGAAGAGATGTCCACCTATTGCTTAATTATTTAATCTATTAAAGGACATGTGTATAATGCAGCAGGTTATCTGCCCATCAGTACAACTCAGCAGGAATATAACTCTCTCTAATTGTTCTGTGCTGCTTTCCCTTTTGGCTGAAGAATCCGACCAAGGGCTGTTACAGCCTGCTAGGACACTGGACCTGCTCAGAGACACAATCGCCATCTCATCCTGTAATTCAGCTACCCTGACAGATTACCTTCACTGGCAAAATAAAATAGTTCACAAGCAGTAAAGCACCTTAACTGCATGAGGCTGGACTTGTCCCAGTCCTGTGGCTTCCCCGAAGGCTGAGGTGAACAGGTGTCCAACCGCGCTGCACTGGGAGCTGCACACAAAAATACTCATTTTGATTTAGCTGTTCCGTAACCATACTTGCAAGCACAACAACATTTTCAGATTTTTGTATATGCACGTATCTGTATTTATAGATGTACAGATACACACAGACAAACATGCATGTAATACACATATTCATAAAAAATCTGAAAATTTAAAAAGCTTGCTTTTGATGGCAGGGCTGGGAAGACAGTTTTTGCACATTTTTCTGTATCACACATCATACAGATAAATGATCCGTAAGTGTTTGTGCATTTTGAATGTTTATATGCACACACTATATATTAAAGATCAAGCATTCATAAACTGTTATAAGCTTGGATCTGAATCCCTCCAAATTAACTCCTGTGGATGTTCAGGTGGTGATGCAGATCCTGTGTGAATGTCCACATCACGGGGCTATTCCAGTATGAAGATATAGGTTTTGTCTTGTTTCCTCTGATGTTTTCAAAAAAATTCAATTTCGGTCAGATAAGGTGTGGGGGAAGGCTGAGGATCCTGCAAAACTGTGAAATCATTTCCTGTTCTGCTGTTCCGTATTCTCAATTCAGACCCATGGAAATTAAGAAGGAATGTAGTCACACAAATTAAGATAGTGGAGAATCAAGCCATGAAATCAAAATGAAAAATCAATGAGCCAGGTAAAATTTAGTCACACAATGTAACAGGTACACAATCTAGTCCCAGATTGACTTGTCCGAACAGGGAAAATAAAAAGTGATTGTTTTATTTGAGGTTTCTGGGATCCCTTTGAATGAGAATGGTTGGGGCTGCTCCTGAAGTTGTTAGTGGGCATTCTCGGTCCTGCCTGCTTAACAGCAGGAAAGCCCATACTGCAGACTCAGTTGCCTGAGTTCTGTTGGGCTCTCCAAACCATGGACTCTTTTTCACTGCTGAAGTCCTGGTGAGGTAACTATGCCAAAGCAGCTAATCCACTGCCACTGGAACTTACGAAGCTGGGTGTCTTATGAGTCTGTGTAGTATATCTTTTAAAATACTCTCACCACAATACACTCGGCTCACCCTTACGTTCCTTTGCCTCGCTGCCATGATACCTATTGTCGTCCTAGCTTCCCCTGCAGTACACGCAGCCTCCTCCCGAAGCCCCATACCCTCTCTTCACACTGCAGTAGTCCTCCAGCCTGCTGGTGTTAACCTAGCTCTCCGCTCACCAACACTTCTTAGGAGTCCAGGCTATTTTTCTAGCTTTTAGCTGTGTAGCCTGGTAAAATGTGCATGCTAACTGGCCAGTCAGGGCATGCCTGCTGATTGACCAGCTAGATGCTGCTAAAGAGATTGTGTTGAATTGTCTCTGCCTTTACTTCACAGGAAGCACCAGTAGGGTCTCTCTTCTTTAATCAACATCTAGATTTCAGTGTAGATGTTTGTTGTATTTGAGATCTCTAACCATCTGTTATACAGGACTGAAATTGGTCAAGGAGTACCAAAAATAATGAGAAGGGAGAGGGGGGAACTGCCTGTCAGCCAGCTAAAAGAAGAAACAAAGGGTGTAATTTTGTAAACTTCATGTCCTTGGAAAGATAGGCTAGAAAATAAAGTGAGGATGCCTCAAAACAGACAAAACTAAGTCTACTGTATGTTCAGAGTTGCTTAGGAATGATTATTTGGCTTTGCTCCAGGAGCCCTGCAGTAGAAAATACAAATCTAGGGAGCCAATAGCTTATTCCCAAATGAAAGAGAGGGCTGAGAGCAGACCCCCTCTACATCTTTTATATTTATGGAAGGACAGCGAAGTGGTAGCCTGCTGCCAAAAGAGCTATTCACCAGCATGTGATATTATTTGAAGTGTCTCATTAAAGCAACTGCTTTTTTCTGTAAGTTTGAAAAGAGAAAGCCTAACTGCCACAGGAGCCAAAAAGCCAAAGACTAGGCTGTGTCTTCAGTGGTAGCTCTGGGCAAAGTGTGCTGGGTAACCTACTCCTTCCAGGAGCAGCCCTTGGAGGCGGTATGACTCTGACGCCCCGTGCTCTCCTTCTTCCCCTTGAATATGGGACAGAGAAAATTATTGCGAACATCTGTATCTAGTAGCTGCTCTGATCTCTCCCGCACGGGAAGGGAATGAGGTAAGGAGATCTTACTCTTGCACAGCAGCTGGAGCCCAAGCTGAGAAGTGCTTCTAAGGTTGGGAAGAAGTCTTTTCCCATCCATGTGGACAAGAGACAGGACAAGTTGGGTCAAAACAGTATAATATATGATAATAAAGATGTTCTACAATGTCTCAAGTTACATTCATATTTTTGTCTGAACTAAAGAATCTAATTTTCCATTATAAGTGACCCCTGAGAATAATTTCACTATTTTTACTGTAAATAATTGCATCTCCTTTTTCCTTTGGTTTTGCTTTTCCTTCTTTGTGTATTTTGCTTCCCGCTGTCTATTCATGATCTGAGCAGAATGCTGCTGTGTGGATTTAAGCTATGATTTTTCAGTTCCTTGTTCTTATATATTCTTCTAGAGCTGAGAGACTGTATTAAATCATTTGCATTTAGAAACTAGAGCTTGCCTTTGACTGTGAATGCATAGCATAAACCTGGCACTCTTGAAAATAATTGCTTTCATTTTTGCTGTGACCAAAGAAAATCTTTGCACTTACCATGAACCTCATGGGTGTTAGGGAAACTCTTTAGTGATCCTTTTTTAAATGTCTTCTGTAACAAGTGGAAACAATCAATCGGTCGGCAAAATATTATTCTAAGATTTATTGCAATGTACAAAAAGAAGAACACATTTCAAAAATAAAAACCATCACTTGACTAGCAGAGAAACAGATGGGCATGAATTACACAACTAGCTAGAATGAATAATAGACCCAAAGTGAATTAAATGCTGGTGGGATGAAAATTAAGCATTTTTTTTCTACTGAAGTGAGAAAACAGTCCTACTTATAATGGAAAATTATTCACTCTGTACTGTAGTGTAAGACAAAATCTATCACACTGGAAGAAGATATTACTAGACTGTAGAAATACATGGTCTCACCAGTAGAATGGATTGTCTCACTGAAGGGACAACTACAAATATAATTTAAAATTCAGCAGTTCTGAACAAAAAAAGAAAGCTTTCAGTACTTATCTATTTAAAACTTTTGCTGAATGTGTAGAACAAAAAAACCAAATGCTTTTTAAATGTGCTAATGTTGCAAATCTTTTTTTTTTTAATTGTAAACTTGCTATGGGATTTCATCACATTTTTCTCTCAATAGATCTTGCTGTTATCATTAATTACAGTTGTGTTTCCACAAGCATCGAATGTTCCTATAGAATCTATCACTTCATCTTTGGCTTTCAAAGGGCAAGTGCTGTAATAAAACTGGAATTGCTAAATATCAGTTAATTCCCACAGTAATTATTTAAGTATTATTTATATCACTGTAACCCAGAGAGATGTCAGCTGAGACTAGGGCCTTTGTGCTAGATATTATCTAAGAGTAAGTTTAATATTCTTAACCACATTAATCTAGCTCAATTGAGAATGGCCACTTTACACAGTATCAGCTGTGCTGCAATGATCAGACTTTTGTGAAAGTAGTTTATAGAGAATGATCTAATTGTTCTACGTGCTTGGGGCAGCTGAGCTGCTCTAAGTTCCCAGTGAACTGCAGGAAAACATCTTTATTCTTTCTGGGCACCCGGTGTAGTGCTGACAATGAGGGTGTGGGAAAAGCACTGGAAGGCTAATCATAGGACAGGACCACTTGCATGCCACAGCATGATCATGTAAGCCTCTGACAAATTGTTAGCTGTATTTTTCTACCCATTGGTGAGAAAATTGATTTTTAGAAACCTATGGTACTGATGTTTGGGCCGTCACATGCTGATGTTACTTGACTTGGGGATGACACAGGTTATTACTGACATTAATTTTACAGAAGAGCCAAAATTAGCAAGATCCTTTGTCCAAAGGGATTATAGTCTAAATAAAGAAACAATAGACAGATGTACTAGGAGAAATGAAATATCTTCTTTATTTACTAGATGAGGAACATGAAGATTAAGAATTAAAATCTCTCATTGTGCGGGTCAGTGGGAATTTTGCCAGTGACAGCAACTGGATTAGGCCTTTACCCACAAGGATGATACTGCAGTGGTACAGGCAGTATATAATAGAGACAGGAACTGGACTAGAAAAGGGACCATAGGAACACTTGTCTTGATTGTAGTTTGGTAGGCATGTGAACTCTGTACTGTACAGTACGCCACCAATATAATTACATTTATACAACAGTGTGGTCAACTACATCAATTTCCATCCCCATACTGACATCTGGAACTCGGACCACACCAGAAAGTGCCTTAGGGAACGTGTGTATGCTTCAGGAGGACCGATCTACCATTTTAATAATCACTCCAGCAAGCTCATCAGGGCACCAGTTGCAATGCATTTTTTACCATCTGGTTCTAATCAATCTTTGTGTGGCACCATGCCTACCATACACAGGTTCCCTGCTGTAAAATGACATGTTACTGCACAGTGGCTACCCATTATTTCAGTCACTGTGTCCTCACAATGTCATGCAGTGCCTGGGGGGGTCTCATAAATGTATGTGCTACAGTGAGGACCGTGGTGTAAGAGAAATGTTTGTAATGGACTACACTTCATTACAGCTGGCTGCAGTGTTTTTAGACATGTTCTCTGCATTTTAACAACATTTGAGCATTACAGAGGACATTTCTTAGCAGAAGAATGACCACCACCCTGCAGCACACAGTTAAGGATGTGGAATGAAGAGCAGCAGGCTGCAGTACTGATCGAGGGAGGGATGATGCTAGTGGAGTTACACAATTCACTTTTCCTGTGCAGACTTTTTGTTTTAACAGGGGACCATGTTGCTAATGCAAAAAGTTTAAGGAAAAGAAGTTCCTTTATAAAGATGCACAGTATACACGATGTTGTTCATGAATGCTACAAGCTAAGCATGACAAAGGTTAAAATTTCATCTTGGAGCCCCTTAATTAAGATTCTGATAAGATCATCACGCACACTGAAATATGCAAAAACTAATCTTGGTCGAATATCAAACACTGTAGACTGAGAAAAGAGAAAATCTCAAACCTGTAGATTACTGACCTACACATTAGACAAAAGACTAAATGTAAGGCATGCTTTGTGTGAAGGGGTATGTATAAATAGGAAACCCAGGTAATCTGCAGAGAACAATCCTTTTTGCTAGTGGAATTGTACATCTAATGAATCCCTGAATGGTGAATCTCACAAATATTTGAAACTTTCAGCATAGCTATTTCAAACTTTCATTTCCACAGAGGCTGTTTATGGCCTCTTATCACAACATTTAAAATGTATACAAAAACTATGGTCTGAATATTCCCAGTAAAAATTTTTATCCCACAAGATTAAAGATCCCCTCCAAGATCACAATACTTAAAGTCTGTTGTAAGGGACCCACTCTGGCCTCAGATGTTATGGGGTAAAGTGTCTGATGAAATAACTGGGATTACAGTGGTATAAAACAGAGGTAAGTGAAATCACGTGTAAAGCAATACCAGAGGTTTTGTTCATGCAAGTGAATTTCAGATGCAGTAAATGCTCGTGGATTTTCTTCTCTCCCCAGATAAAACTACTTTAATAAGATAAACTAACCTAGCACTGATTATACATAGGGCTTGCTGGTCCATGCACAAAGCTGTTTATTGTATTCAGACAGGGGCAGGACATTTTGGTACACCAGACATGTTTGCTTTATTCCCCTCCAGTGCTCTTTTCTCTGGAGCTCTCTCCCCCCTGGTCTCGCTGCCCTCTGTGCTCCTCTCAGCTGCCAGATGCTTCTTCCAGAGTCTGCCCTGGACCTGCGGAGCACCCCGAGGTGGTGGTGGCCCTCACATCTGTCACCATCTGGTGCCTCTCTTGCCCCACTGTGGTCACAACTCTGATTGTAGCACACATCGCATGTGCTTGTAGCTGACAATTCATGTGGATATGGGTATTCTGGACAAAAACCATCCTGTCTCCAAATCGCGTTTGTCTTAACCTTTCAGGATCTTTTGCTTTATCAAGATAGTTTCACAATGAGGATCAGGTTTAATCCTGGGCAAATACACAGAAAAGATTTTACAAAATCAGTTCTTGCTTATGCCCCTACAGAGGAGATGATTTCACAGTAATTATGCTTGTGTCTGAGACTAGTACCAGACCCTGAGTGCCGCTAAGACATCGCTATCGGATACATTTTCTATTTTATTCTCAGCAAAGTGGTCAGCTGCAAGGAGTATATTACCCTTTATCTTCTGGCTTTTCCACTAAGGACAGAACCTTGCTCAGAAGAA
This sequence comes from Ciconia boyciana, assembly GCF_034638445.1. Taxonomy (NCBI): domain Eukaryota; kingdom Metazoa; phylum Chordata; class Aves; order Ciconiiformes; family Ciconiidae; genus Ciconia; species Ciconia boyciana. The sequence goes on along the minus strand of NC_132934.1, from coordinate 28,010,199 downwards.
GGAGAAGCCTCTTGTTTCTATATTTTAAAATACCTTCTGTAGTTACAATAGTTACAATAATAATTTACAAAGACTGCGGAAATCTTTAATTTGTGCTCCAAATGTAGTGTTGTCCCTCAGATGTAAATCAAGGACTTTTGGGGTAAGTATTGAATGCCAGGAACAACCACCCTTGTCCTGGAGTATTTAGGTTATTTGTACTACATGATTCTGATGCTGTTACTACATTGGGTGGCATTTTATTCTGCAAAAAAACCCCCAAACCCCTTTGATTTATACAGGCCTTCTTGCAGAAGAAAGTGCCTAGAAATATACAGTTGTCTGAATACATTTCTTAAGATTATGAAAGTAGTTTGCAGATGTCAAACACTATGTAAATATTACGACAAAAAATATGAATCCTCAAAAAGATTTTGCACGTATAGAGGTAGGCAGTGACAGTTCATGGTGGAAGCAGTAAAATCCTTCCCATTTAGAAAGTAGAGCCATTGGGAACATCTGAGCAGGGAATCTGTGCAGTCACTGAAACACAGCCCGTCTGGTCTATCATTTGAAATACACTGTTCTGTAGTCTGGTGAAAATGAAACTCTAGGGAAACTAAGTGCACAGCACCCACTTCACAGGCTTCCTAAGCGTTTTCATGTTATACAACTAAGCCACTTTGGTTCCTCTGGGTTCTTGACTTACTGCAACCTTTCTCTGGGCCATGCAGATGCATCTGAAGTATTGCAGAAAGAGCAGAACTCAGGCAGAGATCATCTCCAACTGAAGGAACCAAGGAGGAGGGAAAGTGTTGTTATGGAGGTACCTCTCAGAGTCTAGTGTGTTAACAAGGCCTGAAATTCAAATTTCCAATTAACATTCCAGCAGAATCTGAATATGAAAGACAGCTATATATCAGCTAAGAAAATGTCATTTCCATCCTTATTGCTTCCCAGTGTTAAATCTCATGTAGCCAGGTTAATTTAAATAAATCTGCTACCAGCAGTTCAGTAATTCTTGTAGAAAATGTAGTTAAATTTACTGTTCACACTATATATGTGTGCACAAACGTATTTCCCACATTTTATGTGTTCAGTTCATTGATATACTTTGCTTTTTCATTATATAATTAGGTCACAAAATGTTCCAAACATGTCAGTTCGTAAATGTAAATGTAAAGAAAAGATACATGCTTATTACATTTCCAGTTCGTATAGAAAGTTAAATTTCAAAGCATCAGCCAGGAGAAAAACCCTTAACACCCACTGACAGCCACAGGAGTTGCGCAAATGTATGAAGGCTGAATTTCAAAGGTAAAAAGCTTTCCCTTCCTTCATAAACTGTCCTAGGCAAAGATCTAGTTGCAATGTTCTGCTAGTGTACCCTTTCCAGGTGTTTGACCAGGTAACTGCACTGGATTTGGGTCTGAAGGTGACAGGCAAAACCCAGTAGCTTGCCGAACCAGGAGCTGACGTCTGCAGTCGAGGATACCCCCTTGCGCTCCCCATTCTCATTCTGGCTTCACATCCCCTATGAATGTATAACTTTCAGGAGGATGAGCTGTGGCAACTTCAGAGCAGACTTTGTCACCCACAGTTCACGTGGGAGGACACCAAAAAGCTGCACGGGTGAAGCCCTTGAGAATGCAAATGGCTCTGTTCTTGGTGGGCATCCTCAGAGAGCTGCCAAAGAGGCCAGCACTCTTTGAAAGCTGGACCTCCTGTCTGCCAACAGCATCAGTGCAGAAGTGACTCTGGTCAATGTTCACCAGTAATGTTTTCAAGGGAAAGAAACTCAAGATTTCTCTCCTGCTTTCTCTTATTCAGGGAGGTAGAAAAAGCCCAGCAAATGTAAGAAACAGAAGCAACAGCAGTTCTTGAAATCAGACTACCTTGTATGTTAATTAGGAATTTTGTTCAGAAATGGCACTAATTAAGTACATACATTCTGACTCCTTATTTTCTTTTCTGAACACAGAGCAGACAACCCCAAATATATTCTCTGCTGACAATTACGAATGCATAAGAAGGCTTCCACCATACCCTATTTTGTCTTATAGAACCTAGTGCAGAAATATAGAATGAATTAAAAAACACAAAGTACAGTAAGATTCCATCTTCTCCCATTTATCCTCAGGAGTCAGCAGGCAGTGTGTTGTATACTCAGCGCTGTGGTGCGAAGGTGGACAAACCCGAAACTGGTCCCCAGACCATAGGGTGCCACAGCAACGTTTCTCAGGTGTGCTTGTGCAAATCAAGAGGAACACAAGGCAGACCCTTGCCTTACGGGTGTCTGAGTCCAGAGCAAGCGTAGGAGTTACAGTCCTTTAAAGGAGTTTCAGATCAATTTCTATAAGGATCAGATTTACAAATGTTTTTAGGGTTTGGGACTCCTGGTTGCTGCCAGCGCCCAGGACAGCTTGTGGTCTGTGCGCTGTGGCAGGGCAGGAGCACCTGCATCGCCCCACATACACCCAGCCCATGGCAGCCGCATCCCTGCCTGTGCAGATTCATCAGTTACCAGTCTCGGCACTGATTTGTGGTGAATGTTGTTCATATTCTGTTCAGGTTCTCATAACTTGTCCATCACATTGCTTTCTGTGACCCCATTACAGCAAAGCTTATTTTACAGTCTGTGTCAGATGCTGGGTTTTTTGCACATGTTATGGAAATGTATTTTTTTGTTTGCTCAGTATGTGTGTGAATGATCCCATGTGCAATAAAAGGTTCTCGTTGCATGCTCTACTTGTAACCACATTAAAAAGCCACATGTGTCTGCAGCAGTCAGGATGTGTGTTGTGGTTATTCTCTCTTCTGAGGTTTTTGTGGTTTGGGTTTCAGTGAATTTCTCAAGGTTTTGCTCTGGGCTTTTTTTTTTTGTTGCTCATCTTGCATATGAAGGAATTTTTAATTATTGAAACCTTTTGTCCATACAGTCTTTCTGTGGAATAAAATTCTATTGCACTGACCCAAAATTTCCTTGCTCAATGCAAGGAGATGGATTAGATGGTTTCTTGAGACCCTTGCAGCATTTCATTTCTGTAGCTCTGTGTTTTTACTGCTGTTGGGGTGTGGGAGCCATACAGGAGGTGTTGATCTGTGCTGAATGCTTGCCTGTGAATTATAGTCTGTATTTTGCCATCTGGCTGTCTGATAATTAGTCCATCTTTTTATCAAATGAATGGCACATGTCTTCCTTTCCTCAATACATATGCAAAACTATGTATTTTAGAAAGGATTGTTTTCAACTTCAAAAAATAGCCAGAAAGCAGTGTCTTTCTGCAGTCACGTGTATGTCCTCAGACAAACCTCACCCACGTTTGGACCTAGATTAGCCCCTGCATCATACTGTGGTATTATGCACTCCAAGTATTGGATTACTGATTACATGATGTTTTGAATTTGCTACATACATATATAAGCTGCAGTATGTGGCTATATTTTCCTACATTCAATAAATAAAATATTGAGTTTGACAGCGTGTTCATTCTTCTATATCCTCATCACTGCTCCAAGTATATTTCCATGAGATCCATTCCTGATGGGAGTCCATGAGTGGGAGTCCATTCTCCTGCAGGAGAAGCAGGCTGAGCAGCAGGATAGCCTAAAGAGGACAAGGGGAGCATGAAGTAGCCAACCTCAGCTCCTGTGGTACTACTGCTAGAGAAATCTGTGCTTCATTATGGCATGTGAAATCAGGAAATCATGAGTTCAGTGAAAATCTACCCCCTAACTCCTGGGAAAAACTACATTTTCTGAAACCTTTTTCTTCTCATTTATCAGGAAGCCCTTGGAAAAGGTTGTCCAGAAGGAGATGGAAAGCATTTTCTCACTCCGTAGCTTGCCTCTCTATTTTGGGATGTTTGCTATCTAAGTTGGTACTTAAGAGCTATAATTCATGAGTCACTAGCTATGTATTAAATGCACAGGGAAAATCTCTTTTATTGATATATATTTGGAGAAAGATATTTTTGATTTATAAAATTGAAGAAGCTGTCTATTTTTTGAGAAGTTAAAAGTTTATTTTTTAAAATTTTTCAAGAATGCAACACATTCAAAATTAAAGGTATGTGTTAGCTTGTGAATTGTGGCAAATTATTTTTTCCTGTCTAGAAAGAATTTTTACCACAAAATGTATTCATTTATGCAACTTCCAACAGGTTGGCAACTGCCAAGCTGCCTGAAAAGACAACCTAAGGGACTACTTCTGCTCAGTCATTGTGATTTTGGTAGTGTGAAAATCATCTGCTACAAGTTGGTTTAAGGCAACAATATCTGCCATCAAAAGGAAGTGAATAAAAATGTACCATAAAGTCAACATTTCTCACACATCTCGTGCACTGAATGAGACTTTTAGCTATAACCAATCTAAGCTGTATTCAAGCTGACAGTATTAAATATGTATAAAGACTGTTACCATTTTCCTGAACTATCTAGTCCTATCTAGTGGAAATGAACATGTATTAATTTTCTAGCAAATCTGACTGTACATCCCCTTTCCTTTGGAATACCTTTGTTTTTCTACTGCCATTTGCATACCATCTTTTGAAATCTAAAATATTATTTATACAGGAAGACTCCCTTAAAAAAAAATTGTCATGATCATATGGATCAGGGTAAACCTTTCTCTTCTCTTTGTAATATGTACATACTAAAGTAGTAATAGTTCTTCCTTTTGTCATTGACATCACTGACAACAAATGATGGCCAGAAAGGGAAATTACATTTCTGAAGAGATTTCCTTCTACACAGTACGAAACAGGTGTATGAAGATAACACAACCCTTTGCCTTGAGTAAGCACTGCAAGATCGGTCTTTGGCTCACTTCATGTTGATGTCTATTATGCTGATTAAACTGTGTCTCCATTTCTTCATTCTGCTCTGGCCTACTGTATCCATTGTTATCTCCCATTAACTGAGCAGATGGTGAGGTTTTGGGATAGGGCATGCATTTTGTTATAGATGTGTACAGCGCATGCCAAGTAGGGGCTCTCATCTCCAGTTAGAATTGCAGGCACCACTGCAACACAAACAATATTATTTGAAACAAATGTTAACTCCAATAAAAATAATGGATATTTTCTTCCCAAGTTAGAAGAAATAAAAACAATTCATACTTTTTTTTTCTGCCCACAAATGCACACACAGAGGTACACACACATACACAAATACATTAGTCTAGATGAGGGTAATATCTTCATCTTCCATAGGTTCTATATTTGATTAGCCTATGTAATCAGATAGGAAAGGATAACCTTAATAAACCATAAAAGCAAAGTAAATATACCAGAAAAAAGTGCTTAGGAGGCTACAGAAATAAAATTAAATTCTCATGTCCCCAAATACATATAGATGACATTTTGCTATGATCCCCACTACCACCACCACAATTTATGCCTATCACAGAATTTAAACGTGGTGCCTAGAATGTGAAACGAGACTTCCTAGAAAGCCAGTCAAGTACCCCATCCTGCTCATACATCTTCTTGTGTCTTGGTCTTCTGAGTAATATCATGTCAAAGCAATGAATCTTGATATGTGATAGGGCAACAGAAGGGCATGGGCCTTTTGTGGAAGGCTTTTACAGAGCACTGTACATGCTGCTGTGAAGCCTTTGCTTCCAGTTCCTTTGCCTGCACCTCTGCTCTCCAAGTCCGTTTCCCAGATGACCAGCTACCAGCAGGTTCTGGGCACAGGGTACTTATTTTGCTGACTTCAGGTTTTGAAATGTCTCTTTAGATCAGTATTTAGTTCTGCAGAGATAAAAGCTTCTCTTATTTCCAGAGAGAGTTTATACTTGCAGAAAACAGTTTTGAAAGCTGTGCCTTCCAGTACCCAATGCAGCCTTGGACAGACATGAATCTTTGGGTCCAAGTCTCCAAAGAGTTTTGAAAGGAAATTGGATCACTGCTTGCTCACGACATATATCATATTGTATTAATCCTGTGCTTCAGGGCATTCACTGGCTGCCTCTGGGCCAAGAAGGATTATTTTTTTTCTTTTCTCTCTTGATGTATAAATTGGCTCCTAGTTTTTTTGGTTTGACTTTTGTTCTGCTCCTCTAATGACCAGCCACCTGGACATAGGCCACGTGTCTAGACAGGATGTAAAAGCACAGTGCCGCACTTCTCCTGGTGCTACTTGCAGTAAGCTTATAGTTAAACTGGTAGCCAGATTTAGGATCAGGAAGAATTTTTCCCTTAATTTGAGTGGGATGCTTAGGGGGTTTTTTTGCTTGTTTTGTTGTGTTCCTCTACATTGAGGGACATAGGCTTTGCCTTAGATGCGCCATGAATACGCAAAAAAAAAATATCCTGCTATGCTGAAACCTATAATATTGGCAATATTTTTATTTATCCTGCTTCCTTTCTGTAAGTCATTATAGATCTAGGTTTTTTTCCGGTAGGTATTGTTTGTTCCCAACAAAAACATGGGCAGTATTATAGCAGGAAATAGATTTTTTTTAGCCCATTCAGGACTCAGCTGCCTGCTAGTACAGGGAAATGGATGTGTTGACCTAGGTTGCCATTTCAGACTCATGTTCCTATAGAAGTTGAATCCTGCTTGCAGCGCCATCATCACAATTCATTTTAGATCCATATTGCAAAAGCGTGCGGCAGAGCAGAATTCAGGTTCTCTATACATAGATGCAAAACGACAATCAGTTTTTCAAGGCATGAGAATGTAACTTCAATAGCTAAGCTGATCACCTTTCTATCAGCTTATTACTTAGAGTGACTGAAGGACATTTCTCTAAAGAAATGGTCATGAGCACTACGTCAGATGAGACATTCGAGCAGTTAAGAAAGAAACGTTTGAAGGCATGTTCAGGTTTGTTGAGACCTTACCTTTAATCCAGGAAATTCTTTTAAAGTATGTTTTCTGAATTGTATAAGATGCGTCTAGCAAATAGAATGGACTTTTATAATTTGCTAAGAAAAAAAAACAGTATGTGAAATGCGAGATCCTTGTCCTGTCTGAAATAAGCTTATCTGGTTTGTAATCCTCTTGTGCATACACTTACAGCTCTGTACTGTGTTTTTTCAGCTTAAGGAAGATTTCGCCCTTGGAAATTCAGTACAACAGAAATGGCAACGTAGCTCCTCAAAAACTATTTAGTACGTGTGGATTTTTGACATGAAATGCCCCAATTTTTAATACATAAGGTAACAGCTAGAATCAGTCTGAAAATAAGATCTTTCTGTTACGTTTTTGCTTCATAAACATGTCTATTTTTCATTCACAATCTTATTCTGAATTTCTGTCAAGTCTTGAAATATTTCAAGTAAATTCAGCTAAACAAAGACTAACTTTTATTTCAGATAAACAGAGATTTCTCCTAATATCAATCCTGTGCAGCCTCTGGCTGGGACATCAGTCACTGTGTCTGTTTTCTGCAGCTAATGCCCATACAAACTCCTGGCAATTGGGTAAAGGTGTTATATTTTTAAAAGTCTTTTGACAGAGGATTAGAATAATTAACATCAAGCACTTTGAAATACGTTTGTTGTTATGTCATTGGAGTTGCAGATGATCTCAAACGTAAATCAGCACATTAAGTAGACAGATATGTTTAGTAAAAGCTAGAAGTCCATGGCACTTTTGAACTTCATCAAGGTATGGATTTTGCACCATCTAGCTTCTAATTGCTTTTATTCTCATTTTTAACGAGTTCTGTAAAAATATGAGGCATCTTTTGATTTCATAAAGAAAGGTGCAGATCTCTTATTGTGAAAAAATGGAAACTTATGCATGCTACCGACAGCACTACCCTAATTTTGCTTCAGCCATGATATGGGATATAAAAGCAGTCTCACGTAGTCACTTAATACTACAGTGCAGAAAGGCATAGTAGAACAGTGATCCGAACCTTTGATGCTAGCACCCAACTTGACATCAACAGAAATGGTTGACTGTAACATCAATGAGCCATATGCTTTTAGAAATATGCTTTAGATTAGAAACCCCAAAAGATTTCCCTTGGAGCCTATCATCTACGGCAAGATTCTGGTGACTGGCCTGGCAGGGAATGGGAACCTCCACCCCCTTTCTCATGAGGTCAGCACAGTGTGAGACCTGAAGACATTTTTTCCTCCTTTAGATTCTGTGACATTACCATCCCCAGCATTGCTACAGCAGAAGTCTGCCTTTCGAAACACTATTTGCACCAACCTGTCATCTTTTAGTAAACCATCACGACCTGCAAGGCATCGCCTTTTCAGTGCCTGGATTTTCTAAAATGGACGGCAAGCCTGGCACTGCCTCTTCCGCAGCGTCTAACAGAGCACATGGTGCATCCTGCTGTGCTAATACAGGGCTATACATCTGCATTTGCCCAGTAAATCCATGCCTGGCTGATAGTAGATATTACCCACAATATTTTAGGATGCCTATTATCATGACTAGTTTCTGGCCTCGTAATGGCTGCTAGGAATACTATTTATGGAAATAAGTCATTAGCCCTAAAAGTGTTTATCAGAAGTGATTAATAGAAATAATTGCCTGTTAGGTAAACAAGAAGTTACAGCGGCTTATGAACTGATTTCTAATGATTCACAGCTCCTGCACATTCAGACACAAAGCCAGAGATCAGACTAATCTGGTGGTAATGTAGGTAACCCTTACATGTTTTGTGATGTTCCAATTTAATTTTAAAAAAATGCAGTAGGTGCATCCCTCCTTACTTCCCTGCTCCTCCCTGAACCGGGTCACAGAGCTCCGGGAGCAGCACAGCGAGACCAAGCGCCGAATATCACTGTCCGTGCCCCCCTTCAGACTGTGAACCGAAGAATTGCTTTCAGCACATACAGTCTCAGGATGACCTGCTTTGCTCCCAGGACAGGATCGTTCAGAAAATGGAGACCCGTGAGCCTAGGGACTCCAGATATGAACTCGGGCCTGATACACCCACCACTACCATTGATGAATACTTTCATGGCTCCTCTTCCAAACTTGGCTGCATCAAGCTGCTCCCTCCTTGGAGACCACCCTAGTGACCTTCATACCAGAGTTCAGCCTTCAAATGGCCAAACCGCGGGTGACTAACCCTGGCCTTCCCCTGTAAGCACTGTCCAGTACACAGCTAATTCATGTTTAGTACCAGAGGGCATCCAGAGTTCACATATATAAAATACTTACTTTCTTTACCTTAAAAAAATTACTTAATACCCAGAATTTTGACAAGGATGAACAAGGGTCAATATAATGTCCCACTTTTTATTACGTCTTTGCCTTTGTTTAAACTTAAAACACCTGAAGTTGGATCCTCAGGTTACAACATTTTAGTCCCATAAAATTCTGAAATCTAGCTAAAGGAAATTAAAAATTTAATCTTAAATTCTTTATTTCTCTCCACACTCTCTAAGCTGTCATTTCAAAACTGCCTAGGGCAAACCCCTTAGGAAAAGCAGATTGGCAAATGACCAGGGTTTCTTTTTGTTCTGATTAAAGTCAAGTTTGAAAAAAGTGGTGTATTCTACTTTGTTAAGAGCAGGAGCTAGACATTAGGGTGTGTATTCATGAGGAACATCTCTTTGTCTTAATTGCTGCCCAGCCACTTTAAAGGACATCTATTCCCTGTGATGCAACACTTGGGTTTTCCTGACACTGTATTTATGATGAGCATGTTATTCATCACATAAAGCAGGGAAAACAAAGAGTCAGATTCTGATTTCCCTCGCAGTGACATAAATCCACAAAGGCTAATGGAATTACTGTAGATTTATGCTCTGGTGAGTGCAGGATTTGGCCCAGCAGCACTATAATTTGTCTAGTTTTCAGCATCGCAGGACAGCTGTATACACCATCTAAGTCCTGAACCATCTGGTTTCTCTGAAAGTGCAGGAGCTTTTTAGGGAGTTCTTTCTGGCTCTAATTGAATATGATTAGTTATTTCTTTCCCCATTCCTGCCATTGACTACAATGATCCCTTTCTTACAAATTTTAGTCACCATGAGCTGTACAGCGCTTGATTGGATGTTACTTCATTAAATCGAAGAGACTATATAAAAGGTTGAACCCATTGCAGCTCATGTGAAGAGAAGGAAGCAAAGCCACAAGATATTCATTCAGCAGAATGGGAGAAAGATTTGTGGCAGCCAGGGACTGCTACCAAAGGAAGGTCTTTGGAAGTAAAGGTGAAACACAGCTGAGATTGGAATTCTTGATTGTAAACCATCAGGGGAGCAATAGAGTATAGCAATAACGATTGCTGATAAGAGGCACTCCCTTTTTGGAAAAACATAGCTGTATAGATCACATATAACCTAAATTACAAATGCTATTCCCTTTTGTGCAAACATATAACCAAGACTGCACAACTGGCAGGATTAAGAGAAAGAAAAAAAAAGAGGATTTTTCACAACAGATGTTATTTCACAGGCACATCAAGACCACATGACTTTCCAGAGGTTCTTTGGGAAAGCAAAGAGGCTTTATTCCAAGCAGTTTACTAGTCTTAGAAAGTTTTTTGTCAGCTTGAGAAAGTGCTAAGGTTTAAAGGGCCCTGAGCAGTATTTCAGAAATATGTGTTGATGTGTGTTGTTCTTTCATGGTTACAGTAATGCGGGAGGCTGAAGGGATCGACAAGTTCTGGAAAGTCAATAGAGTGCTATAGCATGTTAGCCAATGTCAGTCAACCAAACTCTTCGATTAGCTCAGCCTGCCAGTATTCTTTTTCCAGGATAAATTATTTGATGGCTCTGAACAGCTTTGACCTTACTGTACCTTTAGGATAACTTTACCCTTCCATTGTTTATCTTCTAAAAAAGCAATGCTCTTTTCAGAAAGGAGACTTGCTTTTTAGAATAATAGCCATGGAGTATCCAGCACAAACTTTCTCAGCACATTTAGGAAGGTACATGATCTTTTACAAAAGACTGATTTGGGTGACAAAACTAACATCAAACACATCATCTTTTATTAAGGAAAATCCTTTGTGTCAAAGGCAGTATTCATGCGATCACTGTGATATTTGTAATATGTGAAATAAATAAACCCTTAGCTTTCTAGTGTGAGCATTTCACACAGCATGAAGCAAAGAAACTATCTGTTGATCTTGGTTACCCTTGTGAAACATTACAGATTTTAGAAGTATGATATAAAAATAGGAGCTGTGATTAGCCCAAAGTCTTTGGTCTATCTTGTACAGCAGTTTATGAAACTAGTAGTTTTCATTTATATAGCAACTTTCATCAGTCTTTCATAGCATCCTTACAATAGTTGAGCTATTTAGCATAATTTTGTGGAGAAAGAGAGAGAGAATGGCAAAAACAAGTTATAGAATTCATAAGAACCCACCTTCTTGAGAAGAGTAGCATACAGCAGAGCTCAGAGCTTTTGTTTCTTCCCTTAATCTTTTGTCACTACAACATTATTCTAAATCTCACAAATACAAGTCTTTATTTTGAAAGTATACTTCAGTGAACTCCAGCAGTGCTACCTGTCCCAGCCAGTGCTGGACCTTCCTTTCAGGTCAGCCATACCATTTGAAAGCCCAGCTGTTGAGACATCTGGAAGTCAGCAGCCTGAGCGTGAGACTCCCTCGCTTCCTCCCCAGTGTGTGTTCTTCCAACACCCCTCATCAGTCCACGGGACCGACATAATCCAACTGTCTTTGGCTTTGTCCCCTCATTTTGCTTTGCAACAGAACTGTGTTGGTAGCAAGTCACTGCTGATTTTGTTTATTTTCTTAACTGAATGTGCATTAGAGAGTTTGAAAGAAGTCCACTGTTCCAGTATATTGAATTAGGCCAGAGCATATGAATGTTTTTCACAGTGGTATGCATTGGTAGACTAGAAATACTCAACAGAGATTGCGCTGGATAGTATTAGGAAATACGTTGATTAGATGGCAGTGCAACGTTGTCTTTGAAGTTAAACATACAGCTTTATCTTTTTAAAAACATCATGCGGCAACCAACATACATATATCTGGCTCTCCATTACTTGTGGAGAAACGACAGTTGCTAATTGAATGCCTTATGCCTTTTCTCAGTCACCCTCTTTCTCTCCTCCAGAAGGACAATGCCACACCTTCTTTTTGACAAAACCGAAGGGTACATGCTGCCCACACGCAGCCACAGTCTGCCCACTACTGCTTAAGGCTTCATCTCTTGTCTTCAGAGACCTATATACACATTTTTCAGAAGTAAATACACTACATATGCTGCTATAGCTTAATTTGTACTTCTAGATTATCCATGCCTCTGCTGAATACAGGTTTTCTCCTCTGCTGCTCCTTTATGCTGGACAATTGATATGTAGCTGCTGCTCACTTGTGACATATGTTGGTGTCTCAGTGAACAGTAGTCTCTCGGGGAGCAAATGGGACTGTACAGAATTAGCATAAAGAGGGAGGCCACAAGGACCCCCTATGCTCCTTCACCTGAAGGCACTCGCCCATGGCCCTGTCTCTCTCTCGTCTCTGGAAAGCCGTAGCACAGATTAGCCATGACACGTAGGAGATTTCAGCCCCTAGTTTCATGGCGGCACATTTTTATCCATTCGTATTTGTGTAAATGTTAGGGGTTGAGCAATGTTAAAGAGGAGTGTTTGAAAGCACTCCAAAAAGGTGCTGGCAAATGATGAGCTATGCTCTTTATTGCTTAGCTATTTCAAAAATGTTCAGAGCTTCTTGTTTCTCATTTTGGAAATGTAATATTGCTTTATGTTTGTTATCTTGGCTCTTCCAAAACACTTTCCTTCTTCATCTTATTTTTGCTAGGATTTAAAATTTCATAGCTTTTGTTTCATAGCTTTGTATTTCTGCCATTGAATGTAAATCTTATTCTGTCCCTCCCAAGATACTTCCAGATTAGATTTTATGCAAAACAGTTTTTATCCTCTGATTTACTTTGCAGATATGACTAGCCCAGAAACGTTAGAAATATTTTGAAAACAGAATAGAAATATTTTCCTTTGCTTTGGTAAAAATGTGTTGAACTGGCTGCAGCTGATCAGGGTATCATCTCTCCCCTCACACACTCACAGATGCTCAGCTCTGATCTGTTGGAGTAGCGTCACAGGCAGTTGCACCCTAACCTGGTTCTGTCAGTATGGCTTGGGTTAGGGGAAACACTATATTTAAGCACTTTTTTGGGGTTTTAACCTGGATCATCCAGATAGACTGCGTCAGAGAGCAAGGGAGCAACTCCTAGCATAATCATATCATTAACCCTTTAATCCAAGCTTTCTACAGAAGGCATCATTCAAGCAACCGGGCTTATGGGCCAATGTGAGTTGCTCTAGCCCCTGAAATAGGAAATCTGTTTGAGGCAAGGAGAAGATAAAAAAGCTGAGAACGTTGAAGTGTTCAGCTCTGATCTGGAGTAGGTTAGAAATAGTTTTGCTCCACAGGAAAGTAGCAAGAGCACATCTGATCTCATAATGCTAAACCCGCTTTTTGCAAGGTTGTTTTTTTTTTCAAATTTCAGTATGACTAAATAATCAAATTACCTTCACAAAAACTGATGTAAAGAAATCTGAAGGGGAGTTAGGCTACCCCCCCCCCCATAATCCTGTATTGCAACAGAATTTAGTGACAGCTTTGAATATGGAACAATTACTCCTGTTTCTTAAGAGGTAGAACTTGAAATACTGTTATCTGCATCAACACATTTATTCAAATCAAGAAGATTTAGTGTCAGTGTTTTCTATAGAAGACTCTGAGGGGGTTTTGTGACTATGCCAATGTGTTTTCCACCTGGAGAAAGCGGTCTCAAACAACAAAAGAACAAACTAATAGAAAGCACATTTTGAAGATCGTGGTATCCTGAAACTTACTGCTCTCCTAATTAAATGTTTAGTCTGTGCTCTGTGTTTTTGTTAAATCTCTCTTTATTTAATCTCTCTCTACATAAATCCTCGTCATATTAAGTAATTATAAATAGTGCAATTGGCTAGTCTCTAATTAGGGGAGGAAAACACTCAGTGATGCATGAACTACAGGTTAATGCAGAGCAGTTTGTAAATCACTCTGCCCAGGGCTCAGCAGATTGTATTATACTCCTTAGGCAATGGCTTTAGAAAGCCTGTGTAACATAATGAAATCAAACCAGTGTATCATTACATGCTTATTTGTAATTAATAAGAACAAAACAAACATTCACTGAGCAAATCAGTGAAGTGATGTGCTGTTAAAACACCATGTGCCTGAGGTTTAAGAGAAGTTTTTTGTAATACTGAACATTTAGTATGTAAAATAAACGTGCAAAAGAGCTGAAAACGGCAAAGAAACAAAAGGTTTCTGACTTTAATATCTCCCCTTGTATTAAGATAATGTAAGTTACATAATAATTCCTGGGGAATAGTTACTTCATTATCTCACCAATTAATTGAATCTTATCAAGGAAGAAATAATTGCATGTTAAAAGAAACCAGCAAAGGCTGCACATTAATGTTACATCTTAAATGAGTGAAATGCCTCATTTCACTTCTACTCTCTAAAGGGCTAAAACCAGAACCCTAAGGTGTGGACATAATTTTTTGGGGGAAATGAATAAAAAACCCTTTGAGTTTTGTTACTGGCATCCTGCTCCCAGCAATGCCTGAGGTGAGTTCACATAGGAGTGGATTTTGTGCACCAACCTGGCAGCAGTTGAACCAGCTTGTGGGCTTTAGGCTTTTTTTCTTCTTTCAAGATTATGATTTTGTTTTGCTTTTGTTTTATTCTAGGCTATTTGACACATATCATGCCCTCCATATGTTTTTTTGCTAAGAAACCTCCCCTTTACAAATCAAGGAATTACTTCAGCACCTCAGTTTCCCTTTTGGTGATAATTTTCTTCCAGCATTTTGAGATTTACATCCAGGCTGGGTATTGTTACCAAGGGCTGTGCCTGGTTTATAGAGATGGGGCTTGTCCAGCCAGCTAGTGGGGCATCCAGTGAACTGAAAGCAGCTGGGGCAAATTACTTATGACCTTTGAAAAGAATGCTTGTTGGCCATTCCTTACTTGGTTTCCTCTGCAAAGCTCTGTCAGAGTTGTGACAGTGCCTTGTTTTCTATAACTGTTGATGTTTTCATCATTCATTTACCATGAGGTTAATTCTTTTCTTTTTTTTTTTTAGTCTTGATTTTAATGATGACTGCTGGTGATGAGTTCCACTAGTGTTTGTGGTGTCACCGACCCAGTTTTGAACCCTTCTTCTTCCTGTTTATATCTCTGCTGAGGCAAGCTGAGCAGAACTGAACACAGCATTCCAGGAAAGACTGATTTACACAATATTAGATTACTTTCAGTCGTATTTTCTACTCTGTTCCTTCAATATTCTAACTTTGTCTGCTTTAGGACGTCACATTGGATAGCAATGACTCCACTGACCTGTCCTCCATGGTGCCAAATGCTTTCTTCAGTGCTGACACAATTCATTTCATATTGAGCCACACTGTATGAACAGTTAAGTACCTTTCTTTCAATGTATATTGCATTTCACTTCTTAGCTTTTTGAAAATACTATGGCTCCAAACTGTTTTTTTCCTAATATTACCTAATTTTAAAACGTAAGTTTTGCTATCTCATTTTGCTATCTGAAAAAGGAAATTTGTTAACTGTTTCATCTTATGCCTCTTATCTGACTTCTTATAATCTTTTTCTCTTGCTTCAAACCATAGTGTAATGACCATATGGCTTATTTAACAGGGATTTCATTAGAGAATATGTGAATCCCCATGCTGATTATAAACAACAGGGTTTTTAGCTGTTACTTCAGAGTCTGCACACAGGGATTTCTAATGTATTAGAAAGGTATGGTTTTTGTATGCACCAGCTTTTCCTCTATAGGGCATTTATAATGCCAGTACTGAAACATATTACAGACATTCAATATTTCGCAGCTTGAAATATTTTATTCAGTTCACCTGGCACTGAAGCAAAGCTTATCCCCAGATAATCTATTATGCTTTCTTTCAAATGTTTCCTACACCCCAGCCTTCCATATCATTGAAGTACCACAGTAGCTGATTCTACTGTAAGTTTAACATTCATTTTAAATTCCTGGCAGTACTCCCAGTGGAGCTATGTTAATTTGCAGCAGCTAAAAATATGGCCCAATAGTGCTGTTTTGCTGCATATCCCCTCCTCCCCAAACAAAACAAAGCATTTCAATGCTTAGAGAACACATTTGTCATATATACAATGCTATTTAATAACACATTGATGGAGAATAGTATGATATCTAGAATGCTGTGCTGAGTGCCTTTAATCTGTTTCAATAACAGCTTACAGTGCACAGAAATACCTGTTTGATTTTATATAAAGCATATTAATAACACTTCCTGAGCTAAATTTAATAGTGTTCCATTACTCCTGGCTTTTTTTCTCCTGCTTCAGAGGCAATAGTGGAAAGCGTCAGGTATACCATCTCAGCATATCCTAATTATCAGTTTTCCAAAGTCAAACTAGTGTTAATAAACTGGAAAGTTTCACCTACTGGAAATCACCTTGTTAGGAATGGTTCATCATTGTGGCAGGAGCAAAGCGGCATCCTAGTGTATTACAAAGAAAGGAAACCTGGGTCAGGAAGCAAAAGAACAACTCAGTTGCCCATTACCCATCTCTACACAGGTCTGCTGTCAGCTCTGTGAAGACTCACTGTTGAACAGATGCCGCCTGTATGTGGGGCCTGCCTAGTCAGAGGATACATATTTAAGTACCTTTGAATCTGTAGACAAGTATAAAACCCACGAGTAGAAATAAAAAATATTGATGAGAAGCAGGAAGATAATGAAGACAAAGAACTTCACAGTTAAAAGAAATATATACACTTTTGCTTTTAAAAATAGACAACAAGAAGAAGAAGAATAAATCTAATTATTTTGGGGAGTAACCTATTCCCAGTGTGGTCCATTCCTATTCATTAGTTAAACCTTCGTACATTCTTCCCATTGATGGTTTCATGATTTAAACAGATGCCTGAGTTCCCTCCTGAACAGCACAGTCTTCCTGAACTGGGACTGAGTAAATGTCATGTCAATATGAAATGAGATCTTTCATGAACAAGATGAAGCAGTATTTAGCTTAAACATGTTGAATTTTGAAGTAGGATGACTCTCTGTTAAATAACAGAAGGTGCACTATTAAGGAAAAATAGCACAAATATAAAAAAATATACTCTGTGTGCACCGCTGACACTTGACTCAAAATCATCCTGAAGTTCACTCTACCTCGGTCTTCCTGGTGACCACGGGAAATTCCCAAAGCTGACTAAAAAGCAGAAGGCCTGAATGCCTTTATGTAACAGTTTTGCAGTTGGAAACGGCATCAGAGAACAAAATGAATCATTCATCCTTCATGGAGAGAGAAGTAGAGGTAAATTCAGGTTTTCAGGCTAAGAACTTTAGGCATCTGTGTCATTAGAGGTAGAGGAGGAAAATGCCTCAGAGGCTTCTGTGTTTGTGGTAAATCTTCTATATTAAAGGGGAGGAGAAGCTAATTCCTGCATTTCTGGCTGCAAAATCACTGCCTCAAGGACAACATAATATCTAAATCCTGCCCTTTGGTCAATCTATGTAGCACAAAGTATTAGAAAGATAGGTAGGTTTTAGGCTATGTAGTGCACGTGAAGAATAGCTTAAACCACGCATTACTAAAACAGACTGGAGAGGTACTCCAGCAAGCATTCAAATTAGGTTAGATCCTTGCTCACATTTTCTTTCTCACCACCCATCATGCACCTATTTCCTTTGGCTGAGGAAGTCAGTGCACTTTGTCACAGCAGTACTCTGCAGTCTTCACCTCATGAGAGGTTTTGCCTGATTACTGGTAAGACCTGCAACATGGAGAACTGACATGCTAGACAAAACATTATTCTAAATCTGATCAATCATTGCAGGACAGTGCACAGCTATTTGTAAAACATGCATCTTGACTTAGCAAGGGTCTGAAGTTCAACAGTAGCATACTCCATGTGCAATAAATTGCAACACTCCTCGTATCTCTCAGACTTTCCCACAGCATCGTGGGATAACTACTGTGCTTATTGGGCACTCTCTACATGCTCTGCTCACCCTCACAGAAGTTGGTACTGCTGTTTGTATTCAGTGACTGTCCTTACCCCACTCACCAAGCAGTACTCCACCTTTTCCTTCAGACTTTTACAAAACTCTTCACAACAAACTGAATTCTCTGTCCTTAACGAGCCTGAGTTTTCAGCTGTTCTTATAGTTTCATCCTCTTCCTCCACCCTTATACATGATGGCTTGTGAAAGTGCCTTGCCTGATTCTTATGCTTCTTTATGGTACTGCAGACAAGCTAAAGCCATTTGCATTTTGAACACATTGTTTGACCACTTACTGGCTCTTTCATGTTCTGGAGAAGTTTAACCACCACTGCTTTTGAAGGGTCCCTTTTTGTTCTTCCTTCTGCATTTCATCTTCACCAATGTTTTTTTCTTTTCTCCTAAACTTATATCCTTAAGCCATCCTGGTACAACTGCCCTCCCCCAAGAGCGTACAACAAAGCTCACAGGTTTCATCTTAACTATTCTACAGTCCTCACAGTATATAACATCCTAACAGCCTTTAAAAAAATCATTGTAAATATGTACATACAGTATGAAAATGTTCAGTTGTGTCTCTGATAGTATTTGGAGATGATTTGAATGATATAAAGGTAGTCGGGATATGGTGCCATTCCCTGGACTTTTGCTCACATATTTTCCTTCAGGTGCAATAGCTATATTGCTGAAACTTGCGTTCAAGTAACGATTTAAACAATTAAGCCTTCTGTAGTATATATCATTACCTGAAAATATCTAAGCTACTTATGAAGGTAGGTTCAAAGATTCAACCCATCTATCGCCTTTATGCAGGTAAGTCAAGAGGAAGCCAAAATTTTTTTCAAAAACTCCTACAAATGCTGACAGGAACAAAGAATCCTGAAAGTGCAGTGAGAGCCAATGGAGAGATTGTGCTGTCGGCTGGGATAGAGTTAATTTTCCTCCTAGTAGCTGGTATAGTGCTGTGTTTTGGATTTTAGTATGAGAATAATATTGACAACACACGATGTTTTGGCTGTTGCTAAGTGGTGTTTACACTGGTCAAGGACTTTTCAGCTTCCCTTGCTCTGCCAGGTGCACAAGAAATGGGAGGGGGCACAGCCAGGACAGCTGACCCAAACTGGCCCAAGGGCTATTCCATACCATATGACGTCATGCTCAGTATACAAACTGGGGGAGTTGGCCGGGGAGCAGCGATCGCTGCTTGGGGACGGGCTGGGCATCGGTCAGCGGGTGGTGAACAATTGCATTGTGCATCACTTGTTTGGTACATTCTTTTATCATTATTATTATTATTTTCTCTTCCTCTGCTGTCCTATTAAACTGTCTTTATCTCAGCCCACAGGTTTTACATTATTTTTCTGATTCTCTCCCTCATCCCACTGTGGTGGGGAGGAAAGGTGAGTGAGTGGCTGTGTGGTGCTTAGTTGCTACTGGGTTTAAACCATGACAGAGGTAAAAAGCTGATCTCCATTCAGGACTGCATATTAAGATATTAATGAAATAATTTCACCTCATATTTAGTCCTAGATCCAGCACTCACAGTGTCTCCCAAAACTTCCTAGGAGAGTTTCTTCCAATGTTATTTGATGTTTTTATCAGCGAACCGTAGAACATATGGCTCATATCCGTAGAATAAAGATGCCAAGATGGGTGAGGCAGTAAATAATGAGATTAGGGACAAGTTATTGATCGCAGTCCAGCAAAATATACTCTAATACAGGCAAGTGCTGTGTGGTGTATTTGGGTACAAAGAACACCAGCTGTGCTTACAGTGTGAGAGACTTGTTGAAGTAGTCACTAGAAAAACCCAAGTGCCTCTTCAATGACCTGTTTCAATGTTGTGCCCATGGCATTTAATAAGATGCTTGCATATGCACCAAGGGTAATAGTAGAATAAGCTGGGAAAGCACTTTGCCTCTGAACACAGCATTGCTAGGACCATTACTAGAACCCTGTTTCTGACTCTTGACAGTCCCATTTGAGTAACCGTGTGGAAACTGGAGAGTACAAAGGGGCCCACGAATAATTCAGGTCATGAAAGACACAATTTACAATGTGGAGACTGAGGAGTAGTACTGGATTTTTTTAAGATCTGATCCATGAACAAGGCTTTTGTTCACATAGTGGTGGGTTTTCCAGTATTGCAGGCAAATGCATTGGAACATCCAATAGCTGGATCTGAAGATAAAGGGAGAAAGAAACAACTTTGAACCCTAAAATGAGATGTAATTTCCTAGCTGTAAAGGTAGTTAAACACTGGATCAGCTTATCAGGAGGCTGTAAGTTCATCACAACCTTAGGTCTTCAAGAAATGATTATCTGTCTTCCTATAAAATGTGCTTTAATCCAGCTTCTGAGCAAAAGTCTAGAGACAGAGAAGGTCAGACCAACTGATTATACTGGTCCCTACTGGCCATCACCTCCATGAAAGAAAACTGTGAAGACCAGAGCTGAGATTTAATTAATCACATTTTTAAACTAAAAGCTTTTTATTCACGTTGAGTTTTGCTTCTTTCTTTTGTTCATGAGAGTGATTACCAATTCCATAGAGAAGAGTTTACAGTAAATACGAATAAGAGCTCAGCAATAATAGTTTAAAGCTGAAGTATCATTTTACCATAAATACTTAGTGCGGAGCCTGTGGTGGAATTATGTCATTTGGAACTAGTAATGCCTATAATCCACTTACTCCCTTCATTTTTTGTTCCTTTTAGTATTAATTCAAATTTTAATAGTATTGGAAAAACACAGCTGCTTCTTGTTGGAAAGATAGTTATTTTCTCTATATTTACAGGAATAATTGATTCAGTGAGATGTAATCTATAAATCTGTTTTTTAAAAATGAAATTATATAGTGAACCATGTTTGTCCAAGCTGTTTCCAGGGAAGATGTGTCATTAACCCTTTTTCTCATCCTGTGGATGGTTTTGTTCCAAATGTGATTAAAAGGCTACTGTCAAGATTTAGACATGAGTATTAATCTTCATACAAATTGCTCAGTTCCATTGCGGAAGTTTCCCATGTTGTGTTCTGTGTGATCTGGAGCAGAACTTTTACAGATAGATGTTCATGCAGTGACTATAAAGGGACATTCATGAACAAAATTAAAGCCTAAAACAAGAGAGGAAACACATGCATATATATTTATACATCATAGTTATTTTTTCAAAGAAGTCATTAAGGACTTCGTGGTTCAATATAAAACTATTTGTAGTGCAATATAAAATTATCTGATGACACATAGAAGTAATATCAGCAGGATTTTGGATAGTTATCCACATGTAGGTGGCAAACCATGAATCAGTTACATAATTCATACAAAACTTATGTCTGCAAAATTCTCACCCCCTGCAGAACATACAATGTTGGGAGATGGCACATACATTACAGGGGGGGAAAAAAACACAATATTTAAGGGGATTTTTAGAAACACTACTGGAGCTACTTTTCATATCCTCCTCCTTATAAATCAAGATGATTTATCTGTAACAGTACTGCATAAAATATCTGAAAACAACCTACCTCAAGCCTTCCAAGCACATTATCTTGAGACCTAGGCAGACAACTAGCTATGGGTTCCATTCGTAGGCTGCAGATTTCTTGTACTCAGATGGATAAAGCTTCTATTTCTGGGCCTGTAATGTTGTGAGATATTACACTTTATTCACGGAAAAACTGTTATAATTTTATGTACAGAAAATCTACTAAGATTATGATGTTTGCTGAGTATCTTTTTTATGTGTGTTTGTAGGGAAAAGTGTCTGCTCTGGAAAGAGTTGTTGTTACCTGATACCAGAAACAAACTAAAATATGTGTGGCTATATGCTTCATTCTTATATTTACTAAGGCTGCAATGTGAACAGATATGATTTACATTTACAGGTATGCATCTTTGGAATGACACCATGAAAGACTCTTAAAATTATTCCCATATGTAGACCCACCTACATCCACTCTAAACAGAACAAAGTCAAAGAAGATGAATCTGTTTTGTGGCATCTACTGGGGTTTTACAACTTAGTTCCACTACACAGTAGAATGAAACTAAAACCTTTCAAAGAGATTCATTAAAGCATAATTGAGTGAAAATTTTTACAATTCCAGCAAGAAGATGGATGTCTAAATGGTTAAGGCATGGCCCAGGATATGGACAAAGCTTCAAATCCAGGTTTACATGCAGTGAGCGCAAGTTCTTTAACACAGATAATCTTGGAGCAATTAAAAGGCCTTGGCTGGGCACCTCCCACTTCCTAGGGCCAGTACTTTAGTGACCATGCTGCTAAAATATTTCTCTTTCTCTCTCTCCTTTCTGTTTAAAATTGTGTTGATACATCTTTGCAAAACATTTGCATTCGATAAATTGTTGTTTATTCAGAAATGTCCCAGCCAGTTCTAATACAAATTTGCTTCATAGACTCTACTGAAAGCAATAAGGAAATTCCTCTACACTGCATTAAACATCTCCCATCCACACTTAACTTACATACATGCCCTGTTCCAAGACCTGCACTAACATCAGTGATACTTGTCCAGGAGCATAAAGATTTTGCAGTGCCCATCCTCTCTGAAGACAGAACAGTCATTTCACCTCTTGTTGCAAAATGCAGGGAACTAAATTAATTGATGATTGTCAGAGAAAAAAGGAGGGGTTTGGAGAAGGAAAATAAAACTTTCATTTCTATGATTTTGTTTTAAATTACATCACAGCAATATTTTAAAAGTATCTCATATATAAGATATTAAAATAGTGATTGAAAACTATTTATATCCCAGCTTCCCCATCACAATGGAATGCTATATGAAAACACAGTGATCAATATTAATTAGTACAACCCCACTGCGCACAAAAACATACAAAGCACAATAGTGTTACGAAAAATTCATACAAAAAGCCTCTAGAGGCACTCCAAAGGCAAAATGAAAAACCTGTAAAATCTAAGCAACTTTTGCCAGTCTAATGCAATAGGTGACTTTGCTACTTTGCACAGGTCTTGGAGCAATGCTTCAGAATGTGGGCTTTTCGGTGAGGGCACCTTCACCTCCCATGCCTCCCACGTGTCTCCCTGTGCTCTCGGCAATTGCAGCAGCAATGATGGGGATTTGGGAAACTGGTACAAGCAAGAGCAGCCCTGAGGCTACTGTGTTGAAACTGGAAAGTAGATCACTACACAGCTGGTCTAGGACCAAGCAGCAATGACATGGCTTACAGCCACCACTGCAAACTCTTCCTGAATTATACTTTTGCCCTTCAGGTACCAGAAGTTTTGAGCCATTAGCTCCTATTCTGAGATAATCAAGCCAGTTAATAGATAAACTTCCCAGTCTCAAACATCAGAATTCTTAAAAACAGTTTTACAATTAAAGAGACATTTGAAAACAACAGTTTCTACACAAACTGTGTGCATGACACACTTTTCCCCAGACATTAAACATGCTATTTTTAAGTACTTTTGCATATCCTTTAAAGCTATAGAAAACTATCTGTTAATAATATTAAATACTATCCAAAGAGCTATAGTGCAGTAAATACAACTTTTCCTAATATGGTAAGACCCCTCTGCTTTAAGCAGCCTTCTTTGCATCTTTATGGTACTGTAACTCCCAGTGTTTGTCTAATACCAAGTATATTAGATCTGGTTAAATGCTACAAGGTAAGTAAGGCTTCAGTGGAAGAGACAGCATAATCTCACAGTGCCTAAGGGATGAACAGCTTATGCAAGTGGGATATCATTTTGCCCTTGAGTAAATCATTACATTCTTTCAGTGCCCTACATATGTATAGATGCATAGTTATGTCTGAAGGGTGTTGCAAAATACCCTTTTTTAAACTTCAAACACTGCAAAAGCTACAACGACATCATTCCTCCTTTGGGAGTCTGTCTGTTGTGCTACGTGTGCTAATGTGTAGGTCTTGGACCACCATTTTCTCTGTTTCCTTTCAACTCCCATCTAATGTGAGTATGAACATGCTGGCAGGGCTCAGTACTTTATTATCCAATATCTATATGGAATCAGTTCTGGTGGATTTTTAACAGTGAGCTCCTCAGAAAAATTAGCAGCTGTTTTGTGTACTTGTTCTGTATAGACCGTCAATCTGGTAGGTGGTAGGCACTGAATACTGTCCACTGTGCATCATCTATGGACTGCAATGGACCATATTCTGATGGAGTAGTGTAGAAATGAATGATATCCCACCCACCTTAACCCACCTGAAAGTAGAGATCCAGTCTGAACTAATGACGTAATCTCCCTAAGAAATCACTGCAGATGGACAGGCAGTTGCAGAGGCAGACTCAGATCAAACTAAAATTGATACCTGAGATAGATGAGAAGAACTGATCCCTGGAGGTACCTATATGCCATCACTGCACATAGAGAGAGCTGAAATGATTAGTCAGGACCAAGCATCTATCTTCCAGATGGTCTAACGTGGGTGAGATGAATCCAACCCTCGCCTTCCAATTCAGATGTTGAAATGATTAAAAGACAAACACTTCAGTGCAACAAACAGAGAGTTACCTCAGATGGCATCTTTAGCTCCTTCTCCTAACTCTGTAGCGTGCTGAGGAACTTGCATGATGAAGTGATCCTGAATGTTGTGCAGGGAGATGCCAAAGACTAACCCACAGGAAACCCCAGGCCCAGGCTGTGTCTGAACAGGCTCTTATCTGATCTCTTGGGGGAATAGGTGCCAAACTAGGAATAAATTAGAGGATATGAGGCAGCAATCACTCAGCCTGGTAGGATAAATATTTGGTCTGGAGAGAGCTCTACTCTAAGCATTCCTCAACCTAAATAGTTTCCAATCCACCTCCTGACTGTGGGTGGTGGCTCTAATGATACAATTGTGGTGGGGTTATTTTCCAGCTCCATTTTTAAGCTGTGCCACTGGTCAGATAGGAATGCAAGATGTGAAGGGGTAAAAAGAGCCTAAATAGGAGGAGTAGTGACTTAACTATGCTTAAGTCTCAGTCCCATTGGTTAAGACCCAATCCCATCCCTGCTCCCAGGAGTCCTCATGCATTTTCTATATAAGTCACTGGATGAAATACAGGCACAGAACTGGGAGCTTGGATCAGAACTGGTAGTCCTGGTGTCTAAGATCTGAAACAAAACAAAAGCCCTCTCAGACCTTCTTTACACAGCTGGGAGGTATCAAAAAGAACAATTCTATGACAATTATCACAGACCTGGTAAAATTCAAATAGAATTGATATAAATAATTTTTCTTGTCATTCCTTTGCATTAAGGACTCACTTTGGGTCCAGTAGCTGGGCTGACAATAGCTCTAATAATGACCAGTTTGTGAAACAGGGATATCAGGTGCTTCCTGACCCTGTTAGACATATATGTTTTTAGCATACAAATCCCTTCAGTAATGTGAGAAGCACCCAGATTACTCGGTAGTAAATCTTTCCCAGCTACATTTGCCTGAGTCTTTTCCCACCCCACCTCTTTTCATCCTGTCTTTCCTCCAACCCTAGCCCTGGGAGTGCACAAGTGCTGTAACATCCGTTTCCACAGAGAAAGGCAAGAGTGCCACTGACGTGAGAGCCCTGACGGTCTCCTCGTCCTGTGCCATGGCCCTGTATGCATGGCAAAGCAGAAATTTTCAAAACGACTCTTTAGGATAACAGAGGAACCAGGAAAGGATTTTGTTTGAAACAATGTCCTGGAACTTTTCAGAAAAGAAATAACTCAACCCAGAAGCACACCATTATACATGACAGCCTGTCAAATAAGTAAAATGATCCAAAAGATACTAATATATAACAAAAGGCAATGGAATGAAAACAGAGTCCCAAGAAAATCAACAACCGGACCTTAAAGCCCAACTCCTCTGGTGCCTTTGAACATCTCCTACAACCCTTATTTAGCAGTGAGAGGAGGTGGCAGTTCAAGGAGCAACTCTAAGCTTCTTCACCAGATTCACCAAGAGAGCACTGTGGAGCACTAATGACAGTAAGATGGTGCTTTCCGTGACACACCGTGAAGCTTGTGCTTTAGGGTGTTTGTCTTACGCCCTTAACTTTACATTAAGGGATTTAAAGCAGACAAGGTCTTCAGGGCAAGATGGTATCTGGATATGTGTTTTATCATGCCCATTGCTTTAGGGCCCTAAAGATGATATAGGTCTCTAAAAACTACTGCACCATAAATCATCTTTACCATTTTCTTCCCACTGTGACCCTCACCTCCCCCTTATATCAGATCAAAGTCTGTTATAAAATAGCTGACCATTTCGATAATTCATCTTCCTCTGTTGATGGATTGCAGAGCTTGTACCCATAACAGGGCCCCACTGTGAACCAGCTCACCCCAGGTAACGTGACCCATTTGAACTCAACTTACTGAACATTACCGATCCGGCTGAAGAACCAGCTCAGATGGAATTATATTCTGAGATTTAGGACCTAAATACTACTTGTTTTACTCCTTGCCAGCAGAACCAACAGAGACTTGCTCTGATTCTGTAGCCCTTTGAAAAGCTAATTTGTGGAGTGAGCTCAGGTGACAACCATGTTTCTTTCAGACCTCATATCACCTTATTCAAAATAAGAAGTACACTTTGGTCTGAAGGATAGAGAACGTTTCCAGGCACAGGGAGGAAACAGCTGAAACGGACCAGTGGGCTTTTAAGTCACATTGTGCTTGAGCAGGATTATAATGCTCTCAGGGCTGTGTCCCGAATCCCTTCTTCAAACACTTCAGCATAATCAGCTTTTTAGGCCTTTCAGCTCCATGCCAAATGGCAATAATGCCAACACTGTCCACATGAGCTGAATCACCTCCAAATAAGACATTGTCATCACACCACTCCAATAACACTATGCAGCAATAAGGAAATCAGGTTTCTTTATCCTGCACTGGAAGAGAGTCTCTCATCATTCTCCTGCTAGAAGCAGGGTTACCAAAGCCACAAGGTGAAAAAAACAAAAATGGGAGATAAACTTTTCATGTTGCCAAAGACCAACACCCCTGTCATAGATGATCCTGATGTTTCTGGATACAGTGGTATTACCAGAAGATTACCATGTGACATTACTACACTCTGGAACCTACTGTTCTTGGTGCACAGGGAATGGACAGAGGCTTTATCCTGAAGACCTCAGTACAGAGACAACCTAGAAAGCTTCTCTGTGATTCCTTCCTGAGATGCAGTAATTGATTATGTTGACACTTCCAGTCCCTCCAGGGCAATGTTAAACAGTTCAGTGGACACCATGGTGGTGTAAGCTGAGGTGGTAGACTTTTCCCTGGAGTGTTCACAGGTAGCTAATAGGTGAAGAGATAAGAAACTGGTTTCTCAGCTATAACTGGGAAAAATTATGGTCTTAAAACTTCACTGCCAGCTCACTCAGTTGGATGCTGGTCTTGTTTAGGAGGCAACTAAAAAATTAGTGACTTCTGGT
This sequence comes from Ciconia boyciana, assembly GCF_034638445.1. Lineage (NCBI taxonomy): Eukaryota > Metazoa > Chordata > Aves > Ciconiiformes > Ciconiidae > Ciconia > Ciconia boyciana. Next base: position 27,982,804 of record NC_132934.1, on the reverse strand, counting down.
GCTGCCTAGCTGAGGCTGGTGACCAGCATCCTGCACTCCTCTGCTAGGCTGTTCTCCACTGATAGCTTACACTTGCAGGCCATACACAGCAATGCTTCACGTAGCTAATTACCAGCTCTAAGTTGGCAATCAGCTACTGAAATGGGGTAAAGATCAGCAGCCTGAACCTGTCTGTCTCAGCTGCCACTGGGACTTTAGCCATGAACATTTCAGCTGCTAACAGCCATGAATGATTCCATAGGTACAGTAAATTTAGGGTGTCAAAGGCTCTGTCACACTTTAAAACAAGCATATTACTGGCATTAGAGGCAAGAATGGACGACCTGGGCCATCACCGATAATACTTGGGCTACTCTGATAATTCTCATGGGCATTGACAATTCAGTGTGAGATGGCAGCCCCATTACATGGTGTGACTGGTTTTGACTACAGAGCTCCATCTTTGCATCTTGGGCAAGCACAAGGAGAATATTTGTCTGTGCCTATGAGGACAGGCTTTCCATAGCTTGCTAGTTCTGGATGAAAAGCTGGCATGTAAACAGGCATGTTTTGACCAAGCCTGAATTAGAGCTCAGCCTCATAAATTGTAGAATTAGACACACATATAGACTTCAGGAAATCAATACAGATCCATTCTCTCTCATCTTTTATTATGATATCTGTAAACTGTCCAGCATAGTTGTGCAGGCTACAGCTGTTTTTTAAGGAAAAAAAACCAGTCTTTGCAAAAATACCAATTCATTAGAAACTCAACTTTTCATGGGAGCATACCACTCATGACAAATTTCTTGCCAGAAAAAGTTTGGGTGGTTTCTTTTTTTTCCAAATCCAGAATGAAATTCCTTTTCAAAATGAGGAAAAACACAGAACTTTCTCAATACTGTAGCAGTATTAGCCTTTTTGGGACACGTTGGCAGCCTAGGATCAAGCCCTCCTTCTGCACAAAGCATGGGTCTTCAGCATTAGACTTTGCTGGGATGATTTATTTTACTTACACAAAATAGCTTTCAAGAGATTTGTGTTTGTTTTGATACAGAATAAGAACATTTTTTAAATGTGAAAGAGTTCTGCAGAATGAAAGAACAACTCTCAGCCAGCTCTACTCCTGCAATTCAGGTCAACAACTTGTTCATCAGAGCACTGCTACAATAATTAAAAATACTGGAAAAATAGAAAGATGTAAGTGACCCTCCCTGAAGATATCCTGACAATTTGAGCTGAATCTCAGTACAATATCTTTATCACAATACCATCTTTCCTGTCTGAAACTGTCACTGTCACTATAGTAACTGCCATATTAAAAAAAAATTCCCCTGCTAATCTTGAAATATGAACATATACCTAAAATAGCCATGCTTACTGTACCAGTAATATCACCCAAGGATTTTGCAGTGCTTTCAGAGAGATCATAAACATGAAAGTTATAATGAGGAAACATTTTGTATTTGATAGAATAAGTCTGTTAGCTGTTGTACATGGAGTTACATAGCTTCGTCTCCTTGATGAATTGAGATGTTGATACAGAAGAAATAATGGAAGAGAGAGAAAAGGTGGAAATTACTTTAGAAGGGAGACATGGCTAGATTGTGAAAGACAAGGTAGAAATTATTTTCCGCTTTACGGCTGTTACAAAAGCAAGTGGTAGTCATGATAACATGCGACGTCTTTTCATATTGCTGGAAGATAACATAACTGCACTGCCATGAGCAGACACAACTCACCATGTCTTGTTTGCCATTGTTCTCCATGCTGAGTTGCTCCTGGATTCTGAAAATCACTAGGAAGTACTGTGAAAAATTGCATGTCACGTAGAGACAGCCAAGGGATAAGGCAGATCCCTACTGTACAATATATAAGGATCAGCATAAATTAGAGCTAGCACATGATCTCTCCTTCTGTGTGCAAAGAAGGATTTTCTCCCAAAGTAATTAGGCTTTATGTGCAAAAAGCTTTTTTTACATTACTTGTTTATAGATGCCTGATCAGATACTAATCTCCTTATCATCTTCCTTAACCTAAATTTTGTTGCAGTTGTCTAGGATTTTTAGTGTGGTAGCGGACACAGATAACAGTTGACAGATAAATGTATCTCAAGTCCATAATTTTTGTTTCATCCTTTAATTGTTTCATTACAAGTTGTGATATAATAATTACAGTCAGCCATCCTTCTTCAGAATACAAACACTTAAAAATGGTTAAAACTTTGATATATGAAGTAGAAAGCTCTGTTTTAAATGTCACTGAGCTTCCTTTTGTTGACTTATATGCCTACAAAAAGTACCCTGCAGGCAATGCTGGACATGAAATAACATTCTTTAGCAATATAGAAAAGATATATGCAGACACAGAACCAACTTTCCACATTGTTCCTCCAACTATGGAGGCATACACTATGGAGGCAAGGAGGCAGGCTGAGACCCAGTCTATAAGGGTGAAATGGGAGTTGCTTATTATCTACCCAGTCACTGGCTTCTCAGCTGAGAAGGTCAAACAAAAGGAAACACCTGTAATGGCTTTATGGTCAAAATAAACAGATTGAAATGGAAATGGATTGAAATCACTTAGTTGCTTGAATTCAGGGAATATTTATTACATGATAATGGCCTTCAGACTATAACGGTACTGAAAATTAGCTAGAGTGAGCAAGCTACTGTTTGGATCACACCTGGATATGCAGAGCCACACTGCAGACCTTCTGTGCAGCTAGGACTCCTTGCAGCACGTTGCACAAGTCTTTGTGTTGCCTTGGTCTGAGCTGTTTGGTGCTTCCTTCCTGATGAGTTACAGAAAACCCTGTTTCTTCTTCTGGCTTATGAAGCGAACAGTGGGAAGGCTGTCTGTCAGATCGTATGTGGCATTGTGCATGTCTGTCCTTGCTATGAAGTGGTTGGTTTACTAGTCCAGGTGAATTCCCAGTCCAAATTTTAGCCCAGCCTCCAGCTGTGTCAGTTGGAAGGGCCACTGGAAGGTCAAGCAAGAAGGTTTTGTCTGTGGACAGAAAGAGCATGAGCAGGATCCCTACCCATAATGCGATGTCCTTAGTGATTTTAGGCCCCTCCTGTTTTCTGTACACGATCTGTCCCATTGCCTGCACATATCTGTGGTCCAGGCTGAGTCTGCTTGCACAGAGGTCAGCTGCAGAACTTCTATTGACCTAAATGGCAATGGGAACAAAGATTTCAGCAAGTGCCATAAGAAGAATAAGCTCTGCATCCCAAAAACAGTGGGCTGCTGAAAGAGGAGAAATGAAAATATGAAGCAATCTTGGAAACAAAACAGAAATTCAATGTATTTGTAGAATGCATTCTCATTTTCAGATCTCTGCTCAGTGTATCAGTAATGAAATAAAACTAACCAAGAAAAAAAAATAGCCTTATGCTTTTGTTACAGGCAATGACATGTAGAAAACTTGAGAAACAAAAGAAGATTTTGCAGGATTACGAGAGGATGAGAGAAGCTTCCAAAACTTGGTGTATTTGCTCAAGAACAGAACTGTAAGAAGGCCTTGTCCATCTGTTTCAAAACCAAAATAAAAATCTGTCCCCTCCCCAAAAAGAGTTCTGAAATGTATTCTATAACTTTACTGAACAATTTATTGCACACCGTAACACCAGCACATACACTTAATTAAAAGTACTAAAATGTCAGAACTCTATCAAGAAGCTGGGAGATGTTGGCCTGTGTCCCAATTAGTTCTATTATTAGCTACTCTTGTAGAATAATTTTTAATGAACTGGGGATAGATTTGATTGGGAACTGATTTAAAAGAGCAAGTTATAAACAGTATATTGTTGCAGGGTAGAAGATCAGGTTATATCCCAATAGAATTAGCTGTGTTAGACTAAGACACTCTCATAACCTCATTTATGTTCGAGAGAATTTTGTTTCTTGTGTGGAATTTTTAAATGGTTGTTTTTTCTATGTATTTGCTTTAGACTGACAGAAGGATGCATTTTTAAGGATCTTAGGTTTACTATATACTTTGAGGTTTGCAAGGGAAGGAATAATGACATAAAACAAAGACTGTCTAGGTTTACCTGAAAACTTTACAGATACGGGTGTTACACAGAAGGCCTCTGAGAAATGTGGAGTTAGTGGGAGAATTTCCTCAGCTTTAAGAAGAAAAAGACACTAATTCTCTATAATGTTACCAATATCTGTTGCAATCCCCTGCTAGGATGGCATGGCTTGTCAGAGGCTCAGTGCTGTAAGATGCTGATAGTGCGGATGGGATGATGAGCACCCTCTGCCCTGCAGGATTTGGTAGGAGGGGAGGGTGTTCCTGACTTCACCAGAGCACTCCTGCATTTCAGGAGAGGCAATCTCGCATCTGCTTACTTTATTTTCTGTGAAAACATATCCTAAACTCCAGGAGTCAAACTGACATACATCAGCATAATAGGCCATGTACAGCCTTCTCTTATTTTATATCAAGACCTTACCTCAAAAGAACCAAGAACACACTTAAAATTAGATACAAGTTTAATTGTTTTTCTGTCTCAGGGGCCAAATTATCTTTGGTTTTACTAAAAATTTTTTTTCTTTAACTGTGAACCAAGTTCCATAAATCCAGCCTGGGATGTGAAGTCTTATTAGGTTTCTCTCACAGAAAGAAGGAAACTAATGATTCTGCAGCTGAGTTTCTAATTACCAATCATATTAATGATCCATGGGCCAGGACACAACCCTCCTGTCCCACAGATATTCTGGTTCTCCAGTGCTTACAGGTATGAAAAAAGAACAGCTCTACTGAGAAAAATTTTTCCCTTTTTTCTGCATTAGCCATTTTACTGACCACTTTAAATAAGATTACCACATTTAAACTGAGTAAACACTGTACTCATTCTGTCAAACTTCAGTGATCCACCATGCTTTGAAAATAGCTTGGAACCTCTTTTGGTTTATTTAAAAACTTTTCCTTTCCAGAGTATTCCTTGGAGATTTGCCATTTCTTTGACAGCTTGGAGAGAGACCCATCAGACAGTATTTCTGGTAATGTATATTGAGAACAAATCCATATAAATCCTGCCTTTCCTCCACATTTGAGATAGAGTTTAACGTATTATTTAACATCATTACAGAAAAGGTCTGCTTTTTACTTGACTTAGATGATTTAATAATTTAATGTTGTGGCAAGGAAGAGGGTTTATTTGTAGGAAATAGATCCAACCCTTAAAAAAATCAGTAGGGCAACTGAAACACCTCCTTTGCTTCTTGAAATCAGAATAATGCTATTTTTGGAAGATCATGTCAGTAATAAAGTCTAATCTGAGGGCAGATACGTTTGAATTTATTTTGTCCTCCTTTTGGTATAAGATTTATAAGGCTTTGGCAGAGTTATGCATCTGAGTCAGCCTCAGCATAAATGGGTATTGTTCTACCTACGTAATACAGCCTAGTAGTTCCCAATCTTATAAAGCCCCGAAGGAATAATCAAATCACGCTCTTATAATGCCATGTGCAGATTTCAGACTAATCCTTATCTTCTTCCTGAGTGAAATGGGATAAAATACCTGTTTTACTGAACTGGGTCTAATAGATTCCCTTTATCAAGGGAAGCTAATGCTAACATTCATTTCCATGGAAACAGAGCTTGCAGAGGCATCTTACATGCAGTGTTTTGGGTTAAGCGGAGCGGAGTTTGGGTCCCACTTTCCACACAATCTAAACTGATTACGTACTGCAAATATGCAGTGCCAATCTCCACGTTATGACAGTTGTCATCCCTTGGGGACTCAGTACCCCCTGTGAGAAGCACTCCCACCAACTCACACCTCTGCGCTTTCTGCAGGCTCTGCCCCACCCCTGCTTGCTGCAGAGCGCCAGCTGCCAGCTTCTGCTTGCCTTTTTATCAATGAATTTATTTTTAGTGGGTTTGAAACTAAGGGATGCTGAACCACGTGCTGCCCTTTGTGTACTGCCTCTGCACTGGATGGGGTAACAGGGAGAGGGAGGACGCAAAGGCAGGGTAGTGTTTCAACCTTTTCAGCTGCAATTCGGCATTGCAAGCTGGACCACAGAGTGCAGACCAGCTCAGCTATACATGTGGCATTTCACCACAATAGTTTTCATGAGCAAAGAATGCCTGTCCTCTGCATTTGATGCAGCTGATATTTTGCAAGTGCTCTAATCTCATCTGACTTCCAAAGTTTCTCTGGGTGCAAAGAGCCTGAATATATGAAACCACCACTGTAGGCAGCTGCTTAGGAATCTCCTATTTGTTGCCATAGTGGTTGCTTTGAAAGAATAGAAAAATAATCAAATTCTGGTACCTTAGTGTGTCTAAGTGAGCCAACGAGGACCTTGTGAAAAATCCTGTTATTCTTTAAATAGAAAACAGATTACATTCTTTATCTTTGAAAAAAAAAAGCAGGGTATCTTTCCCGAGTTTCTTTCTCTTTTGTCTGTCTGATTTAATTTAGTTTAATTTCTTCAGACTTTACTGTTCATTTCTCATCCTGTTTGAGTGCATTATTAGTGGGTTCTCTTTTCATTTATTATTATTTGTTTGCATTATCTTAATGCATAAGGACCAACATTCCTTTGTCCAAAGAGCTGTATAAATCCACCTCACTAAGCCAGGCAGGCAGAGAAATCCTAAGAAACACCCCAACCGCATTTGTCAGCATGACAGGCAGCATGACAGGGGTCTTAGAGTACCATCAGCCTAAACATTTAAATTCTTGTTAAGCTGGATCGCAAAGGAGACTTTGACAGGCAATTTTGCAGGAAATACCTGTGTGACAGATTAACATCGGCAAATTTTTGAAATGGACTTACATTTGCAAAAGACCATCATCAGGTCTATACACAATCTCTATCTCAAATGAGCTCTTTAAGTAAAGTGAGTGTGGGAAAAGGAGGAAGGCTGGACTACAGATAGCATCATTAGATGCTGGAGTGGGATCTTCGTTTCTTGGTGGTAACAAGCTATATAATGTACACGTGCATGACTGCATACATGTGCAAAGAACATTGCATACATATACATATGCAGACAAACATAGTCCAGGGAATATGTTATTACCTAGAATAATCTGCATGGTTCAGCTCTTCACTACTCAATAATAGAAGAAATCCAGATTCATATGAAAATGCGATCAGCATTGTTTTCCCAAACTGCATTATGCTTCACAAAGGCAAATATTTGTAGGCTGAAAGCGAGCATGGTCTATTTTTCCCTGCAGTAGTTTGTTGGAGGAAGGAGCTTCCCGTTTCAGAGCTCTCAGGCACTTGATGCTGCAGAATACTAAGCACGGCTTCCCCCATGCACTGTTTCCATGAGGTATCGCACAGAGAGGGAAGGGACATGGACTGACAGAAGAAATATGTTTACGAGTGTCAAGGACAATTTATTCTGTCTTTACAAGCAAATGTAAGGGAAAATATGTCAAAAACAGCTCAGCATGAGAAACTGCACTGTAGTTAGTCCTTTGGCTTAATGTATCAGAAAAATATATGCATCTCAAGCTGATCCCGCCATGATCTCTCCCTCTGTGGCACATCATTTATTCCAGTAGTGTATTAGCTGCATTCATTAATACAATATTCCCCCAGGTTCATCATAAATGAGCGTTACAGGTATGAACCTAGGGCCATGTTTGAATTTAAATCTGGATTGTCAGTACACTATTCTACCTTTCAAAAAATAGCACTTGACATGGGCATTTTTCAGATTGCTGGGCTGACACAAATGCATATAGTCGATACAAGTTTGAATTTTCCTTAGGGTTATGTTTTAATCAACATGCATTTATTATTTCTGATCCTTATCACATCCAACTGCATAATGAATTTGTATTTATAATACTTCTTACTTGTGTTGCAAGATGGTCCCAGCTCCTGAGGGGGGCTTCTGTAGTAGTAGGCAACATACTAAACCTGAGCTAAGACACAGTGGCTGCTTCAAATAATTGTACAGGGTTTTAACTTTCTTTCTGAAGAAAATTGTATCATATCCTGCTAACACTGATGACTTGCATCTGTGTCCCAGGAAGCTGCCTGTAACAACTGACCATTTATGGAGAAAATCTATGATAGCCCCAGTAACCAGTCACTCTTAATAGGATTTTGCTATGCATCCTCCTCTGCTTTGCCCAGGGCAAAGTTCATTTCATGTTGCATACAAGCAGTCCGGGTGGTTGGTGCATCTACAAAGGCTGCCAAAGCAAGGGCTGGTGCACTCAACCCCCAGCACCTGCCTGCACCGACGAATCTATCAGTGGGAACTGAAGCTCTGCTGGTGCTACCTGTCTCTCGCAGCATGCTATGTCAAGGAAAGACTGCAGAGAGGAGCAAACCAAAGGCTGATCTTGGCAGGGATATGGTGCAGTGGTGGGACTGCTGCTTGGAGAAGTCCCAGCACCTGCATGGGACCCAGCCCTCCTCCCAGCCTGTGTCCGGTTGAAGGCTTCCTCCTCGCCAGATGTGGGAGGCTGAGGAGAGAGGCATGAGGCCAGTGAAGGGCATGTCCCTTGGAGCATCCAGCCTGGTGGCTTGGTGCCTGTGTCCATGCAGAGGACTCGCTGCACCTATGCTGGAACGCTGGACCCACTGCACCATGACGAGGAGTGCTCTGTGTGTGCACAAACCTCCTCCATTCTCTTCTCCTGCCTAACCCTTCCCTTCTCCTCACAACCGTGTACATCCATGTCACTCCACAGCTACACCTCTTCTTTTCCTGCCCTGCCCTTTTCTACCCAGTACACCACTTTTTTATTTCCATTTACTTGTTACTCTGCTGTGCAACCCACTTGAAAGAAAGTGCTTAAAGAGAATGCTTAAATGACATTCAATGCTTAAATGACATTCAAGCATTACCTTGTTGATTTTCACGCTACACTCTTTCCCTACATCTATTTCACTTTTAAGACTCTTCAAGACAGATCCTACGTACTCTTCTGCGTACAAATGGGCTCCCAAGTCAGTTCTTAGGTACAGCTGCACCAAATATAACTAATAAATAAATAACAATATTGGCAAGAACTAATAAATAAATAACAATATTGGCAAAGGACTGCGAACAGCTAAGGCTCTAGATTTTGTATGAAGATATTCCACGAGTGATTATCAGACTATACATACGTTGTTCTAGAAATCTTCTCAGCTCTGTGAAAGCCTTTGGCTGGCCACAGCTCTGGGTTTTCCAAGCTTCATCTTTGGATATCTAACACAACTGCTTGTTCTGGCTTCGAACCACTCTAATGTTATAAATACTTCTAATTCTTAGACTCTCGAACAAATTACATCCATGATCATGATAAATGATGGTTTGCAAAGTTCTCAAGAGGTTTGAATGATTACTTTGTCTTTGTTTTATCCTATTTCCTACTTCATTATGCAAAAGATTATTTTTTTAAATAGAGCTAAATAGAAAGCACTGATGTGTTTGAGAAGAGTTGGCAAATGATACTTGAGAATTAAGGCCCTCACATAATTTGAATCCCATATAGCAAAGGGTATGCCTGGTCATTTAGGAGACGGAAAAGTGATTCTAATTTTCCAAAACAATCAGAAGTATTATTTACCCTGCTTTTAATGCAATGAAAATTTATGGGCCGTGGAATAAAATAAATTATGCTGATAGAGGAAAAGGCTGTAGTTAATAAGGCATTCTCAAAATCTTATGTCTTTGCTGTATATATCTCAGGTTTGTACTGACATACTGAAGCCTCCATCATACATGCTGAAAAATCAAAGAACTTGAGCTTGACACTGATCTCAAACCAGGCTGGTCTTCCAGTCTCCAGGGACGGGCTGGGAACTGGCTGCCACTTTCAACTGGTGATGACTGCACGCTTTGAAACAGAGGTGCAAGCTAAATCATACAAGTGCTGATAACTTTCCAGACTCTTGCTTTTCTTAGCCCACATACCCAGAAAGACAGGCAATTTTCTTCATAATTCACCAAGGAAAGAGTTGTAGAGCACCTTAAGCCACTACAGCACACGAACTGTGAGCTCTGCGCCCAGCCAGCCTGGGGACACACGTGTAACTGCAGCGTTGGTGAGGCTATGGTGAAACAGGTAGTGTTGAACTCTTACTCCTCTCACCCTTACCATAAGAAAGGGGTGATTATGAGAAAAAGGAAAGATTTTTTTTCAAATGTTTTCTCCAGAAAGCAGTCTGCATGCTCTCTGTAGACCAGTGGGAAGACATTTTATCTTTCATAAATTAGGAACCTTAGAAACCTTAAAGTCTCTAAGGGAAGCTCTGGCCTCTGAAGTGGCTAGGGCCTGAATTTAAAACCATGAACACTCTCCTGATAAAGACTTCTCCTTATTGCTTTTGCTACTCTCAACTGGTTACTGTGTTACCAAGCCCAAAGTCTGTTCTCAAAGAAGTTATATTTAAGCATGATTTGCTGCATGCAATAAAGTTTACTTTATTATATTTACTAAGACTAAACTGAAACTGTCTCAAAATGTCCTTTCTTTTTTCTTTTCTGCATTCCTACTTTCTCCTTAGCCTATTCTATTAAGTTCAGTTCTCAAAAAGGAAAAAAAATATATCCTCCAGAATGACTTGCAAATCGAACATTTATTGCATAACCTGTAGCTTACAGTAATGTGTAGAGATCCCAACTAAATACATCATTCCTCACTGGTGAAAAATTTAGCAAGCCTGTAGTGTGAACCTGCCCAAAGCCACATACAGTCCATATTAGCAACATCATTGATACTACATTTCAACATTTTCTCTAATTTTGATTTAACACAAAGGAGGGAGGGGAACTGACCACCATGAAATGATCAATTGTAGCAGAAAAAGAGCAAAGAATAGACCTGATTCATTCTGGCTTTCAGGCATTAGAAAGCTGCTGGAGTTTAAAGAATGTCATTGAGCAAAGTGCCAGGCCAGAATACGGCACTGTATTGAAACTAAACACGCTTTTTAGGCCTCCTGAATCTAACTTTTTTGGAGAGTGAAAAACACATTTCTGGTGACTCATATACTTCCTCCTCTTCATGCTGATTGAGGGGATACACAGGACTAGGAAAATGGCTAGACTCTATTTCACATAAAGCTTTGAATTGCATTAGCTGTATCTGGGGAAAAGAGTTTATACCAGTATCAGCGTGCTTATATAAGTAGAGCATATTCTGAAACAGGAAGGGAATAGACTTTATTCCTAAAAACATTTTCATACCAATATTCTTGTGTTTAAACCAGGAATTTTATAGAGATAATTATTTTAGTATACAAAAAAAATCTGAAGTGCAAGGGCATTGTTTGTCTAACAACTGGTTTATTAAAAGTTAAGACAAACCTTTGAAACATGTATAATTCAGACAGCAACAGAAAAGGTCTTTGATTCTTTGGTCCTATGGAAAATACTCTACTGGATGCATACTTGTTCCATCCTGCCCTTTTCGCTAAACTGAATCTAATTGCATCTTGAGCCTTAATCTTCCTTCAGAGATAATAACATGGGACTAAATTCTGCTCTCAGCTATAGCAGTATTAATCTGGAGTAAGGCCTTTGAAGTGGGATTCATTTTTATGCAACATACTTTTCAATATATTCACTGTTTGCAGGTTTTATTTGGAAATCCCACTTTCATCAGCTTAAAGCATCACGCTAACAATTAAAATACTAGGTAATAATAACAATAACTGGCAGCGTAACAACATACGGCTCTCTGAGGATCTGACTGCTCCTTGAAAAGGTGAATGATTGCTAAGTCATAGGAGGAGACTGCAATACACAAGACTGATATGAATTAAAGAGTAGAAACCACCTCCTTAAAAGCATCGTAAAATGTCCCTGGGGCACCCCAGCGCAGCTCCCACGGGGCTAGGGGAGGGCAGCAGGGTTGTTCTGACGATGGCCGGTGGTTTTTCTGCCTCTACCTTTCCCAGGGACAACACGGGAGCTGCTGGCACCTACCCCTGCCTTGAGCTACGTGACACATGCGCAACCATGCCAGCACTTTCGTGAAGCAGCTGAGGGTGGTGTTTGTCTCCAGCAGCGGCGTGGGGAGAAGCGCAGGCAGCACATGGCTGCACACCCAGCCCCTGGAGAGCTGCATCGCCCGCCCGGGCGCAAGGCTGGGCAGCGCTGCCACCCATGCCGGCATTCACCCATCCAAAAACAGCTGTCCTATGCACACTCTGCACCAGGAGCCCTGGATTTTCAGTTTTGCTCCCACTTTTTGTGGCTGAACTGAGAGAACGGCAAGGCAGCGTAACATGCTGCCGAGTGAGATGGTTTATCATTATCACTGGGGGAGTTCAAACGCTGGCTGATAAAAGCCTACTGGGATTAATGTAGTGCAAGATCCTGCTTGAAGGAACTGGTATGGGTAACTCAACATATTTTTTGTCTCCTCCTGCCTCCCACCCCAGTCTTTCATCTATTTGCTTCTTTGATTTGCTTATTAACCTGTGATTTTTCTGCTTTTACTCCTTACTTCTTTCTTCTGTTCTAGTGTTTGAGGTCTGCAGCAAACACTAATTAATAAAAATTTGCAAAAAAATCTCGTCACCGCAGATAACATCTGCTTCTTCACGTCTTAAGATAACCTTCACACTCTTTGACATGCTTAGTCTGTGCTATGGATTTTGAAAGCAACTGCAGTTGCAGGCAAGTCATCTGCTGCTGCTGCCTGCCCTCTGAAATGTCTTCAAGCCGTGGTCAGGAACCGCTTGCTTGCACACCGACAAGCCACCATGTACACAAGCATTTGGGGTTTGTCCTTGCAGATGAAGCTATCTTGAAGGGAAAAGATATGATTACAGTGCCGCTCTCCAGCTGCCAGCTGGGACATGCCAGGCCTTGAATCAGCCCCTGAAACCCCAGCATGTAGACAAGATTCCTAAGGTAGGAACATCCTCGCTCCATGATTCCTCTTAGCTGTCACAGAGGTGCCTGCTGTCCTTCACGGCACATACAGGGAAGACAGGGAGGCAAGTCTCCCTGCTGAGGTACCTCCCTTGAATGCTTTAAATTAGAATCTGTGAGATCCATGCAAGCATGGGAGCTGCATGTGCACACCCGGTCCACTCTAGGATAGCCCAGCCTGCTATCAAGCCTGTGGTGGCAGCTTCGTGTGGCCGTGAGGCCGACCTGGTGACCACAGAGCCCGCAGCCACAGCTTCAGGCCGCGCCCTGGATTTGAAGGCAGAGGGGATTGCTTTCTGCAGAACATGGGTCTCTGATTTGGAAACGTGCTGTCCGGTGTGCAGGAGTGGGTAGTGTTAGTGCTGTGAGAAAGGCTGGTGTGCATAGGCAAGGGGAGTGGTGGCACAGCTCCGAAAAGTGATCAAGATCTTGATATCTGCAGAGTGGTTAGGTAGTCAGGAGACTGAAGACCTGCCAAGCAGGTTGTGCTTAGAGTCACAGAATAATTTAGGTTAGAAGGGACCTCAGAGGTCACCTAGTCTGAACCGCTCCTCAAAGCAGGGCCAACCTCAAGTTACAGTAGTTGCTAGGGTCTTCCCCACCTGTGTGTTCAAAATCTCCAAGGGTAGAAATTCCACTCTTTCTCAAAGCAACGTGACACGGTGCTTACCCGTTCTCAGTGTGCAGATAGTCAGAACAGCCCATTCTCCAACATGTGACTGTGGCTTCCTTTCTTTTTCTGTGCATCTCTGAGGAGAGCTTGGCTCTGTCTTTATAACCCCCTTTTAGTTGAAAACAGCAGTAAGATCCCTCATTAACCTTCTCCTTAACCTTCCCCTTTCCAGGTCGAGCAAGCAAACATCCCTCAGCCTCTCCCCACACGTGTGCTCCAGCCACTGAACTTGCTCCAGCTTGTGAATGTCTCCTGTACGTGGGGGACTAAAACTGGACACAGTACTCTCAGTAACAAATAGAGGGGAATTATCAGTTTTATCTGTCTCTAACCCTTCACAAAGCCACTTACTTGCCAACTACTGTACAAATATATTCACCTTATTTATAAGCTAGGTTGTCCTGGATTTTATCTCAGTATTCTTGAAAGTCCCAGCAGAAGCCAGGGTTAGACAGGCTTGCTTGCTTAGATGAGGGAGGCAGATCTGATAATAGGTTTCACAGCATAGTCCTTTGTCCTGCCTGTGATTCCAGAAGGATGTTGCTAGAGCTGCAAAGAGTTTTGTTCATTTCCAGGGTCTTTTCACAATCCTCGGGCTCATATTTTCTAGTCCTGCAGCACAGTTCTCTTTTCTATCAGCTAGGCTTGCTCGGCAGTTCATATCCACTTTGCTGACATTTAGTCTTTTGGCCCATGTGCCTTGTTCCATTTTGAGCTCATTTCAGCCTAAAAGACTTTAAAAAATAAATCTAGTGTTGGCTGTCTGAAGGCCCAACTGTTAGTTAAAACCCCATGTGGTTGCAGCTAAAAGTGCTCTTTCAGAAGATGCCACTTGGAATCTCCCCACATAAAGTATCTCCAGAGGACTAGGAGAGAGATGAGTCAAGCAGCTGAATGAATGCCGAGTGCATTAAAAGGTACAGACTGCTAGCACAAAGCAGAAGATGTCAAAGAGGCTCAGGAATGACCTGTTGACTGATGTTGAGCAGCTCTGCATGCAGGTCAGGCAAACAGCTGGCATGATGGCAGGAGAGGGAAAGGGTGACATGAAGAGGGTGGTCATGGAGAGAGAGGACAGAAGTGAACCTCCATTGACTGAGACAGGCAGGACGACTTGTTTGGATGGCTGCTGGCGAGGACTGCAGCCAGCACAGCCTCTGGATAGCCAAGCTTTGCCCTGTTTCATATGTGCCACTCCCAGAGCTGGGGGCAGCAGTTGTACAGTTTGAGCTTTGCATCAAGGCATGTTGGTTTTGCATACTTCTTGACTCTGTATCTTTTGGTAAAAGCAAACTTTTCAACTGTCTGTTTGCCTGGGCAGCTGGGATGACTGCAGAGGTCTCTGCCCTCCAGCGAGCTTCGACTGTGGTTTCACAATGTAGAGTGCTCAGCAGCCATACCAGCTCCAGGCACCCTTGTCCTGCCTGCTGCTCAGTTCCTGCCATGGTGTGCTGCTTCCCTGTTGCACTCGGGTAACAGCTCGCACTAAGGACAATGAGCTTTAAAAACATCCCCAAATGATTCCAAAACTGCTGTATCATGAAACCACAGCCTCGCTCCCCTACTCAGGGCAGCAGCCTCCAGTCTGTCCCTCCTCCTGCCACTGTGACAGTTTCTTTCTAGACCTCAGTGGTTTTTACTACCATGCTGTGGTGTGAAAGTGAAACCTTCCTGCAATATTTGGCAAGTTTCTCAAAAGTGATTTGTCAGTCCATCTGAGAGAAGACAGCTCTGATGGTTGTGTCATTGCTTGCTGATTAGATGTACTCAACCTTAGTGGCTGGTAATCACATTGATATCGAAGGAGAGGATATCAAAGACTTTGCACCTCCCATTTTGTACTTGAAATGATCCTCTGAAAGAATTTCATGCATATTGGGGGTCCAGACTTGATATTAAGCACTAAACACCTCTTCATCTGTCACCTGTCTCCTCCCCTAGTCTTAGATAGGTAGACATGTACTAGCAGATAGAGACAGGCATATGGTCATTGCCCTCAGATGCCTCCTTTGCCCCAGAACTTCTGCTACATCAATATCAATAAATGAGAGGGACCTAGAAACTTGGCTGTCCGTGTTGTTAATTCTTTAGAGCAGTCCCTTGCACAGGTTGGCCTGAGTAAACTACAACTCACAAATAATTCAAGGATTTCAAAGTTCTCCCAGGTATGGTTCAGAAACTAGCACAAGCCAGGGACTATCTGCAACAGACAATAGCAGTAGACAATAGACAGTAGACAATAGACAATAGACTAGCAATAGACAGGTACTGCTATTGCTACCCTGTAGCAATACTGCTACCCTGTTTTGGAGAGTAAAAGAGTTTAATAATATGCATGCAGGCTCTTCTGTGCCATTTGGCCTCAGAGAAAGGCCCTGAGGGTCTTTAAAATAATCGCAGTCTCTCTTTCTGGCACTGGGATCTGCTTCTGCTACTCCCTCCTACAATTTGCCCTTCCCAATTTCCTCTGCCCCCAGTTTTGCTTCTGATGTTGGCTTGGTATTCATGCCTTCCTTACTGTCACTAATAGTAGGGCTGCCTGCTACTATTTTGTTAAGAGTTTCACAGCTGTAGACATCTTGCTAAAAATATCAGATGCTTAAGCTAAGAAAGTGTATGAGACTCATACCTTTCCTATTTAAGAAGGAAAAAGGAAAGACAAGAAGAAACAAAAAGAATTAAAACAGGAAAGAAAAAAACCCAACCAAACAAAACACAAAAAGAAAGCTAGACCTAAATGTTGCCTTCCAGCAAACCAGCAAACTTTGAAAATATGAAATAGATGGAACCTAAAGACTCAGAAATCTAGAGGTATGCAAAAAGGGTTCCTTAAAAATTGATCATTATTTAACCCAAACTTTGGAAGACGTTACATTCTGATTTTAGCAACAGGGCTGAAGGAACATTCTGATCCAGAAAACTCTCACCTGAACAAAGGTTTCGCTCTTTTATCAGTTTTACCAGTTCTATACTGAGGCAAACAAGTTGCATCCAGGGGAGCTAAGGAAAACCTGATCCGTGCTAGTGTCACTGGAAGGAGAATGAGGGCCAAATTGAGGGCCTGTACTTCAATGAAAGTGACGGGTATATATCTCTTCTTCCAGGAAAGAGTATAAACAAACAATGTTTGGGACAAATTAAAAGTTGACATCTCCAGGCCAGCTGACCATAAAAATTAACAGTCCAGAGATTTGCTTGTCTTCCAGAAATAACACAGAAACAGATTCTTTTTGACAGCTACAAAGTGAAGTGATTGCACACGGCAAACATATTCAAGCTTTGAAAGTTTAATCTTCACTTGGAAATCTTTTCTGGCTGTTGCCTGTGCTCACATAAGCATTTTCCCAGTAATAAATCAGCCTCTTCTGTGTCTCGGGCTGGAGACTAAAACCCTGAGTTTGCCTAGTGCTCCCAGGAACAAGCCTGTGGATGCTACCTGCCCTGTAAACGCATTGGTGTTGTATTTCAATCCAGTTGCTGGAAGACAGGTATATTTTATTGTTCTTTTTCACAGTAATGCTTTTTATCAGCTCTAGAGAAAATTAGTTCTCCAGTTACTCACTAGTTTTATATGGCTAGAGTAACTTGGGATCATTTACTTACCTGATTGATACACATACATATCAGTAAATAAGAACCATAAGAAAACCTATCTGATTATTTTCCACAGGAGATTTCAATGGAGCCAGGACTTCACTCTTCAAAGTGACTTGCAGAGAAAGTGTTTGTTCTATGCAATATTTGTTGTTTTGGTTAAAATTTTGGATGAGGACATCACTTTAAGAATGGCTACAGAACACTGTCTACTTTATTCTGTTGTTGTTGAGAAACAATCTCAGATTCTCACTGAAGAATAATGCCTTCTCATGCCATATTTCTGCTTGAATGAAGCATCTGCAAAGATAAAAAAATACTCTTGACATTCATTAAATTCTTTGATAATTCGTTAAAATCTTTGATAACCTTTTATACATTAAACAACCTGAAGTTTGCAGAAATCTGACAATCAAGTATTAAATTATGTGAATGTCATCTTAGTGTTAACTTTTGCCTTCTAAACAAAAGCTAAGTAGGTCTGTCTGGCTTTCAGAAGGCATAAGGGAAGTGACAGACTGGTACTGCGCTCGCTGACAATGCATAGGAATCACAGAAGGTCAGTTAATTTTGCTACCAGATGCTCTGCAAATGGGAAGGAAAGTACACGTACCTTGTTTGTGCTAAGCCTATTAATGCAGTCATTAATTGCAGCCTCCTGCTCACACAACATCCTGAATGTAAAATAAACTGAATGTTATTGAAAGGATTGCTTTTTGTCCAGCCTGATTTTCGAACGAACACTTATAGAGCTGTAGTTCTTGCTTGATAGTCATTACATAGACAATGTCACTGGGTGTATAGCACCTAGACAGAGAGAAAATGAGGACCACCAGCCTACTTATTTTCTGTAAACACCTTTCTAAATTCTTTTCTTTAGAGTGCCTGTATGTGCAAAACTTCCCAGTGAAAAGCTTCATCAGGCTTACACTTCAACATCTGCAGTGTCATCTGGTAGCTCAGGCAGGTACATTTTTCCTTGTTTAATATGACATTGTTGTCTTGGGCTTAAAAATATTGACTTGGATGTTGTGCTTTACTATTCAGTTCTTGGCACAAAGAAATCAGATACACCTTTATCTTTGTGAGTCTTGGGGGCATTTGCGATCAGTTCTAGTCTGCAATGCAAGACACATGCACTGCTCAGGCTGCTGCACTTTATGGACCAAGATGCTCTCATTCATGCCATTCTTCTTCCTTAAGATTATTTTTGCACCAACAGCCATGACAGGTTGCAGGCAGATCTGCTTTGTCAGATGTGGCTCAATGGGGAATTACTAAGAAGATGAACCACTAGACAGCTAGTAAAGCAGAGTAATGCCAGCTACCAAGCAGCTGCATCAGAAAGGGACTATCTTGTGGTTCCTATACCATTTAAGAATAAGTGCACTTTTGTGCTTCACCACCTGAGATACATGTTCTTGCAAGACTGGGAAGCCTGACACATGGAGAAATTTGAAATTCTCAAATTTTACCTTATTTCTGAATTAGAAACACTTCCTCCCTTCAAAAAGTTTGAAATGCTCCCTAGACGAAATTTATGCAAAAACATTAATCATTTCAGTGGAACAGTGTTCTGCTTCAATTTAATCTTCTTAAAACTTGTATTTTGGTAAGCAGATATAACAGGAACAATATGCTAATATTAGTATATTTTTTAAATTATCTAAAAGGTCATTTTAAAATTTTGAATTGGAATGGTTTGTTCTGTGGAATAGTCCTGGAAATTTTTCCTTCAAAACTGACAGTTTCAGGATGTGTTTGTCTCTGATGGAACTGAATTCTGCAAGGGGAAGCAATTCAGCTGGAGTTCCACTTTAGTGTGAACCCGCTGCTCCCAGGTACCGAGACAGGCAAATTACACGTGTACCCATCTTTTATTTTACCATGGTTTGTTGTAGAAATACACCACAGCATCTATGAACAAAATGGAAAACAGAGCAAAACTGTAATTGCACAGCCTATTGGTTTTAGTCAAAATGCTACTAAATGTCTGTGGAAGAAGCCGTGTAACAAGAAGCATCTGTCACAATTATCAGGTCAGTCATACTTCTTATTCCTCTAAGTTTTTCAAAAACAAGCCAATCCTTACTTAGCCCCAGCTCTAACAAATCTCTATCCCATCTGGACACCAGCCTTTTTCCAAGATGAGCTCCACGACACAGGAGAAGGAGGAGAAGGAGGGATTTGTTTCCATAATCGTTAGTGCAGATTTAGCCACATCGCTCCCCACAGTGTGGAGATACCACAGATGACCTTGGTTGTGGCACGTGCCCAGGACTGCCTCACTGAAGTTTCACATGGCTGATAATGCACAGAGGAGTCACTCACAGGCTTTCCTAGAAAGGCCTTCTATTGCCTGGCTCAGCACACTTTGGAGATGTCTCCTTTCCATTCTGAGTAACAAGGAGAAACTATCTTGTGGTGATGCAACTTTACAGCAATGCAAGTGCGTGGCTAGACAGTGGCTAGAGGTGACTTCTGAGAATCCTAAATGAGAAAACTCAGGCAAATATCATATAGTCAAGCCACGGTGCACACCTAGTGCCCATTTAAAGGCAGACAGGCTGGTAGCAACCTCAACATTTCCTACCCTGCCCTGTGATGCTGTCACCTGGATGGATACTGACGTCACCTACTGCAGTGGCGGATGAGATGTGTAGGGTGCCCAAGGTGCAAAAGTCCTTCTGACATGCTGAGACAGGTCAGGAAGCATGCCAGACTTTTCACTATGCCTCAGTCCTGGCATGTAAAGACAATTTAGGCGTAGTCTCTGGGTGTTCTGGCCACGAAATTGCAAGTGTCCACATTGCCCGTGATAGGGATGCACAGGACAGCACCGTGGTCCAGTCTACCCTGTGGGTATTACAGACGAGTCTCTGAGCCCAGCTCTCATCAGAGCCTACCCCTCTCACCATCACGTACCTCTGAGCAGAGTCACCTGATTAACTAACCCACAGAGCAGCACTAACAGTGATTACTTTGGCAGGGCTGAGTTATTTTCAGTGCTTGCAATTCTGTTCCCTCCAGGTGTAATTACAAGAGCGATCAAAACCAGCCAACTGTCTCCAAGTATTATTTCTTGAGAAAACAGGTCTCAAAATAGGCTATATATACTCTCCTGTCTCAACTGTAGCTCAGGATGGCCTCAAAGCACGCTTACACAGCCTCCTTGTGTTTCTCTCCCTAACCCGGCAAACCCCAGCCCCTCCTTTTTTGTATTATTACTGGTTATTAACTGTAGAGTGATTCTCTGAAGTTTTCATTCCCAGGCCTACCAGCTCGCTGGCTTTGGGGCAGGACCTCCAGTATGTGTGATATATTGCCAACTCCCTCTTTACTCAGAGGTTGGCTCTTGACAGCTTGTATAGTGTTTCCCTGGTTCCCCCCACCGTAACCTCCAGTTAGGGCAGGACTACAAATTCATAAAGGAAAGTCTTACAGTTTAAAAACTTATTTTCACTGACTAAGTCATATACAGTTTTCATGGGATTGCTTCTCTGTACTCCTATGCTGTTACACAAAATTGTCAACAGACCAAAACTACACAGCAAACAGCCTGCTATGGGCAAAGAAATAAGCAGATGCTTTTACATTTAGCTGAAAGTAGGACAAAAAGAAAAACTAGAACACATTAAAAAATTAGTTCAAGAGGTGATGAAGAGTTAGAGTGTCTGATTGTGTAAGTCAGTCAGAAATAAAGGTGTCCTTTTGGCTAATGTTAGCTGAAGCTGGGCAGCTTTGTTAGGCAGTCTATAAAAGATACTTATTTAAGAATAAGTTATCTTAAGAAATTTCCAAACTGCATAGTTAATATGCTTTCTGCAGTATTACAGCATCTCAAAAAAGTGAAAAAGCAGATTTCAGCTAATATTATAGCAATTATTCATACTTTTAAAAAGAGATCTTAATAGGAAAACATTCTCTGGGTGCTGAAGAAGTTCCTGACTGACAAATTTGCGTCTTGGGAAACGATACCCATCAACCTACAGAGCACAGATGAGATCCCAAATGAGCTAATGCAAGAGGATGCAAAACCTCTTGCTTTTCACCAGTATAGTTGTGAACAGAAATGCAAATCCTAGCTGTCTTACATACGCCAGCATGGGAGCCCTCTGATGAAAACACACTAATTGTATTAAAAATTAAGACCCGTGAGGCTGTGCAGAAAGACCACTTACTAATACCTTTGTCTGTTGTTGCACAGTGCCTGATAAAGTAATTTTCTTCATACATGTGCAGTCTGACTGTAGGTAACAAGAAACACTTTCTACTTCCAAACACTTGCACATGTATTATACCTGTGGCTCCAGAGGTGCTTTCTGTTCTTTGAAGCTTTCACCTCAAATGCGTTACCTGATTTTGTGAAAGGCACTGTCATTTTATTGGAGTGAACTTAATTTTTCACAGTTGTAAAATATCAAATATATTTTCTTTGAACAAAAAAACCCACCTTAAGGTAAAAATAGAAATACCTAGAACTGCAAGTGCCTTCCTTGCCTGTGGAGAGATTAAAGCAGTCTCTGAAATGCATTTGCAAAGGGAGAGTGAGCAAATCAGTCATTTTTGTGTTTAATTGCTGTAACAGCCGTACCTTGTTTGCCTTTTCATTATTTGAAGTCTTGGCCATAAAATGAAGCTGTGGAATAGGAAGCATTGCAGAAAATGGACGAAAGACAAAAAAAATGAATGAAAATGTTGTGAAGCAGTTGAAAGATGGCTGCATGCCAATGATACTGCTCAAAGCATCTAGACTCTGACTGGCAAGAATGATGAAACTTCAGGAGCAAGCTGATTAAAGAGAGAAAGTAGAGGGCCTAACACAGCCAAAAAGTT
Source organism: Ciconia boyciana (assembly GCF_034638445.1). Classification (NCBI taxonomy): domain Eukaryota; kingdom Metazoa; phylum Chordata; class Aves; order Ciconiiformes; family Ciconiidae; genus Ciconia; species Ciconia boyciana. The sequence continues at coordinate 27,960,857 of NC_132934.1, read as the reverse complement.
GGGGTTTTTCGCAACAGCAGAATGCAGCAGTTCGAAAACACAGGAAATGAGGAAAATAGTGTCTTTTTGTGTACATGAAGAAAGAATCAAGCCACTGCTCAGGCTAGACAGAAGAAATGAGCTAAATAAAAGTAAGTATTACCATATATGCCTCAAATATAGACTGATAATTTGTTGACGGCAACAAAATAACAGAAATAAACTCAGGTAAATTCTCCTGTATCCACATCAATGTTGAGTGGGGTAATTTACAGAGTACTGCTGTCCCGATGAGCTATCCCTGCTCTGTGCTCCTGATTCAAGGAGGACTCGTTTGTTCAAAGTGCTACATGAATGCATGAGGACAGTCACAATAGATCCACATTTGTGCAGTACTACATTTTAGCTAATAATCCTGGCCATATTTGAAATGGCCTGTGCAAAACTGATTTGGGTACGTTAATAGTATGCTGCTTTAGTTTACCTGTTAATTCTCCTATAGGGATTTTTTTTTTTTAGTGTTTTCTTTTTGTGATATTAATTTGTGATACTATAGGTGGGGAAACAGTAATTTCATTAATCATAAGAAAATCACTAATGCCAAAAATTTGCAGTCACCCCATTAGTCATTTCCTAAATTTTAAGCATACGGTTTTTGCTTTGCTTCCAACAACAGGAAAATGAGACATGACCTGGTTAAGAATAAGTTTAAGTTTTTGGTCTTCCCAAAAGGTCTTAAGAATACACACCACTAAATTATTGGAATACAGTGGAAGTACTGTGTACTGTTGATCAGGCAGTTATTTTAAGACTTCTGGCGCAAAAGCAGCTACATTGCAAGCTTTTGTTATACATGCTCTCATCCAAGTCACCATGCTGTCTGTGCCATTTTGGGCCTCAGATGTGCAAAGCAACAATTATGCAGGCTATATACATTTGAACACAGTCTGTTGTCTGTCAAAGGTCTCAAGACAATATGTTTTCATTTTATTGTCTAGGTGCTGATTGGGGTTTATTGAATATGCCCTGCCTGAAACCTATGTGAGGAGAGTACACAGTTTATGGTGCATATTTCATAACATGTATGCCCCATACTCATACCCTTATAAATCTTTTTCACCACTTCTCTGTTCTTCAGTACGGTCTTGTTATACCTCTAGACTGCACAATCTCTTTTTAACCCTGTCACTATCATCATAACAGAGATCGATAACAATGTTTTGTCATGAATGAGTTTTTAACAGTCCCTGCTTCATAAAATTCAAATTAATCAGACTTTTTGTGAATCAGACTCTCTCCTGTTCCAAATCACTTAATCTATGTCAGGAAAGGCACAGCTGTTGAGTGGCAACTAACTCTGTGGCAAGCTGCCTCTGCACCCTCTTAGGGAATGTATATGTGCAAACAGCCTCTGGGGTGGGAATGACTGCATGCACTGTGCATGCACCCGTGTCTCTTTATTTTTTTCCTTTTTGATATATCCAAACTATTGAATCCTTCTTACTAGCTTAGCTGTCAGCTTTTTCCTTTTTCAGCTTTGGACTTTCCAGGAGTACTTAAAAATCAGTTTTCTGAGCTGTTTTTCCTTGAGCCTTTTTCTTATTTCCCAGAGACATTATTTATAGCGTGTGATGGCCAGTTCTGTTCTTAGTTTCAGGTCCTCACATGTGAGGTTACTGACACTTTAGCAGCATTTTGTTTGCTTGCAAGGGTATAACTTGTAAGCAAGCACTACTTATTGGGAATGATTTTCACAGAGACATTGAGCCAGAAAAGTGTAGGCAGGAAACCAGTTTCTTTACTCTAGTGTTCAGACTTATAAGAAGAATGATGCCACAGCTAGAGGTAAGCATCCCTCTCCTATTTTCCACCCCAAGATCTTAGTGTTATATGTATTGTAGAAAAAGAACTTGCCACCAAATTCGCATCGTATTTAGCTTGTTGCTACCCAGTGTTGTTGCCTTGAAGGAGAATGAATACGTGGCAAGGGAAAGTGCATGGACACAGTGATTTCACCAGAATCTGTCTTCCAGCCCAGGAGCAGAGGAAGGAAATCCAGATGTCAGACCTGGCAGATAGTGTGGCAGATGATATGGTGGCCTCAAAGGCATTAGAAGTTGGACAGAGGGACTCGCAGCTGTGTGAGAGCAAGTTGGGGGAGACCTTGAACAGCTATAAAGTCAGTAGTACGGCTGGCTTGGAGGAGATGAAAAAGCTTGACTGGAGAAGCACTGTAGGGGCAGGAGAGAGAGCGTAAAAACAGCTAAGGTGTTTACTGGAAAGAGATCTTCACAGCAGCAAGGTCAGAGGGTGATGGCACGGTGAAGGCACGAGTAACTGGGGAGCTGCTTTGGAAGAGAGCAGAAGGCAAAAGAAATGGAAGTATAAGGAAGAGTGTGAGACACAAATAGCAAGCACTTCTCAGGTTTTACAGAAATCAGAGGCACTCATTTGGTGGATTTGTATCTGAAGAGTTCTGGAAAAGCCACCTCTATTGCCATTGATTTTGTCTGCCTTTATATCCCTTTAAATACCCATTGAAATAAGAAACATGGATTAATATTTGAACCTACCTCACCTTATTTGAATATTTTCATTAAAAGTAGCCTTAGTAGCTCAAAGTACCATAATCCAAGGCAGAACAAAGCTGAACATTGGTTTGTTTGGTTGCCTTTCTCTCCTACCACACATCTGACATTCAGGATCACAATGTACTCTGCAAGTCTTCATGCTTACATGCCAAGTTCTCCAAGTAAGCTGTGAGGGTTACTCTTCATGGTAGCCAGCCCTTCTTTTATATTCTGCAGTTTTAAGATATAATTAATAGCTGGTCATGAACAACAGATGTGTACCAGAAAAAATGTCAGTGTTGAGAAGTGGGCAAACACCATATTGAGAATGTGAAACAGGCACATAAGCGGCAAAAAGCAAGGAGTAATCTGTCTCCTCCGCTTTGAAAGGTCCTTAGTTGGGCAGCTCAGATGTGCATTGCAACAGGTCCTACTCTTCAAGAAAGAAGTAGTCTCATTCAAGGCAAGCAATGAGAATAATCAGGTGGATAGAAAATTTGACCTGTGAGGGAAAAAAAAGAAGAAAATGAAGTTCAGCTGGTGAAGTACATAATAACAATTGCAAAGATGGAGATGTAAACTGCCCTGTGTCTCTGGTAGAAATGACAAAACTGCAATTGATGACTCAAGTTAAACTTTGTGGCAAAAAAGAGATCTGAGGGGCTGTGGAGCCTGGAAAATACTGTCCAGTAAATATTGTCTGAGGAGTCTCTGTCATGGGAAAGGTTGAAGAATAGTTCATACAAGAGATATGTCCTAAATAAATATATTTAATCTTATGTGGTACAGATATGGAAAAGAAACCTATTGATATATACTCTGGGCCTGGTTTTCAGGAGTAATAAATAAAGGATGTTATGCTGCACAAATTATGCACTGACACAACACTATGCAAAGAAATCCTCTACATCTACTATTGAGTATATGCAGATGATTTGTTCTCTTGTCAGACACTATCTATTCATGAAAAACAGAGAGAAAGAAGTAGAGGAGGTCAAACACAATCTTGGTATGAGGCAGCTCTTCCTCTTACAATGATCGCAATCTGGGATTTTTCTGAGCTGTGCAGGGTGGAATGTCACTTGCCAACACTGTTTGATGGGTGAGAAATCTGGATTATATTAGTAGATGATTTTGTAGATGATTAACTCAAAGGATTGTCTGCCTGTTCCTGGATGAATTCCATTCTTTGTATATTCATCTCTTTTCTTTTGCCCAATAGATATTTTTCTTAACTTTTTGCACCAAGATTTTTAAAAAATATCTTCCTAAACTAGCTATTCCTTCTGTAGGTCTATGCCACAGCTTTCAAGTTTCCTGCAAATGTGTTGCTACTTTGCAAGCTTTAGATTCAAAGCAAAACAAAAAAAAACCAAAAAACCCCAAATCCCTTATACCAGTGATATGTCATATGGGTTTTTTCCTGGTTGCTTGGCAATAGAAATGTAGGCATGTGACTCCCTCCTCCATCTCCCCAGCACCACTTGGAGATATTTTGTCTTGGCCTTTCTTCTTTTGTTCTTACCTCTCTGTGGGAGTGTTAGTTATGAAAGGGTTTTCAGCCTGATTTTTTTTTTCTCTGAATTTATATCTCACTGTTTTCTTTATAAGATCGCTATATATATAAAGACGTGACAAATGGCAGCTGGGGATTAGAAGGGACAGAGCAGTGGGAGATCAATGTCACCTAAGTTTAGGCACCTGAGGTGACTAAGATACCTGCTCATCTGCAGTGTCCCTGTGTCAGCGAGGAGATGAAGACGTCACCAGAAGAGCATTCAGTACCCCTGGGACCTGAGTCACCACCTGGAGCTGTCTACACATCAGCCACTGGCCTCAGAAGGAGACCAGGAGAGGAGAGGACAACAATTCTTACCCAGGCACCTCGGCTGGACATCAGGACTCAGGTGGGCTCCCCTGCTCAGAAAGTGCAACCACCAAAGGCAGGCCCCTCTGCACAGAGAGGCAGGGTCTTCAGGCAGATAATGCCCGTGTCCATGGGGATCTTCATTGCAGGGTCAAGAGGCCAGCCAATTCTGAGCTCCTGGGTTAGACCAGTGTCAACGGGATCAATTCCACATCTCACTCACTGTGCCCTCTCCCATAAGGCAGTTCTTGGTAGCATTGGACTGGTCTGCTCTTCTTTCTACAGACACAAAGAGAGTTTGTGCTCCACACCACTTTCCCAGTGAACTTGCTGTCCTTCTGGGTACAAAAAGAGTTGTGGGAAGGCAGGCAGGACGTTATCGGCACCTGTGTGACTTAGCCCGCAATGTCACTGCAAGGTGGGTGAATCATCAGTCCAAAGAAAAGCTATTCTTGGCCTCAAGCTTATACATACATTTGTGCCACCTAGTGAAACACCTCATGGGTGGGTGAATGGAAGAGTAGGAGCAAGAGCTGAGAAAGAAAAGAGCTCCAACTGCACTCGAGGCAGGAGGGTCAACTCAAAGTGCTTTGCCCTCACCTACCGCCCTCCCTCATGGCCATGGTTGCTCCTCAGGCAGGAGCTTCTCACCCACTGCAGTTTTCAGCAGTAAAGGTAAATAAGTTCTCATTTTGGTTTATCCTCATGCAGTGTACTAGCAGCTTTATCAGTCCAAGAGCTGATTCAGAAAGCAGATTACACATGCCTGCCTTAAGGACAGGAAAAACTTCAGCTGCCCAAACTTAATCCACCATCACAAGCCTGTCAGGGCACAAAGGCAGCAGTGGAGACATACCTAAGGGTTCACAGAGATACACATCGCCAAGCAAGTTAAATCCTGACACTTTCCTTGTTTAATCCATCATGTATAAATGGTTGCCTTTCACCTCTTCTTCTGTTTCAGAAATGTGTGCAGGCAGATTGTGACATCCTCAGATATGCTCATTATTCAAAAGGATTTTCAAATTGTTTTGCAGAATGTTTCCCAAGTGCAGAGCCTGTGAGTGTTTTGTAACAAAGCACTGGTTATTTGAGCTTTGTTGGTTGAGTAACTCATGCATTGCTGGGTTTGCCTCAGGATTAGAGAACACAGTGGAAGGCAAATGGCAAGCTCTCATTGCCATCATAAAGTATACCGCTTGAAATTTATTGCCAGCTGAAACATCCCTCTAGACCAAATGTGCAACTTAATAGCCTGTCTTCATTTAGATGTGAATGTGAGAGTGTCATGAACTCAAAACTTGGTTTGGGATTCACATAATTATTTATAAGCATGTGTTTAGACTGTTCACTTAGCTCTGGTGGTATATCTGTTCAGTTAGGTGACAATGCATGTGGCAAAGTGGCAGTTCTGTAGCCTTAATGTATTCATCACAAGGTGCATTGGTTTCTTGATCCAGTTTCTGGAGAAATATTTAAACCTCCAGCTGGCGTGATGTAAAGTAACATTCTAAAATTAAAAGGCGACATTAAAGGAAAAAGTAGTGAGTGGTCTGGAGTGGAGCTGACTGCACACAAAACCTTGGCATAATGCAGAATAAAGAGCCTCTCAGGCACTGTGTTCCTGAATCTGGGCAAGACACATGCAAGAGAACAGGTGTGATTGGCAGCCACAGACATGGTGTTTCAGTGCAAGCTGCTGAACCGCTCTCACAGAGTGCCCTATGCTAAGTACTGGCAGAAGAGGAGATCAGGCCCCAGTTTACCTCTCTGGTGACAGCCCTGAATTGCCATTTCCTACTTTTGCATGTGCAAGCACATGCTTGCGGGGTGATTCTGATGCACCTGCAGTGTCCCAAGGTTACCAGGAGCTAGGCCAAGCACAGCCTTAGCACAAACTGCTGTGCATGTAGTCAAAAGCCACTTTCTCCATAGCCAAAGGACACTCAGAGATCCACAAACGCTGAATCAGGCCACATACTTTCATTATGTCCATTGCATTGGTCAAGAAGTGGGTTTTTTTAAGAAAAAATACTTCAAATAGCTCACATTTATATTAAAGAGGTAGAGCCTACATTGTTTAAAATTATGTTAAAAACAGATGAAATAAATACTGTAATAAATACAATCATACATCAAAAAATGCCAACATAGATAAAAAGTTTATAGTAAACCAATAATCTCAAAATATTAAATTCCGTAGTGCTTCTTAAGAAAACTCTCCCCCAGCCAAGTTGTTTAGTGTTTTAATAACCATTTTTCTCAGTGTCACTAATGTGACTTCTAGTGAGTCACTAAAGGACTCAGTTTTGAAATGACTTCCAAAAGATCTTTTGAAAATCCATCTTGGTTTACAAGCTCCATCTTTTGCTTATCATTACCTGAGAGGAGCACTGTCACTTCTGTCCCACAAATTCTAACTAATAACTTGCTTTCATATCCCAGTATTCCACAGTAGCATGGAAAAAAACATAGCTCCTGTCTGGTATTTTTATGTTTGCAAGTTTTTACTGCAGCTTAGTATAGAGACAAATATAGTGATGATACCCAAATAGAAGGGATTTATTCAAGAATGCATATAGCTGCTTCTGCCTCAAGAAAGATAGTGGTGCTTTTCTTTCATCATCTCTGCAGTTTTCTGAGGGTAGTTTGGGTCTATCAAACGTGGTGCTGGGCATATCACAGTAGTGTTACCACTACGGTCTTCTGTGGGGTAGCTTTAAGCTACAGGAGGTGGCCTCTAGCCAGCACAGTCCTGTCTGTGCACCCTCAACCTTATCTGCCTCCTTGGGCTCCCTGGCCTGCCCCTCAGGAAGGAGATGGAGACCCTCGCTCCACCTCCAGGGTCTCCCATCAGCACGTGGAAAATGTGAGAGCTGTTTAATAAATTCTTGTGCTAGCTTTTAGAAAAGGGAAGCTAATTGTTTTTACCAATGAAACAATAGAAGGTATTTCATTGGCATAATATTAATCTGGTTTGGAATTTGGGTAGGGCATCTCTTCTAACCAAAGTATGTCCTGGGACCTGGCAGAACAATGATGTTATTGTCACATTGTATGTACTGTGTCATCTTCACTCCGTACTGCAGGCTCCAGAAAATAATCCGCCGGGAGTATAATATTCCCCAGCACTGTACTTGGGCATAATATCAAAACCAATTTAAAAAGAAGACGAGCACTCTCAGGTTCCGCAGCGCATCTTCCTGCAGAGCCATGGGATTGCTACCATCTTCACATCCAGTTCATAATCAGATGCTCCTGGCTTTTCTGGCACAGACAGATACAGAGAAGAGGGTTGTTAGGTTATGTGATTAAAGGCTAATCACCAAACCCACAAAGGCCTGGCAAGGAGCAGATGAACAACGGAGCAGAGGAGCCCTAGCAACCCAACAACTGGGAAAATGGTGCACACTGAATCCGCTGCTCTGAAAACTATCCAAGGCAAAATATTCACCCATCGTGTCTGGTGTGAAACCCACCAAGATGAGTTAACCGAAGAAACTGTCTCCCCAGGACACCTTGCAGAATGCCAGGAGCACAGGAGTCTGTAGACTGCTATGGTCCACAGGGGCACAAGACTCACTATGAGATGCTGGGAAGGGCATTTGGGGACTGTATGAAACATTATGCCAAGTTTTAAGGAGATTATGGGAATGTGTGAGACTTACAGGATATTTAGAGGATGGAAAAAAAGTGAGGAAAGGGAGGCATCAAGGTGGATTGGGCAGGAACAAGCATGCAAAAATAGAGATAAAAGGGGACAAAAGGGACTGGTCATGTGTAAACAGGTTGGCAGTCAGTGCACTTGTCTGCCCGAGCCCTGTACTTCATCACCACAGTCTAACTGATATTCTGGTTAAACCCTATTTATAACCATCTTCTGTTCTCAGTACTAATGTGTGAATGCTAGTGAGCTTCAGGCTGGACTTGTAGGCAAGTGGGATAAGAGGTGGGTGTACCAGCAACAAAAGCAGGATTGTGAACCTCCACGCCTAGTATGTCGGGGTGCCAGCACTGGGGAGATGAGGGAATCTGGGACCTACTACTGGAATGATCCATATTGTGTTTTTATATAAAATATGTATACACACACACACATGTATATTTTCAACTAGTGGACTTCAATCCTAATCAGCTGGAGAGGAGAAACAGTACCAGGCAGCTTGTGCTCTTTATGAGTGCTGTGCGTTAATGTGGGTGCTGGTAAGGCAGTGTTTCTGTCTGTGAGGCTGGCCGTGTGTGTGCACACCTACTGGGAGCATGTGCTCAGCCTCCCCACTGGCTGGACTTCACTATCAAAACGCCTTTCTGACTTCAGAGTTCAAAGAAGAGGACATGTATATTAAATGTATCTAGAGATCTGAATATATATAATGCATACATAAGCTTTGAGAGATCACAATAAAAGCAGGATCACAAAGCAGACAACTCTGGCTGGTGCAGGAGTGTATTATGCCAGTGTGCGTGCTGCTTTGTATCAGCAATTTTCTCCTGGCTGCCCTGTTTTCTGTGGCATTTAATAACATTTTGGAACGCTTCCTTGCTGGAAGGAAAACCCTCTGAACCTTTGGCAGGGTTGAGCTGGGCTCCTGGGACTGCACACGAGCAAACTGCAAGCAGAGGATGCCAAGAAGCAGCTCTTCAAAAATTTCTCTTCATCCTGCTGCAGAACTACAAAAGCCATCTCAATTGGCTATGCTCTCTTACCCTTATACCTGACCATTATTCCTCCATGTGTTGAGAGAAAGTGGACTCTTCTGCAAGACTTTTTTGCTGAGGGAAGGCTTGGTTTTTAAAAGGGAGCTTATGCCTAGTTTTGTGGATGGAGATGTGGCTCTGATGTGATTGTCCACTATTTGTATTCATCAAGTAAGTATTAACTCACAAGAAAAGTATCGCTATTCCATTATAACCTTTCCAAGCCTGGCAGCCTTGTGCAGTGATTTCTTATTACAGTGAAGTCTTTTGAAATAAGGGTGAGGATTGTTCCCACCCCATTCACCCTCCCCATCCTATTTTTACATTTTTAGGAAAGTTTCTAAAAAGATATAATAGGTAGTAAGGCTTGGTTTTGGGATTTCTCAGAGAGGCAGCTTGGAAGATGCCTTTTTGAAACACTGTCCTTTATTTCATTAATAGTGGAAGCTGTCCAGGAGTAAATCAAAACTTGAGCAACAAGTATGACAAACACACTTGTTTTTTCCCCAGAAACAAATTGCAAGCCTTCTGGTTCCACCCTTGCTTCTCCACCTGTCATCAGGCTCTGCTATCATGCTGTCTGGTCCTTTAATAACTCTCGAAGCCAACAAGAAAAATGACATTTCATTTCCAAAATGGATTTCAGCTCAAATCCAGCTCTTAAGATTAGCCTCCATCACTTCTCCATGAACATTAGCGGCACCAGCCTGTGTAACCTTTCCCAGTGTTCATTTCACACATATGAAAGTACACAGATGGCCAATTATGCCAATGACTGCACTGAATTATTATGTAGAATTAAAGATGGGAGCAAGTTTCTAAGCTGAGAAAAAGTCAGGTCTGATTCTATCATCGGACATGTGGATTTATGGGCTTGGGGAGGGCAGCTGGTTTGTCCCTTATCTGTACACGTAGTGCTTCGGCACAGACGCTTCATGAGCCGTTCACGTCATGAATGTAAGCAAGGGATAAGGATGTGAGGTGCAGGGGAGAAGGCGATGCACTGCTGCCAGGAGCTCACCGGAGGAGCTGGGGGCAGCGGAGGGGGACGGGTGCCAGCCGAGGAGCAGTGAGGGAGAGCTCAGCGTATGGCCGGGGCTGCTTCAGAGCATGGGTAGGGGGAGGCACAGGACACCAGTTTTTCTCTTCGTAACTCTTGTTGGCTGCAAGGTATAGATTGCTCAGCTTCTTGCTAAATATTTCGGATTGAGAGAGAAAAAAAAAACCACCATGAGAAAAGGGAGGTAGCATTGTTATTTATATAAATAAGATGGCTGAGGAGCAAGCCCACTTCTCCTCCTACCCAATCTTGAGATAAATTAGTGGCATTCATTTCTACCCTGCTATGTTCTACAAGAAACACAAGATTACACTTTTCATTTCAGGGTCGAGTAGAAAGACTTGACTGCGAAAAATCAAAGCTTTTAGACAACTGCGAAGTCTGAATTAATACTAAAAGAATTACATGCAGACTGGTATTTTGTTCTCTTCTTTCAAGTTAATTCCAGTACAAAAGTAATTAAGTCTTCAAGCACAGTTGAACCTTGCCTATTTTATACTAAAATCTGGGTGACTCACTGGAAGTTGCTAAGTTTTTCAAATTCATGAGCATGAAAGCAATGAACAGCAGAAATTAATGCTTCTCAAAACATACTTATTTTCATTTGATAACTTTTGTTTAATGTTATTTCAGATACTATAGAGTTGCTAATCAGTCACCAAAATACAATTATGGTATATTTTATAAGCAATGACATCTCAATAGAAAAGCATCCTCGCCCCTTAAAAGATGTCCAGTGTGATCTTCTACTGAAATGAGGGAGAGATTGCTGATTTTATGAACCATCTAGAAAGAGGGTGGAAGGTGCTTGACAATTATTTTTCAATATAATGGGCTATTGTTTACTTCCATACATGTTTTGCAATAGTGGCATCTATATTTCAGGTGGCAAAATCTTAAATATTTGACAAAGCTCCCTGAAGATTGTTTGCTGGGTATATTTATTAAATTTTTATAGCAAGCATTTAAATACATTGCTCTATGCATTATTTTTTACAATATTCAGTTTCCTCCTCACTTGGTCAAATGCAGCATTTTTCAGCCAACGGGTTCATCAAAACACTTATCAGTCTCCAAACTTCCTTCCCATTTTTGAAGTCTGATCTTTGAAGAGCTATTACAAACATTTTAATGCTATATTTATGAAAAACACTTATGATGACAAATAAATTACAAGGAATGGGCTCAGCACAATTTTAAGGTTGTTAGGTTAAAAAAATCATAATGATAAGAAACGCAAACCTCAGAAAAAAGCAATACAGTGTGGCATGTAATATTTTCTAGTTAATCTTGTTAATACGTAGCTACACATATGTAATTCTTCCTGCCATGACAAATCTAAAAAGAGCAATCATCTCAAACATTTAACACTTAAGCATCTCCTTATGATATACATCAAGCCCCCCCAAGTTAAATAATATATCCAAAAACCAAAAAAGAAAAAAAGAAAAAAGAAAAAAAAACCCCAAACTCTACAGTGTCAGCATTAGTTTTACACAGATCTGAAGCTTGTTAGATGCAGCCTGGATTGCTACTGTTGCTGAATATTATCAGTGAGCTCCACTAACATGGTTTCTGCCTGCATATTAACAATAATCAATTACAGCTCTGCTGTTTTAGTGGCTCACAGTTTTCTCATCCTCTCCTTCCCTCTCTGAGGTTATGAGCATGGATTGCAGTACCTGTAGTCATGACAATAGCTGAAGTAATTATCTGTTCCAAACATCATTAGATCAGCTAAGGAGGAGTGTGACCAAAACAGCTTTACACCACCCCTCAGATACTGCCTGGCTTAAGCTTCTCCTTTCATGTAGAGCTGTGGAGCTGCTAGTCCAAGCTTTCATTGTGATCCAGAGAGGTCATTTTAATTCTCTGTGGGTTGGTTTTCCATCCAGAGATTAAAATCTCAGCCTTAGTTTCCAAGAGAGCCTAATGCTTCTGGCTCCCAGGTCAGGGTATCCTGGTGTGTACCAAGGTATGGCCCAAAAAGGGGAATAAAATAACCAGGGCTAGCCAGATGACTGTCTTTTATTTCAACTTGCTTTATTTTTGAAAGAAAAGCAAAGCTGTGCTGAGCTGGGACACAAAGGCTAACAATCAGAACATTTTTGTGGGAGGGAAAAGCCTGCAAAAATTCCGCTTTGGAAAGATGCAGACATTTTTTTGGTTTGTTTCCTGGGCTGCCCAGCTCCTCTGGCTGCCTGCTACGTAGGCAGGCTCTCACAGAGCTGAAAGCCTGCTCCGCAGAAAGAGACGGCTAGAGAGCATGAAGGAGAAACCCTGAAGCCTGCTGACTACCGGGAAGAGAGACCGACTAAGGGACCACTGCTCTCTCCTTCCCTGGGCTGGTATGGAGACCCTGGGCAGCAGATACCCAGCTAGCTAGCAATCTACTCTCTGGGTGACCAAGAGGCTGCTGCCATCAGGAAAGCCGGTGTTTGAGGTGAGAGCTGCGGAGGCAGCCACATGGGAGCTGCGAGCCCTGGCTCTGGGGGTGATTTGTGTTATGTACTGCTCAGATACCAGCTATCCCCTGTGGCCACTGGCTGGGGGACTTGGAAACCCCAGCTCACCTCCAGCCCACCAGAAACAAACAGATAGAGAAGGCTTCAAAGACAGTCAAAGGGAAGGTTGAACTGGCAGAAGAGTTGGCGTGAGAAACTCTTTTCCAACAAACTGGCATTTCTCAATGGAAATTAATTTCATAAGGAAGCTCCTGAGCACCTCCTTTAACACATACACTGAGTGATAGACTTAGCATGTGTACATTTAAGGGAAAAATTAGCTTTGATTAGTTGCAGGGAGCATCACCGTGCCAGACCCTACCAGCTGTCTGGTGGCCAAGAATCTACCACCAAAAGCAAACGCAGGCAGTGGGGTGTGTAACGAGTCTGGCGTAGGGATCCTCAACTACCCGTGCTCTCTTGCTAGTGGAGGTGCAACAGTTTGATGAGTTAAAAAGCTGGGCTGACCAGTTTTGTCCATTAGGAACCTAATATGTTCTGGAAGACTTATCACACAGCTGGTAGCAGCCTCTGAAAGTTTCAGTAAAAAAGGTGTCTGCTGAATAAAAAGGAGATGACTATGTAGCTAGTCAACTAGTTCCTGTTTAAACTAGATTAGCTGCACCTGGAAATTTCAAGGTTTAAGGTGCATTTTTTTCCTGATACTATTAACTGCGCAAATGTGGCCCAAGACAAAAATTAAGACTGAAACTTCAGAATCGTTAGATTTGCTGCCTGAAAAGAAATGGGCATTTATAAACTATCTAGTAACGTAGATACATTTAGCAGCACCTGACATCCTTCTGCTATAATTTATACTAGGCAACAAGAGCTCTAATCCCCCTTATTTCTTGTTTTATCTCTTTTATATCTATTTTTATACTTTTCTTTCTTTCTTTTTCCTTTCAAAAGGCTAAGATAAGCATACTCAACAAATGTATTTTTAGCTTAGGCCTCTGATCGCATTCCTGCAGGACAAAGGAATTGTAGTTCTGCTTGCAAATATTATGTTACTTCTTTTAGTTGTCTTTATGCAATTTTGGGTTAGGCTTTCAGTATCTACCTGCAGGGAATTCATGCTGAGCCATAAAAGCCTATTACAGCAGTGGCTGGTGAGGCACTAAAAATACCTTAGTCTGAAACTGCTTGTTTCAGCTCTTTATCAGGCACTAAGAAAAGCGTGATGCATAATATCTTACAAGAGAAGGATGATTTCCAAAGTACAAACACAATACCTCCGAAAGTGATAGAATGAAAAAAAGGAGAGTGTGACAAGCTAAGCACTGGATGTTCCCTTCCATAAAAGAGGAAAGTCTTCACAAAGCAGCTCTATATTGTTAAGAGAAGCTACCCTGAAAAAAGGTAGCCCCAGTTCTACGCTCTTGTTCACAAACTTGGCCCGCACCGGCCATTGTTCTCTTACTTCTTTGTCTAATTCAACTTCAGATTTCCTCTTCCTCCCTCTATGTCTCATCACTTCATCTCTCCGAAATTTCTCCGACATTATTTTTGATGATTTCCCATCTGTTCTCCTCTCTCACTTTCTGATCCTCTCTCTTACTGATGTGCTGATACATCAGTGATTAATTAAGGTTCAGTCTTCAGCCTTGATTCATTTGTCCTTCTCTCTCATCATAAGGCCTTCCCTTCTAACTCTGATACCTGTTTCCCTTACTTCTGCTCCCATCCTGCAGAACATCCCTAGGATTAGACTATCTTCCTCCACAGGAATTTCACTTGACCTATTTTATTTTAGCCGTCTTCTCAGTTATCTCTCTTTCTCTAATTTAGCTGACAGTTGAGCCAACATCAACAGTCCAACATATTTTTACTTCTTAGACCTATTCACAAGCAGTCCTGGTGCCTGAAACACAGCTGGGGTTTTCTGACTCTTCCTTGCCAGTTGCAAACCCAGGGAGCTCTTTCTCTCATAATACAGAATTGTTGTACATTTACTTTGGTCCATCATTTACTAATTCTTCATGTCTGTGTATGGGTATTGATGAACACATGGTCATAGTGTCACCATTAGAAATAAATCATGCCTTTAGGCCTTAGCCTTTCAGGAATTATAATAACTCATAGTCAGCTCAAGTGTAGATACAACTCAAGATCACAGTTCTCGATTTGTGAGATGAAATTCAGAGTGTTTCTATTGTTAAAAACGAACAAATATATTTAGAGGTTTTTAAAGAGAAAACACTCGTGCCTGTCTATAATTTTCAATTCAGGTCTCAAACTTGGGTTGGGAGCAAGATTAAGTGTGAGTCTATCTACCTCTTCCTGCAATTATTTCTTCCAGAAGTCAAGTAGTGGATATAAAACACTACCAGCCATGAAGATCAATAATTCTGATACAGCAACATTTTTACCTGTCATTACACGGTGTGACATGATTTAAACCTGAGGTTTTGGCTAAGCAGAAACTACTCTCCTCATTTTTTCCTATAGTCTGATGTTCCTACACTTCAGAGGCAATGCATTATGCAGCTGATTTTTCACAAAATAATGCAGCTAGCAGGGGAAGTTAGCAACAGCAAAAAGGATATCATCTGATGCATTGACTGTAGTAATTGTTCAGAAAGACTGAGTTTTAAACAGCCTAAATTGGTGAGCACTGAGGGGCTGTTGCTCTAGCACATGCCAGGCCTTCCATTGAGAAAAGAGCAGGTTCTACGATCAACACATAATATAATTAATTATTATTAACAGTCTTCATTTGTCTGAGTATTTCTGGTCAGAAAAGTGCCTGGGAGATTTGGCAGCCCCAAGTCTGCCTGCTGCTGCTGTGTTTCCCCAGGGCTCGAGGCCTGAGCCGCTGCAGGCACTGACTTCTGGCTGCTCCCCTTCGGTCAGTCCTGTGGCAGTGGGGAAGCTGCCCCCAGAGCCTTTCCTAATTCTTGTCCTGAGTAACACCCAGCTGCCCTTCAGTTAGCAGGAGTTCTGGGGAAGAGGAATCCCCGAGCATCCCTGAGCATCCCTGACAGCATGCTATTAAAGATACGCCCATATGCTGAAGAGAGGCATTAAGCAACTTGTCCTTTGGATGTTGCTGAAGGCCCCTGTAGAGGGTGACTGACCCTGGAGTGAAATAAAGAATAATAATATGAGGTGCAGGAGTTTTTAAATGCTCCAGCTTGCATGAACTGTAAGCTATTAAAAATCATAAGAAAGGAAATGCCAGAGCCCCGCACAAGGTCTACACAAAGTTCAGACTATATAAGCTAAACATTGTGCAACACCACCAGCATGTTCAGTATATCTTATTTGAATGAAGTGTAAATAGAGTTAGTTAATTTATTAAGTGGAGTCTTCCTTCTCTGTTATGGTTATGTGGAAACATCTTGTTTTCTTTTTAAACAGAAAAATAAATTACAGACCCTCCCATCCCCTATTTGCAACCATCCTTCCCTCTTCCAAGAAGTAGCCCCTGAATAAAGACACACTACATGGAGCAGCTCTATAGAAGGCATCTTTATTTAATACAATAAACCCGTTACATGGTGTTAGCATGGGGCAATAGTGGAAGCTCTGATAACAGTAAGTAAGTTTTACATTATCCATGAAAGAGCTGAGCAAAAAGTAGGGCCTCGGGCTCCATTGTTCCTGCTTATAAGGTAACAACCCCAGAACCATTTATTTTTAATGCTGCTTCTAACTGAAGCAAGTGGAAAATCAAATTTGAGGGGTTTGGATGAGCATGAGAACTGAAAAAATAAGCCAGGAAAGGAACTGACTAGCTCTCTGCCATTGGCCCAGAAGCCCAAAATATTATACAGTCCTTAACAAAATATCTGAAGAAGCAAAGAAATCACATAATACTTTGTTAGGAAGTTTGATAAATATTTTATCTCCTCCTTAAATACTCCTCCTACATTGTAAGTCTGACACCTATGAACACAGTTACAGCAGGTTGGAAAGTTAGCAGCACCCAGAGCAGCAAGAAATTTGGCAGAATCCTGCTAAACCCAATGACAACAATGATCATGTTACTATCTGATGTCAACAATAAATAATAGACATTGTCACAAGACCACAATGAACCTCCTAAAAATGACCAATTTGTCCTCAGCAATCTGCTCCACGCATCTAACGTGGAGATATCTACAGCTATCTATGTGATGAATCTCACATGTAACAGTTTTCATTTTAAAAAAAAGTTTCCTGTGAACACATATGTTGTGTGGGGTTTAGTCTGACCTCTCTATCACACCTCTTCCAGTACATGTACTTGCAACTGGTGCTTAAGTGAGTCATTGGACACTTAGTTCTGTTTAACAGTGACATTAGGGTTGTCATCATTCATCCTCAGGAAATTTCTACAAGCCTGCTTTGGCTCATCTCAAGCTTTGCCCATTGATCAGAAATTATTTATCTGAGAAGGGGTCCCTGAACACCACAAGGATGGTGTCCCAAAATGGGACAGTATCTGTAAAGGTCAAAGACCTTGAGTGAAAGTTGCTGAACTATTGTGTAAATGAAAAATTAGTCCTTGATCTGAAGCTGAACAAGGTCGAATCTCAAGCTGCAGGGTTCAAACGAGTCCAAGAATTCCCAAGATGTTTATTGGGCTGGGAAAACTGAGCCTACACACTTGAGGGTCAATGGGTTTATTCTGTTCACTGAGCTCTGTTTGCTTTCAGGAATACTATCAAAAATTACTTTGTCAAGTAATTTTACCAATTTGTCAATTTAATTTGTCAATTTACCAATTTGTCAATTTAATTTGTCAATTACTTTACCTGCCAAGTGGTGCTAATCCATGGTCACTGTGGCAAAGCCTTCCTGCAGAGATATACATCTAACTAGTTGAGTCCTTTCAGGACTCAGGAACTCTGAATTTGAGTGTGTACCATTTGCATGATTCCTGAAGGAGGAGGATTTGTCAAAACTCTGAGCCATACCTGGTTAAGAAACTGAAATCTTGAAAAAAATATTACTGCCAGATCAGGGTTTTGGCAAATCCTTCTCATTCAGAAACCATCTTATCACATCCTTTGTACAATTCAGGGAGCTACCTTGAGAATTACAATTTACTTCTGTAAAAATCTCCAGAGGCTACCATCAAGTCTAAGCTGGCAAGTAACCAGACCTTTTGTCCTAGATCTTTTGTTCACCATCACATACTACATCCATTGCTTGATTCTTGCAAACCTTAACTGCTTGCCATGAAGACCTTCAGTGAATGCCCTTGGCAGGAACTGACTTATTTTAACTGAATTGGTCAATGTTATCACAAGTGTCTGGCCATTTTTCAAGTGTGGCTAGCTCAGAAGACCACAAGTGAACTTTTGTGAATGCTTATCAACCACATGAAGTATTTTCAGGATAAGATAACCCACAAGAATGCATACGAACTTTTTTTGATTTTTTTTCTGATTATTTGGTTTGTTTTAAGCATGTCTTGTGGGACTCCATCTAACCCGAGATCAATTACTTCCCTGAAAATGCAGTGGAAGATGAACAAGACAACAAGGACTGTTGACCTGGCATTGTTGGCAAACTGTACTACATTTCTTGTAACGGTTTCAGCCTACCTAAAGTACTGGTGCCTGTGAACAACTGCTCTAATAAGACCATTACAGACCACTTTCAATAGCCACACTTTCCAAGAAAATGAAGGAAACCATTGAGATCAAAAAAGAAAAATGCAAGAACTTCCTGAACTCTGAGCCAGTCAGTCTGCACCACTGACATGTACTTACGGACTGGTCAATGACATGCTCTTATCTCTGAGATTGTCTTCTGCTGACTTACAATATTCTCCATAGAAACTTTGGGTTACCATGCTTTTCATCAATCAGCTGAGGGGACAATCCAAAAATGCTGAGGACAAATCCAGTGATATATTGAGGCCAGCTCCTTGTTTGAGCTCTGAAGCCAGCTTTTCCTGCAGCACTTCAGGGAAAAATGCTTGTTTATGCTTTTCCTGTTATAAACTGAACTAAGAGTGATCATTTGGGAGACTGAATCTTGAAGGCTATAATTAATTACCTTCAAGTTGTAGGCAATTAAAGATGTAGATCCTTAACTCTTGAGTAAGCTAACGAGGAGATATACTGTAAGGCACACTGCATCAAAGTAATGTAAACTACTGGTCTGGAAGAAGAGAGGAGAAGATGAGAAGACCTATGCTGGTACTTACTTACCTTACCTGTACAGGTTATCTCAGCAAAAAGGAGGGAAATACTGCAGGAATCCTGTGTTAAAAATCAAGGAGCTGAAAATGCAAGACTAGAATGAATATTGTGTCAAGGAATCATTTTTGTCTTTGGTTATATAAGACAGCCTGGAAAGATCATGTTGGGTTGAAGTCTCTTCAAGGATGATGTGTTCCAGATCTTGTGACTCCATTACAGAAAAAGAGAAGGGGTTTCTTTCAACTTGAGGAATGATCTCGTACCAAACCATCTGTTTCCTTTCTTTGATCTCTTTATTAAGAGGTGGATTTTTCAATTAGTAAAAATAAGACTGAAAACTTTGTCTATATTTGTCTCACCTTACTGTAGAAGTTTCACAAAGATTCTAGTACTGTACACAAGACATAGTCATTATGTATCTGGCAAAACTGAGATGACAATCTGTCTCACAATTCCTTAAGGACAAGTTCCAAAAAAGCCATTTAGGAGTCTAAAGCACTGTTCAAGCAGAAGATGTGAAGGTCCAAGACAGTGATACAGTGATTCCAAAAGAAAAAATCTTGCCCCCTGCCCTCCGATGCCTGAGAGTCTGTCTGTACCTAAGCCTTATCCAGAAAACTTACTTGGGTGCCAAATGCTGTGCTGTCACAAATGGCTGGAGATATTACTTTCTTGCTTGACCTGAACATCTGATATGAACCCATCTCCCATCTAAGATTCCTTGGGACTCACAAAATAGGCATGCCTCTTAGGACACCCATCTGGAGGCCTGATCTGCACATATTGCACACACACTGAATTTAATTAAATGGCAGCAGTAACTGCCATTAATGTCAGTGGCAGCAGTAACTGATCACTGTTTACACAATACCTTAGCTATTAGGGTAGCTGCCAAGTAAAGAGGAAGCTGAAGACACAGCTCCACATTTTCCACCTCCCAGCCTGCTTTTTACCACTCAGCTATTATCAAAGAGATGGAAGACAGCCCAGTTGGTCTTTTCAAAGGATTGAGCCATGTGGTGTATCTGAAAGGGTGGACATCCAGAAGGACAGCCTGACCTAAGCACTGGCAGGCATCCCCTCATCCCGTGCCTGGCTACTGTGATTCTTGTTCTGAGGTGCCTGGTGGTACCCAGCCAGGCTCTGGGGTGTCTGGGCTCCCCCAGGAGCAGGGAGCCTTCGCTTTGGGTGCTGCAGCAATGGGTGACATAGGCTTCAGCTCTGGTCTGGGAGCTGCCTCCAGGATCTCCTTGTAGAGGGACCGCTCCATCGCATCCTGCCAGTGAGTTACTGGAGGATGGCACCCTGGGGCAGAGGTGGCTCAGGGGGAACGCCGCTCGTGAAAGCTGTCGGACTACGGCATCTTTTTGCCTATAATCTCTTATTTTTTCCTTCTTATGATCACTACGAGAACTTGTGGTTTCAGAGCCTCTCAGATACGGTGTGCTGAGAATGGCCATGGCCAGCTGCTGTGGCATCACAAAGGACAATTCTGCACCGGCAGGAGATATGAAATGAGCCCTGGGGTTTCTCAAGTTAGCTGAACTGTGCTGCCAGAAACAACATGCCTGTGAAAGCCCTGGTGGAATTAGTGTGTCAGAAACCATGGCATTTTCAATATTTCTGATTAAAAAAATATACTTGGAGGAAATAATACAGAAAATGCCAAATATTTAAGGCCGAGTCATGTTTCCATAAAAGTCAGTGGGAGATTTGCCACAGACTTTTAAAAGACAAGGATTAGACTCTAAATAGCTCATTTATGAGGAACAAGTGATATTTTAATGTACCAGTATTTTTCCAAACTGTTTTAGGAAAATTATTAATAACTGAAGAAATCTGAAAAAAACCTGAAACCTTGAAAAATGCTTAATTACCATAGCAACGCCTGTCTTACTGTTGAATATCATAACTCCAGAGAGACACAGAGCTGCCATGACCAGACAGCTTCTTTTAAAATTTCCTGATTGCTAAAATCAAAGAATTGTCCTGTATAATACTCTTTAAACACAATAACAAAAACAGCTTCTCTCGGCATTAGTCACAGTCTGCCAAACTGTTTTCCACACCTTTCCATACACAAATGGAGATCACCTTTACTTAAAGCCATTAAAGATCTTTTTGTTATGAAACGAAATATGGAATTGAGTTAAATAATGAATGATATTGCAAGATCTGTAGGGAACCTTTCCTTCCATGACTCAGTCTTACTGAGGGAGGCAATCAGTCTGAATCTTCTCACTATTAAAATCCTACACACTTGCACTGACTGACATTGACTTGCTGCATGGTACATAAATATTAGGAACCCTCCAAAAAGCATA
Organism: Ciconia boyciana; assembly: GCF_034638445.1. Lineage (NCBI taxonomy): Eukaryota > Metazoa > Chordata > Aves > Ciconiiformes > Ciconiidae > Ciconia > Ciconia boyciana. Next base: position 27,939,715 of record NC_132934.1, on the reverse strand, counting down.
AAAGGAAATAGATTTATCATACTGTTATTAACAATGAACTCATCTTGCTTATAGATTCAAAAGCTGATGACCTGCCTCTGAAACCTCTGTGTGGCCTCAATTTAGCAAAATACCTGATAATTTTAAGTGCACAGAAATATTACCGGTATGCTAAAAGACATCATGCAGTCTCTCAAAGTGAAAGGACTACCTCTGGCCTCAGCAGGCTTTGGATCAGACTCTAAAATTGCTGAGCTGGAGGATTTGTGGCCAACAGGGGCCAGGCAGACAGGGAGGAATAGTGCTGGGCAGCACATCGCTGCTCCTGAGAAAGTGTCCTCTTCCCCCAGCCCTCCCTCCAGCCAGTGGTCCCCTGGAAAATGGGGGCAGCAGCAGGTGCCCTTGTGTTATTACCAAAATCTATTATGAATGTTCATATGCTAACAAATTTAGAAGACAATTTTAAGTGGTCAGATCCATTACAGAGGACAAGATCCACACATTCGTGGTCTTAACACAGATCTCTTACAACTGCCGACAGTTTTTTTAAGTCACTGAAATTTTGTCAACTTGGAGTAATTTTGGCATGCATGAATGAAATCTTTGAGAAGAAAGACCATGGAAAAACCTGACATACACGTATCTGTTTGCCAACATGAGTTCCGCCGAAGCTGAGAACATTTACACTGCAGGTGACAGCAGAGGCTGGAAGTGGCGGGCCGGCTCTGTGGAAGCAGTGGAGCCATGACATGGCAAGGAAATGTTTGCACAGTGTAGTCTTCAAACTCAATTCTTCCCAGTTATTTTTGACTGCTGAGGAGCAGAGACCTTATTATAACAAAAGAATCTCCTGATATGCATGAAGTACTGTAGGGAACAATAATACAACTTCGTGGAGGAAGCAAGCTGTTTTACTTTATTGCTGGCTATTTATAGCTCACTTGAACATTTTGACAATTGCAAACAGTTCTGTAGACTAGCTATTTAAACACCCTGCTGAATGTATCCCAACAGTAACTTGAGGGGTTTATTAATTTTCTAGCCAGAGAGAATTGAACTTGTGATTCACTGGATAATGTGCAAAAACAAGTCAGCCACTGAATTTTTAAACTTTCACTTTTTATAAATGATCTTTTAATTAGACTGTTACCCCAATTGCCCCTCTCCTCTTCACGTGCAAGTCAATCATTTTACATGCAAAAAAAACCCCCAAACCCCTCACTTAACATTTCAGCATAAGAAATTTCAATGCCTCATACTGGAACTTTGCTTTGCTTAAAATCTAAGGTCTCTTGAGCACTGGGTTAAAATGAATAACTTTTTGGAGGGATGACTCCATAGCACCAGCTTCACCACATTACAGGAAAACTTTCATTCAGCCATTACTGTCACCAAGGAAATTGAAATTAATTCTAGCTACCACCTTCTCAGATACAGACTTCTGGTAAAAAATGTATAGCCTATTTTTGAAACCTCTGTAAATATCTCTAATGACTTTTGCTGCTGCCTAGATCAATTTCCTGACTAGCACACTCCAGATAGCCTAAATTAAAATATGTTTGATATTATGTGTCATTAGTAAGTGAGCACTCTTACCTTTTTAGATACAAGACATCTTTACATCATTTGCATTTGAAAGGGATGAGTAATTTTCAGCTTTGAGAGAATTTAACCCACACGATTTCTGCATAATTTTGCATTCCACTTAAAAATTCTCTCTCTCCTGCCATACCTTTCATATCCTTTTATACTTAGGTTTCCCAGTATCTCTTGCCCTGCCCGTTTGTCCATATCTCTCATGAGTACTGCTTGGGACCTCCCAGAAGGAAGATGAAAGCTCAGTCCTGCTCTGTTTTTCTTCAAATCACTTCACCAGTGTCTGCTGGGGATTATCCATGGAAAATAATCTAAGAAAACAATTTATTTACTACATAAAAGGCAAAGTAAAAATAAGATTTATCTTCTACCTCATTAATATTTGTGCTAACTTAGCATTAGACATCTTTCTTTTAATAAAATACTCATCCCCCATCTTCTATGGAGTTCCACGCAAGTCTGTTTCTATATGGAGCAAACAAAACCCAAAAAGTGTCCTAGACCTTCTCCTGCTCATTTTAGCTTTTGTAGTGGATTCATTGTCAGCTTCTTCTTCGCCAATAGAAATCAACACTGAAAAAAATAGAAGCAAGTCATCTCTTCTGTGTGGGTAAATAAAAGCTGCTCTTGAAGAAGGATCACAAGTCATCTTATGTACCTTTTACTAGTGTTGTCAGTGCAAGGATGCTCTCTGTGCTGCATACAGGATCTAAAGGATACATTTTGCTACTGAAAGTGCTGCCCTGTCTCTTTGTAGTCTGTATGTAATGCCTTATGGCAAAACAAGGCAATGCACATGGTCTGATGGTGAACACCACATCCCTTTTTCATGTTTTAGAGTCTTATCTTTATAATTATTTGCAGTAGTGACCTTTTCATTGTTTGCATAAATGACTTATTTGCTCTTTTTTTTTTCAGATTTCCCAACTGTAATTCTTACTTCCTGATTTCTCAAGCCTTCATCTTAATAGCATTAAAGATCATGCTTTGAGTAGGAATTCTCACGAAATGTACTGGTTGTAGTGTAGTGTACTGGCTGTGTTTTAGCCAGTCTATAATAACATCAAGTACTGTATATCTGATTTTTGCTATTGATTTATTATTATAGTTTTAACGACATTTCTTGTTTTATTTGGCTGAAGTGAGTCGAATCAGTATGAAGAACACACTGCCTCTTCTAAAGAGATTTGACCCTCATTCTTTGCTGGACCCCATTGGTAGCTGATACTGCTGCAGGAGAAGCCTAGCCTCCTTTCTTTAAAACCGTATTGTGAAAGGTGCCAACTAGATAGTCCTCAAACATGAAGTATCCCGTTCATCTGTATGTCAAGAGAAGCAACACAAAACTGTTTATGAATGCTATACAAATATCCACAATAAATTACTACAGCATTTTTGTGGGCCACAAATTATAAGAAGCACTACTCCTAATCATGTTTGCTGTGCACTTCTTTTCTATAAAAAGACATGGAAGTGGCAAATGAGTTACCGTTTTTATGCATACAGCATTGTATCATGACTTCTCTCTGCATAATCTAGCACAGTCATCAGAAGTCATCACTTTTGGAACAGTATCTGTGCATTTTCATTTAGCTGCTGTACCAGCAGCATCTTCTTACTCTGTATTGCTGGGTTACTTGCACTAGAAACAAGGACATGAGGCTTCTCTGGACTTCAGTTTGTGTTGCAGGGATCACTGTTTTCAAGGGATGTCACTGAAGTAGAACAACCAGCAGAACCAAGTCTCAAAAGCTGTTTTCAGCACCTCCACTGAAACTATTTTCTGCCACTTCTATTCTGGTAGACTGAGGACCAGCCTGTGCTATAAAATCACCATGGGATTCCCCTATTTATCGAGTAGTATCTGTAAGGGTGTTTTTTTCCAACATTAATTCTCCTTGGTCAAGGTTTGACTTAGTCAAGTTACCAGTCAAACCATATTGTCTCACAAAGACCTAAAATCAGGTTTTATTAAGTCTAGGCATATCTAATAATCTCAACAGCTCCAACAAATTGATTATCTTCTAAATCTTCTATCAACTGCACTACTTTATTGAAATGTACATACTTTGCACCATCTCTTAAAAGTTATGAAGGTAAAGAAGAATGTAAAATCAAATCAAATCAAATTTGTATATTTTGATAACAAATTTAGATGAATATTGTTGTGCACTTCCCAAAAGAGGGGAGAAAAAAGACCACAAATAGAAACAGAAATTAACAGAAACAATCAGAATCACAGAAAAAAAACATATGACCTTAATTCAGAGGCTTATCTGATGTGACCTCTGCTTCCCCTGCTGCTTCAGTGTGAGGTCTTTCCAAGGAGTTATTCTTCACAATACTGTCCCAGGCCTGAAGTCTGTTTTACCATTGCTGCCTCTTTGGTCAGAATAACTATACAGTATTCAAATGTAAGTCAATCTTATTTAACAAAAGGAAAAAAGAAGGAAAAAAAAGGGAAATTTGCTTTGCAATTTTATTTAACAAAAGAAAAAAAGAGGGGGGGAAAAAGGGAATTTTGCTTTGCTAGGCACAGAATAAACAAAGGAGGGTGTACTCTTCACTGGGTAAAAACTGGCTGGATGGCCAAGCCCAGAGAGTTGTGGTGAACGGAGTTAAATCCAGTTGGTGGCCGGTCACAAGCGGTGTTCCCCAGGGCTCAGTACTGGGGCCAGTTCTGTTTAATACCTTTATCAATGATCTGGATGAGGGGATCGAGTGCACCCTCAGTAAGTTTGCAGATGACACCAAGTTGTGCGGGAGTGTTGATCTGCTTGAGGGTACGAAGGCTCTGCAGAGGGACCTGGACAGGCTGGATTGATGGGCCGAGGTCAATTGTATGAGGTTTAACAAGGCCAAGTGCAAGGTCCTGCACTTGGGTCACAACAACCCCATGCAACACTACAGGCTTGGGGAAGAGAGGCTGGAAAGCTGCCCAGTGGAAAAGGACCTGGGCGTGTTGGTTGACAGCCGCCTGAGTATGAGCCAGCAGTGTGCCCAGGTAGCCAAGAAAGCCAATAGCATCCTGGCTTGTATCAGAAATAGTGTGGCCAGCAGGACCAGGGGAGTGATCGTCCCCCTGTACTCAGCACTGGTGAGGCCGCACCTCAAATACTGTGTTCAGTTTTGGGCCCCTCACTACAAGAAGCACATTGAGTTGCTGGAGCGTGTCCAGAGAAGGGCAACGAAGCTGGTGAAGGGTCTGGAGAACAAGTCTTATGAGAAGCGGCTGAGGGAACTGGGGTTGTTTAGTCTGGAGAAGCGGAGGCTCAGGGGAGACCTTATTGCTCTCTACAACTACCTGAAAGGAGGTTGTAGTGAGGTGGGTGTCAGTCTCTGCTCCCAAGTAACAAGCGATAGGATGAGAGGAAATGGCCTCAAGTTACATCAGGAGAGGTTTAGATTGGATATTAGGAAAAATTTCTTTACAGAAAGGGTGGTCAAGCATTGGAACAGGCTGCCCAGAGAGGTGGTGGAGTCACCATCCCCGGAGGAGATCAAAAAAGGTGTAGATGTGGCATGGAGGTGCTGGGTTGATGGTTGGACTAGATGGTCTTAGAGGTCTTTTCCAACCTTAATGATTCTATGATTTTAACAAACATGGAAGTTTTCCTGCCTCTGTGCCTCAGAAGGTCTCACACTTTGCTTTTCTGGGTCATGTTTATGGGTGCTTTCCAGATACAGCCTTCAACTCACATGCACATGTATGTATGTGTATGCACACACAGAGCCTGCTCCTGGACAAGCCACCCTGGCATCATTAAGTTTAGCCCCAGGTTACCATGAGACCACTACTGCAGGTGGTAACAGTCACAGTTCTTATCTGTCCCTACTGTCTAACAACATCTACTTGCTCTTTTTGTTGAGCCTGAAGTAAGCTTTAGAGTGAGTCTTGGCATTATTTTTCTATTAAAATCTCCTGTAAGTTAACCTATAACACTTCCTAGTAAAGAAAAAAAAAGTTCAAATTCATTCATTATATAATTGCTTCACTTCCTAAGGTTTAGGCTACATAAACTAGCCTCAGGCCAGGCTCATCTCTCACATCCCCTGAACTGCTATAAACCAAACTAGATTACCAGATCAGTTGATAAGCTGACATTTGGTTGTGTGACCACAGCTCCTTTCACCCACTCTGACCAGAAATCCCAGAACTCAGAAGGAACAAGATGGGCTGCTCCTGGACTACTGCTGCTTTTAAAGAGTATTTTGATTTTATAAAAAGGTGTTACAATGGAGTCTTTATTTTGATGATCAAACACTATTTATTCCACAGGAATCCTGACACATTCAGTGCATGCGGCCAGTGTTGTCCTATGTCAAATGAAGGTTGTGCACCAGAGGAAAATATTGCCCCCCGAATGCCTGCCTCTTTCATTCCAAATCTGAGTGCTGCCGTGGATAGCTGGGATTGTGTCCCTGCATCTCTCCTCAAGTCCTGCATGATGCTGAGAAGGTCACACAAACCACAGTTTTCAAAAAGTGGCCACAAGTTCTGCATTCCTCATTTTCTGGGTATCTAATATGAAACAGCTGGGGATGAATTTGCAGGCATAGTGAGTACTCACAACTCCAGATGGAGCTGGTTCCCACTCCATAAAACTTTATAAAAAGGTTAAGTGCTCTAAAACATCAATTCTAATACGGCTATCTAAAAGCAGCGGATGTTTCTGACAATGGGATATTAGCACAAACCATTTCTACAGGAATGCAGTGAAGACAAGTTCACTAACATTTGTGAATCAGCAAATCTGCAGAGATTGTGGTAGTGAAACGGATAGCTTTCAGGTGCTCTATCATACTATAGGATCCACAACTCTGAATTAGTAGTCTGCAAGCCATCAAAAGGTTTTGCATAAAACCAGTTGCAAAGACTGAACCCCTTCTCCCACCACACGTATATATAGTGTTATACACACAAGCAAACAAACAAGGAGAGTTGAGGAAAGCAAGAGGAATAAACAAACATCCCAGGCTAAACTACCTGTAGGTATTTGTAAATTAAAATAGTTGTGGCAACACTGCAAGACAGACCTCTTTCCAAAAAGTTAGGTGTTTCTCCAGTTTAAAAAACTTGTGAAGCTCTGCCTTCCACACAACATGAGGAAAGAGAGGCATCTCCTAGAGTATCCAGCATGTCGGGTTACCGCACGCCAGCATCCAGACCATGCAAAGAGTGACCGCTTTCATGTTTCTCAGTCTGAGTACATATCTGTATCCTACTCGGGCAAGGCTGGTGGCTCAGCTCTGTGCACCACGGTTTCCACTGAAAGAAAGCCCAGCTGAGCATCACAGAGGCAATCATACTAATTTTTCATAAATGACCAATATTATTTAAGGGATCAACAGTTACATGTAGATACAAGCTAAGCTAACCAGAAAGATACAGCAAGGAACAAGCTTGTATCATAAAACCTGCCTATCCCAGCAAGACTGTGGGAGGCTTGGGTTAAATTCCTTTTGCTGCCTGAGGGAATCTGACCTGACATCTCCCACCTCCAGGTAAATATGCTGATCAGAAAAGGTCAGCTATTTTAAGGCACAAGGGTGAGGTGTCCCATTATTTCTATTCAAAGTGTTCCACTTTGCATGGAATGAATATTCATTGGGCTCCTGAGAGAATGAAAGTGCAAAAATGTGTCTATAACTGGGTTGTTAGGGTGCTCAGCGGGGAAGGTGGGTGAGAGGAACATATTCTGTTGGAATATGAGAGTGTACCTGGCTAAGCAGTAGCAGGGCAAGTGTGTTGATGATCTGTGTTTGGGATTGAAGTCCTCACACTGGTGATAAGACCGAATTTGAATGCTTAAATCTGATCGTGGCACCAGCTCTCAAACACAGTACTGAAGAGGCTACCTGGAAATTAATAGTTGTCTATTTAGTGCTGGATAATGTGAGGAAAATACAGTGTGAAACCACTCCCAGAATGATGAGAATGACTCTCCTACAGCTGCAAGAATAAAATTTCTCCCTTTAAACTACCCTTATATATAGATCTAGGAGTAAAAATGATCCTGGCAGAAAAGTAATTAAGTAGAATGACTGCAAAGGTCTGATAATAGATTGTCCTAAATTCAGCAAAAAGCCCTTCATCTAGGTATACTAAAAAGCAGATTAAATAACTGTTCACATGAACTCTTCCATTAAGGTATTTTTCCCTTTAGACTGTTGCTTTAATGACTGTGTAATTATTGGAATGAATTGGGTTTGAAGGAACGCTAGCATTTTTAACATAGGTTTTATCAGTCAGTGACAGTATCTTTTGTCTTATTGTAACTTTTAAATTTCACTCTCTGATGCCTTACTATTGGATCAAACTTTTCAATTGTGAAGTGGGTGATAAATTCATCTCTGGTGAAAAGGTGTTCATTTAAGTCTGTTTATACTGACTTCTGCTGGCTTTCCTCAGGAATTAATCTGTCCCACAAAGTTTATTGTGAAATTATTTAGAGAGATGTTGACAGTTAGACTGTACAGGTAAAGAAATAAATTTCTGTATATTGCTCTGAAAGACCTTGCTATGGAGAAGGGTATTGGGCATGGCTTCTTTTATGGACAAAATCTATAGAATTTAACAAGAGGGGACAACACTGTTTTAAGATTTAGCAACAAAAACACTTTACGGGATCTCTATGCATTATCTATTAGACCATTTGGAATTATATTTTAAAAAATAAAGAAAACATTATATTCCTAGATGATTTTAGTTCTAGTGGGGAACCACACAGCATCCACAAGAATGAGTGGCCAGTTCACACTGACTGAGATCAGTGACAGATCCACTAAGGGGAAGTATCTGCCCACTCTGAGTGCGACCCATTCAATTGGAAAGAGAGCGAGGTTTTAACTAAGGAACGCCAGGGGTGCCTGTGCCTTTTCAGTTTAGTCAAAGTTCATTTCAGATCTTCTGGCTGCCAAAAACCAGCAGGTTCGCTTCTGTTTGCATGTATGTAGCTGGTTTGGCACTGCAACTTCATTTTATGTGGAAGAGCAGCAGCAGCCACTGCCTTCACATGAGCTTTGCTGTATAATTTTTACTAATAAAGACTGGATGCACCAGATTAATAACCTCTTCTTTACATTGCAGACTGGTAAATTAGAGTTGGGTTTCTGTCTCTCTAAGAAATGTTGCTAGATTCAGACCACTGCTTTGATACATAAATTTACCTACAGAACTTTTATGCCCTTCATCTCCCACAAAGTGCACCTTCTAGCCGATTGCGACATGCTGATTTACACTAGCTGATGATCTGGGAACTGTGTAGGAAGAATTTAGGTTATATTTTTTCAGACACTTGAGAAAAAATATCTGGGGCTTGGCATGCTCTCATATTCCAAAAGAAAGATTTTTGAGTGCCCAGGGAGAAAACATCTCTAGCAAAAATTATTTAAGAAGAGGCAGAGAGAGGATTACATCAGAGGAGGGAGATCATCCCAAGCTTTTGGTTTGCTGGCAGAAATCTATTCTATCTCAGGAGCCCTCTAGGACTGCCTTCAGCACAGCATAAGTAGGTTTTATAAACCACAATTATACACTAGGAAATATTTCTTTTGTTCCTGCTTATAGATCCTTATCCCATCTAGAGACTGGTAAATGTGAACCTTTCCCTCTCCAAGGACACCCACATGTTGTGTATAAGAACTTGAATTTACATTTGTCTATGCTATGAAAAAGAATGCACTTAATTCACTTTGAGACTTATTGTCCTAAAAGCACAGAGACACAGATCTGGGGAGGACAACAGGAGGCTGCCCTGTCCCTCCCCTGCACTGTCCCCAACAGGTGTTGGTATGAACTGTCCTTAAACACATCCAATAAAAGACATTCAGACGTATACTTGAGAGCTACTCCAGTACTTCAACAGCCAAAATATTCCGTCTTTAAACATTGCACTAATAGTGCAATTTAGAGCAGACAATATTTAGTTGCAATAATTTCTTCTTGTCCTTCCTTGCTGGTCTTAAAAAACAACTGATCATTATTCTTTTTATAATGATCTTTTTTACATACTAGAAGACTTATCCTGTCCACTTTTAATCTTCCCTTTTGTAGTCTAAAGGAATGGAGTTACCTTTCCTTATGGACTGTGTTTTCTAAACCCTTTAGCATTCTTTGCACCCTCCTCTGGATTTTCTCCAAGTCATCATCTTTTCTAAAATGTCGTATCTAAAAGTGGACACAGTGGTCTGAGATCCAGCTGGCTCCCAAGTAGAGCAGAATAATTACTTCCCAAGGGTTGTGTACAATATTCCTATGAATGTATCTTTGACCAAGACTTTTTTTTTTAAAATATCATGTTGTTACTCATAGCCAGTTTGTGATTCACTACAACCCCCAGATCCTTTTCCGTGTAAAGTCACTCCTGTTACATTTGTCTATTTGCATTTGTCTTTGTTGAATTTAATCTGCTTTTAATTTCAGATGATGTCTGATTTTTCAGACTCATTTGATTTCCAGTTCTGATCCTGTCACCAAAGTAGGAGCAACTTCTCCCTTCATATTGTCTGTAGATTTTCTACATGTATTAATTGAATTTCATTGTTCAATCATTAATAAAAGTACTTAGAAAAATGGGATTCCACGTGAGGTGCCCCTTCAGCTTAACGTGAATCACTGAAAGTTATCCTTGACAGTCACTCAATAACAGTGACATGCAGAGGAGGGGGTTCAGCACTTACTTTACCTGAGTGTGGGTAAACCACCCCAGTGGCTGTGGTAGTTCCTATCTTTTTTCCAGGGAAATGAGATTTTTCTTAGCATTATACTCTATGACCCCTTTTCGCAACAGCCACCTTTCCAGAAAGGTTATGCAATGGAAAGGAGTAAAGAAGATGGAGCTAGACTCTTCTCAGTGGTGTCCAGTGACAGGCTGAGAGGCAATGGTCACAAGCTGAAATACAGGAAATTACATTTAAACACAAGAGAAAACTTTTTTTTTCCTGTGAGGGTGGCCAAACAATATAACAAGTTTCCCAGAAAGATTGTGGAGTCTCCATCTTGGTGGCACTCAAAACCTGAATGGACATGGCCCTGAGCAACCTGCTGTAGCTGACCCTGCTTGAGCAGGGGGCTTGGACTAGAGACCTCCTGAGGTCTCTTCCAGCCTCAACCATTCTGTGATTCTATGAATTTATGAGACAATGATGTTATTTATTTTAGACATACTTACTTGAATTCAGACAGTGTTTTCGAAGCAGTTTTAACTTTTTAGAATAATAATTCTAAATAGCCTGAAGTCATGGTCTGATCTGCAGTGGTTCTATTGAAAAAGCCTGAAGGTCAGTCTGTGGATTAGATTAGACAGTTTTCCAGTCTCTGCAATACTATGAATGACACATAACATTTCAAACAGCATTTGAAACTCTGTAATTGACTCCTCTGGAGACTGAATGCACATCTTTTTAACCCTAGATCAAAATCGTTCTCCCAAAGTTTGAGCACTGTTGAGTTTCCCTGTTACAGCCTCCCTCTTCCCACCATTCCACCTTTAAAAAGCAGCATGTTATTTTTAAGGAAGCTGAAGCCCAATGCCAACACTATTAGTAAAGGTCTACATTCAAATTCCTGACTCATATGACCCAGGGCAGGCCTCTGCAGTCAAATGGGACTGTTGGCAAGCATCACTTGTGACCTGGACTCCATCCCCTGTGTTCCCAGAACCTCACAGTCACTTCGTTAGTGCCCACATGGATGAGTAACATGAATAGCATGAGTCACAGTCAGGGACTGGCTATGCCTCAACAGTCTTTCCACTGTGCCTAAGGTTTTGGATTAGTCAAGAAGCCCATGTCCCAGCAGGGCGGTCAGACTGGCAGATGGGCGTCTCTGGCCTCATTACAAGAGAGTCTCTAATCACAGCCATCCACTGAGAAGTTTGTCACTGGAGCAGCACGGCAAATAACAGGATTGTACCTTACTGAAGAGCTGGGCCAAAATGTATTTGTCTTGAAGCTGGAAATTTTCAACATTTATCCCTCCTAAAAGAGGTTTACCTTTCTTCCCTGCTGAAGTCAGTGGGGAGCCTCTGGCTTCTGACTTCACTAGGCACAGGACTTGACTCTTAAATGAACCCACAGCTTTTACAGATTACTGACTTGGAAACTGATGGGCTGGCCAAAATACTTTCAGCTAGTCTTGTAACCTGATTTTGATACTTGGCAGAAATTTTTAAAGTATTCATGCTTCTTTTTCCTCTCCTATTTACCGGACTGTTTTTCAGCATTCTTCTGCTTTCACACCAGAGTTTCTGGTTGTGAAATTCTGTACAACCCACTTAACTATAATGGAGAGTTTAAAATTACCTGTTCAGACAGGTTACTAAAATGTAATACAAGCACATGTTCCTGAACAGCAGTGCAATAGCAGGGTGTGGAAAAAACAGCATTTAACACAACTCATCTATACATTTCTCTGAGTTATATAGTTGAAATCCACACCGTGTCAGGTATGATATAATTCTGTAATAGTGCCTCTTCTTTTTCTCTCATATGTTATGAACACCACTGTTTTCTCACTTATTGGTAAACCTGCCTAATAATTTCCTTAAAAAGCTAAATGGGGCTTTTCTGTTAAATCTTCCCTTGGAATTTACGTATCCATAACTGTGTCTCTTCTATTGACAGACCTTCACATTTCCTTCTCCCAAATGAGTGATTCTCCCCAGAAGATCATTTTATATAAAGACATCAGCACTTCTATCCTACAGGTGAGATACAGATGGGAAGGCCTCATTTGCAAATCTTGCCAGAGCGTAGGTATGAGGTGGACACTGGACAGTTGAGTATCAACTGTTTCTGCAGAAAAGTAAGAACCTGGGGCACGTCACCACTGGAAACTGAGGTGCCAAGGGGTTGCAGACACCTAGAGTAGCTCAGGAGGGTTTTGTGAAACCCTTAATGATATGTGATTCAGGCACGCTGAAAGGTTGTTAGGTAACAAGTCCTCCAGTGAATCTGGCCTCTTGTCCTAGGTATTTTATCATACCAGTCAATCTGAAGCTAAATGGGGAAATGGTGAAGCATTAGCCTGACCACTGAGGAGAGGTAGTAACCACACAGTATTCAAACCTACTGCTGCTTGTTTCTTCTAAGAATTCATTTTGATCTTATGATCTTACACATCTAAAACTCTTATGTTTCCTTACCAAAGGTTATTGAAATGTTGGCTTTAGCAAAAATTGACTGCCTAGAGCTTTTTTTACTAGCAGCATGACTCTCTAGTGAGGCTAATTCACATGACTTCTCTCTGACTTGAGGGCATATAGATTCACATTTCTAATTAATATCATCCACATGGCTAGTTTACTAGGAGATGGAAAATTCAAACCTGCAAGACAAACACAAAAGCATATGTGTTTTTCCTCCTTTTCCTGACAAAGCTCACAGTAACTGTGCAGATAGAAGGGTGTGTGTGGACTAGCAAGAGGAAAATTGAATAAAACTCTAACAGTAATTCCTGGAAATATTTTCCTGCTAAGATGCTTCTGTCTTACTGCGATAAGCTCTACAGATAGCTCCCTCCCACTTCCAAAAAGAGCAAGCAATCTTGCACATTTATAACAGCGAGTCATGATTTCTATGAGGCACGTCAGTTTGAATGCTCATACACTATTGGTTTCTTAGTTAGAAGTTATACTGGGCCAAAGCGTTTGCACATTTCTAAGACAAATCTACTGCTATAGCACTGAAAGCACATCCCCATTACCACATAGTGTTTAGCTATTTCAGGAATGAAGAGTTTTAAGAGCTCCCCAAGGTTAAATACAGCATCCTGTGTGCAAGCCGAGTTGCTATGGTTACATTGCTTCATACTTGCATCACTCACTTGTTTAATATAGGCCTATGGCCTTCTGTTTTCTAATTGCTGATGAACTATCAAACTGTCTTAGGTTCACTGTACAAAGGTGATGTGAATCAGATTTCAAAACACCAAACTAAATCTGGTACAATTAAACCTGAGGAAAACATCACCACTAACAAAACTCTGCTAAGGCAGATTTTAGGTTAAAGAAGCCCCTTTTAATTTGAAGCAATATTGTTGCAACCTAGTAGACACAAAATATGTTCCAGGAGGTAAAGCTGGAAGTCGGAGTTACAGCTACAAAAGCAAGCCATTTAATGTCACAAAAGTATATTGTTGTCATTAAAAAACACCAGTGTGAGAAACTCTGGAGATTTCTAAGGTTCTGGTCTCAGTCCTTTGTGTTGTCTTGGTCTCTGCTCACTGGGAGTTGAACCTCACTACCTACTACTCAGAAATGAAAAAATGTGTTCCATCAGTTATGTAAATTAATAATCTTTTTTATTTGCACATTGTTTGTTTATATATTTATTTACAATTTGAAAAGTATGATACTGTTTCAGAAAGCTTTCCAAGAAAGCAATATATGATGTCTTTTCTATGGCTCTGGTAATGATCTTGTGAGATAGCAACTGATTTTAGGCATTAAATAAGTACACAACTTCTTGATAGGGATCTTAACAGAGATCACAGCTGTTTCCACAGATGTGGCTTTGTTTTTTTTCACCTCTAGCTAGAAATAATCAAAAGACATGTGAAAATTTAATATTTTCTAAAACTGTTAGGCCTTTTGTTTTAGGGAGAGCACTGTGATATTTATGTTGTGCTGGGGAGGCAGAACGTTTTTAGGCAGCTGGTGAAATTAAGTAGCCCTGGTGCATCGTTAAGAGGCAAAATATAACCAGAGTAGACATTTCTCAAAGATCTTTTTATCTACAGCAAAAAAAGGCTCTGACTGCATTTTTTACAAGCTGCAGAACATGCTGTAAGTGAAGGCTTCTCTGCCTCCTCTTCTCAGCATTTGGGTTTTCCCTTAAGATTCTGTATCACTCAGCATCTTTTGCTACCCAGTGACTTCTGGTCAAACACAGGCCAAAAGAGAAAATCTGAGACACATACTTCGCTCCCTGTCATTTGATGAAAATTATTCTGGGGCAACACTTTTTTTTTTTCTTTTGTCTGACATTCAACATGTTACAGCTCCCTCAACATGAGCATGCAAAACCGTTTTGTGTATAACTGCATGTTTCACCTGATTAGGTGTATCCAGGCACGTTTTGCATTTGTAGCAACAAGCATAATGTGCTAAATACTTTCCAAACACTTTATAATTACCTTTCTTCCAAGGAAGTCAGAATTTGGGCCCAGAAGAGTAAGTGCTAGTCCTTGGAAGAGGAACAAAAAGAGATAATTTATACAAAAAAACATTGACTATTCTGCCAAGCTGACTGAGGTAAAAAGGGGCCTTAAATGTGGATGAGGTCAATATATTCTTATCCCCAGGATGCTGTTCATTACCTTTGTTGGGAATATTAAGCTGAAGGTCACTTTTTTTCTTAATTTCAAAGTTTCTGTAGCTAATGCTTATAAAAGAATAACTTAATACTGTCTACTCTGTTGTGCTGTTGAAGAAGTCTCTAATACATTTGGAAGGTACTTTTTTTTTTTTTTTTTTTTTTAGTGCAGTAAGTGGGGACTGGATAGACTGAGGTATCTGATTCACAATAGATCAAGAGGCATGTTTTTAGGAAACAAAATATTTTAAAAACTGCAGATTTAAGCTTTCACAAGAACACCTAGTTTCATCCTTTAATGTATGTATCTCCTCTGGAGACCTGAGGATTTTGCAGTTCAAAGACTAACAAAATATTTTCTGTGAAATATGTGGGTATATAGATCCTAAACAGCAATTAAGAATTATTATTTGAGAAAGGAACAGTAATTATGACTGTTACAACTGTAAGCTGTTGTCTTCAGTGTCTGACGTGTATATGTCACATGCTGCAATCTAATAGCCAGACTTCTGAAAGCTTGATTCATAATCTTGGTTGCATGTATTTTGTAAATTGAAAGGGGTTCTTAAGAAAGTTGAGGCTAATTATCAAAGTGTGGCAGGCAGTGAATGGGCTATTTGCTGGGGAGGCAATGAGCATGTGTATGCAAATATAGTAGTATTACTGTACTGTTTAAGGACAAGGTTTGGGAATTAGCCATCCCAAACTGATTATCAAAACCTCTAGTCCCAAGAGAGAGCAAGTAATGAGATGCAGCTCTAATCCCATGTTTGTACACATTTGCAGTAAATATAAGGCGCCCTGTATAGAAAGGCTTCAAGATGAATTCTACAAATTGCCAGGGTAGAAAGAGCATTTTACCTCTCACTACAGTAAAGATTTGCTAATAATTTAGACAAGCTATGATAAACAAGCCATGTTTACCACTGAGAGAGGAGATGACTGTAAAAGGAGCATTAACATTTCCATACACAGGAAAAGCAGCCTATGAGGATCAATGTCCGTCTTGAATAAATTTGGGATCAGTAGTCACAAAGGAGATAGAAATCTCAATGGAAATCCCAGTCCCAGTCCCTTCCTGCTCCCTTCTGGGGGGCCTCAAGGAAGAGTTTAAACAGAAATGCATTCACTCTTCCCCAGTCCATCGTTAATATCCCATCTCCCATAAATGCAACCTGTTCGCAGATATTGTGTGCAAATTCTGCGTCCCTGATCATATGGACTAGGTAACTGCTAGTGTCTACAGCTAAATGACTTTCAGATATAAGCTTAGGATCAATTGATCATTTCCTTTAGCTTTTGTCAGCAGGCTGTTATTAAATATTTACAATAGTGTTTATTGGGCATTTTTTAAATTAGTACTTTCGTTTGCTTTAAATTTAATGTCTCTTGTATTACAGATTCAGAATAGCTGGGTAAAATTAAAATATTCCAATCCGATAAGAATGTACTACTCAAGTATCAGTGTCCTGGGCAATACTCAGAGAAATGCAAATACGTTGTTCCAGAATATTAAAAAAGTACCAAGGCACTCCTCTACTGACCTGTTTTGGGAGATGGAAATGGGAAAGTGTGTTCTCAAGACCAGCATTATCCATATAACTTTTCTCCTGTACAAATGTTTCCTGGGGAGAGGACTGGAGCCTTGTGGGTTTAGAATCATAGAATCATAGAATCATTTAGGTTGGAAAAGACCTTTAAGATCATCGAGTCCAACCATAAACTTAACACTGCCAAGTCCACCATTAAACCATGTCCTGAAGCGTCACATCTACACATCTTCTAAATACTTCCAGGGATGGTGACTCAACCACTTCCCTGGGCAGCCTGTTCCAGTGCTTAATAACCCTTTCAGTGAAGAAATTTTTCCTCATATCCAATCTAAACCTCCCCTGGCACAACTTGAGGCCATTTCCTCTCATCCTGTCACTTGTTACTTGGGAAAACAGACCGACATCCACCTTGCTACAACCTTCTTTCAGGTAGTTTAGGAGAACGTCAAAAAGTAATGCACCTCCAGGGCTTGTAGGGAGACTGGTGGGATGAGCTGCCAGCACTGCAGAATTGTTACTGCTTTTCAGTATGAAGTCATTAAGGCTGCCTCTCTCCTTTTTAAGGGTGGACCTTCTACATCTGCCTGCAGTAGATGGCAAAGGAACAATACAGGGCAACTTGAGCAGTCACTGCCAGCATTGCACCTGTCCAACAGGATGACAGTCTCCAGAGTTGTGAGCTTGGTAACTTTCAAAAGCATTTCAATCCCTGACAAAAATTCCAATCAAACAGCATTCTACATGTTAATGCCAGAAATCTTGCACCATGGTGAACAGGTAGTACCAAAATCAGATCCCTGCTGCTTTCCAATGTAAAAATAACTCAGTACTTCTGAATATGCTACAGAAGACAAAGCACCCTAACAGTTTTTTAGAATTAATGAGGCAGTTACTAGATGCTAGATAAAGATGTGTTTCTAACAGTGTATTTAAATGATAAGTCATGGGATGGATGTGTACCTGTTCTACATTTTCTGTTTCTCAACAACTATTTTTAAAAATTACATGGACTTAATTGATAGCCAGGTTAAGTTCCTTCTCACTCTCATGAATTAGACAGATACATCTTAAAACAAACAAAAACACCATTTAAAATCTACAATTAAAAATCACAAATATATTGCATGAAGATTTTATAGTGGGGAATGTATTATCATGGAATCTGAAAGATTTTTCCATGCTTTCTTACTTGCAAGAGCTTAAGTAACAGTGGACCCTTCCAGCCTGGTTATGTTGGGGAAAACTCCGGAGACCCGTTACTGACTCAAAGGCAACAAGAAGCATCTTTGAAGAATACTGTCAGGACAGCAGCACTTTGAAGTCATTCTCATGTACAGCGATAGTCCCTGCTCAAAATACTTCTCTAGATAAACCAGACACAGGAAAAGCAAATAACAGTATTTACACAGAGATTTGCTAAGGTCACTGAGGAAGGCTGGTAAAGACCTTGGAACAAGACTTCATTAGTCATTACAACATCCTTCCTCTCTGATTATAAGTTTCTACTGATAAATGCCTGCTCTAAATTGAATTATGAGTTAATTAGCTTTCAGAAGGCTGACTCAGAAGGCTCAGAAGCTGTAGCCCACCAATTTGAAATAGACCTCTTAGACATAGCATATTAATCGTAATAGAGAAAGAAAGAAACAAAGAAAGAAAAAAAAAACAGATTCTTTTAACTCTCTTTTTTGAAAGAAGAGTCATTTACAAATCAAGACATGTAACTAGTTTCCAAAGCAACAGTAACTAAGAGAAGCCAGTCATGGGTTTTGTTTGCTGTTTGACAACAGGGCTAATAAATGGATGCATGAAATACTCTATCCAAACCCATAGAAGGATTGTCATGATTGATAATTACCTATTTTATATTATGAAGGGAATTGCAAGAATATCATTAGCATATGAAAATGTAAAGAACATCATGCAAAACACTTCTCAATTGAAGCAAGTGTTACAAAAAGATAATGTACACTTTACTTTGTAGCAGATGTAAATGGTGAATTTGAGGATGAATTATATTTTAATATTGACAGCGGTATCTTGGTAATGAAGTGTAAATAGCTTCTTCTTAACTTATAGAGAGATTAGCCAAAAGTAAAATGAAGAGCTGAAAGCAGATCTCCCAGGCATTGCCTGGGAGGAATAGCTTTCAGTGGAGTTCAAGGGACTAACATCTTGCATAAAGACAAACTTCTGCTGGAACCTGACTTGTATCTTTAGCATATATGCAAATGTCTAAGAATCCATACTCGTTTTTACAATTCAGAGCAGAGCACTATATTCAATCGGCAGGGGGTTTTATGCTTTTAACAGCTTGATGAAAATATTCCTACCGAAACAGTCTTTTTGCAGAAAATTAGGGCTTTGGTTAATTTTCCAAGGTCTGCTTTTCATGCTCCATTAGATTTTTCTATGAAATATGAAAATCTGAAAGACAGAACATTTTCTCTGAATCTCAAAATTTTATGTTTGGAAATGCAAGCAGGTGTCCTGTGAGTTTCATTATCTCCCCATCTCCATCATCTTCTAGGGCTGCTCTCCTTAGCACATCTCCCCTGGTGCACTGTTGTCAGGAACTCCAGTGATGCTCCTATTTAGCAACAGCTAGATCATCAGATACAGGACAAATGGAGAAAATGGACCAAAAAGAGAACTAACTATTACTTGCAAAATAAAATAATAAAATAGTCAGTGAAAAACTTTCACAGAATATGTATGTCTATGTGTTTGTGAATAGGTATTGGTCTTCAATTTTTTTTGAAAAATGCAACTAGCTATACTTTACCCAACTAGCTATAATGATCATCATTAGTTACTACTATCCTATGTAGCCACCTAATTTACTGGGCACATAGCTATTAAAATATGCATGATTAACAGTGGTGATGGAAACTTTTATACAGAATACTT
Organism: Ciconia boyciana; assembly: GCF_034638445.1. Classification (NCBI taxonomy): domain Eukaryota; kingdom Metazoa; phylum Chordata; class Aves; order Ciconiiformes; family Ciconiidae; genus Ciconia; species Ciconia boyciana. Next base: position 27,920,360 of record NC_132934.1, on the reverse strand, counting down.
CAAAATCACAGAAACTGAAGAGACTTTTCCCCAAATCACTTGGGAAATTTCATCTGCTACAGAGTCAAGCCATATAACTGTGCCATACCCTGGCCATTACAGATCTAACTCCTTAGAAAAATATTAGCTGTGCAACTATCCATCAAATAAATGACTCAGTCCTGCAGAAGCCTACAAAAAACAATGGGCTCATCTGTGGTTTGTGCTAGCTTATAAGAGCTGTCTGGTCTCGAATGCCAGTATTACCCCACAGGGCACTGCAGTCACCACATGCAGGATTTCATCAGTAACTGAGGGTCTCGCAGGGTTTCACAAACAGGAGGCTCTTGAGTGGGATGCCCCTTCCCCCTCTTGGATCACAAGCACAATGCTCCCCTCTGCATCCCTTGCCTGTGCCTCTGATGGCTCCACTGTTACCAGCAGCCAGATTAGCTCAGGGACCAACAGAAGGAGAAAAGACAAATGGGACAAATAACATCTCCACAGCCCACCTTGTCCTAAAAGAAAGTGTCTGACTTTTCACCCCCACTTACGCAGCCCATCATTACATTTTCCCAAGCCCCAGGGATGTCACTTCGATATGAATGGGGCCTCACACAACCTCCATGGGAGGTGGTGTTACTATGTCTGTGCTGAGCAGGAGCTGTCTGGCCCTGAAGGCTCGGTCCTGGAGCTCCTCTGAGACCTGAGTTGTGCAGAGAAGGGACAGCCCTCTGTCCTGGTTTCAGCTGGGATAGAGTTAATTTTCTTCCTAGTAGCTGGTATAGTGCTGTGTTTTGGATTTTAGTATGAGAATAATATTGACAACACACTGATGTTTTGGCTGTTGCTAAGTGGTGTTTACACTGGTCAAGGACTTTTCAGCTTCCCATGCTCTCCCAGGTGCACAAGAAGCTGGGAGGGGGCAGAGCCAGGATAGTTGATCTAAACTGGCCAAAGGGCTATTCCATACCATATGATGTCATGCTCAGTATAGAAACTGGGGGGAGTTGGCTGGAGGGTAGCGATCGCTGCTCGGGGACTGGATGGGTGTTGGTCGGCAGGTGGTGAGCGGTTGTATCACTGTTGTTTTTTTTTTCCCTTGGGTTTTGTTCCTCTCTCTCTCTCTCTGGTTGTTTTCCTTCTCATTACAATTTATTATTGTTATTATTATTATTTTGTTCCAATTATTAAACTGTTCTTATCTCAACCCACGAGTTTTCTTACTTTTGCTCTTCGGATTCTCTCCCCCATCCCACCAGGGATGGGAGGGTGAGCGAGTGGCTGTGTGGTACTTAATTGCTGACTGGGGCTAAACCACACCCCCCTCTCAGCTGGGTTTGTGACCAACAGGATCTGTCCCCAGGGACCTATCAGACACAAAACTCTACAGCTTTTGGGCCTGACATACCAGGCTGGGGATTTAAAGGGTGTTGGTGTAGGGACAGGCATGACTTACAGGCCTGCCCTGCCATACAAGAAGAGCTCAAAGCTTTAGGATGTTCCATCAGGACGAAGCCTCCAAAACTTGTGTTGAAAATCAGATTTCCTCTCCATGAACATCTTTAGTAAGATGTGTAAGATTGATCTGATCTGGAAGACTATGCCAGGATCTAGTCACTCTCAGAAAGTACATGCTTGAACTTGCTCTGAGGTTCAAGTGGAGCTGAGGTTTTCCCAAGCCCAAGAGTTGGCTCACCCTCGTTCTGGTTTCCGGGTCAACCCTGAGGCACAATCATGTGAAGACATGGCAAATTTGGACTCTCAACAGGCTGGAGAAGTTCAGATTTATTTCAACAGCCAACACACTGGGGCCTTTCCCCTTCACTCTGTTAACAGAGTCTTATTTTTCCAAGGCTTAATGCCCACTTCTTGAAGGAGGAAACCCCTTTAATATATCAACATGCTGTATGCCTAATGAAGTGTGTTTAGGGATTTGTAAAGCAAAGAATACTGTATAAATGTAACAAAAAGTGCTATCACAGCTATGTGCACTTGTGGGACAAAATTAAAGGGAAATGGTTCCAGGTTGAGGCCACAGTAACTTGGTAACTGAAATGTTATCCACAGCATCCTTTAAACAATAAGCCAAATGCTAAAGACCTTATTTCAAACACTGCTTATTATTTCCTTTGAAGCCTTATGCAAGTAATGTTTAGAATAAAAAATGAGCTGGTAATTTAGGATTTTTCCCACTGTTTGTATACAATTTTCTTTTCAAAATATAAGGAGAAAAGGAAACAAAGGTTTCACAATGAGAACAAACTGAAATACAAGAACTTCTGTGGGAGACTGAAATAGCAGCAGGATTAAAAGCAGAAAGCATATGCATCCCACAGACTCCTTTCTTGCCTCTGAGGCCTCTCATTCAAGTACTGACCAGGACCACTATGGCTTTGTTTATGGCATCTGACAAGCTCAAAGCCTCTGGCTGTAGGATTGCATTAGGTATTTTTTAAAGCGTTTTTTGAAGCTCTAGGGAACAATAGAACAGTATTAGGAATCAAATTCAGTTCTTCCACATTTGCTCAGCACTCCATCTATATTGTTAATGTAGAGGTAAATTTGTGTGTATGAGTAGGCATGGACATATGTGTGTGTCTGTATATATATATAGAAGTATTTTATTTAACTATCACAGAATTGGTAATATCTGCTGTTTATATTGGGGAACTCCAGACAATTTCAGAAGGACATGTGATGTGATACTTGTATCTTCTTGTTTTATAAAACTGATTGACAATATATATAATTTTTTTAATTACATTTAATAGTTATTCATAGCATGTTAGCTTAAATTAAATAGCTTCTTTTTCATATTTAAGGATTTTGGGGGAATTTTTAAGTATTTGTGGAAGAGAATGGACTTTTAAGGCTTGTTTCAGCACCACTGGAGTCAATAATTTCTCATCAACCTCAACACCTGCAGGACTGAAGTCCCAAAGTTCAAATGGCTTACAGCTGTCATCTTGCCCTCTAGTGGTATTTCTTTAAAGCCACTACTGAATAAAAAACAGATGGACTAGAGTATTTTAAATTTATGAAAAATATAAATGGACTTATGTTGCAGCTGGAGAAGAAAATAGGTATAAAAAAATGCCTAACTATTCTAATTTCCCCTAGCACAGTAGGCAAGATAAGGCTATTACAAAAGCTCTGAAAACTTCACAGGAAGGTTTGCAATTGAAGGTCAGGCAACTCAGGTAGCTTGATTTATTTTGTTGGTAAACAATACCCTCATTTTTTTTCAGCTACTTCTCCAGCATTTCGGCATCCTTCATCCTTGATAAGAATATACTAATGTTTTGACATTTTATTTCCCGTAAAGGGGCTATGATGTCAGACTTGCTGGATCACTAAATATCACCCAGTTTTGCAAGGACTGGGAGCAAAAGTTAAAAAACCATCATGACTGCAGGAATTGCTGCCTGTGATTTTCTGCAGGTGTCTCTCTGGCTTGTTTATAGGATGCAGACAGACAATGGTGAGATTCAAAACTTCCAGTAGAGTGAAGAAGACAGAGGTCTTCTTGTGCTCATAGGGGAAAGAAGGCCAGATACTGTCAAAGCACTTCTAGGCAGGCTGTGCTGAAGCTGGTTCATAGCAGAGTAAAGGGATGCTTCATTGATGTCATCTATTTTGTATGACACTTCTGCAGTATGTTACATGCTTCTTATCTTGCAGAATATTTTGGTATCTACTTGCACTGTTCTGTGGGTAAAAACAAAAGAGGGTGGGGGCAAGTCAAGAGAAAGACACATTGTTCTTCTTAGGCAGAAAAGACACTGAAAACTAAGGGTAAAATCCTATAGCAACCTAGGACTTAAATCTCTTTCTTAAGCCTTGTCACGTGTTTCTACCTGATTTTATACTGAACTAGCACCATCAGGCAGAGGTTTGGGGAGCTGATCTAGCTGAAACCCAACCTAGCACAAGAGGAGGTGATTTCTTTTCAGCTAGATCAGCTCTCCTATCCAGTTCACCAGGTAAATCCTAAGACTGAATCACGAGAGGGAAGAGCTTCCCCAGGAAACCTGGACATCTGCAAAGGTGATGACTGAGAAATATGGCAGAGATTTGGGGCAGAAACAAGGATAGGGTACAAGAGCACTGCTGTACAATACCTCTGTGTGGGTCATCCAAACCTTTCACGTATCCTAGAGATTCATGGAGAAGAATTGCCTAATCTCTCAGAGTCAAAACCAGCTTTCTCCATGGAATCATTTTTGGACAATTCTGTTCAGGAGACAATTCAAGATGTAACCTCCACCAGTTTCCCACCCATTTGTATTTCTGCAGGAGAGGAAATCTGAGGCTCTGACTTTTATGTTTCAGCATTTTTAAGTAGTCCATGGAAGAAGACTCTGTCAGAGGTACCTCATTGAAACCATATGACGGGGAACAGACGCTAGCAAATTAAAAGATATCAGACTTGGGGCTATATTTATCCCAAAGCTTTTCACTTCTAAATAGCACAATTGGGACTGCAATATTCATACTTAGGAAAATTCATAAAGACAATTCATGCTATCACTATTATGTCCTGGGAGGAAGTTACATTGGCTCTCATCTTAAGGATCACAGCCACCAGAAAAGCCTGTTTGCAAATATTTCTAAAAGCAATAAAATGAAGTACCTTTTCAAGAAAGCTTTCCTTTGTATTGTTGCAAAAGAGTTTCTACTTCACTTTGGAGAAGTTACCAGATAATGATAAATATCTTTCTAAATTTTCCTCTGGGCCTAATCCTAAAGTTTCATACCAGTAAGGACACTTACCAGTTCACTAGGAATTTTGCTGTGCCATGCTTTCTTTGATGATTCAAAACAAAGCAAAAAACTTTACTAGAGATGATCATGAGCCACAAAATCTTGATCTGTAAGTAAAATTGTTTTAAATACATATTTTGGCTCATTCTGCTATGAAGATGGTCTGGTTAAGAATTCATAACCTGAAGAAATGCAAAGCAACTTTAAAGTATACTGATCTCTACACAGAGGTTTGGGTTCAGGCTCCCCTCGAGTTCTTCACTGTGAGATCATAATTTACCTGAAAATAAAAAGGTGAAATAAATCAGTGAAATAGGTGAAATAAATTGGTGACTGCATTTTCAGCCTGAATCTTTACTGTGACTATTATCGTAAAGATAGTGTATGAATCTAGACAGATGCATTTGGACAATTCTGGTATTGGAATAGCTATTCTGCCCTGACCCTACTAAAAAAATTCCCACCAATGCTGGACATTTACATGCAGTGCAGATTGGAGAGAAAAACTTTCCTTTAAGTGAGAAATAAGTTATTTTGTTAGTTAAGTTGTTCAAAGATTAATAAAAGCAGTTTACTTCAGAAGACGGCAATCAGTCAAGCTACTAAACTGGTAGTTGATTTATTGAATGTGAAACTTAATCACTGTATTTCTGTCCCTGACACGGGAAATAAAAGCTTTGATATAATATTTGATCACACAGATAATATTCGTAAAATTTCCAATGAACTTTCTATGTCCTTCCTAACTTAACAGATGTTCACTTCAGAATACAAGTTTAAATAGCTTATGCTTTCAGAATTAAAATCTATGAGACCAAAACTTGCAAACATGTCTACTGATCTAGGATACTTACATTTTTACAGACTGAACTCAAGATAGCGTAACAGTCTGCTCTTTACAGTGTACTAAGCATGCATTCATAACATGTCTCAAGGCTGGCAACTTAAATCATGAACCACTCCTTAAAATATTTTTTAAATTCTGCCTGGACTGCAATTGAAGTACATTTTTGTTGGAGGCAATGCCGCTGTATGCAGCTTATATATGTGTATGTGTATATATACTTATTTTATATATGTACATATTATATATGATCTTTTTTATATATAAATGAACAATTTCTCCAGGTGCAAGACAAATGAATTGTGAGAAAGTTCAGGTCCACCTTTTGTTTCCAAGTAATGGTAGGATAGTCAGAACATTTTCAAAGACCTGTTAAATATCACTCCTGCAGTGAAGTTGGGACTAGTGGTATAAATGGAGAAAAATAGTAATAGTCCCCAGCATAAGCATTTGACCCCTAGCACTCTAGCCATTGACCTGATCACAAAGTTTCTTGCTCATACTGATATAATCTCTGCAGCACTAGTACTAATTATGCTAATAGACGGGAAGCTATCATGCAGTTATCCACAGGCTCTGGATAATAAATATTCTTGGACAAACAAGTGTGGAAATAATTTTATATTAACAAAGAGAGAAAATAAAGGAATGGGAGTGCTATGCCTAACATAGGAGAGGCAAAAAGGAGATCTCCAAAAGGCTGTGGTTATGCGTAACTGACCTCAATATGCACCTTATGGACATGTCTTCTAAAAGCTCTGCAGTGAGCTGAATTTGACTGAAAGCGCTTAACATGTTTCCTTTTACCTGCACTGGTTCTGCAGGACTACCTCAATTCCAGTATGACCCTGGCAAAGTCACTGCAGTCAGACGGAGCTCAAAGCTCCATGGTGAGTTCTGTGGTTCTAAAGGTGAAACCCTACACAAAAAGGAAGTAATGGTCTTGCTTGGTCTGAGCTGTAGGACAGAAAGGGCAGCAGACTTTCTTGCTTACCGCCTAGCCTTTGGCTTTATTTAAAGCTGAGAAGACACCACCAGTCAGTCTCTCATGTCCTGGCCTGAGAGGAGGAAACAGATTTAACCTCTGGCAAACTGAAGCCTTTAGGGACCTTTGTTTCAATTTTGTGGGCTGTGTTTCTATGAGCAGAGGAAGCCACTATATAGCACAGAAATATAGGACAAGCCATTACTGTGTGCCAGATCTGTGGAGAGCGGGTGGGAAGTGTTCATCTGCATATGCTATAATAGTTCATTAAACGCAGTAAACTGCCTGCAAAATCTGCATAGTGGAAAGAGGGCATTTCATTTTTCCCTCTCTGTTTGAGAGAGACAAAGACCACTGAATATACCTCAGCAGTCATCATCATAAGAAGATTCTGTTCACTACAGGGGAGGTACCTGGTAACACTCCAGTGGGGCTAGGCTTTTGCCTTGTGCTCATCAGCTGCCCTCAGGCTCTTAATTCCAGAGATCAAAAAAATATATTCCTAAACTAGAAGAAAATTTCCTTCAAGATTTTATGCAGCAAATCTTCACTGCTACATTGGCTCTACATAAGTTAAACATTTGTAGAGTCATGTAAGTGCAAGAGAAAATATCAGAACAGAGACCTTCAACATAGCTGTGAAAGAAATGTTTTAATTCAATTGTCAAGATGCAGGATTTCATTGTCAGACAGTATCATACAATAAAGCTTTGCCATCTAGTTTGGGTGATCCTAGGTTACCTGTCATTTAACATTTAAACTATGTCAGGAAACTGACAGACATTCATATTTCCACTAAGTTACTTCTTTCAAGAGAGTCTTTAAGTGATTTGCCTTCTCTTGCATGTATTTGCAGTATATAATTATTTTAAAGCACAAAGAATGCTATGCCTCCTTTTGACAGTAGTCATCCTGGATTTCAGTAGAAATTACTCAGATTGAAAGGGATGTGTTATTGTAATTGACTCCTATTTATATGCCCCAAAATATCATTCACTGTGGGTGGCGGGGGAACCTCCACCAACATTCTGATTTGTTCTGTTACTACATGTCCTTTGAGATTATCAACAGCCTGAAAAATGAATCTGCCATATGTCTATACTCAGCTATTCTCCATTTGGTTGAATGCACAATTCCTATTTTATAGAGCTCTGGATTTTACTCACTTGAATCATGCTGAATGGAGAGACTTAGTACCCAGGTAAATCCAATGATCTAAAGCCAAGCAGGACAATTACGATCATCCATCTGACCTTCTGCACCACGTATAATTCTATCTAGTCAAAGCCCAATCAATTTGTGGTTGAAGCAGGCTATCTATTTTAGGAAGACATCCACTGTTTTAGTCAGCTGCAGAAAGCCTGAAAGTATGGGGCAGAGCATCAAACATTTTTCTAAAGAAAACCGAATCAAGCAGCAGACATAGCTATGCAATCTCACCCATAGAAAATTACACTTTTGGGAATGCTGAGATAAATCAGAGTTTTTGCAGTGGTGCACCGGGTTTGGAATATATCCTTAGATACTGTGCAACACTGGTGGAGAATTTCTAGTCCTCTGTGTATCCTCGTCTTTTCTCTCTCCTGCAGTCACATGAAGACATAACATTTTCTACAAAGTAAAGGAAATGATGAGTACAAGGAAAAGGGTAGCATGTCAACTAGAGCGGCACATCAACCAAGGGCAGTCAGATTAGCTGCCTGAAGGAATATTTCTGGTCCATTCACTAATTTGTTGGGGAGCAGAATCCCTACACTCAGGGCGAATACCTTTTCTGGTTTGACATATTACATCAAAGCACAAATACAAATGTGACTTTGTTATCAACAACTACAGGATACATCACATTAACTCTATTTCCTACCAGATAAGAAAAGCTATAGCCATGATTTGACCAGATCTTAAACACCACCATGGTGGGAAGTCCAGGTTCCGCCACCGTTTCTCAGGTTCTGGTGCCGTTCTTCGATGACATGAGGTAGGAACCTCCTTTTCCATTGTTTTTTTCTCTCTTTTCTTATACCCCATCCATCACTACATGCTGTACAGAATTAGTTTATTCTATAAAATCAGGACTTTATCACAGTCTGCCACAGACAACTGTTGTTGCTTTGCAATCCCTGCTGCTCACTATGGTGTTCAGAACTGCCTCTCTCCGGTCTATATTATCACTAGACCATTTTCAAGGCAAGTAATATTCTTTGTTACAACATCGGCTTCTCTTTGGTTCCACACTCACGCACTTCCTTAGCCTTCAATATTACCTGAACAACAATGCCTGCCCTTGATCCTATAAAGTGCTTTTGTAACACACAACGTGCTGTAAAACCTTTCATGAATCTCCACCTACAATAACACCTACAATAACGTGGACCATAGGCTGCATCTTGGTATGGGCCATGGTCTATGAGAACAGTGCCTGCTGTTTAATGGTGCAAAGCTTACCTTCAATTTTCTCCTTGCTCACTGTACAAGAGTGAGCCAACTAGAAGATACAAAGCAGCTCACACCAGCCCCACCAGCAGAGCTTCCTCCCGGCTGCTGGGGGGAGCCAGGAGCAGGGGAAGAGAGAGGCAATTCTGCTGGGGGATGCCAATGCACACACCAAGCACAGAAGCAGGTCTACACGGGGGGTGGCAATGGCACTTGAAGGACAGGGAACCTCTGGGAGGAGGACTGCAGGTGCAAAGAGTCAGTCAGGCAGTGACAGGCATAAACAAGTGAAAGCTGGGTACAGGATTTTGGAGGGGAAAAGTCAGACCTTCCACACCTGGATTGACTGGAGTGGAAGTAATTTTTGAGGGGAAGAGGGAGAGGAAGCATTTTGGCAGAGAGGTGGAAGATAGAGAATGAAGGCTTGGTGCAGGCCAAGGTATATGTCCGTCTAAACTATCACAGCAAGGTAGGAGCGAGCCCAATCTAAGGAAATTTGGGAACTGCTAGTTTAGTGAAATGGCCACAGAGTAAGACTGAGCTCTAATCTTGGCTTAAACATTGATTCCATGTATTGCCTTGGGCAAAGAATTGGTTAGATGGGATTAATTATGTCTATCTACCTATTTCAAAGGGCTGCTGCAACGATTAATTAGTCATTGTTTGTAGCTTTCTTTGAAGATGAAAATGTAGAACTGTATAATTAAATGAAATCATTAGACATAAGGTTATGTGACTTTGATGTCTTCCAAAAATGCATAAATTAATACCATAACATGTACTTCCATTTTATTCTTAGGCATATTTGTAATCCTGGATAAGGAATTAATGGTGCCTGTAAAACATTCCTACACAGTGGTTACATGAATGAAATTCATTTTATAAATAATGCTATATTAAAAGTATAAATGCTAAAGCAATAAAACTTAGGTTTATATATCAAGCTTCCTGTTGATATTCAAAGACTTAGTGAATCTGAGATAGACCACTGCTGTTTTAAAGTATTGTTTTACCTATAGAAACCAAATTTCTGGTTGCTTTCCAATACTTGGGAATTGTAGCCGATGTTCCTCACCACAGCAGTGAAACTCCACTGGAGAGAAAGGAATTACTGATGTACACGTAATAAGGATTACAGTCTAGCACTGGAGCTGTGCTGACTGGGGCGACACGCTAGCCAATGTGCACACATTTCACTGTCTTCTCCAGGACAGGCTTTTGGGCCAGAATACATGGGAAGGGAGATGGATCTTACCCATCTCCCACTTAAATGAACTGAAAGATGGTGATATTCTGGTTGGCACACAGCTTCAGAAAGCATAAACTGTCAAAGACATACTAAATCAAAAGACACTACACAATTTTATGTCATCATCTCAGGCCAAATGTGTTAATACCTATGACAGAATCATGTCTTTGAAGTTCAGTGGTTTTTTGGTTCTGCACACCTACTCACAGGAGTGTAACAGAGGTTCCTGTGTGGTTTTTCACCATGATGTAACACTAAGTAACTTTATATCTATGGCAGGAACAGTTTCTGGTAATAATGAAGAATTTGGCATCATAAATTACTCTGCAACCATTACGGAAAGCTGCTGTGGAAAGTTTCTAGACTAGATTTGTTATCGAGAACTTTTTTTCCTCTTTTTTAAATGGAACTCTATTAAATGTTTCTGAAAGGACACAACAGCTCCACTACCACACAGTTTCCTTCTTTGTAGGTGTTGCTTAGCATTCATGTAATTACAACAACAAAAATGAAGTTTTGTTTTGAATTGGTTGTTTTCCAAACAGCTTTTGTGCACTGATTTATTGAACTCGGTGGGGAGGGGGGAGTGAGAGGGAGTGTTAGATTCCTTCAGGGTCCAATCATCCCACCTAATTTTTCACAGCTCCTAAGATCCATGCCACCCCCTAGTAGGACCCATCTGCTTGTAGGAAATGGTGCCTAGGGCACTATATTTCTCACTTAAAGTTCCCGACTAGAGACAGTAGTTACCAAAATGGCTGAACAGAAATAAAAGATTACTATATTTGTATTTACCTATCTTTAGATCACATGCAGAAAGCTTCCTATACTCTGTCAAACCAGTGCCTTGACCATGGAGCTCAGAATGCGGTCTTTATGCAAGTCCATCATATCCTGTGGAAACAAACCAAAGACCTCCGCCAGGGAACACGTGCTTCCTCCCTCCATTAGCATCTGTTTGGATTAATTCTCACCTCTACAGACTCTTTTGTTTTGTCCTTCTCACCTCCACCCTGTCTCCTGCTCCCCATCAAGAGACTTATTGATTCTTAATTTATTCAGAAGACAATGTCAATACTCAGTCCCCCAAAATCTTCACTGCTTTCACCTCCTCAAACAGCCAGTACACCCGTTGAGGCCAGGTGCAGGCATCCCTCTCCTTCCTGCAAGCAGCACCTGCAAGTGAGGGCCACTCCCCAGACTTCACTAAATGTTAAAAGAATCATTAGCCCACAGTAAGGCAAAATGTTCTCTCTCACTTGGTAAGGGACTGTTCAAATCTCATCATGAAGCCTTACCATATATTGAAATTTGTATTACATACAAGCATATACATCTGCCTATATGCTTTGCCACACCTTACACAAATACATCCATGCATTACTGGGTCTTGCTTGAGACTGGGATTAGCAGTAATTAATCATGTGGAAGTGGTGAGGTGTGACAGAACCCTGAAGCAATCTTTGAGGGACACTGTGACAGACTTATTATTTGTAAGACATGTCAATAGGTAGCGCATATTTCATACAACTCTTTATGAAGGGAGTTTTCCTCAGGAGCATGGGGAAGAAACCAGTCAGTACTTCCTCTCCTCATCTGGACTGCTTCATTACAATTTACACACCTGTCTGCCTAACCCAGTGCATGACACACACTCTCAGTCCGGAGATCTCCTGGGTAAACAACTACAGCAAGTGAACTGGACGCAGAACGGAGGTCTATTTTATAGAAAAAATATAGAAAAGGGGTGCTAAGCATTCCAGAAACAAAGGGTCTGGTTTTCTACTACTTTGTACCTGCATAGAGTGAGAACAAATGGCTGTAAAAAGCAGGAAGCTCAAAATTCGCTATCTATTTGCACAGCATGTGCCATCTCTGCATCTTGCTCTCCACACCATCATTACAAATATAGAGCACAGAAATATGTCTCTATGGAGGCAGAGAAGAAAGGAGGGGTAAATTGAAATACTCTGATTAGATCATCAGAATGAGGCCTACCCTGCATAGATGCAAACTGCCAAGAAAAACGCGAAGAATTGGCTTTAGCTGCCTCCAGTACCTGGGCTTAGACACTCAGTCACTCCAACTGGCCCTGGGTCCTCAGTTGCCTCATGCATAGAGAGAGAGACATGCACACACGTCTGATCTCTCAGTCAACCCCAGACCCTACAGTCTCTCTGCCACATGGCTGGGACCCCCACTTCCTCCCGAGCCAGCTCCTCCACTTGTCTCACTCTCAGAGACACACACGCACACCTGGCTCCCAGGTCACTTCAGATACTTTGCAAGCCCAGGCTGATATTCAGGAGCGATCACACACTGACTTACATACCCTCACCACTCCAGTTGCTAACACCACAGACAGGGGCCCCTGTGATCCTGTGGTTCCACTCCAGTTGGTGGCCTCTCAGACCTCCATACACACAGAAGAGAGCCCTGCACCCAGGAAAATAGAAATGGAGTTTAATGAGAAGACAGGACAGACTGTGCTGATCAACTGCCAGGCATGGCCAGACAAGCCTACTGACCAGCCACCTGTTTACATGTGACTGCTCCCTTTTAGCCCCTTATCCCTCTGTTTTCACAAGATTTTTCCTCCCCAAACCACCTCTATCCCCCCCTTTCCCTGCTTGTGGTTCCTCCCCTAAACATCCTATAATAAGTTTTGCACAATTCCAAAATGCTCTTCCCCTGCAACCCATAATGTGTCCTGTACTCCCAGGTAGTGACCCCCCTCAGTCTGTGAGGTGCTACAGAGACACACTCCCATCTTGCAGACAACACTTTCTCTCTGTACAACACAGCAGACCTGGATCCTGACAAAACTCAGCAGGAAATGGAAGCCTCTGCCCCTTACAAACTCCTCTCCAGTACAGCATCATCCTGGCACCCCAGGTGCTGCATCCATGTTCTCAGCTGCTCCAGAGCTCTTAGATCTTGCTTGCATCTGACACACAGCGATAGCTTGCTTTGCATTCTTTGGTAACCATGTGGAGGGAAAAAAGTGTAAAGACCTGCACGAGAAAAAAAACCCAACATGAAACAATACACCGGGGTTGTAACCCACCCATCCCCTAAATCCAATGCACTAGCATTGTTCAAAATCTGTTTATAAGAGCATTAGCTGGCATGATCTTGTTGCCAGCTTCCTCCACACTCTTTTTATTTCTATGTTCAAACATTTGCCTTTGGAATCCTCACACTGCATAGAGGCCCCTTGCTGGACAATGTCTAAACCCGGAGCAGCAATTGTACCCTTCTGAAGTGAGGCTTTGTTCAGCTGGAACATTACTGTTTAATCACCAATTCAGCACAACAATGCCTTAAACTAAAAAATATAGCTGCTTCAGAAAACCTGGCATTATACTTGGCATTGTGTGTTCCAATATATACACACATGGTGCCGTGATGTACAGTTTCTAAAGCTGAGCATTTTCCTGGAAATATTGTATCCCTGAGATGTGAGGGATGCATGTTTCAGGAGCTTCTCCTACCTTGAGACAACTTTCAGCTAGATATGTATATCCTGGACACAATGCCTCTGGTAAAAATAACTTCTCTCTGTACAAGAGTGGTGCAACAGAAAAGAAAAAAAAAAGCCTGCATTCAATAAGTGTCTAAACAAATTTGCTAGCAGTGACTGGAGATAAGTTACCAGCTCTGCTTCATCTGGAAACTGAAGATAATTGTGTGCCCCTCACCAAACACATTTTCATAATACAATCATGTCACGCTTGTATTTCAAGATTTTTAGAAAGTCTTGAAATGCGTTTTAAAAATCACTGCCAGGCAAACTCTTTGAAAGGAATTTTCTTAACCAAGGGCAATGTGCTCCTTTATCATACCAAGTGCATTTTGGATATTAACAATATGATGAAGTTTTATAAAAGATCTCCATTATTTACAATAGTTGCTATTCAAGTGACATTGCTCATTTCAGCTAAGTAATCACAGCTCTTCGGCTGAAATTGAGAAGCAATATTATACAGCAGCTAAAAAAGAAATAGATGAGACTATATATATGTAAAAGCTTTCCAATTTAATATCATACCTGCATTTCTAACACAATGATAATGCTCCCTAGGTACAGACTAGAAATCAGATTCAAATCACCATGGGTTTGTACACGAACATAATGAACACTGGGTATATTCTTTGAAAAATAATCATAATACCCTCTTGCCAAAAAACAGCAACACTTTTTAAAATTACTTCCTCTATAACACAGCCCCTTTTCCATGTGCAGAACAGATCACCTCCTGTTTAAATACCACAATCGTGACTACAAAATACCAGAGTCAGCCAATACTAAAAACACTTATGTGCTGTATATGTTCATAATAAAGAACAAAAATACTAAAGCACTTGCGAAAACAGATTGTGCACATTAGCTGTGGGACAGCAAAGACTTGCACAATGACAGTCTTATCTTGATATTGTGCTTCAATTTGCAGTGGCCTGCTTTGCCTAGGAGATGCACCTGCCTCATCATTTATCTGACTTAAAAGAAGACAGACCATTTTTTGAAAGATATATAATCACCTTAATACGTCATGTCAGTGTCATCAGGAATGGCAATGAATATTATTTCCATTCTAATGATCTTCTTTCAGATGCATTTCTCTTTTTCTCTCTTTTTTTTTAAATTAACAGACAGACAAGCAGGTGAGGCAGATGATAATAGTGCTTCACCTCACGTGTGGTGTACTGCGGTCCATATCTCACTATGGAACTTCTCCTGAGGCTGAAAGAGAGTGAAGGTGATTAGCAAAGTACTGGAGTCTCTGGAAAAAGAAAGAGAAGGGGCAGGATGGAGAATGCTCATACATGCTCTTTATCAAATTACATGCTGAGGGTGAAGCAGGGGAACCTTCCTCAAGAACCAAAAGGGTGTTGTAAAATAAACCATGAGAAATTGCCTAGAATATTGTTCAGAAATCCAAATTTGGTTTCTACTGGTGGCACACAGCAGCCTTAGGCAAATCACTTTTCTTTGTCTAAATTGGGGATTTAGCGTTCTGTCTGTAGAATAGGATAGAATAGAATATTTTCACTTGGAAGGGACCTACAAAGATCATCTAGTCCAACTGCCTGACCACTTCAGGGCTGCCAAAAGTTAAAGCACATTATTAAGGGCATTAAAATGGAGACATTAATACCTTCTTCCTTCTGTACTTTCTCTTGGCTATTCACTGTGCAAATTCCTTGTAGCCAAGACTTCTTGTCTATCTTCACATGCTTATGTAGAGAGTGCATAATGAGGCCCTAATATTGACTGATGCCTTCTGGTGTCATTGTAATACCAGTATTTAAAAATTAGCTAACTTCTATTTACAGTTCCACCACTGACTTCAAAAGGAATTCTGTTATTTCAGTGAATGTCTATGCAATTCAACTTACAGATTTAGTAATTAGAGCAATATTTACCAATCATTCTGAGATATGGTAATGCTTAACTAAGATGTACAGAATACTTTTAGTCCCTACAATAAGTGAAGCACGCAAGTCTCCAGAACATTAGTAGCAGCAGCATGTCTAGCAGAAGTTGAGTAAAATATAAAAAAAATTGCATTATATTTCGAAATGTGATGCCTTCAGGATGGTTTCAATATTCAGTGACATACATACTTTTGCCAATGACTATAAAGGGAGGAAGTGCTTATGAATGACATTTCACTCATTCCTCTTGCTATTGAATGAGATGTGGCTGATACGTTAAGTGGTTTTCAGTAAGAACATATTGGACCAGCAGGAATGGCTTTCAACAGCATTAATCAATAATGCAATAGCACAGTGGTTGATAATGAAAAGGCAGCAGTTACTAATGTTTAGCACTGTGCTCTCTGAGACACTGTTCTTCTCTCATGTGAGATACTGTGGAGCGATGGTAACCCTTCTACACCATAGCCAGGTAAGCATGCACTCCAATAGAAGGACATTTCTCAAGGCCTTTTATGATTTTCCACCCAACTACTAGAGCACTATAGAGCTGCAAAACTAACTTGCACTTTCAGGCATTAGATGTACCCATTCAAATAGCCCAGAAATTTCAGGGCATGAGTTTATCTGTGCCATTCATCACTCCAGAGTGGCAATTAAGCCTTGCACACATGATCATGTTAATCTGAGAAGAACAAATTTTGTCTGAGATTAAAAGGAAAAAAAGCCTGAGCACAGTGCAACTTCTTCCTGTGAAGTAGATCTGCCTCAAACAAAAAGCTTTACCCATGGGGATACCTCCTCAAACGAGGACTACGTCTTGTCATGACCCAAAGCCCTGGGGCTTTTTGTTTACAAAGGTGTTCCCCAATTTAGACAAACAGTGCAAACAGTAAGTCAACAGAAGGAATTTCTGCTGCTGCCAATCGTTCTTACCCCTATTAATCTCTGTAATCGTGATCCCTCCTTCCCCTTCAGATACCCTTGTGCTGGCTGCAGCCCGGATTCCAGGGTGCAGCACATACAGTTATCTTCTTCACACCAAAGGCCTCAACACTGAGCCCAGCATTGGTGCCAGATGCCTGCCTGTGTGAATCATGAGCTACCACAGCTGGGACAAGCAAGCTCCCTGAAGCTATTTCTTTTCCCCATACGTTAACCGACCTCAGTATCTGAACACTAACAGCTAAAAAGATTCATCACTAGAAGAAATCTCAAGTGCCAGCAGAAACACTAACCAGAGGATGTGAAGAATACCTGAAAGTACCAAGTGAAAGAGCTAGCACGTACTCTGGCAGCGCACAAGGATGCCAGTTGTGATTACCAAGGAGATTCTGGGGGCTGTAAGAGAAAATATCTAGTTGGAGCAGTAGCTTGCAAAATCCTAGGCTAGAAATGATGACAAAACACACATCCCTCTTCAAGGCTGTGAAGAAAGCATAGCATCTGCCATCCTCATGTGCCACCTCTCTTCATTGCTGTTGGTACAATTCTATTTGCTTGTGCTTCAAGTTTTGCCTTTCACAGCATAGCCTACTGATAAAAAAAAATGGCCTCCTCCCTACCCTTTGGTCTTATGCCTTTTAATAGACAAAACACAGTTCAGTGCCTGTTAAAGGAAAGGCAGGTTGTCCTAGTTATCTTCCTCTCCTGTTGATCATTTTTCATTGACATGTTTCCAACAAGAAGGATTTTGGCACCTCTCTGGGCAGGACCAAATCCACAGTATATTCTTTCTCCACTTCTGTAATTGGTTTACAGGTCCTGGTGCCAAAAGACTGCTCTGTGGTACAATGAATAACCGACTTCACAAAATAATGATGCCATATAAGTTACAAAGCAGAATTATATTGATTTTTTAGTGCAATTTACATTATAGCTGGCAGCAGGCAGTCTGTAAATCACCTCTGAACAGAGCCCTTTGGCCATGTGTGATTCCTTTTACACAGTGATCATGTGCCACAGAGCAAATGAAACAAGAAGTGGAATGGGGTCAAATGGGCACCCCTGCAGAGTATTAAGATAAAGGACCTTATATTTAAAACTGGAAGATCTAGTCATCTTAACACAGGCTAAAGATTAGGATCAGTGCTTTTACAGGAAGATGAATTATACTTTGAGAAGTAAGGAATCTATCAGAACGAAAAGCCTGCTTCATGAGAGCAATTTAGCAAATGCAATTTCAGCTATGACTGTAAAAAATGATTAACCTGACATGCTAGTAAATGTCAGTTACTTGAAGCTTATTATTCATTTTATGTACAACAGAATTGTCTTAATACTCTGCTTAGAGCAGCTGAAAACAAAAATCCATTTGCTTTGTAATTCTGTAGTTGTAGGTATATGACCCATTAGCAATGGCATTTTTCCTACCAATAGTTCATAACATCCGCTAAAATTATTTTCTAAAAGGATAATGGTACTGAACTTCTACAGCCGTTTTCAGTTTTTTCTGTTAAAAAAAAAGAGGAAAATGGAAAACAGTTTGTTTTTCCTGCAAACAGAAACATGCAAAGTTATTTTTTATGCTAACACATTACGTAGGGATGTAGTCATTAAGATTGCTATTGTATTTTGCACATTTTAGTAAAAATTGCTGGAAAAAATATACATTTTCTCATATAAAGGAGCTCTTTGCATATAATTAGGTTTTTTGTAATGTTTCCCATGATAGCAGCAGTTGCTATCATAACAAACAAAATTTAGATCAGGTGTTTGTTAACACTTGAGTTTCTAAAGATAAATAAAAAGCACTTTGGGACTACTCATGCTACAGATTTGTTTCTAATGCATTGTAACTTATATTCAGAGTCTACCAGCAATTTTCAGACTGTTAACCTTTTATAATATTTTCCAGTTGTTTCATTGAAAACCCCTGTCATTTGATATAATAATATACATGAAACACATCTCAACTTAGATTGCAGCTAGTCATGCATGAGGTGAGCAAGATCTTTCTACTTTTCTCCAGCTACCAGATAAAATCTGTGTCCTTGCATTGCTGATAATGGACCCTAGAGTCTCTACAGACTCAGAGGAACAAAGCAGAGGTGAAGGAATGTTTCTGTTTTTCCTGAACACATAAAGAGAAACCAATGATGTTTAGCCAGTTTGGGTGTGTATAAACCAAAGACAAGCTAAAGGGCTAGGCTCTTTTTATGGAGTGACATTCTGGGAATGTAGGTGAAAATCAGAGAGATTTAAATCTTTGAGTCCCAGAAAGTACGAGAAAGGATGTCAGAAGGATTAAGTAAATGAAATGTGTGGGATTTGGGGGTGCTTAGTTCTCTTCTGGAGTATGTACTGATTATTCTTCTTCAGTATGTACCACTCCATTATTCCCTACCTCAGGTGCTATTTTTTCATGACCAGCAACCAGGGGATGCAATTCTTGTTGAGCAGGCTGACAGATGTTACCAATTTGGGGGGGTTTGTTACAATAAATTTCTTAAAGCTCCTGTTCTAACAGTCAGGTGATTTTATTAAGAGTTTCAGCTTTCAAGGAAGCCTGAGGAGTACGTCTTGCACCTTTCTCCACCTGATCTGACAGGGACGTGGCTTGACATGCCATGGCACAGCAGTACTGGTCAGGCCTCTCCTCTCGCGAGAACTCCACAAAGCCATTTCACCCTTCAGCATGGCTGGGTCTATAAAACCTAGCTACTTCTTAATAACCAAGGAAAGGAAAGCCACCAGAAGCTAGCATGTTTTGGGAGATGTAAAGCTGATAAGCAATGTACAGTGACAGCAGCAACAAAACACTCACTCATCCATTCCACCAGCCCTAGGCTAGGTAACAAGTTTACACACAACAACTGCTTGCACATACACCCTGCAACTACCATTGCCGGGTTTCCTTCCTGCCCTGGCAGACTATAAGGAAGCAGGAAAGTGTGCAGAGACACTCCTGGGCATGATTAGATGGTTATATATTCTGCAGAAAGCATAACATACAGCAATCATTTGCCACAGCAACCTTAATGTATGGAGAATCAATTGCAGAAATAAACTGATTTTAATTACAGGAGTAAATGTAATTAGCAAGTAAGCTGTATCTAGACAATGTAAGAGAAAGGGAAAGCCTTTTTACAAAGGTGTTTTGTTTCTTCAATAAACTGAGAGCTTAATGGGCATTATGCTCATATTCAGTTATTTAGTGTATACTCATATTCAATTATTTAGTGTGTCTTCATGGGCAGCTCTGCAGCAACTGAAGGGAAGAAACAGGCAAAGGGTCACTAGCTGCACGTTTCTGATCCTAAAACCAATGTTACATTGGCAACTATAGTCACGAGGAATAAAATTAGTCTGGCCTACTGTAAGTGTGAACCTGTGAAATGTCTGTGTCTGAGTTTGTTACCCTAGGCTAACTTTGTAAGTATCGGAGAAGCATGGACATCTTTAGTGGGAAATGCATTTCATCCTATGGTAGAAAACTAATTATTTTTCTCTGTAAAGAAGACCAGGGTGACATGTTCAGACTTAAGATACTGAATTTCTACATCTAAAGTTAGGACTCAAGTGATCTTGACCAGCTACAGAGAACCGATGCTCAAGGCTGCCTATTCATTTCATCTAAAATGCCACTGGATTTCTGTACTGACTTTGTAATAGCAACCAGCAGCTAAGATTTCCCTCTACTGGACAAGTAGTTTAAGCACAGTTTGTTTGTGACTCTCTAGCCTAATGAATCCACCTTTTCTCTGCATGTGGCACAGCTTCAACAAAAGGGTAAAGTATGGCCCCAGGTTGTAACCTAGTCTACCAAACCTTGCTACTGAGGAGGAGAGGCAGGCAATTTTTTTTTTTTCCAAAAAGATGCGGGGATTAAATTCGAGTTTTCCACTTCCTACGTGGAGGTTTATTTTCTAAGAGAATAATAGTAGTGGCGGCTTCAAACAGAAGACAGAACCTCAGTTAGGACTGTGAGAAAAAGGGCACAGCTGCTTGCGTTCAGAAAAAGGCAAAGAGAGCCTAAGTAGACGAAGCCAGGAATTCTCTTTTCAGAGTTCCCTTATACTGAGAGTGCTAACTGCTGTTAAACACCTAGTTTGGCAAAGCCTGGGCACCTGACTTCAGGAGCCCAGACCTAAGCCTTACTCTTTGGGTTTTAGTCCTCCTTTATAAAATAAGAAAAAAGTCCTTCTCTGCTTTTCAGGGACACTGTTAAAACAACCAGATAGATCAGAGATTCTCAGGGGATCAGATATTGAGGTAATGTCACGGTGTGAGTATTTTAAGATTTTACGCTACATCCTTGTATCCTTATGATCTCATGTTCTTGGCCTTTGAAAATGTCTATCTTTATAGGGAGAAGGAAGAGTATGAAAAGGAAAATGTCAAACCACACACACACAAAAATCTTTAGCCTCTTACATGGAATATACAGTAATTACTTCCAATCCTGGTATAAGGGCTGGTGGCAGTTGTTGAGCTTTTTATAATGAGCGCTTAAGAGGATGGGCATTATGTAATGCCCAATTCCAAAAGTATTTTATGTTCTCTGACATCTCCTGTCATGTTTTTGATAAAGGTTGAGCCATTAGGCAAATTCCTGAGAGACTACTGTGGTGTAGTTACCTTCAGAGGTGCCAGTAAATGTCTATCCATTTGTTCTGGTTAATTCGCCTTAAAAAACCTCATTTTGCTTTCTCTGTAGTTGTGATGGCTACAATGCAAAAGGAAACAATTGGCACACTAGAAGGGGATGAAACAATAGCATTCTGCTGTTCAGAAATGGTACTCCCTGCAGGAATTAAACCATGAGCTGGACACCGAGTTCCAGCTCGCACCTCTTGCCAATTTGTCCCTGGAGTCTTTACTGAAATAAAAGGAAGTTGGACTAGTACTGACAGGGATGATCTAAACTCTAAGTAGCATCTGTATAGTAAAATAAAATTTAAAAAAAGACTACAAAATATTTTTACAGTTGAAAGGCAGACACATGGAAGTCAGGGAATGCAGAACTGAGATGTTTTAAGCAACATCAGTTTGGCCTCATTTGTGTCTGCATCTTTTGCTACATGATCTGAGGCTTCTTTTTATAGGATTCCATCAGTTAAAGAGAACAAAGGCTGGTACCTCATCTGTGTCGAGTTATTCAGTGCTTCTTCTACAAAACTGGGATTAGACAACTTTGAATTTTCAGTTTGTCCTAAACACCTGATTGCATTTTTTTAATAACTGGAAGGTACATTCTCAGTATTTCAATATATGAAGATTTATGAAATTTACAGGAGAAAACCCTGGAAATCAAGATAATAAAAAAAAATTCTGAGAGTTAATTTCCTCCCTTCTTTTCAAAGTATTATTTGCGAGAGCTTTCTCCTGTGAATGTCTACTCAGTGCTTCAGCAAATCTAATCTGATTATACACAGATCTAACGTTATTTTAGACCATTTTATGAAGCACATCACAATCACTATCTTCACGGACAGATTGGAAAACTTTAATTTTTCTCAGTGCCATCCAAAAACTGACAAAAAGGGGAATTCCATATTCTAAGTCCCAAGCTAGTTTTCTGTCTACTGAAGGTCATGAACTTACAATAAATATTTTTTAAATCCAGAACTTATGTAAACATTTCATTTCACAATATGCTGGACTGGAAATGGCCTACTGTTTATTTTTATACTTTGAAAGAGTATTTCCCACGCAGTGTTACACCTGAAAAGGTTGGCATGCAGTGCAATAAAGAGCTGATACTGTCAAAGAAGCACGTGGAAGAATATTTATTTTAATGTGACTCCATGAAGACTATTTGAGCAGAAACAACAGCATTGACCTCATGCTTTGAGAAACATGGTAGACAGACTGTTTTACAAGAGGCCATACCTATGTATTTAGGTATCACCAATAGACCGCTATATTACTAAATACCATTAGAGGGATGCATTCATGACTTTGAATAT
The DNA here is from genome assembly GCF_034638445.1 of Ciconia boyciana. Taxonomy (NCBI): domain Eukaryota; kingdom Metazoa; phylum Chordata; class Aves; order Ciconiiformes; family Ciconiidae; genus Ciconia; species Ciconia boyciana. Next base: position 27,897,753 of record NC_132934.1, on the reverse strand, counting down.
ATTGCAATGCAGAGGATGTCTGTATGTGCAACATACTGCAGTATGTTTCTGAAAGCTGGTTGCAAACTAACGATTACATTATCTCCCACAGGCAAAGATGGCTAAAGCAGCCAGATTAGTCCTGTAGCTTAACTTGGTTCTATTACTGAATGGCTGACCTTAATTTCGTTGAGATATTTCTTCTTGTGTGAAGTACCAGTCCAGCTTCCTACATTCCTGAAAACTGTCTGCCAGTGCCATCACTGAATCCAGCAGATTTCACACACTCCTCTATCTCACAGGACTCTAAGGAGACTGAGGAAACACTGTGTGCATCATGTAGGCTGACCAGAAAGTATGGAAGACAGTAATAATCAGGGACGCATCAGAAGAAATAACAGGCCACCAGAAGGAAAAGGGAAGAATGCTAGTGACAGGTGAAGTTATACAAAAATGAAAAAGCACAAGTCCTTCAGGACATCCTTATTTGCCATTCCCACATTTAAAGATTATGGTGAAAGCAGATTTCTGTACACATAAAATTCAAACTTCTGCATAAGAATCACCACTTACTTGGCACTGCGCTTCTTTTTAAAAAGATGCATAATTTTGCTTGGATTGCAAAGCTTGACCACTGCACTTCTCTTTAAAGCAGCGGCACAACTCTCCACTTGTAGACCGCAATGCCCATTACAGCATGGGATGTGGGCACAACAAAACCACCTTCCCCAAGCCTTCTCTTCCCCACACCCAGCCATCCACCATTTCCTACAGAAAGCACCTCTGCACGGGACTTCAATAAACAGCACTGCAAGGCCGGCCCCGGGCACCCATCCCACAGCCCTGGTGCGAGGCTCTCTGAGTCAGCGCGGCGGGGCAGCAGCCAGGCCCCCTTCCTGCCCACCTCACACCGGCAGCCCACAGGAAAGCAAGGGAGAACTATGTGGCTCCCATGTTAGCAAGAGAAACGCTACACCCAGGTAGCGAGGCCCTGAAGGTCAAGCCTGAGGCTGGACACAGAAACAGCCCTCCCACTCCCCGAAAAACGCTCCCTCCACAGCCACGGTGGCCGACGGGACCATATGAGACAAGACGACGGGTCACACTGCGCCTGCGCCTCCTGCCCCGCCCACCCAACAGGCGTCCCCACGGCTGGTGCCACGTGCCGCGAAGGGGGCAGTGTAACCCCCCCCCGCGCGGCCCTCGGCGATCGCTACTTGGTACAGCCCACTCGCATCTCCTTGCCGCCTCCTGCCTCTCCGCGCATGCGCACCCACAAGGACCCTTCTTCGCGCTGCTGATTTCGCGCCGTTTGAAACCTGGTTCCGCCGCGGTGCCGCGCGTGCGCAGCGGTCGGAGCGGCGCTTCCCCGCCTCCCCGCGGGGTTGTGCGCCTGCGCGCCGGGCGCGCGTCAGCGGTGCGCGCCGGAGGTGGCGTCGGGAGTCTCGTCGCCGCCGCCGCCGTCGCCGTCTCGCGGGAGGTGGTTGCCGGCGCCGGTGTGAAGCGAAGCGCGGGAGCTGCCGCCATGACCTCTGCCTTGGAGAATTACATTAACCGTATCCTTCCAGCGGGTGGAAGTGTCCCGGGGCAGCCCTAGGGGCGGCGGGAATGGGCCTTCTCTCTCCTTCGCGCCCGTGGGGATGAGGGAAGGCCGGGTGCGGGGGGCCCAGCGGCTCTGTGCCACTGAGGGGCGGGCGGCGCTCGGGCCCGGGGGCTGGTGGCTGCAGCATGGCGCGGGGTTGCGTGCCAGAGCTACTGCGGGCATCCGGTACCTCCCGGCCCGGCAAGGTGTGAGCTGCGAGGACATCCCCAGCCCTAGGCAGGTTGCTGAAGGGCCTGTGAAAAGCATATCGGCCGGCGTCTCTGGCCTCCTGCGTCCTGCTCCCGCGGGCCCCTGCGTTGCTTTGGTCCTTCCTGGTTGGCTCTCTCGGTTTCTCTTTACGTGAGACTGGCTTAGCAGGTAGAATGGAGGTTACAGGAGCCCCAGAGAATAGGGTCCCCTATAGCCTCTAGTGCTGCAAACCTGAACCGTGATGAGGAACGAGATTCACAATGGGCCTCGCCCCTTAAAGGGTTCTTAACATGTGTTTAGTTATCAGCTTTACATCGTTTGCTCAAAAGCTTTGAGTTGGTGTTCTTGGAATCCTTTTCTTACTATTTTTTTTACTCCTTAACCTATGGGCATTTTCAGTTTTATTCACAAACAGTAAGGTACTAACCCAAAATCATTCAGGATGATGGATATGTGATCATCAAATTGATATAGTCTGATCTTCAGAGTGAGTGGATGTACAGTGCCAGACTTGAGATTCCCATTGCTAAGCTGTTTTTAAGGACTTAGCTTGAAGTGTTTATAAAACTGTTGTTGCAATTTTGGGGTAGTGCAGTTAGTAATGGGAAGAGAGGTGAACTCAAATCTTAGTCTGCTTTTAATGGTGTTTGTGTATGGCTCTCCATGATTTAAAACAGATTGTCATAAAAAATACTGTGTTGTCAAATGTTACTATCAACCATGCTGCTTTTTTTAAACAAAAATTGAAATGCTATAGGCTCTTATGGCTCCTAAAAATGCTAATGGCTCCTAAAACTTACATTATGTATGAAAGTTTCAGAAAATGCTAATGGTTCTATTTCAGATCTCTCTAAACATTTCCTTAATGAACTATTAGGTACTGTTGCAGTAATTACTTCTGATGGAAGAATGATTGTGGTGAGACTTGTATTTTTTCACATCTTATTTTGCCCCCATAAAGAACTTCCATCATGGCAATAAACAAACTGTGCTAGGATATTATCACTTATATGTTCACACATTTACAATTGTTTTTTTTTAAAGCTTTATGACCATTATTTTATATTGTACGATTTAAACAGTTACTGGTTGTTACCTGTCAGCTTTGTCCTTTAATAAACTTGTGTGTGCAAATGCTTTGACTTTTTGTCAAATGTCCTTTTCTATAGCAATGCACAAGAAAATGTATTTGTTTTTCTGTTCAGCAATTTGGTTTCCATCTAAAATGTCCTCTTTCTTCAGTAAGCTCTTCAACTTTCATGCTAAAACCATTTCTTCTGTGTGATTATAGAAAAACATCAGCTGATAATTGCTGAAGAATTTTTATGGGATTCTCTTTAAGCCTGAAAAGCTGAGGACTGGCAAACTATTATATATTAGACTGTATAATGTTTTGGGTTTATTGCTTCTTTGTTTTTTTTTTTCTTGTATTCCTTTTTTTTTTTTTTCCCTCTATCTTTTATTCTCTTGTGTTTTGAGTTTAACTTAATGGTATGATCTTTGCGTGAGGATTATATCTTCCTGTCTGTCTGTACTTAGCTTTGTGCAGCCTCTGGAAAGAGAAAATGGTACTTTTAGCAGAAAGATAGTAGCTTCACCAAATCTTCTGTCTGGTTGGAGTCAGTCTGGTAAACTTTGTGTTGTGATACAAGATACTTTCTACCAAAAGGATTTGAATGGAATTGGTATATGTGACTCATCGTTACATGGTTAGATGGTATAAATGGGTATTATTACTGTTTGAATGATGGTGTCTTACATGAGTTTAAATTTCTTAACCAATTACTGATGGTAAATTAAACAAATTAACTATGTTATAATTTTTCCCAATACATATTGAAGTGTCACAGAAATTCTTCCTTTTGTGTGTTTTGGAGGTGTTTTTGAGTCATTTTGTGGAACCAAGTTAATCTCCTTCAAAGAGACACCACTTAAAATCACATGTTAAGAATGGTTTCAATACTGTTGACCAAAAGAATCTAATTTTTCTGTTCTTTGATTTATTTAATTATTTGATTTCTGGAAACTTCCATACAAGGAAGACTAAAATAGTGTAGAAATAGTAAAATTAGTTGTCTAGAGAGCCATCATTGGTACAAGGGAAACTTTACTTCTTTTAATGCTAAAGATTACTGTAGCTGTTAGCATGAACACTTGGTAGTAAATAGAGATACTTTTTAAAAATCAATTGCTTTTAAAGTTTCATTCTCCAGCTGTTTGTGTTTAAGCCTAACAATAAAACATAAATAGAGCATCTGTTCTCTAGTGCCTTAGTATTACCACCTTGTTTAAAATATCCTTGAGAGCAAAGATGATAAATTTAAAAGGTAATTGGAGTGCTTTTATCTTTGTGTGTTTTTTCAGGGAACCCTCAAAGGTTTTGATCAGACCATTAACTTGATTTTGGATGAAAGCCATGAACGAGTGTTCAGTTCTTCACAAGGAGTTGAGCAAGTAGTGCTGGGATTATACATCGTAAGAGGTGATAATGTGTAAGTATAGCATATTCTTATTTAAACCAATTAATAAAAATTTAGTGTGTGTGTATATCTCTCTCCCTCCCTCTCTCTCTCTCTCTCTCTCATATGTATCTGTATACATCTTTATCCCCAGACATCTTGCATATTTGTATCTGTGGGTAGTACTGATTGTACTATAAAAGCTGAGGCATATTAAATAGCAAATATCTATGCTTCTGTTAACAGAAGTGATTGCATTGTAATGTTAAGATATTGCTGGTCTAGATTTACTGAGCTGTAAATTAACCAGCTTGTGTACTGATAGCAATCTAGGAAGGGTCAGTATAAAGCTCAGCATTTTCCTTTCTTGAGTCTAGGCATTGTGTAGATGTTCTTTATTTCAATCTGTGAATGGCAGGATCCATCGATGGAGGGAAGGATAGAAGAATGAACAAAAGATGAGATAGAGCTTATGTGCAAACAAGTCAGCAATCTAATCAAAGTTACCTTTTAACAGGATTTTTTTAGATGAGATTTTCACAGAGAACACTTTATAATCTGGAAAATGCATGAAGGTTCTGGCTTGACAGTGTAACAACTGGACAGACAAAGCCAATGTAGTGACAGGTCAAAGGCGTGAGTTGATATTTGATGTAAAATGTCGTGACAAAATTACAGTAAAAGCTCATTAAATGCGGAGAAAAGTAGCTGATGTGCCAAACAGATGGGAGGGTTACAAGAGAAGTGGGAAGAAAGCCTGGTAAGTGGGCCTGCTAGGAAGATGATTTTTGCAGCAGCATTCTGAAACTGATGGAAAAAAATTAGATTATTTTTTATCACAACTAGAAAAACAGCATGTCACAGTGACCAACATGTGAGCCTGGATAGGAATTTTAATGTTCTAATTCTCATGGATATTTCTGTACAAAGAAATGTCAAGACTTAGATTTATATCTAGGTGTGTTTATCTAACATCATTGAGAAAGCGGATCGTTTTGGAAGGCTTTCATCACTTGACTTAAGCTTTTCAGCAAAAATAAATAAATTGACAAATGTACAAAGGTAGGGCTAAGCATGCTACTCTAACAGTAACTTTTCATTCAAATCATACCAATGTGTATAAAAAGCCAAATAATTCTTTAATACTCTTCTTCCTATAAGGATGCTGAATTTCAGTATGTTAAAAGTTTAAAAGTTGCATGAATACAGAATTATTCCTTCTAATGAATATGTTCCTGAGTTTGTCAAGTTTACAAAAAATATAATACTTTCTATAAAAGAATGTTTTGAGCACAGCTATAGAGGTAATTGGTTGCTGTGAAATCAGGATTGGTATAAGGAGATGGGGAGATAATTGCTTCATTTAATTTCATCTAGCTTTTTCTGTTCTTGAAAAAGGAACATAATCTGACACAAGTTATGTATAAAGGTATTTCATTGTACACTGTAAAACTTCATTGTGGAACTCATTGCTGCAGGATGTAGCAAAAACCAAAAATATAAATTTGTTCAGAAAGCTATTGGATGGATTAATGTAACATAGTTTCTGGTGGCTGTTAAGTCATTTTGTAGATACAGCCACTAGCTCCTAAGTCTCTGAAGTGGTGAGTAGGAGGATACGCCAGAAAGATTAGACTTTTTGTTCTTATTTTCCTTCTGGGTTAGTTCTCATCCTGAGCTAGTATGACTTCTATTACCTTCACCACCTTTTGTCTTTAAGGCAGTTTTACTGAGTCCACTAGTGTTTTAGTCCAGGTAAGTCTTAACATAGCATAGGTGAAATATATATTCTCCCTTGGATAAAATAATATTTCACTGGGTTGTGTTGAAGGAAATTGCCTTGCTTATCTGATGCTGTATGCACTTATAAATTGCTATAGTTAGACATTACTCTTGAAAAGTTATTCTCTCTCTAAAAGGTTTCCAGTTCTTGTTTCAGAGGCTAACCTACTGCCTAAAACAGACCAGTAGTATTTGGTTCGTATAACCTAAATCTTTAAAAAAAAAAACACCACCAAAAAACCTTCCTTTAGGCTCTACTTATAGCCATCAAAATTTGAAGTTCAAAGGACAGAGCTCTACAATTTAAAAAGAAAAAAAAAAAAGAGGGGGGAGGTGTGTCTTCCCTAGCATATTAATTTTGTGGCTTTCCAGATTTGCACCAGGGGATTTCAACAAATGATAACCTGTTTTTTATTGCAGTGCTGTCATTGGTGAAATTGATGAAGAGACAGATTCAGCTCTTGACTTGGGGAATATTCGAGCAGAACCTTTAAACTCAGTTGTGCATTGAAAAGATGAAAGTGCACAGGGACTCTGTAAATCTTTGGTTGTACAGACCTATTTAACAACATGGATGATTTTTACAAATTGTGTTTAATATGTTTCGTCACCAGTTTTTTATTAGGAATATGTTGTAGTTTTGCATGTAAATAAAGTTTCTACATTTTACTAAAGATGCTTTCATTGACTTTCCTTTGGGACTTCATGCTGCATAATTTCACTGTAAAATACATACGGGGAAATGCAAGCAATATCAGTGATAGTCCTGATATTGTGTATATATACTGTGTTATTAAAATGAGATCTCATTCCTAAAGGTAAACCAAGGCTTTTTGTGTTAACTCAGGATTATTTGGAGGTACATTGTGTAACAGTCAATTTGACCATCTCTAAAATGTAGTTCTGGCTGTAAATTGAAAGCTGGGTTTTGTGATTTTTTTTTTTTTGGGTTTGTGTATGGAGTGTAGAAATCAAGAATGTTAAAAGCTCTCATAGTCAAATTAATGACTTATGGATGTAATAGGGTTTTTGTTGTTTATCAAACATTATTCTCTAGTCCCCAAGACTATACTAGAGGTGCAGGAGTTCTTAGTGCCTTAATGCTTGCAGGCAAATTAAATTGGAGAAAGAAAGACTTTTGATCAGGAACATAGAACCTAAACCACATGTATTTGAAGCCCATTAAAATTCCAGACCAACTCATTCTCTGTCTTCTCCTCTCAGCAGCTGTTGTGTTGCTCAAAATTTGGGTAAGATCTGTAGAAAGAGAATTGTGTGTTTCCTAATGTGTAACCATTGTCGTTCTAGAGTATAGTTTAGAAGACGCAGGAGTACCCTAGAGAAATTATTTATTTTGAATGAAACTTGCCATAATACTGAATATAAGGATCACATGTAACCCTAATAGACCTCTTCTACATCAGCAACAGCCAAGTTGAGTGGGACAAGCTCTGTGCAGTATATTGTGTTTTAGGCCACATCCTATTCACTACCCAGCAGAAATACTGGTATGGTGGCAGCAAGAAGACATTGGTACTATTGGACAAAGTTGCTTTCCTTATCCTCTAGTGTGCCAATAGGTCCAATATTTTTTTTCCCCCATATATAAATGTGCTGTTGGAAAAAAAGTGTTATTTTAATGTACATATTTGGTTTTTTATATTGATTGTAATATTAAGTGGGATTTGGTACTTTTCATTGCGAGTTCACTGTTTGGAAACCAAATACATTGAACTGAATATATTTTTCTCTGTGCAATCTGGCTCTCAATTCTTGTAGCTTCCAGCTTGTTTTCTGAGATTGTTTTTGGTAGAGCATGTGAAGCCCAGCAAACTCCTTTAGCCATCTTGTGACCTAGTAAAGTAATGTCTTGTAGTTTTCTGTCCACGTTTCTGCAGGGAATTGCTGAGCAGACATCGAGTAAGGCAAACTGGGGTTTTTCAGTGATTACTGAAAGTCAGTAAATTCTGGCTGTAATTCATTATGTCAAAAGAATTGACCGGTTTCATTAAGCAGTCAATGAAATTGTGTATAATGAAAAGCCCTTTTGCTACTGAAACACTGATACTGGCACAAGAGAAAAGTATAGAACGTATTGATAAAGGACAAATAAAGCAGATTATGTAAATTAGCTACTTTAGGGCTCAGCAGAAAAAAAATGCAGAGGCAAAGATAGTAGAATCAGGATGAGCTGATTTTAAATGCACTACTTAACCTTGGTGAGGAATTATGTTTGAAGCTGAGTTATGGAATGTCTGCATATGGAGACCATCTGCCTCGAGTACATCATTTGCAATGCAACTCCTTGGTCCTGTGTTTGGCTGAGGACTTAAAATATGATGAGCTGCTGATGTTAGTTGAAACTTATTTTCTCTATCCTTAAAGTGATGATTTCAGATGCAAAGCTGTGGAACCAAGGTGGTGAAGCTGATCAGTAAAATCCAGGGAGTGACCAGATGAGAATTCTGAGTAGTTTAGGAATTGCTGAAGCAGGAAAAACATGGTCTGTAAAATAATAGGTTCACACAGTTAGGTGTTTAAAACACAGATTGCAAACCTTGTCTTCTTCCCTTCAGGTGAGTGACCTCAACTCTTGCATGCACTCTTTCTGGACCTGTGAAATTGTGTGTGCAGGGTGGGAGGGCTTACAGCTTAAAGAAGTTAAAATGTGTCATCACTCACAGGCCAACGTGAACTTAGGGCATTCTCAAAGGGGTTGAGAAAGATAAGTTTAAACTCCCTTTCAGAAGAAGATCCTAACAAAAACTGGCTGCACGTAGCCCAAATGGGTTGATAGGCAGTGCATTGTCAAACTGATTCTTCTGCAGTGAGACAGGCAAAGGATGGCCAGCTCACGGGTCTGATTGGGACTGTGGACAGTAACTCAGCCCTGCCAAGACGGAGCCTGCTCAGAAGCAAAGTTCTGTCTAAAACCTTAAAACTGGCAGCTTTGGAGTTTGCTTACCTTCATGCTTAGACAGCAGCAATGTAAAGCTTTTCAGACTTGTGATTTTTGGCTTACACTCAAATTTTGTTGCAATTTCTGCACCAAATTTTGCTTCAATTTGATGCCATTGGTTTTGGTCTGGATTTGACCAAAGCCTCTTCTAGGTGTACTGGTGAAGGGATCAAAGCCAGGAGACCCACTCAGAAGGGGTTTCTTGAAATCGAATCTAGGGCCCAATATGCTTTTAAAAATAAGATTAAATTACAGCCTTGTGAACTTATAGGAGCTGTAATCTATAGCAGATAACTAGGTCCCTGTAAGTATATGGTGGAGAGAAAGCACTCAGGAAAATGGTATTTGATGCAGGAAGTTGAATTATAACCAGTCTGAAACAGTATTTTTACTGAATCAAAGCTGTTGTGCAGGCCAGCTAAAAAATAGGTCACCAGTGAAAGTTAATAATTTTTTGTATCATTAGTTTACTTTCATAAAATGAATCAAAGTAGGAAAAATAAATGGGACTGAAACCAGAAAGTGGACATAGAGTGATGGCTTTGTATTAGTCATTCTAAAAAAGAAAGCTAGAGAATATTAGTCCCCAGAGGAGGAGTCTAAGGTGGAAGCTCAGCAAGTGTGAAGGCTGCGTCTGTGTCTTGACTCTAGGTGAACGCACACTGCAGCTAGTGTAGGAAAAGTGTTGAAAGTAGTAAAGAGGTAAAACATAGAGGAAATGAAGCAGTAGAGCTGAGTTTTTGAGAGGAAAAGTTATCTCCTCAGATGCTGAGGAGGTATGAAAGAAGACTTGGAATGGGAAAAGCACTGTAGGTCATTGTGTTAAGCCAATCAGTGTGTGCCAGCTGGCCGGGGCAAAGGTTCTCCTTGCCGTTTCCCACTAACCATACAGATGCAACAAAGCAAATGTCTCCTAGAAGACAAGAAGTAATATTGTCTGCAAAAAGCCTTTGCTTTATTCTTGCTGGATGGAAAAGTACTCTCAACAAAAAAAGGGGTAACTCCCTTTTCAGACTTGAAGGCACTCCCAGTGATTTCTGACCACTGTGGCCATATGATTGTCAGCTGGCTCCTCAGGGTACATGAAGAGCCCTGCTGAGGCAGGAAAAAAGGGTTGTAGTCCATAGTGTTCTTGGAAACTGTTTTTTCCTGCAAAGAGCCTAGATTAAAGATTCAATAAATAACAGGTGATGTTCAGTAAAATCCAATGTGTCCTTGCAGAATAATAAACCAATTTTACAAAAATGGGCAGGGCAGCGAAAGGTGATGCTGAGGACAAAAGGAAGTAACGCTGAATTGAAGGTAATTGTCATATTCCATTAAGTTTCCTGCATTGCCCTAGGTTGGTCACTTCCTCCTTTTGTTTGTTTAATAGAGATCTTGGAGTGAAAGGACAAGTCTTGACTAGTACTGGAAAAGGATGCCTCCAGTGAAATGACTGAGCTGGCTTATAAAGAGATTCATTAAATTCATTTGGTGTGCATGAAGTAATGCAGAAGCCATCTTCTGTGGTCCAAGGGCAATTTCCCTAATTGCAGTCCACCTCAAGTGCCTCCATGTCCACTTCACATATTTGCAGTCAAAGTTCTTCAAATATTACATGACCTACCGGCAGGTTACTGGATTGAAAGAACATGGATTCTGTTTTGAGGACTTATTCCAACAGTGGAGAATTTCTGTATGACTCAACCTTCACTATCAACTGTAGCCTGTTATCCTTAGTCCCTGGAGTTAGTGTTTATCCTCCAACCCATTTTATAAGTAAAGCAACGGAGAGACGTATCAAACACACTGTGCTAGAGCTGAAAATAAAACATGAGTGGTTTGTTTGACAGATTTATGTCATGGCCATCGCCATACTACTTTCACAGGAAATGTACCAGATCTGTATGCTTGAGTAAGTGCCTTGTACCTGTGGTAACAAAATTCCACCTTTTCGCTTCTGCTGCGTGAAGCTGTACTCCGCTGAGAATTTTATTCTGCAGATTCCCACAGAAATGATCCTAAATACCAGGGTTGTGTTCTCAGTGCATTGGTAAGAGGATTTAATTTATTCCACAGTTAACATGACAAATACCAAGATATGGGCTGTTGTTCCTTTAGGAATTAAATGACAATGACCATGAAGGAACTTCTCAAGAAGGTAGAAGCCCCAGTTGGAGACACTCAGAAACTATGAATGTGATTCATGTCAGTGAAGCATCGAGATGGTTTGTGATTGCTAGTTATATTTGGTCTATGGTACTTCTGCAAATGTGTGTCTCTTTTGCATCTTCAAGCTGCAGGTTTTAAGGAGTTGTGGTGCCAACCGAAGAAAGCACAAGGCAAGGAGACAGGCAATACTAACTCTGTCTCAATTTTTGGTACCTGTGTATGCGACTCTACTGATTTTTACTAATTGTGTTCTTACCTCTGCTTTCCAGTTGGGGAAACTGCAGTTTAGTGATTAGAACCATGAAAATAAGTCTGTGGATTTTTTTTTTAAGTGGAAGAGAGTTCTTCAGTCACAGTGAAGATCCGGAAAAGCTGTGTCACATCAACCAGTCTCAGCTTCCCTGTTGCTTAAATAATAAGGCATACTTCATGTATCAGGTATTCTGTGACAGGTACGCTGTGCCCCCGCCTCCGATAAAGATCAGGGCTTTTAACATGGCGATCCCTGGCTTTTTGTGCCTCATTTCCATGCCTTTTATGCTCAGCCAGGCACGTACACAGCTCGGCAGGACAGGCAGGACCCCTTGGTCACCGGACGGGGTCCACAGCCGGTGAGGCGCCTGGGCGCGGAGAAGCTTCTAGATCGTGACCAGTTATGACCACAGCTCAGATCCGACCCAGGGTACAAACGGGGCGCCGCCGGAGACCCCCTTTGAGTGCGGTCTTCTCGGAGCAGCGGGCCGGTGTTCGGGACCTCTCCCCTCGGGCTGGAACGCGACCTGAGGAGACTTCCCGGGACTGAGTGCCCTCCCCTCCTGTGGTGAGGGATTTCTTCTGGATATGTCCTTGAGTGAGCCCTCCCCCCGCCCCGGGTGAGCGATTGTATCTTCTGGGTACCCACGAGGGAGAGTTCCCCCTTTGTGAGTGAGTGTGCGTGCACACTTCGGGTCATCGTTCTTGTGTGGAATTCTTGCCGTGTAGTAACAATACCTTGACTGACACCTCGAACCTGTTATATATTAAATGTTATCAGAGTGTTGACTGGTTTTGGTTTACCCCTGTTTCTCATCAGTTCCTGTTGTGTGGTTTTTGGCTGTTTTGTGAAATAAAGTTATTTGAGCTTGTCCCTCGTTTGAGGTAGTTTTAGTGTACCTCTGTGACATATTCGCAGACAAAAAAACCACAAAACTCAGACGTGCCAGAAGGTGCTATCTGTACAAACCAAGCCTTGAGGTGAGGGAGGGAAAACTGGTACCAGGCTTAGGTTGAAAACATAGGACAGAAGATAGTAAAGAGCCAGGCATTTATCTTGGAAATCCTGTTTCCAATAGCCTCTTCCAGTGTGCTATATTCTATCTCAGGGTCCTTTTCAGGGCCCTTTTTTTTACAGTAATTTTTACAGTAATGGCAGAAATGCTGACATTTCTTCCAGTAGCAGCATTTTCCCTGAAGAAAATAAAAGCTCCGATGACGAAGGTAGGAATCCAAGCTGAAAACAAAATAGCCTTCAGACTTTTGCCAAGAACTACTTGCTAGGACTAGAAACCTGACCTTATCTAGGCGGTAATATCTTCCTTCCTGGAGCCTTGCAGCACGTTCCAGGAACTCTGGAACTTACGTTGAACAACGTGCTGCTGCCGTTCAGCCTTACATCAGTAACAGTGCCACTGAATGCCAAGAAATTGCACTCCACACTGAACTTCTTGCCTGCTACTTGCACTTCTAGATGAAAGGTGTTTCTTACTGGAGGGAGCACGAGGGCATGTGCATGTACCGCTCTCGTCCACTAAAACATCTTTAATGGTTGTCCCACCATCTTCTTTTTGTTTTATAGTCTAAATTTATCTTATCTTTGATTCAGTGTTGATTTTTCTAGCAGTGATGATGACAGTGCTCTGCATAGAAACTGGAGTGGAAATTGTACAGATGGAGAAATTGAAGAAGCTGGATTTGAAGTAGCGAAATCCATAAAAAATAGAAGTAACGATAGAAACCTGTTGAATGTGGGCAAAGTTAGGTTTTACAGCAGTGCTCGTTATAGTGAAGTTCTCTTTAACACAGATAGATACAATTATTGTGCATGTTATTCATATTATGAGAAATACTGATAAATTGTGAGAAAACATTCTCTACTCAGGAATATTTTAAGGCATCAGAATTTCATATGGAAGCTTCATATCCTAAAATGTTAGTTTTTAATTATGGTTCTTGCTTTGGATTTTCGTGCTTAAATCTTTGGGAATTCTCACTTGTATAATTTCAGACTTCAACTCTGCTTATGATGCAGATGGACACCTGTATGCAGATGAACACTGTGATGTTTCTGCAAACTGTCTGACCAGAGTTGCTGGTGGTATATGGCAAGGATCTGCAGTATTTTGCACTGATGGGACATGCAGGTGACGTAGTGTCCTCAGATACAGGGGATAGATTGCTAAAATTGTATTCAAGGCAATATGCGTGCAAAAGACCAGGAAAAAACATGCAGCAATAAAACCCCTAGCTCTTTACAACCATTTCAAACTCAGTTTATAGCATTGCCAACGAATAAAACCAGTTCTTGCCAACTGCCACCTAAGTACCACTTCATTTATACCATTTCATTTATACAGACCAGATTTACGGGAGTTCTGTTTTGCAGCAAGTTGCAGTGCTGAACAGAAGCCAAGGCAGGAAGTGATTATGGCTAAGGAGCTGATGCTGATTGAAAATGTGTGATGCTGTAGAGGAAATATCACACAATAGAACCTCAGTTAGTTTGGAAATAGATTTCAAAAACAGGGCACATTATGATGTAAACAGTCAATAAGACTGGGGCCCGCCTTTCTCCTAACAATCAGATCATTAGCAGTAGGAGCGTGCAGAATGGTTTCCATTATTAAACTGCGAGTGCAAAATGCATGAAAGTGCGTGGTCATCAACGCTGAATGGAAACAGCCCTCTTGCTTTTTGCCGTGTTTCTTCTACTGCTTGTCCTAACTCATCCTGGATACAAGAGTCAGGCGTAAGTGCAGTTTAAATCTAGGAAATACAAATGCTCAACGTCTTTGAAAAGGCAGGCTTAATATTCTTTTGTGTAACTATAATGGGGTAGGATTGTTCTCTGGAATTGCACTTCTGATTTTCAAGACTGCTTCCCTGAAAAGTCATCAGCTCACATTCAGTTAAAATTGTCAGGATCGAGTGGACGCAGTCTCTGATGAAAAATGGAACAGAATTCAAATATTTGGTAGAGTTAGCTATTATTATAATTTAAGCGATGATTGTTATGTGGGTGAAGGGGACACCTTCCTGTTTTATCTAGAGACTAGTTTAACATCTTGCATAGTTTATGACATCCCTCAAGTAATTTTGAGTTTTATGCTCTAACTTATGATTCCACTATTTTTCCGAAGTCCAGCCAGTGCAGAAAGCAATAAGAAAGACAAACTTCAATCTGGAAGTCATACCATTTTACTTCTGGATAAGACATGTATGATGCTCTACAACCACATTGTGTATGTCAGTAGTTTGTGGTTTGGTTCTCATTATGCTTTTTCTGAGTATCAACAGCAGAGTGCAGATGCTAGCAGAATTGCCCTTAGCTGAAAGGGAATTGCCAGGCTACCCTACTCCTAATGCCACACTTCAACACACAGGTGTACCCAGAGAAATGGTGAGAGCCTCAGTCCTTCCTGGCTGGGCCTTCATCATCTTGGGCCTTTAAGCAGCTGAGCATTATTTATGAAATCGCTGACATTTCCATGCACTCTGCCGTGGGCCACCTGAGCTTTAAGAACTTAATGAAGTGAGAAACTTCTAAGCTGACAAAGGCTCTACTACAGCACCAAGAAAGGCTTAATCAGTGAAGATAATCTGGACGTAAAGAAGTACCGATAAGTTGCAAAAGCCAGTGATCCATCATTTTCCCTGCACTTCTGGTACATATTTTTCTCTGTTTGCTCCTGTCTGCATGCCCAGAACATCTACACATCTTGTCTTCTATGTTCAAAATGAAAGCTGATTTTTCTCACAGTGACTTGGGCCCCTCATGTGACAGGTGGCAATATGCAGGTGCAGGATTTTGTTTCAGGAATAAAGTTGAAAAGTGATATAGCCAACCATTTATAGAGAGGAGATTAAATTTAGACCATGTTCAAAGTAACTTCTTCCTTGCCCCAAAATAGATGGGTTAAAAAAAAAAATCCCAAATATGTCCTTTTCTTGATTGAAGAAGGCTCAGCTCCATTGTGGATGCCAAGAAACAAACCAGGTTTCAAAGCCCAGCTTCTCTGAAATATTGGTGCATTTCCAGGGTACAGCCCTGCAACTCTTGAAAATTAGAGGACAGCATAATTCAACTTTATTAACAGTAAATACAAAGACACATTGGTGATCAGGTTGGTCTGAAGAATTGTGTAGAAAAGGGAGCTGGAATGGGCCTGTGTGATTCAGAATTCCTTGATAAATAATTTCTGCTGGGGCTACCTAGCTGCTGTGAAAGGACTGTTAGCTTTGTACTGGGTTATTTTTCCCTTGATGCTCTAGGAATACGTAAGCATGATACTGTTTCATGAAAAGCCATTGAGGAGGAGCATTTGAGTTGGATAATAACTGTCTGTTCATTCTTGCAGAGAATGTGGTTGGTTGCACGGGATTCTGATAATACCACTGGAGACAAAAAATGACTTTTCTCTAAGGCTGTGGCAATTGGCAGTTCATCAGCAAGAAGGTGACTGGCAGTAGTGTCCATGTAGATGCCATGAGTGTTTATAAATGTGAAGGAGGCATTTTTTTTTTGTTTACAAAGATGCCTTGAGCTCCATTTGACATAGAGGCATTGCTATAGATGTCTGGGGATGGGCTTATGAGGTGGGAGCAGAATTTGTTCTCCGTTTCTACAGTTAAAACAGAAATGGCAAGAGAAGATAAAAAGTGAAAATTGTCCTTGTCATTTGCGATATACAGCTGTGCTCATAAGGCCTGACTAGTCTGTGGCCCAAATTATCCTGAATAAAAGATGGACTGGGCTGCTTGCCTGTGTAACAGTCACTGTCCTTGTTGTGCTTATAGCAGTGATTAAATTAATAGCAATAATTAATGATTAATAATTCATCATAGTTAATAGGTAGTAGACTGGTCAGCTGTTGTAGTAACCTCAGCTAAAGTAGTGCTTAAGCTTAGGGAAAGGTGGTGCTATCAATTAAAAGCAATTTGCGTATTGAAGGTTGACAGTGTCAAGAAATATAGTTATCAACTTGATTTGCAAGTGCAGACAGTGAACACCATCTGCTACTGGCAATATGTAACCAAGGGGCGAGAGGAGGCATAAGTCAAACTGATGGTACAGTAAAGGCTGAATAACTGGTTGTCAACCCCTTGTCCTAGGGGCCTTTTCTAGGTATCACGCATTACCTCCCAGCACCTGCAGATTGTGCTGGTGTGCTTCTGGCTGTCATTTAGAAGAGGTCTATTGCGATGATGATTTTCATAGTCTTCTCAAACTAGCTGTACTAGGAAAAGGCATGCAAAGACATTATAATTATAAGCACATTAAGAAGCAATCTTTCACACTGCTATTTCTTTAAGCATTCTGCATTGTTAATCCGTTTCAGAAGTTAAAAGAAAGAAGTGAGCAAACAGCAACATTAGGTTAACAGAGACTGGGATGAGGAAAGATTGGGACAGCCACAAAGAGTGTAAATGGACACTGGCCAAAGGTCTTCTTGCCAATTATTTGGGGTTTTATGGGTAAATAATGGGTACAAGTGACACAGCAGTGAGAAACCTAACCCCTGTGCAGGCTGGGAGACGTTGAGGCACTGAGGAGTTAAGTGTTGGGTTATGTGATAAAAGCTCCTCTGCTTGAGGATGGTGATGGTGGGGAGGAAGGGACACTGGAATAAAACCCAGCCCCAGCTTTGCCCAGGCCCATCACAGGAGCCATCAGCCCATCAAAGCCCCATCTACACCAGCCCAGGGGAGCAGAGAAGCCCAAGGGTGGGTAGGAACCCAAATTTAGGGACTCAGAGGAAGGCACTTGCTGTCTGGGCCGCTCCCAGGAGAACCTCAGCCCCATGGTCCAGGTGTGAAACCATCAAGATGAGACAACAGCTCAGCTACGGGGAAGACTGAGTGTCTGTGCTTGGCTGCTGGAGGGATCCACATTGTACATACCTATATCTAGATACCTTATGTGTACAGACATATGCATATATGTATCTTTGTATCTATAAATATACATATCTTTGTACCTTCCCCATCAGGCTACTGGATTTGCCAGCTTGCTCACTGTAAGTACTGAGTAGCTCGATTGCCCTGTTAGGATGAACTGTAAACAAGTAAATGATCTTCCAGGCAAAAGAAGAGCCCCTAACGGGGCTGAAGATGTGCTTGATCCCCCTGTAGGATAGTGTACCTAAATCAGAGAGTTCAAGGCAATAAGAAATGAGGTTTGTGACAGGAGTCCTGGGCAACTGGATGAGTTGGTGCTGCTGAGGGGAAAAGCTGATTGACTCACTGTTGGTCTGGCATTGTATCAAGCCTGTGCCACATGAATGCTGAAGACCTGTGGGCTCATGTCCTGGCCTGGCTCATCCCCATGGCCCTGCCCAGCCATCCTGGGGCTGTGTCTGACCCTGGTCACCCTCAGCAGGCCTCATCCTGATGCTGACCCTGACCTGGGGACAGACTTCCCAGTTGACTCGTTACCAGGAACTTGCCTGGTAATCTGCACTCCTGGTTGGACGTGACCACAATCTTCAGGTCCACCCTGCTTGCCTTGCTCCAGAGCAGTGGGACTGGGCTCCATCTGGCAATGCCCCTGCTCCCACAGCTCCATCACTGCTCACAGCTGGAGCTGCAGCTCAGTGCTGGGAGGTACCTCCAGGCCAGACCTGTGTGGTCCCAGTCCCAGCAGCGACCGTCAGGTACAACCTCTTCCAGGCCTCAGGAGCTAAAGCTATGGTCTCAGTGGGGTTTCTTTTGCTTCGCAAGATTGACACCAGGTGCACAACTGCATGTTCAAATGAATTGGCATCTATGCCAAGGAGACAGATATGCAGACCTGTGTTTCGGCTTTGTGTCCAAAACAGATAATGTCTGCACAGGCCCTTTCAGCAGATAGAGGTTGCCTCATGGAGGGATGGCCAGCCTTCTGTAGGAAAGTACCCCAAAGATCCCCATGTGTGGCTAGATTTTCGATGGAGACCTTGCCCTTGGCTTCCTACTGATAGTGTATCACTGCTGAAGACCAGCGAGCAGTTCAGCATGCCCATTAAAATTGCACCTCTCCACTCTGATTTCAAGCATCATGGACACCAAAGCTGTTGAGACCATACTAGTGGCTGGCTGGCTACAAGACATGCTGTCCTCATTTCGGCTGGGATAGAGTTAATTTTCCTCCTAGTAGCTGGTATAGTGCTGTGTTTTGGATTTTAGTATGAGAATAATATTGACAACACACTGATGTTTTGGCTGTTGCTAAGTGGTGTTTACACTGGTCAAGGACTTTTCAGCTTCCCTTGCTCTCCCAGGTGCACAAGAAATGGGAGGGGGCACAGCCAGGACAGCTGACCCAAACTGGCCAAGGGGCTATTCCATACCATATGATGTCATGCCCAGTATATAAACTGGGGGGAGTTGGCTGGGGGGCAGCGATCGCTGCTCAGGGACTGGATGGGCATTGGTCGGCGGGTGGTGAGCGGTTGTATCACTGGTTTTTTTTTTTTCCACTTGGGTTTTGTTCCTCTCTCTCTCTCGCTGTGGTTGTTTTCCTTCTCATTACAATTTATTATTATTATTATTATTATTATTATTATTATTATTATTATTATTATTTGTTGTTGTTGTTGTTCCAATTATTAAACTGTTCTTATCTGAACCCATGAGTTTTCTTACTTTTGCTCTTCTGATTCTCTCCCCCATCCCACCAGGGATGGGAGGGTGAGCAAGCAGCTGTGTGGTACTTAATTGCCAACTGGGGCTAAACCACAACTCATGCAAATACCATTCTGCCTCTGTATAAACTGAAGAACATGGCATGAAAAATAGCTTGCTATAAAAAAAATTTAAACTGTATTATCTGTTACTGAAACAAGATCTATAGTTTTAATATTATTGGAGGGCACCAAAGGCTACACATAGATATGTATTGGTGCATTCAGGGCTTTATAGAATGCACTTCTCACATGATCTTTCCCTTTTTTGTAGCTATGATGCTCCAGAGCAGCTGGAGTGTTATAAACTATAGAACCAGGATTCACTCCTGTTATGAAACTTCATGCTGCAATTCCAGTATATAAGCCATAACTGTCCAGCATTGAAACTTTCTCTGGTGATGGGAGGCTCAGAAAGGAAAGTTTTTTTTCCCTGTGTATCTGGAATGGCCTCAGACTCCAATTTCTCCAACAATCTTAATTTGACCTTTCAGGACTGAATCAAGACCATTCATCTTTCTTCTTACTAATACCATGTAAGACATCAGGCATGTGAAAGAAATTGCTTAATTTGAAAGGATGGGAACACAGGAACTATAATATGAATAAAATTATATAATATACTGAAAAGCAGACAATGGCTAGAGCTGAAAGGGTTGGAGAGAAGAGACTGGAGACTGCGTGGTGCATTACAAAGGAGAACGCTGAAAGGAAAAGACACTGTCAATGCACAGGTGGACTGGCATACCATAAACAAGTAGCTGCATGTTATTTCCTGAAGTATGGAAAATGAAGCTGCACCTTGTCTGGAAGAGGACTGCCTGACACTATGCTCTGAAGCTGAAGGTGTGATGGATATGGAAGAAACCAAAGCTTATGTTAGAGAAAGAGCTCCCTAAATAGGCATAGTGGAAGAGTTGTAGTTTGGTAGTGGGAAATATCTCTTCACGTGATGCGTTTGCTTGTTCAAAGTCTCTTAAGCAAGGCTGAAATGTATGAAAGACATTCTTTGTCTGATGCAGAGCTAAAACCCGTTTGTTCTGGATTGCAAAGAACAATGGCAGTGGGGTGCAGGAACAAGCTGAAATTCCCTTGTTCACATGCAATTTGCCTGTATTGCTTGCATCGTACAAACAAAACAAAAAAACCCCCCTCAATGTGCACTATGTGCCAGTAGTATGTGAGCAAGCACTAAGACACCAGGGAACCAGACCAGAAGCTTAGACAGAAATTATGAAAGATAGACACCTGCAGAGAAGATAGATTCCCTATTTTATAGAACAGAGTACCTATTTTATAGAACAGAGAACAGAACAGAGTAAATAGTGACCTTGTGTATCATCATGTAATGTGGTAGCAGCACCACTTTCAGGGTAGCTGGGGCTGTTTCCAACAAGCAGCAAGAACCAGGTACCCACTTTTGAGAATAGGTTTTTCACTAGTGAACAAGAAAACAAACGCATCAACTTTGATGTTAATTAATTTCCTTTACCCTCATGGTAACGGTTATGAACAACTGTTATGCTAGATGTTAACACTGGCATTCAGTTCGGTTTGTCCAGCAGCCAATAATCTTCACTTCTCAGCAAGAGACAGCAGTAAAAAAGCATTTACCATTGGCTTTTATAGGCAAATAGAACGTGTAGTTTTGTTTTTAAAACTACAGGTGGTTTATCTCTATATCCAGGGTAAGGGTGGTGAGAGGTGCCTCTAAGGTAAAGGGAAGGTGAAAACAGGACAAAGTTGGTCAGTATGCTTATAGGAGGTTAAATTTATATTCCCTCTGCAAAGCATCAGTGAAGCAGTTAGAGTTGCAGAGGTCAGCAATGAATTATAAGCAGATGCCTGAATATCTCAGAAGTCAAGATTCACTGCGTGGACACATCGATGCCATGGCAGCACTACTCAAACACAGCCTTTAATCTATCTTTCAAGCCACTACTCTGCCAATGAATAACAATGAAAAACTCATGTTTTGTGGCCACAATTCAATGCAACATTTTGAAGAGAGCAAAACCTGGACAAATTCTTACACTGTTTCTCCTGAGGAAAAAGCAACTGGCATAATGAGATGTTTCTGAAACAGAATTGTATATTCTGTACAACTGATTTTAAAATCTAGCAGTCCTCTTACAGCTACTGACCTGAAAGGGTTTCTCACATACCTTAGCAAAGAAATTAAGAAACACACTTGCTTTCTCTCTGGAAAGAGACCAGGAAGTTCCAAAAGCTGAAACTTGACTTATGGTGCAAGCCAGAGAAAGCCTTGCTAAAGTCAAGGTAAGCACTGCTCTCCCTCTGTCCACCATTGCAGAAGGTTACCAGATCGGCATGGCATGATTTCCCCCCTTGCAAACCCATGCTGACTCCTGCCCGTCACCTTCTTGTCCCTAACATCTTTGGAAATGGCTTCCAGGAGGATGTGCTCTATCACCTTCCCATGCAGTGAGAGGAGGCTGACTGGCCTGTAGTTCCCCAGCTCCTCTGTCTCACCCTTCTTGAAGATGGGATGCATATTTCCTGCCTTCCAGGCCTCAGGAGCCTCCCGCAGCTGCCATGGCCTCTCCAGGATCACCAAGAGTGGCCCCCCAGTGACACTGGAGATGGACTTGCAAGTGAAGGAATTGACTGGACTTCTCTTTATGCCCTCGTCCCCCACCGCATTGTAACTGCTATCAATTCCTGCTATGCCAGATGCCAACACTGAATTTACATTCTGCTGCTCCATCAGCCTCTCACTTTCCCCTCTCACTGACAACCGGCAGCACAGAGCAGGTTAGGAACAAACTTGAAAACAGGTCATGTCCGAGTTTGTCACAATGACAACACAAAGTGAAGGCCAAGGTTTTCTGCACCAGCTTTCTCTGTGGAGAGACGCTACAAAATACCAAAAGCTGAACTTCTCTTTGACCACTCTGGTGCAGGCAGGAGACATTTCTTAACACCTTCTCCCTTTGTGGGCTACAAATTGGTCAGCTCCCCATGGGATTAAAACCTGTGGGATTTGCCAGCATCTTATGGCTACCAGAAGCTCACCCACTACCTTCTGCCCAGACCAAAAGAAGGATTGCGCTAAAATACAGGAAGAGTCTGGGAACTTATTATTAGCAACACCTCAACTCTGGTCCACGATCTTGACACAATTGTGCTTCAGGCCTCCCTGGAGGAAAAGGACACAGACACATGCTGGCCTTTTGCCTGGCCTCCAGGACAAGCTGAAGATGCAGCTGTGAACAGAGCTGAAGTGAGCAGAGGAGAGCTCTGGAGAGTTCTATGGGCAGGGAAGGGGGTGGAAATCAAAGTCAAGAAGGGCAACAATAAAACAAAGACATGTACTAGATTACAAAGTTTATTAAATATCAAGTTGGAACGGAATGCCTGGAATTAAATACAGTGTATTAGCTTCACAAAAATGTATTAATATAAAAAGGATCAGAGTGTCACAGCAGCATTCATTGCTTTCCTCACTCCCTGTTAACTCAAGTCCTTGAATTAGTGGGTAAAACCCCCAAATTTTTCCAGTCTTAATTAATCTCAGTACAACCATTCTTACTTTTCCAGAATTGGGACTTTGTTCTATAATCCTCTGATTGCTAGTGACTTTTGCAGACACAAAATGACAACTTCAGATCTTCAGTAACAACAGGCAACTCCCTGAAATAAGTAAAACTGATTGCTTTGACACAAATGTCCCACAACACTGGCCAACATCTGGGCTACAGCCACCATATCATCAGCTGCTAGGATAGGCAATCTTTTTGTTGCTGCTGTCACACAAGTTTTGGAAAGTACCGAGGAGACTGAAGGTTGATATATTAACATTCCTTTTTCCCCGCCCAGATGAAGTGTTTCAGGTGCACCACAGGTGTTGATGTAGGAACTGCAAATGTCTAAAGCTGCAGCAATTTTTAATACAAAAATCAACATGAATACCATGAGAGGCAATGGGCACAAACTGAAAGACAGAAGGTTCAGTCTGAACATCAGGAAACACTTTACTGTGAGGGTGACTGAGCACTAGCACAGGTTGCCCATGGAAGCTGTGGAGTCTCCATCCTTGGAGATACTCAAAAGCCAACACGGTCCTGGGCAACTGGCTCTAGGTGGTCCTCCTTGAGCAGGGGGGGTGGACCAGATGACCTCCAGAGGTCCCTTCCAACCTCACCCATTCCGAGGTTCTCTGACACAAAACAAACATACCAAAAAGACCACATAACAGCTGTCTTGGCACTACTATACACTCACAGTATTTTTAAGCCTAAGGCGCATAAAGTGACAGCAATGTAAAGTGCCCTATTCTCCAGCTTGAACACTGGTAAAACTTTCACTGTATCAGCAGATATATTCACTGCATCAGGACTGAAGCAGCAGGCTCAAAGCACATCAAATAATGTCCTAAGCATTAAAATAAACACTGGAAACATTAAAAACACATAGAATGAAAGGACTAAACAGAACAAAGGGAATGCTTTTGTTAAAACACAGAACGTGAGTGGAGCAAAATAATGCATCTACCTTAATAAACATTTTGACAGTTCTGTCAAGCTCAAGAATCAAGATTAGTCAATCTGCTAGTCAGAAAAAATAGTTGTGGTTCTTATTCTGAGTGCAAAATAAAACAACTATGTATCAACAAACCAACAGGTAAGTGCAATGTGCTTGACATCCATTTAATTGAATATAAATTCTAAGTCTGACTGCAGTAAACATGTTTATCACATGTGAACTGTGGAATGGGAAACCATAGATGCATTATGTAAACAAAATGATTTCCAGAGCCTTTCCCTAGCATTTTGTTCAAATCAGGTAATTTTTGGTTAAAACATCACGGTACTCCTGTATTGCCCTGCAAAGTGGATCCTGGTCAACATGGAAATTTTTTGAAGAACCATCAGTGGATACCATGGGAGAAGCTCCAGCAGATCCAGTTTCAAGTTCAGCAGTGGCTAGGGAGAAAAGAGACAAGACTCCTGGTGTTACTTTTACAGTAGACACGACCAAATAAGTCACTGTAAAAACGTTATGGGTAACCGGAGAGACTACAATCCAGAAAGACTGAAAAACTTCCAAAGGAACATAACAATGAAAGGGCTAGGCACAAACGAAAACACACATTTTTTTTTTCCACATTTGCTTATCAGTCAATGGTATTTCTAAAGCTAGTGGAAGAAATTCCAGAGGCTACACACTGAACATCTTCAGGGAATCCACAAATGACTCCTGCTTACACCAGTGCTAAGTTTAGCTCCCTGCAGACCTCTTCAACCTCAAGGGTCTGTTTTCCTTAAATGTTCAAACCAGTGATTTATTGGAACACTACTCCTAAAAACCAGCTTCTGCATTCACTGCGACAAACTTTAAAAGAATCTGCCTGTGAAAACGCAAACACCTTTGCACTGCAGTCAGGCCAGGATGTCTCCCAGCCTGGCACCTTCTCTAAGGGGGTGTCTTTGTAACTCGCTCTGGAGAAACCCTCCTTCCACCATGAAAACACATACTCAATGAAAGCAAACCCACTTTGCCATCTTTCTCCAGCTGCCTTTTCCAGACAAGGTCCCCAAACCAAAACACACTCTGTGACTCCTAGCAGATGCGCAATTATATTCAAAATGCACATGGATGCAATGCAATGGCTTTATGTCCATTCAGACATACGGAAAGAGCTATGAAGCAACAGCTGAAAACTCTTTATATGATTAAAAGCATACAGGAATAGAAGGAAATGCTCTCAGGGGCTACCTGTTTTGAAATAGCACCAATCACTGCAAAGCAGTGAGACTGGAGGAACAATTATGAAATAGGTGGAATTCCTCTTTGGACACCTGGCCACATATTATAGAGCATGTTTTATGCTATGCATTACAAGCAATCAACTCATGTTTGCCTAAACACTACTGAATGATCTTTTCCTAAATAAAGGATATATTTTGTCACTGATTATATTCTTCTTGCTTATTCAAAAAAAGACTGCAACATATAAGCTACAAATACAAGCAATGAATAAGAGACACCAAAAATCAAGAACTAAAGGCAGAGAATGTGTCTGGTATGGTTTAATGCTGAATGCAGTTGATGTACATGGAAGGAGAAGTGATGGCTGAAGTCTATAAGAATCTTATCTCAGGGCTTCTTTTATGTTTCATGTTTGTGCTTGAGGATTAACTGTAGTGAAAGGTGACTTCAGCTTAATCTATGTGTATCTGTGTGGGGGAAATGGGTTAGTTTTCCTTGCAGTTTTTTTTTTTTTCAGGCAACTGCATAACATTCTATACAGTATTTTGGTAAGCAGGAAGTTTTCACATTCAAGTCTAAACTGGAAAGCTGGCAGAAAAAACCCCTGTGCTTAGCACAGAAACTTGACAACTTTCAAGCCGTTATTTTCAAGAGTTAGGAACAGTCATCACCTTCCTTAAAAGCACTCCTAACATAATGACACCTTACCTTGTTCAAGTTCTTTAGTGATTTTTTCATCCAGTTCCCGCCGTACCTAGAATTATGCAGAAAATATACAGTTAATATTTTAACAGTTACATTTTTGTAATATTAAACTTCTAAAACATTCTTAAAACCCACACATAATGTGACAAAAACTAAAAATATCATCCCAAATACAGACATCTTGTTGGGGTTTGATTTTTAATGAACAGAAACTCTTGGTCAGCCAGGCTGTAGCATTCTCATTGCTGAGCAACATTAACTGTAGCACAAAACAATCTGTAACTCACCAGATGGATTATAACTGGGCATTTAAAAAAAACACAGGAAGAAAGCACAGTGAAAGCATGGCTAAACTCTATCATCAAATTCATGAACAGAATGTCAGCTAAATGCCAAGATATGCACAAATGCCATCCATAAGGACAAATTCAGTTAAGACTGGCTTCTGCAACTTCATAAGAGAAGAGGTGCAACAGCAGCTGCTGCAGGACTGACATATTCCATTGTATAGAAAAAAGCATGCACCAATATTCTTCTTTTCTCCACCTTAAGATGGAAAATTGAAAGATCTCTTACAGATCATGCCAACATTTTTTTGTTATTGCAAATACCATGACACATATATAAAAATATAAACACACACACAATTTTTTCTTGCAAACTTTGTACTAAGAAAAGATAGCAACAGCTACAGCTTCTACACAACAAGTGCTGTAGGTTTTATCATGTGACCAAAATCGGCTTGGATCACTAGAAAGGAGCACTTACCCCTTTCTCCCCTAGAAAGTGGTTATTGCTTACCAATTAAGTTATTCTTACTTATGATTCTGACTTCAAAGTCTTCACAAGAAGAGAACAGATCTTTTGAAGAGTCATAGTCCAAGTGCTAGATTCTGTTTACATTTGATGATACTTGTGACTCCTACATTTTTTCCATCAAGTCTGTGACACATAGAAGTGATTTTCAAAACAGATACCATACAGCTTCCAGGCCTATGACGGCCACGAAGATGCTGAAGGTCTTGGACCATGTGATCTATGTGGAGGCTGAGAAAGCTGTGACTGTTTCTTTACTGGAGTAGAGAAAGCTCAGCGGGACCTTATCTATGTGTATAAATACCCAATGGGGCCAGTAAAGAAGATGGAGCCAGACTCTTCTCAGTGATGCCAAGTAAAAGAACAAGAGGAATGGGCATAAATTGAAATAGAGGAAATTTCATTTTAACATAAGGATTTTTATTTTTAAATTTTTTTAAAATTGTAAGCATGGTCAAACACTGGAACAAGTTGCCCAGAAAAGGTTGTGGAGTGTCCATCTTTGGAAATGTACAAAAACCTGAGCAACCTGCTATGGCTGACCCTGCTTTGAGCAGGGGTGGGGTTGGACTAGATGATCTTCATAGACCCCTTCCACCTTCACTCATTCTGTGATTCTCTGATTTCAGTACCAAATCCCTGAGGGAATAAGTATTTATTCTATGAAATGAGCAGGCTCACCTAGCAACATACCAACAAAGAGAAGAACTGAAACACTGTACAAGGTACTCAACAGGCCATAGAGACCAAAAGCCTCAGTAAGGGGAAGCACTCTGCAAACCCTCACAAGAGGAGCAGTAACAGGCAGTAACTGCAAGGGCCGAAGAAGTGGAGTCGTAAATGAGCAAAGTGAAGGGAAGGGCCCTCTCTCCGGGACTACAGGGATAGCTGCGACCAAATTCACTAGCTCCTCCAGGGGAAGAACCACGCAGTAGTACTTTGTTGGAATAGTCTGTGCCTTCACAACTAGAAGAGAGCAGCACAGATCTGAAAGAACAACAGAAAAGGACCCCTCAAATCCCCAAACCTCTAATTGTTTTCAAGCAGGTACAAGCAGCAGCAAAATCCTGGGGAGAAGGGACCCCCTAACACATGAAGTGAGACATAAGTAACGGAAAAAAAGCAGGAAAACTAATGCCTAGACCAAAAGATGATACAAAACCAGGACCAATCCTAAGAAAAGCAGTAGTAGTTGAGGTGTTAGAAGAAACCACTTTCCCTCGTTTCTGGAGCCTTCACAACGACCAGAAGGCCCACAGGACCCTCCGCAACATGTGCGGATGGATCAAGATAAGAAAAAGATCTTGTTTTCCTCTTATTCATTCCATTATCATCTTTGTGATTCTCATCCATGCCT
This sequence comes from Ciconia boyciana, assembly GCF_034638445.1. Lineage (NCBI taxonomy): Eukaryota > Metazoa > Chordata > Aves > Ciconiiformes > Ciconiidae > Ciconia > Ciconia boyciana. Next base: position 27,870,101 of record NC_132934.1, on the reverse strand, counting down.
GAGGAAAGAGGAATAGGTGGAAATAAAGCCGGACAGACTGGTTTCTGAAAAGGGGATGAGGAGCCAGACAGAATACACCCTTGAGGACTATAACTTGCCTCCACTGTTCTCCTTCCCCCCCAGTCCCCTGGAAAAGGCATCACAGCTGACTATCCCAAACCTCCTGAGCAGTAAGACAGTAAGGATGACAATTCAGATTCCAGAAAAGCTTCTGCCAGACTACAGTCACAGAACTGGAAAGCAGAACAGTGATTACTATCTCTTCTGTACTAAGTTCTACACTGAGGTACTTCTCATCTCACTGCACATCTCTTCAGGAAGTAACATACTGGGTTCCCTTGCAACAGTCACCTTCTCAAGAATTCTTTTTCAGAAAGCCATATTTACTACTTACCCACGTAGGTTGCTTGAGCACAGAATAAGTTGGATCCTGTAAGACTCCATGAGCTGATACTCAGAGTCTAGGAACTCAACTTCAGAACAGTACTGGTACTCCAGACACAAACTAGCAAGAACTTTTTGAACATCAGAACTGGTAAGGAGGGTAAACCAGCCTACTCCTATAGTTTAATGAAGTTCCATTATAGCAGATGAAATCCATACACTGTAATCTTACAGGTGGTTAACTACTACAGAAGCCATAACATTACAAATATATAAAGCATGAAAGTACTCTGCAGCAGTCATTCTTTCACTTGGACAAACTAACAAGTTCAAAATATTTGCAGTATTAGGAAAATGTGAATGCATCAGTAAGTTTTAATCAAAACCTAACAGCATAAATAGACAAAACATTTCCAGTATAAAATACCACCCAACATTAAACAATACTGGCTACAAACCTTGTCATGTATCTGGCTGCAGAGAAGAGAGAGAAGAACAGATTTTTGATTAAGGAGCTGAAGAAGAAAGAAAAACGGCCTTAAGTTCAAAGGTCTTCAGTGAGAAATAAGAACATGGCCTACATGTAAATGAAGCAAGTAAAAAAGCTAACAATACAAAGACTGCTACAATACAAGAGTGCAGACGGAAAACAAAATCAGAAAAGAAACAGAAATTGAGAGAGCAGGAAGCAGACATTCCCTTTCTCATGTTATGTAGGAAAACTGGTTTCATAAATCCACTAATTCACACTGGTTGCAGCTAGCAGAGTTCACAATTATTTTCTATGTCAACACACCCACATTAATTTTCACCAGCCTTTCGCACAGCTGTTAGGATTTAAGCTTGACATTTGTTAAACCTAACAACAGGACTCCAGACCCAAAAACTCCTTGCAGCAGACATTCCTTGTCTTAGTCTATGGACTAAAGCAGCAGTTCCCAAATTATGGTACATAGACCACTAGCAGTATGTCGTATTTGTGTTTCATCTGCTTGATTCAGTTTAGTTCTGGATGGTGACATGCCAATTCATGAGCAGTTTTGGAGTCAGCAGACCAGATCATAAAAAGACAAAAAGACCCCATCAAAGATCTCTCTACTCCTGTAAAGGACAGGCAATACACATGTACATCCTTCTTATGACACAAGTCCTACTATGAAACAAGTTTCAGCCAACCTCCTTCCAGAACATAATGAACTGCTAGTTGCTACAGTCACTGTTTGTAATTACATGCACAGAATTTTTCAAGTACTTGTAATTTATTCCTCATTACTGGAGTTCTAATAAAAATAAAAACAATCAAAAAACCCCAAATATATTTGCATGTGATTAGCATTTTACTGGTTAATTACTTGTGTCAATATGAACTTCTTTATATTTTTCAAGATACTTTCGCACTTTCAGTTGAAGGTTATTAATTTCTGTAGCATATATATTTGATAAGGGGAAAGGGGCTATACTGTAATGGAACACATTTCTTTATGTTTTTTTAAGAATAAAATGTTCATTTTTTGCTGAGCTTGCAACATGACCATCTTCAAAATGTAAGGCTATATGCATAATCACAGACATTTGCTTGTCGTGTTAAGTAGTGGTTTAGGAAAACTGAAATCTTTCAAGCCTTTAAACTCCAAATTTCTTAGTTATGTCTAAAAGACGTAACTGTGTCCACTTGCCAGAGAAGCACTTCTTCCTCTTGTTTGCAATCAGCACCATTTACCAAAGTTTTTTCCAACAGTTGCATGGACAAAGAATTAATACCAGCATTTTGAATAATAGCAATGTGAAGTCTTTTCACCTCCTTGCCCCTGAAGCTATTGAAAAGCTTTTGCACAAACCAAATTTACATAAACGTCCTTCTCTTAAGAACGGCATGTCTTCTACTTCAAATAGCCTTTCTCACCTTGAGGAAGCTACTGTGAGAAACACCAAATCTGCACAGAGAGCTTTGACTAAAAAAAGAAGCGCAAGACGACTACCTGAGGCACACTGCAATTTAAGCTCCTTAACTCCCTGTCATTATGAGCTTTAGTGGCAGGAGCACTTGTAATCTCCAGCCAAGAAGGCACTGCTCAGCTTGAATTTAAAGGCAAGACAAATTCTGCAGAAGGGAACCAGGTTACTGGAAAAAATCTGAGGCATAACTGAAGCAAACAGTGAAGTGAAGAAAAGGCTTAGAGTCAGAGAAACTCTTCTGTCTTTAAATAATGTGGTGAACAGGCAGAGTACTAAGCAGCATAACTGGCAAAGTACTTCAAAATAGACTAAAACTGTAATCTCTGAATTCCTTCCTCATGTGGCAACTTGTCTACTGAATGACACAGGACTCCCGCAGAAATGACAGCACAGACTGTGCATCTTGTAATGTTGCATCTGGAAACCGATCGAGATTCACTATGCATTATTGTATGCAGAGGGATACATGCAGTTTTTCCCTTTCGTTGCTTCCTGACTTAAAGCCTTATTTTCCAATTCAATCCTCTTTTTTTAGACGCACATGTCAGGAATTCTGTACTTTCAGTTCCTCAGAGATACGGTATGGCTTCAAACACTGTTCATGACATACTGCACCCAGTTGAGGAAACTTAAGCCAGCAGTTCTAAGTGAAGTACCTACTTAGATGCATGTCCTCTAGCAACTACTGTACCTCTGAGAACCCTGTTCCTTTTTCTGAAGGACTCTGAAAGAGAAGATCAGGTCTTAAGACTTTCCTGAATACATTGAACATTGAGTGGCTTGAGTCTACAGACAGTGCCATTACAGTGAGTCTCAGTTGTTCCCTAACTGGTGATTACAGGAAGAAATATCACGAAAGGATGTGCAGCTGGATTTAGTAACAGGGAGGATAAATTCAGACCGGTAATTCTGAGTCCCAGAGACCAGCCTTCTGCTTTGATTGAGGGAAAACAGGCAGGCTGAGATTCCCAGCTTTTTCTTAAGAGAACGTGGCAGAAATGGTAAGAAATGGGTAAGGTCTCTGAAGATTAGCAATAGTTTTACTTGCCTTCATTCAGGGAAGAAAACTTTAGAATTTAATACTGTATTAGAATTAAAAGCTAATCCCGAGAAGACAAACTCTGTATAGTAAGAGCCAATTACCCTCAGATCCTCTGCTGACAGCAAAGTAAAAGTCTCTGTAGGTTCTAAACAAGATCAGAGAGAACTTCAGGGGACTAAGTCCTACTAACAAAACTGCACTAGGAAGGAGAAGTTTAGGTATATAAGAAAGCCCCCAAGCTAACAAACAGAAAACCCCACCTGCCATCAGTTAATTGGAGACTGCGGAAATGTCACACATAATTGTTCAGCTTCCTTGAGAGTCTGCTCAAGGCTGATGGGTTTTTTTTGGGTCTCTTTTTTAAACCTTGAAAGTGAAGCCTCAAAAAACAGTACCAAAACCTAAAAGCATTCCCCAGCATGGCAATCCATCACAAAATGCGAGACACACATACTCTGAAAAGAAACTTTATAGTTGCTGTTGAAGTCAGGACACTGAGCGAGAACGGTATCACCATTCTCAGATCTAATGCACACTTTTCTTGGAATCAGCTAAAATGTTTCTCACGATTAGATTTGCGAACCATTTTTTCACAAAGCGTTGAAGCAGCCTATGTAACTATTTGAAATCTATATCTGCATATGTTAGCAACTGGATAAAAACAACGAGCTATGAAATAGCCTTTAAAAATATTTAATTTCTGTAATACACTGAAGGGAAGCTAGTAAACCAGTAAAGGTATCTATGTTGATATTGACAAAACTTTGAGATGCCCAGAGAGTTCCAATTTCTTCTGGAAAATTTAAATGGAAAGGACTACCTGAAGAATGTTGCTGTAATTCAGTTAAGAAGCACTGAGAACTCCCACTTTCTTTCCCTTCACCGTCTTTTTTTTTTTTCCTGTTTCTTCTTCTTGAAAAAACGCACAACTGTTAACCCTTTTCTTTAAAACTAGGGCAGCTTTTTTCCTAGAAGTGGGATGGTTTCCTCCTTTGCCTTTTTCTTCTTTTAATAGCTTGCTCCCATCCCTCTGTCCATTCTTCTCCTCGCTTGTTCCCTGCTCCCTACCCCTCTTGTTCCCTTGTCCTGGCCTTCTCCTTATTTCATTTTTGCAGTGGGTCCCTGAATTTTGCCTCCTTTCCACTGCCTGCATGCAGAACAGCCCTACAGATGGTACAGTACTAATTGCCTCCCGAGTTCTTTCTGTGATGTATGTCCACACCTCTGACCTGAAAAACACATTCACAGTGATACAGAAAAGTTAATCTCTCTAACTGCCACTGCTATACATTACCTACACTGCTTTGTCCATTTTTTTGTTTGCTTTCTTTTTTTAAAGCTGGTGCAGTATGTAGACATACTGTTTAAATGGGTTCTTTCCAATGTGGGTGGGACCACTGAACTGAGATGGACTTACAAGTGAATGAATACTTCTCAGATTAATTCAACAACAGAATATGTGAGGGATAGAACACTGACTGAATAGAGAAGCTTGTCCACGCCTCAGTCCTATGCTAGGTGGGAAACTGATTGACATCTGGTTTCCAAATCTCACGATATAATGTTCACCATTCTGTGAGGGATGTGCTATCACACTGACTGCTAGTTACAGGGCATACTTTGACCAGAGGTATTACAGAGGTTGCAGCATTGCTGCAAAATTAGAAAGCTGTGAAGACTCCTGAGGAGTAGTTAACTTCACCTTTTCATGTAATAACACATAGTTATTTAGAACTACAAAAAAAAAATGCCTCCTACACATAGTATACATCTCGCACTGAAGTATACAGCGAGAAGTTACGTGATCCCATTCATATAATCCTATTTTTGAAGCAACCCTTTGTTGGTATTAATGTACCAAAACAAGTTCCAGCGAAGAAACTGCTAGAATGAAGACCAGTGAAGGAAAAGGTGACTCAAAGACATCTGATGGGATTTTGCACTCATCATAAAAAGTTAGCCATTTTAAATAGGTCTTACATACTATATGTTAAAATTTAATGAAGAGCTTAGCTGGGAACTTCCTATGCCACAGTATTCTTTATCACAGTTTCTCTTGTAAAAGAATGGAGTTACACAGTTCATTATTTAGATGTCAGTATTTTTTGGCCTTTGAGCACTCTTGGAAATTTGTACAACCCTGACAACCAAAAGTCTTCACCCCTACCACATAGTTGTGTATTGTTTTGATGATTAGCAGTTGTTTCGGCATATTAGACCATATGGTTTGGAACTATAAATGGATTCTAACTTCAGGCTAAAAAGCATAACCTTGCTTATGGATACTCTTTAGGAGTAGTTGAGAACAGTATTTCAAAATGCTTACCTTAGCCACATAGGCTTCAACCCTGTTTCTTGATGATAATGCATTCCCAGTTGGGCTTAGGAAGCTTCCTCCTAGACTTAGACTTCTGTTCAGTGCCAAATTGTTGCCAAGATGTCCCAGTTCAGTTGAATACAGAACTGGACTTGCAGCCAGACCTCCACTGACAATGCTGCTTGCGATTAAAGATTTGCTTCTATGGCGTTCCTGAAGGAGCTTAGCGTTGGCTTCTGCTAGTCTTTCATTAGCTCTGAAACATTCAGAAGCATACAAAGAATTATCTTTGGTAGTAACACTTTCACAAAGTTACCCTCCAGGTCTTTGACTATTATTCGACTTCTGAAAGTGGAAGGGATTAAAAGCATCCAAAACAAGAACATCATTTGATCTGAGGTTTTTTGGAAAAATCTATTTCTAAGTAGTCACACAACCTGCAAGGAGCAGCAAGAGAATGAGCAACACTTAGAACTTCTCAGCATTAGGGCTTCAAAGCAATCTGTGAACGCCATCTTTTTACATAGCTTCTTCTGAAAGTTACGTCACCTGCACAAGAACTCTGGGCTACCCTCCCTTTCCCAAGGAAAGCTCAAACCTCAGACACACTGCTAAAATGGAAGCCAAAAAAAGATTGTTTTTTTTTTTTTGCTTCACAGAATCAAATTCTGTTCTCTGAAGGGCCTATCCTTATTCAAGCAGTAAAGGACATTAAATTTATCTTTTCTGCCATACACAGAATAAGAGGACGATGTTATTAGAGATTGGCAAGAAGGCTGCCTGTTAAGACACAATCAGGTTAAAAACTACACTATTAATGCCATGATCAGTGGTGTTACTGCTGGAATACTAAAGAGAAATGAAGACAGTTCTAATGAAGGGGAAGGCTCTTAAGGTGCTTTTCTCACAAATATGCCATCTTATGCTTACATACATAATGCTAACCAGCTGTAGAAGAGGGATTTTAGGAGGAAAATGCATGAGGAAAATGCATGAGGAAAAAGTAGTATCTTATTACCACTCCAAAAAAGCATGGACTTACCTTTCCAGTTTATTTGCTAGGCATCTTCTAATTTTTACTTCCTCCAGATACAGCTCTTTGTACCTTTCCACTTCTGCCTGTGTGGATTCTTTTTGAAAAATACTGTCTTGTTGGGTATTTTTTATCCTGTCCAATTCACATTCAAGATCTCTAATTCTGTGTTTTAGCTGGTTTCTCAGTGAAGCATGATGACTGGCTCTGATTTGTTCTAATCTGTCCTGGGAGGCTGCCTGCGTCTGAAGCAGATAATGCACTTTCAACCACCGCAAAGAAAAAGAGAACTCTCCCCACCAGTCAATTACACATACGCAATTTCAAGGGCCCAGCTTTACTCAGTGAGGCAACGGTGCCTCCTCACAACCATCAGCAATCCAGGCAGAACCCTGGCACTACCACAATAAATAATTCTTTTCAGTCAGAAAGAACCCCCCTCTTGCCACTATTGCTCATCAAAGCTACTATTGAAGGAACACTGTCTCTGTAGGACAGGGCATATAGAAAAGGATTCCTCAAAGAAATTATGAGGATCCCTCACCTCCACCCCCTCACCCCAACTTTGGTGACTTCTTTTCTGAGCACTTTCCCCTGTACAATGACAAAGCAGAACCTGTATGGCCATGACAACTGTAAGTTGCAATACCCATTTAAGGATGAACGGCAAGAACAAGACCAGCGGACAGCGACACCCCCGCCAAGAACTGCAAAATGGAAACCTACCTTGGGCAAGCTTTTGATTCAGGGACCTGCAGGCACATTACACGCACTTGAAAGCACTCTTGCCCAACCATATTCCCTTCTCCCACTGCCCTTCAGGAAAGACAGAAGTACAGCACTACCACACAGAATCGGGCACCAAAAAAAAAAACAACTTAAAAATGATGACCACAACAAAAGTATGTAACAGAGACTACAGACACAAGTGAGAAATTCACTTACCTGCAAAAATAGATTGACTTCTTGTAGTTTTTGTCTTATTTCTTGTCCGGCTCGTTCTTCCATCTCTCTTTTATATTGTTCTAGTTGACTGTGATCCACCATGTTAGTCTCCAAACGATGTTTGAGGTTAGCCACCTCTTCTTTCAGCTGGCATTTGCTCTTCTCCAGTTTTTCATGGTTCCCACGCATGGCGGACAACTCTTCTCGCAAATCCTGATTTTGTGCTTCTAGCTGCATGCATTTTTTAGACTCTATCTCCAGCTGCTGGGAAAGTTCACCAACCTGTAGAGAGCCCCCCCCCCCCCAAAAAAAAAAAAAAGAAAAAAGAACTCAGAGGGATCTAAAATTAGTCAATTCTGTGAAAATCCGTAAAGGGGTTGGCCATCAAGACTGTATTTGTTATCTGCTGAGTCAGTAATAAAAAAAAAAAAGTGAAACCAGGCTCTTCTTTTGAAACAAGAACAGCTTTCACATAATTTCTGATAGGATCCCTCAGGTTCCCATCCTTTCTCAGTTCTGCAGTAGGTCACAGACGAAGAGGTACCAAACTAGCAGCATTTCACTCACAGGGCTAGGTTGAAAAGCACTAGGGCTAGTCTTCCGTGAGATGCTCATATGCTCATGGGAAATCAAACACACCCACACCTAGCCACCTTCTGGTTTCATCAGAAACAACAAAACAAACAATCCCCTCTTTTAGAGGGATTTTTACATGCTGTCAACACAGTGAAAGCTTCATTACAGAATGGACAAGACAAGAAGCAGATACTCTTTTTTTCCATTACATTGAAAGATTTGTAAATAGTGGTTCAGAACACAGCTTTTACAGCAGTGGTGGAGGAAGTCGTATTCTCTCTAGGTCAAAGCTGCTGTTTATTTTCAAAAATTTGCAGGAAGTATCAGATTTCAATAGGTCCCAATGGTCAATTATAGCTCTGTCCTCCTCTTCCCCCTCTCCAGAAACATACCTTTTCTATACCTATTGAACATAAATCATGATGTCCTGCCTTTTATTAAAAAAAAAAAAAAAAAAAAGTGGAGGAAACTAGCATAGTAAACACTTGAAAGAGTCTCTAACAGAAAGTAGAAACTTTAGACTTATTTAAAACCACCTAAATGTAATGCTCTTTCCCATCATTCAAAATAACTCTCCCAACAGAAACACAAAAATGCTACTAACTTTCAGACTGAAAATGAGCCACTGCAAAGGCAGTTGACTCATTCTACAATAATACCTTCTAAACATGAACATAGCTCTGAAACATGGCTGCTTTAGCAACAAATCTGAGTCATGAGCAGAGAAGTAGATAATAGATTACATGCTAAAAAGAACAGCCAGAGCAACCTCAAGAGCACTTCTGGGTCCCCATGACAAGGGAAAGGTGGGCTGAGACAGCTACTAGCGAGCAGTAAGTTACAGAACTTTTTCTGCATCACCTCACTGCATCGTGCCCTGGGAAGCAACGACACCATTTAGAAAAGCAAAACCTGAACTGTATCCTCTCAACTCATGCCTAAGATGGGGTTCAAGGGGTGATCTTGGGCAAAGCCAACTTCATACAGTTGTTCTGAGTTATGGTGGTGTTACTTCCCTCTCCTCCTGAGAAGGAATTCATCTGTCAGACCTAGAAGATCCTGCCACGGGCCTCAAGCTGCAGCCAGGCCCGTGCCAGGCCTCACTGTTCTCAGCCCTGACCCTCACCCATGGACGTGATGTCCTGGTAGGACTGCAGATCTGCCTGTCCCTATGGACTGGCCTGGTGATCTGCATTCTTGGCTGACCCCACTTACTGTCACCGGACTCGGCCCATGAGGTCATGGACCCTGCCAGCCTTGCTGTGACTCTCAGCTCGCCCTTCCTCTACAGGACAGCTTGCCCTTGATGTGCCCTTGCAGATACTGCTTTGCATGTAACATTTTCATCTTTACCCATAATAACAACATCAGTATTATAGTCATAGTCATGTACTGCTGTAACAGTAGAAGGAGCATCAGGAAAAGTCAATCAATTCCAAAATACAGCCAAGAAAAAAAATCAACAACATGAAAAGAAGTGTAGGGAAAGAACAACACAGGTTTCAAAAGAAAAAACACTACCACCAAAAAACCCCAAACAAACCAGTGCTCACCTTTGTTCTTAATCTACCAAGTTCATTGACCATTTCCGAATACCTGTTCTTCATTTCTCCCTGCAAATTATGCTGGGACTCACTTACTCTCTCCTCATACACCCTTAGTTTCTTCATAGCTCTGCTCAGAAGCCTCTTCAACCTGCACAGCAAAATTAGTCAAGAAAACAATGAAGCAAAGGAACAACCAGCCTTTTTCACATACTCTCACGTAAACAGTGCAGACATGGCTTGCTTCATTTTTAATGTACTTGACACACCAGGGATTACTGAGAAAAAAAACCAGCATTCCAGTGCCACAACTCACTTGGAGGGTCCGAATTTCACCTGAGAAGAGGAATAAAGGACTTCCTTCCCCCAGGAGAACTGCAGGGCAACCTGCATATTTGCACTTCTTTCGGCAGCTACTGAAAACCATAGGCTCATGCACAGAAGCGCCTTGCAAGAACTAACACGAGGCTTGAATTTGCTCACAAACAGTTACGTACACCTATTTTTACGTTAAAGTTCAATAAAGCTTGACTTCTACTCAGGGATACCTCTTCACCATACTAAAAAGCCATACCTCTTACAGTCTTTCTGCAGTTCAATGTTTCTTTTCATTTCTTGGTCCAGACGCAGTTCGACTGGGCGTTTCAACTCTACCAGCTTCTTCACTTTCTTTCTTTCACTCTCACACTTTCAAAACAGAAAAGATACATGACACATGGCGCATAGGAACAGTATCTAGATGCAGTATGTGCATTCTCCACAGAGAAGCTGCAGTATGTCTCTATGTGTTAGCCAAGTTCCACAGAATGCCAAGAGACAGAATTCCCGAGAACATTTAATCACTTCAGGTTTCACAGGCCAGTCCTAACAGGCCAATCAGGCCAATCAAACAGGCCAATACCTAACAACAGAAATAGATGCCCTACTGAAGCAAAGGCCACCCTCTTCTAATGCTTCAAGGCAAAGAGGGGGAAGAGATGCTAGAGAACACTTTCGGCAGTTCCTCTGCTCATAGCAGGGATTACGTAGGTATGCACATCATGGGACAGCATAGTTCAATCTAAAGCTTTCATGGGATCTTCAATGACCAGCAGGCAGGGGCTTGTGGAGGAATTCGATCTTTTGGAATTCTTCAATGTTTTATTCCCTTCCTCCATCTCTTCTTTGTGTGTATTTACTTATTTACATGTTGTTCTTCCTCTTGGTGTTTTCTCAGCCAAACAAGAGGAGACCTAGGAGCTGTTTTCACTTTGTATTTCCATTTTCCCTCTACAGAAAAGGAGAAAAGGGAAAGACTGCCTCTTGGAAACTGGCAGCCATTTCTTGTTTCCCAAGCACTAGTTCATTTGGCCAGAATTCCTTCAGTACGTTTTTCTGCAAGGCTTTTAAGCTCCTGCTACCCCGAAAACATGCAGCAGCTCCTCCATACATTGCACTGAAAACATGAAGCATTTTAACCCTGCCCAGAAACCACAGGGGCAGAAGACCAGAAGGAATCCAAGGAAAGAACTGGGGAACTTCAGCCTTGCTCCATGTGCTCACTGATAGCAAACCACACTGGGAACTCTTCCCAATAGAACCACTCCAGAATTTACACAAAGATACCCAGCTACTTTTTATTCGCTTCCTGGATGATCCCCAAATGACAAAATACTCAGTGCCTGAATGGCAGGGATAACAGAAAAAGCAGAGTATGTAAAAACTCGACAAAAAGGTGAACATGGTTCTCCTGGGTATTGGCTAGGTGTCTGGAGAATTTTCTGGACTCACCTGTTCCAAGAGCTCAGCCTTTTCCCTGTCAAGCTGAGCAACACGCTCTTCAAGGTGGGATCTTGACTTCAATTGCTCCTCCCACATGCTGTGCAAGTCCTTTGATGTCAGAGCCAGCACATTCTGGTTTTGCATCTGTGAAAGCAACAGTGGTAAAAGAAAAAATTAAGGTGACCGGAAAGACAACACTGCAATAGAAAGCAGTAACTTAAATGGAAACAGGCCTAAGCTTTCCTCTCCCCATCCAAGATCTACGGTTAAGGTTAATGCGGCGTGTAAAACACACCTCAGGAAACATAACCAAGAACAGCAATTGAAGCTGGTGGAAAGAATGAACACTCTAGAAGTGACAAGATGAGGCTGCAGCTTTGGGGGATAAGACAACACACACAGAGGCATGCACAAAAATCACCCTACAACTTTCTTCTAAAGGTCCTCCAGAGTTCATGACGACACATACTTTGTAATATAATAATTCCTCTAGTGCCCACCACAGAAAATACCCTACCCTCACTGCTTCTGTAAAAACTGTACATCTCCTGAGAGCAAGAAAATGTTTTCAAATTGGCAATGCTATTTATGCTTCTACCCAAAGGGACAAAGATTTGCCTAACAGATGCATTTGAGTGGAACAGAACTTGCTGATTCAGTTCAAGTATAAAGAATGCAAGTTGACTAGATGCTTTTAATGGCATTCTGTAAGAAAAAAACAAGCAAAGAAAAAAAAAGATGCCTACTGATCTATAGAAAGTCATGAAAACCTTAGCACAAAGGCTTAGATAAAAAAATCCTCAGGGTGTACAACTTTCTCAAGTGTCCTTACAGAGCAGGTGAAACGGTGGGTCTTACGACAGAAGCTAACATGGTCTCAAGGGCAAGCTGTGACAAAGCTGCAAAGATAACATGGATCTCCCAAGTCCAGTCTTCTCTCTCAGCTTTCAACCTCAGATCTCCCTCCTGCCCACAACATCCATCCTATCCATCATCTGCCATGCTTTAACTCCAGTAGGCAGCTAAGCACCACACAGCCACTTGCTTACTCCCCCCGGGTGGAATGGGGGAGAGAATTCATCAAACAGATCATGCTGATGAACACAAGTATCTCACACACCACCACACAGATACAAAACACAGAAGCAGGGGAATGAGGAAGTTTACAGCCTTTTCCTTTGAGGGTGCCTTGCCCTAAAACCAGAACGGTATTTGTCAGCTGACCCGTGCCTACACAGCCCACCTGATCTTTTCATCAATTACCTGCACACAATAAATTCAAAGACTAAAACAGTCATTCACAGAAGCCAGTCATGTACCTGCTGATGGTGGTGGTCCTCTGCAGCTGCCTGTGTTGTCTGTAAGCCAGTTATCAAGTCTTCCAGGCGGTTATGAACCTACAGAAGCATTAAAAGAAGCAAGACGACACACTATGACTTTGAGACTGAAGTTTATACCTCATTACCAAAAATAAATATTACATACACCTCTTCACCTCTTTATTCCTACAGTATTTAGACCCAGCACCAGTGATCAAAATGGCCTTAGTTTGATGCCACTGTAAAACTGTTAGCAATCATTGCCTCTGCCATTTGCTTCAGGGAGAGGGAACACCATGCGGGATACAAAGAATCTTCAATGAAAACAGGCAGGAATAGCTTTTCTCATCCACAGTACATTTGAAAACCATGCCCTGTTAACCAAGGGGGAAGGAACAGCATCGTGACTGCCTTCCCTCTTCTCTTGTCAGTATCAGTACATCACAAAGTTCAACTTTCATATGTAGTTATTTTAAAAATCTCTTCAGCACTAATTAACAACTACAGTCGTAACAAGAACCCTAGTTCACTGGTTACAATACAAAAATAATTTGTTTCATACAGGCCACAGACGAAAGCACCTTATCTGAGCTAAAATTAACCACTGTGTAGGGGCACCAGGAAATTCCAAGGCTCACACTGAGTTCTGCAAATAGTACCACAGGCATTCCTCTTCACTGTTTCATGAAAACAAACACACACCAAGTGGCCAAAGGAAAAGCACTTCTGCACAGCAAAAGCTCTAGGTAGTATAATTTTTGTTCCAGCCTGATGATGCCAGTCAGGCCTCTGGCATGAAGCACTTGGCATCAATATCCCCTGCAGAATTTCCACGAGTTAACCTGATGAATACCTTTAATGATACACATTGCAACAAGGGTCTGAAGCAGCATCTGATGTTATGATGGGTCTAAAGCAGACAATAGTTGCACCAGTGTATTAGTGTCAAATCGTTACCTTTTAGAACATTAAGTAGGACTTGCCATAGTAGCATGGGAAAACTCTCAAAACCAGAAAACTGGGGAATGGACCAGACTGCTTTCTGAGCAGCCTTTATTCAGCAGAATGCAGGAACTCAGTTCTCCTAGGCTCTCCAGGAAAACCTCATGTTAACATTTTCCCACAGAAATAGGTAACTAGGCTCGGGAGCTCACAAAAAGGGAAGTTTATGACCAGCTTACGGAGGCAGAGGCTTGCAGGTCTCTCTGAAGGGCTTCAATCCTATTGCTTTGTTGCTGGACTGTGGCTTCCAATCTGGCATTTTCAATTTCAAGGCTTAAAAAGAAATACAGGTCTTATTACAGAAATCCACCAGAGCACCAGTTCTGAAAGAACAGCATGAAATAACATAATCTAAAACAAAAGCATCCTTCAAAATCGTGTATTAACTTGCTGGGATGCAACAAGGCTATCCCGTTGTTTCCACGCAATCCCTCAAAGCGACAGACACCTTGCTTCACTGTGTTATTCTCTTACCGTTGCACGTGTTCTTCCAGTTGTTTTATAGTAGTATTAGTCCCAGAAGATGCCAACAGGAGGTCCTGCAGTTTCTGGGAAGAAGCTATTACTTCTCTTTCCTTATTATCCAAGGCAGTCTTCAAGTCCTGAACACAATGCTCAGAATGAAGATGCTGTTCTTCCAACTCCCGCAGCTGCAAAATCACAGTAAGAATCCACAGTAGTCAGGTGAGCCTTTATACAGAGGAGGCAACGGCTGCTGAAGAATTCAAGTACTGCATATATCTGCACATATCCTCTACTCAAAGAACTGCAATCATTTCAAGTACATTCAAACCTTCACTTCTACTAGCAAATGAACACAAACTGTGTCACTTCATCATCTCTTTTACTGGCCTCTCCCATCCCTACATTGATTTCCTTTAGCACGGTTCTAAGCACCGACACTGCCCCTCCTACCCTTTCAGTGACTCATGACACTCTTTGTTCCCCACTTGTTTGCTCCTCCATTGAAAATATGAATTAAAAAGTTCATCCTTCTCCTAAAATGAATTCACAACTCCCTCATAAGGAGATTTCAGATGATTTCTATTTCAAAACTCCGAGGCCTCTATACTTCAGTTTTCATAAGAACACTGCAAAAGGTGGTCCCCACCTCAGAAAGTAACTTACTATTCACTTGCAAGAAAGCGGCTTAAGGATGGCAAATTACAGCAGGGCCAAAGGGGGCGGCGGGGGGGGCGCTGACGATATATGCAGAATAAGTTACAAAAACATTCAGAATTGACAACAGGTTACCTGGTGGCGGCAGGGGGAAGTATAGACAGCATAAAAAAGCCCAAATGCAGTTCACTATTTCTACTGTTCTTCAGAAATCAGACAACCTGCTTGGCCAAGTCAAACGCAATAAGCTATAGACACATCAATTTATTTTACAAAGCATCTTGGCAAATACAAACCTTTGTCCAAGTAAGGACATAGTGTCCTCACGTCAAAGACCTTCCAATCATGGATGGTAAGTTTATAAAACAGTATAATTCATTCACACATCATTGAATCTATCCTGATGAAGTTTTCTTCTAGGTTTTAGGACAACATTTGCTCCTACTTTCAACAGTCACCCTCAAGATTTATTCATATAGTTACAGACATTACGTACCTTGGTTTTAACCTTTTCTAATTCCTTTTGCAAGCGCAATTTGTCTTCCTCTAGATCACTACGGTAGCGCGTAGTAACTTCAAGTGAAGCTTCTGACATAGATTGCTTTTTGAGAGCATCAGCAAGCTCCTGCTGCAGCTGTCTGACCATGCCCTAATGAAACAGTTAAACGAGCATGAAGAAAATTGTAAGAAAATGACATATGCCTTTACTTTAACTTATTTAATTATATAATTAGACATGTCTTCAGATTGAACTCAAAGGTATGAAATTTTGCCTGTCACCAGCAGGCATCTGCACAGATTATGACCTCTCTTCATCTTTCTCAGCTGAGCACCTCCAAACTATCAGCAGCTGTTCATGAGGATTTCTGTTTCCTAATACATAAAAAAGGCTCAAGTGTTATTCTTCGTGGAACAATACACAAGCACACACTGCAATCATGTTTTTTTTTCTAACAAAACCACAAGAAATCTGTTGTGATGTAAGGCTATAGTTTGACTGCAGATATTATTCTGATGACCAAAGGCAGGACTTCGTATTAGATCATTCTTTGTTCTATTCCTCCATTATATAAATATAATAAATGAATACATATATCTGAAAGCTCTTTTGAGATACACATTAAGTATATGTTGAATCACATCCTCTTACAGTCTTTTTACTGAGTTAATTTTAGAATAACAACTGCCTTTATACTGACAGATTAGGTTTACAAAAATCTGGATAGTTCATACATATATCTAGTATCTTCAAAAGTAACCTGTTATTTTGGTAGTAAGAATACAAAGCAATTCACAAACTAAAATGATTGACAGCACTGCTGGAGTTCTCCCCACTCTGTCTTAAAGTAACTGAGAAATGAAGAATAAAGTGGTTATCTGACACATGCAGATATCAACCTCACTCAAAGATTCTGGATTTGTTGTGAAGAAGGAAATGTAATTTCAAATCACTATTAAAATCATTAAGGGACACAAATCTTACACCAGAGTGTCTAAAGATTGAATGTGTATTGAATAGTTCCTATTTTCCAGAAAGTAAAGAAAGATTAAACAAAAAGGGTAAGGCGACTTTTAAATCATTGCTCTACCTGGAACTGGTAGAATACTCTATCAATAGATAAGACCCTACCTACTCCTAGGAACATATATAATAATGCATTCTCCCATTACCCATAGCTTTTTCAACTGTCTACCTATTCCTCACTCGCACCCCTGCCTTTATTTTCTTCCACCCTTTTTCTTGGCAAAAACCATCTACATGCAGAAATGGAAGCAACAACTTGGTTCATGCATGTTTGAGTGACATAAAATTATGCCAGTGCTCTGCATGGGAGCATGTTTCATACTCATGTACTGTGTCAATTTGCAGAAAGACAGTTAAACTGATTTCCTAATTAGTCTTCTGTCCAGTTAATTAGTCTTTCACAGAGCCACAACAAAAGAACACATTTAAATATGGCTACACATCAGAAAATAGAGAAGAGAAAGCTTAGGTCAGTGTCTGAAACGAACTCTGAGGAACAAGCAGGCCCCTTAGAACCCCCAAAACACATACATAAATTAACACCTGGACACTACTAATACGCTTCAATTTTGATAGCAACTTATGGAGAAGCAATTTTTTTTTTCCCTCTGTAGGAGCTTAATATAAATTCATCCCCCATCACTTCACTTGTCTACATCTTCATTTCTCAACCTTTGCATATTGGATGTTTCTTCCTTTTATACCACTCTTATTTGTGTCATCAGTGAAATACATATATAAAACCCATCAAATACATAAAACCATTCTATAGGGCATAAAGATGGACAAAGGGAAAGAGATTAAAAGAGTTCTAGAGAAGAATCACCTTTCTTGATCGAAGCTTAGACTTGGATACCTTTTTTCTGTTCTCTGCTCAGATCTGAGCAGTAATATCCTTTTTGCCAAAACCTTCCACAATTCCAAGAGAAACACGACAAATCAGAACAAATCAGCATTATTTGGTCCTAAGCATATAACTTATACCTGGTATATTTTAGAAACATAAAATTATTTAAAAACTGACAAACTTTAAATTGTTCTTTTTAAGTGTATACTTTACCTCTCTTTCTACTTTGTCAGTCTCATATTTAAAGACTTGTTCTCTTAAATCAGTACACTTGGCATTTAATTCCTTGTTTCTCTCTTCCACTAGGTAAACTTGCTTTTCAGTATCAGCTCTGAGTTTGTTGAAAATATCATTAAACCGGTCCTGCACATCATTCACTACTTTTTCTTTGATGATCCCCTTGTTCTGCATATCTTCCAGTTGCTGACGAAGTAAAAGGTTTTCACTCTGGAGCTGGGCCAATCGCTCCTGCATGGATTCCTGCTTTATTATAAGTTTGCTTACTTGATCTTTCTCAAGTTGTCGAGCATGATCGCATTCCTTTGCCTGACACTGGGCTTGACTTAATTCTTTTTGTGTCATTTCTAAAAGCAATGTTTTTTCTCTGAGCATTTGTTTCAACTGGTGAAGCTCATTTTCTAGACTATTAGCTTTGCTTTCAGCTTTACTCAGTTGCTGAGACAAGCTCTTGTTGGTTTCTCGCACATCAGAGAGGTCATGATGGAGCTTTTCTTGCAAGCGAAGCCATTCATCACGTTCTCTCTGAAATGTTCGTTCGACATCACTTTTTGATGACTGATGACGTTCAAGTTCTTGAACAGCAGTGTTCAGGCGGGAACGAAATGATTCAATTTCTGTCTCTAGTCTGTCTTTGCTTTCTTTTGTCTGCTCAAGTTTGGAAGTTAGCAATGCAGATTCTGTCTTTAATAAGTTCAGCTGTCCATTATACTGAAAAACTGTTTGTGTTAAGGCTTCCTCGTTCAGTTTAAGTTCCTTTTTGAGATCTTCATTTTTTTCTTTCAAGGTCTCATTTTCCTCTAAATATTTTCCTTCTTCCTCCTGGTGCCTAAGTCTTACTTGATCAAGTTCTAGTCTTAGCATAGCAATCTCATCCTGTAGTAACTGATTTTTGAACAACAGATCCTTTTCTCTCTCAGTGTCGGATTCCTGAATGACAAGGAACATGAATAAATAGCCAGTTGGGAAATGAATCTACAAAACCATTTCAGTATCAAACTGTGTTTTAACATTTCTAATACTGAAGCATGACTTCAAAGATGAGACTGAAATTTCAGGTAACACATAAGCTGCTCTATGAACCCATGCAGCACATGTACAATGTATGCACACACTGAAGTGTAACATACCCTTAAAACCTAAATGAACATCCCAAATATACAATGCCTTTTTTTTTTTTCTTAAACTAGCAACCAAATAATAAAATTATTTTAAATATCTCAAGTATAAAGCTTTTAAAATGACAGTGCTTTCTTGTACGTGCAAGCCTTTAAAAATATTCCCTTTAAGGTTAATTTAGCTGTGTTACAAATCTGGTAAAAACAAGGCTAAAAAGGGTATTTTCCTTCTGGGATATTTAGCAAAATTGCAACAAATAGAAATGCTACCTTTCATCTTGTATCATTTGTCAAATGTCTTCTTAACACTTAACTTCTGTATTACTGAAAGTTAGCTATACAACTCAATCATCCCTGGAACGCAATAGTCTTCATGTTTTCTGTTTATTATATATATAACTTTTTTCCACATAAACATATTCACCCTGCATTTACTGGGCAGCACAGCCAAGAACAAATAATTCTTCCAAGCACTGCACATTCTTAGTAAATTCAGTAAACTCTTTTCAAGATTTTTTTTTAATACGGGGTTTATGATTGCTTTTTCTCCTCCAATTATTCTAACTCCTACAGAGAGTTCAATTCATTGGTGATATTCCTTCATAAAATTTTAGTATGTGAAGGTAGAAAAGGAAGGCATACTTGAAGCAAGTAAGTTTGATAAGGGTATAAGTAATTAAAAAAAACAACCAAGTAATGGGAACACAAAGAGTGAGCGTCAAACAACTTTCTTCCTGGTCAGCCTTGACGTAGGTGGCTAGGTGTCTCACTGCTGGAAACCTTAAAAAGTAATGATAAAATGTCTATGAAATGAAAAATAAGAGATAGCTTAAGAAATGGGGTAAATAGTGTCTTCTGTTAGTTTCCTACTTGCACATGCAATTCGGGTACATATAGGACTGATGCTGCTTTCTGGAAATTTTAAAGACATAAGGGAAAACACAAAAGGTATTTACACAGTTAAGTTACATTGGTAAAATGTAAATAATCTGTCAAGAAGCAGAAAAAATTATATAAGATATATTATGACTTTAGAACAAACATGGTAAAATTTAATTAATTAGAGAAAAAAATCTGCTTACCTCTGAATTTTTTCCTATAGTAGTTCTTGTCTCTTCTTCTAGTTCCTTCTGTCTCCAAAGGTGGTTGTTCAAAATTCCTTCTTGCAGGGCTCTGGCACTCTTTTCCTGAGAGAGCTGTCTCTGTGTTTCATCACGCTCTTCTTCAACCTACAGTAATACAATTAAACTACTTGCATCTTGAGAAAAATCAGAGCTAGCAGTATCTTCCCATTCTCCTTTGTATTATTTCAAATATTTTTGCTTCCCCACAGTTATGATAACCCACCTACAAATAATAAATTTTAATTTTCTTCAGAAAAATTAAGAAATAATACAGACTGTTTTGTAGTAATTTAGAAAAATAACTCAAAGTCAGGCTTTGCCTGAAATACAAATGAAACCTAAATTTTGAAAAAGGAGAAAATGAATCATGAACTTGCAAAGAAGAAGAAGGGAAAAAAAAAAAAAGAACAGTCCATTTGTGAACCAACTGTTCTCAACTGTCCTCAAAATTTGGCAATAGTTATCCAATGCCTCTTCCATGAAGAAAGTACCTCCTTCTTTAGGCATATCGGAATACAATGCCAATTAAAAAGCAGCAAAACATAAGATGACAAGTGTTTAACTCGTTATTTAATATACCTGTTTCAAGAGCTTTCTCAGTGTTATTAACTCCATTTCTAAATTCCTTGAGTGTAACTCAAGTTGCTGTTTCTCCTCCATCTCTTTACAATATTGCTCTTCTTTCCTTCTGAGTTTTTCTCTTGTTTTCTCATATAGCGTTTCTACTCTGAGCCTCTTTTCCTCCTCTTGTTTCAAAGTAAATCTGGGATTTAACAGAATATTTGAGAAACTAAAGCACTGATATAAAAAGTAGATATTTCACATTCTGAACTTGCAGAGACAAACCATAAAAATGTTGAATCTTTTCAGATTTCATACTTTTACTGTAATTTTTAACTTTTTAAAGAATTCTAACTTCACTCTATTATCCATGGTACCAGTTGTACAAGATATGCAAATAAACTGTTGAGTGATTTATCACTTCTTTGTAAGTAAGTTTACATAGGTAAATACACAGTAGTATGCACATTTCTATAATTCTTCAAAAAAATCATCTTCATATTACAGTCAGTTCATTCGAAAGGAGTTTGTTGTCTTATCAGATCAAAGCATCATAAGCTTTTACTATGATTAATATACATTTTCTTAATATGCTGAGCATTGCCTACATATTACAGATTCAGTGATTGCAAGTAATACTGATGAAGCAGCACACCACTTATCTATGACAGACCCAACAATTTTTTAGCAAGCCTTCTGTAAGTCTAAAACAGCTGATGACCATAGGAAGAGCAAGCAGTTTCTATTTACTCAAGAATGAGGTCAGTGTTCAAAAATAGATTTAGAAATGCATAAGGTTTAAGCTTAATACAATTAAAAATAGTTTTAAACCTCAATGGATCTACATCTGGGAGAAACAATACCACTTTAATTTTGAAGCTAATTTGTAATGAAAGCCTTAGGGAATGTCAACTTATTTACTATCTGAAACAATCAACAATAAGCACAAACATGCTAAAAAACAGTCTGTGGTGTGTCCACAGTACCCAAACAAGAAAGTAGTTTTATTTTTGATAATTATTTTGAATATTTTTTCTGATATCCTTACAATGGTCAACAAGAAAAAAAATCAAGTATTAACATAAGGAGAGAGCTGCCAATTAAAAATCTGCTTTAGAATTCTGCAAAACAAGTATCAGCAACCACTAATAAATTATTTGAAAGATTGACAGTAATATTTGTATTTGAATGGTTTATATTGCAAGGAAAAAGTTTTATATATAATTTTTAGTGTAATTTCACAAAAGTATAGCTTTTATAAATGTAAAGTTAATATTGCTTTGAGAATTTATTTAGAACAAAAATATTAATTCTTTGTAATTGATAGATATTTGAGAATTTTGAAAAATGGTTGGAGTTAAATCCAGGCCAAGTTGTCTTCCTCATAATCCTCTTCCACGTACTGGGAGGTACAAATCCTCGAAGCTCAGTTCCCTCAGCCTGTCCTCACAGGGCTGGTGCTCCTGCTCCCTGACCAGCTTGGTAGCTCTCTGCTGAACTCACACATATCAATTAAGATCTCTCTTGTACTGGGAGGCCAAAAATTGGACCCAGTGCTCTAGACACAGTTCAGCAAGTGATGAGTAGGGGCAGACAATTGCTCCCCTCCATCTCCTGGCTCTGCTGCTCTTAATACAGCCCAGAATGCTGTCGGCCACCTCAGCTGCCAGCTCATGCTGGCTCATGTTGAGCTTGCTCTCTGCCAAGACTGCCAGGGCCTTCTCAGCAAGCTCCCCAGCCAGGCCATCCCACGGTACATCATCACAAGGGGATCGTCCTTCCCAAGTGCAGGGCTTTGCATTTGTCTTTGCTGAATTTCATATGGTGCCACTGCTGTCTGAAGCGATGTCAACAGTGATTAAAAACCTCACACCATCCAGGTCTAGTTCAGGAGTATGGGGGAAGGGGCAATCTCAAATTTGACCTTTCAGATAAACAAACAAGCAAGCAAACAAATGCTCTAAGCTCTGTTCTAAGTTGCATTCTGTGGAGTTACCAGAATTCCTAATATTATACACCAACAGAAGCTGCAAAGACAGAATAAAAAAAAAAAAAACCTCTCTCAAATAAATCTCTCTTATAAACCTCATTTCATTTTCCCACATGTACTCTCTTGTTCTCTTCTCTTGCTATTAAAAAAAAGTTAAAACAACATCCAGAAGATTTTTCATGGAGCTAATATCCAGGCATTTTTTCCCCCTGACATGCCTTTATAACATAACTTGCCCATGGGATTCAAAAAACCCCAACCCAAAAGACTAGAAACTTCTCATCCTATTGCCCGTACCATCAGCACCTTCTGGAACATGAACACTGACAGGATAACACATTATCAGAACACAAGGTTACATACTTAAGGCTTTGGATATCACTCTTCCATTCCACTTCTTGGTGAGCCAATATGGACTTCAAATCTCGAGTCTCTTCCGCTATTAATTGTGACTCCTCCTTTTCACTTTCCAATTTCCTTACTTCTCTCCAGACAGCTGTATACCGATTTTTTTCATGTTCTATTATCTGTTCATATTCAAGAAGTATGTTTTGAATTTTCAACAAAATAGCAGAACCTATTTTGAGATAGAAAAGACACAAAGCTGCACATATGCACAAATACTTTCCAATGTATAAATTATTTAATGCTTTGTTGTATTGGGTGTAGGTGGTAAAGTTTTGGTAGTGGGAAGACTGCAGGTAATGGGGAGGTCTCTCTGAGAAGAGGCCAGGGGTTGCCCTGTGCCAGACACAGCCAGTTCCAACAGACCCACTGCAGGGCACAGCTGAGCCTCTCAGCCATGCTGGTGGCACCTCAGGGAAACGTATTTAGGAAATGGTAAAAATGCCACACAGGCAGAGGAGAAGGGGAAAAGTGTGAAAAACAGCCCTGTAAAAATCCAGGTCAGTGAAGAAGGAGGGGGAGGAGGCGCTCCAGGTGCCAGAGCAGAGATTCCCCTGCAGCCCATGGAGACACCATGGTGGAAAGGTGTTTCCCTGCAACCCCTGGAGAGGACCATGCTGGAGCAGATATCCACAACACACAGCGCTGTGGAGGACCCCATGCCAGAGCAGGTGGATATTTCCTGAAGGACCTGCATCCCATGGAGAGCTCAGGCTGAAGCAGATTTTCCCTGAAGGACTGCAGCCCATGGAAGGACTCACACTGGAGCAGGGGAAAAGTGTGAGGAAGAAGGAGCAGCAGAGTGAAACTGCTATGTCCTGACTGCAGACCCAGCCTCCCTGGGCTGCTTGGGGAGGGGTAGGGGAGTTGGGAACGAAGGAGTGAAGTTGAGCTTGAGAAGGGGGTGGTGGGGAGGTGTTCCTTTAATTTTTTTGTCTTTGTTTCTCACTGTCCAAATCTATTTTAATTGGTAACAAATTAAGTTAAATTTCCTGAAGTGGAGTCTGTTTTGCCTGTGACAGTAACTGGTAAGTGATAGCCCTGCCTTTATATTGATCCTCAAGCTTTTTCATCCTATTTTGTCCTGTTGAGGAGGGGCAGTGAGAGAGCAGCTGGGTGGGAGTTTGGCCTTTAGACAAGGTTAACCCTTGCCTAACAAAGTTTTAGCATAGTTTAATAGACATAGTAAGTGACGCTTATGTTTATATAATGCTATGTGTATATATGCAAGTATCTTATGACAGTTGATTTTTATATATATATATATATAAAAGCAAAGCTGTTATTTTGCTGTACTATTTGTCATTAGCTATGGGGAGGATATAATATAAAGAGGAAAAAGAAGATCTTGACAGCTTTTGATGACTGCATTAGAAGGAGCTGAACTGTACTTGGCAAGAACCTGCTTCTCCAGCTCTGACTAGACAGAGAACCAATGATAAAGGCAGGCATATTTGCTGACAATACAGGCCGACATCTAAGGTTAGGTGAGATAATTTCACATCTTTTGAGGGGGATCTCTAATCATAAAGAAATATTAGATGAAAATATAAAACTAAAATACCTAGGAGTGCATATAAAGAAATCATGTATTAAAAGAGGAACTTGTAACAGCTGAAGACAAAGTGACTTGAAAACATACCCGTATGATCCACGCTAAGCTGTTCTAACAGCAACATAGCCTCTTTGTAGGTTGAAGTTGGTAATTCAACATCCTCTGAAGTTGTGTCAGAGTGAGTTAAATCAAGATCATCAGTTATATCCATTTGTATGCCGACCTACAAACAATACAGTATTTTCTGTATACAACTATATAGTATTATGCATCATTACAAATGCATGAATGATTCATTCTCTCATTCACAGCCTATAGATTTGGCTCAAATATGATAAAGTTGCATACCAGCAGCAATTTGTGCATCTGGTTGATCACTACATAAACACTGTTCCCATCTAAGTGATTAAAAGCTAATACAAACTATTTATCAAGAAACTAATTTTACAGTACCTTGTTCTTTTCACTCCCTGTTTTTGCTGCAGGTCTGGAAAACAGAAATATATTTCAGTACTGGAATCCTTATATGGCATTATGAACAATATCTAAAGTTGCTCTGAAAACTTAATTTCAGAAGTGAATTAAACTAAAATTTAATGTAAGTATTTTGTTGGATGTAGTTGAAGACTAAAAAAAGATTGTGTACTATTATGTCTATTGGAAGGCTATTTTTTCTGCAAGATACTAAGCAAATAGTTGAAATAACTGTTCTCTGCACTTCACTCAAAATGATAGGAATCTTACAGCTACAGATATGTAGATATACACATATAGAGTTATGTGCATTCCCTGTTTAATATCAGAGGTTTAGCTCTCTTCAGAGAATCCTTCTCTTACAGGTCAAAGAACCATAATTTTGAATTCTCTAATGTACTGGGTCTGGCTGGGATGGACTTAATTTTCTTCATACCAGTGCCCACACAGTGCTGTGTGTCAGATTTCTGACCAAAACAGTGTTGATAACACACCAATGTTTTAGCTATTGCTGAACAATGGTTGTACAGTGTCAACACCTTCTGTTTCTCACTTTGCCACCCACACAAATAAGTTCGGGGTGGGCAAGAAGTTGGAGGGGACACAGATGGGAAAAAAAAAAAAAGGGAGGGGGCAGAAAAAACTGAGATGCCTGCAGTGAAAGAGTAATTTTGTTCTTTTATAAGTCTCTCCTCTCCCTTTTTAAAAATATGAAATATATATATATTTACGCACACACTAGGTAATTCAGAATTCGTGCACATCTGACCTTATCATTAACTTGGCTAGTATGTTCAAAGCACTCTAAGCAAAAAGGAAGTGTTTTTGAACACAAAGGCTATCAGGTAGTGTTGTCACATGAAAGAACACAAGAATCATTGTACACATCAGGTTTACAAAACTTACCTTTAGCTTTCAGGTTCAATTTTTATCATTAAGTAAGTTTTATTTATAACATTCCTTATATTCAGTACCTTCCTTCATCTTGAGATGTTTCACTGAAAGTGCTATCATCCAGTACTTGAAAATTATTCCCACTGGAAGAGCTCATCTGCTGATTAGCCTTCTGCTTTGAAGTCTGTCTTTTATTTTTCTTTGCAACTTTGGTATTCAGGGCAAATTTACTACATTAAACAGAAAGAAAAAAAAAATCACCAATTAAGTAGCTTTACTTAAAATATTTCTGTGAAACAGACATATTTAAGACGATGTCCAGAAACAACCGAGATGAAAAATATCTGTGATAAGACACAGACTTTACTCCAAAAATCATGGAAGATATGCAAGTATTTAAAAAATCTTCCCCTAGGAATGAGGGGGAAATGTGGAATCTGAGATAGATTCAAGGTAAGCTGGAACATATCTAATATCCCCATTAGACAAAGTAGCTAGAGCAGAGATTCCTTTGAAGGGCAAACAGGAAAAAACTCCTGCTTGGGGTTACATAAAAATATCTGTGCCTTCTTCAAACTTACGATATTACCAAACCAAACTCAACTTTTCCCTTTTCCTGACAATGAGCATCTGAACTTAATGAAAACACCAACTGCATGGAGATCACTAAAATCACCTAGAAAAGGAAGAAAGCAAAGCAAACTGCAAGTTCCTACTTCCCCTCCCCTCCCCCCCCATGGCCATTTCCTACAAAAATAACTGTTTTTTCTAGTCTTCAATTCTGGTTTTGAAGACCTGTTTTGCCTCAGTATCAATAAGGAAACCCACAGGAATTTGGTTTCTCTTTTTTTTTTCTTTTTCTTTTTAAAAAGCAGGCAATAAATTTGAACCTCCATTATGAGCTTAGTTTTTTCAAAAAAAATTTTTTTTTTCTTAAATGTTTGAGAAGCAGCGGACTACTCAGTATGACTTTCAGCATTGAGGAAACTACTTCAACTACTACAACACTGGAAAACATAAGAGATACTTAAGTAGTACTACAAATAAGAATTAGAGATTATTTCCTTAGTTTACCCTTTCATCGGCATTTTAATCAATTTTGATCTCTCCTGAGATGAAAAATTATTTTTGTCTTTTTCTTCTATAGTGTTTTCACTCTCCATTTTCAAACAGTCATTCTTCCTTAGAGTAAGCTTTTGTTTCATTTGCTGATTAGTAACGTCACCTGCTGGTGTATTTAATTTGGCAAGATCTTCCTGTTTTGCCACCGCCTCCGTTTTGAGACATCTTTGTTTGCCTTTTTCCTTCTCAACCTACAAAAAGAAAGTTAAGCTTCATATACGTCTCAGTATTTCTAGAAGAGAGAAACACCATATCCAAGATTGAATAATTCAGGGTTTACCTCTGAAATAATGTAAAATGAAAAAAATTTTAATTCACATAGAGAAGCATTTTCACAAACTTACACTACAAAGTGTATCAAGTCATTGAAAATACTTTGAATTCACTCATGATTAAAGATATAACAAACACATAGCCCTTAGAAAGAAAACAATAGTGTATCTTAAAACATGAACAAAAAAAAAAGTGAAAGCATTACTGATGGACAAAGAGTTAGAAGGACTGCACAATGTTAGTTGTAAAAACACAGAAAAAAGATCAAATGGAAGTGTGCTAGGCTTCCTTAATTTGGGGACAGGGGGGAAGGGAAGAGATCACAAACCCACAAGCAGGAATGGTTTCACAGCAAACAGGAATTTTAGTGAAGGGCAATGAAGACACACCATGCAGAAATCACAGCAAATGAACAGATTAGTCAAGACCCTGTTCAGAAGCTATTTTCATTCTTTGATTCAGAATCAGAACTGATGTAATTGTGTGCATTTCTTTTTATGGCAATGAAGTGATAACTACTTACACTGGAACTGAGTGCCACCTATTGTTAAACTGGAACAACAATGCATTCTGTGTTTTCCAAAAACCTTCTAATTACATAATGGGGAAAAGGACAACTCTCCACTGCTCTCTTTATTCATAAGTACTGTATTTCCATTAAAATAAAAACCAACTTGCACAAAGCATCTTCCCTTAATGATGAATAGCTAAAGTGAACAGGACCATTGATATGGAGAAAGACTAAAGATTAAGGAGTAGCAGGTGAAGTTCTACCTCTCTTTGCAGCTGTACCTTCTCTTTCTCCAAAGCCAGGAATACTATTTGCAGCATTCCTACCTTACTCTTAAATCTTTCCATATCTTGCATTAATTCTTCATCAAGATTCCTCTTCAGCATGCCACACGATTGCTGAGCATTTGCAAAAAGACTGTCAATTTCTGTTTCTCCTATTTTATTATTGTTGATAAGGCAGTCCCTGGGAACATCATCATTAAATCCAGAGTCTTTTCCAAGTTTCCCTTCTGTTACAAAAAGTGCATTTTCATCACTTGTAGAAACAGGTCTTATTTTAGGAAGAATATTAGAAACGTCATCCAAAATACTTGTTTTTAAGCTATGTCTCAGGGAGTATTCAGGATTTCCCTCTACGTTTCTACTACTTGCATTTTCATTCTCTTCCATTTCCATAGTAGGCATTTTATTTTCCTCTCCTTTTGCTAGAAGCACCTTTGTATTATCTGCATTGTTTGTGCTGTCCTGTTCATCTGTACTCCAGGTATCTTCCATGTTTGCATTTAAGTTACTTTGATCAGGAAGGACACCAAGACTTGGAATTACGATTTCCATTTTGGGTTCTTTTCCACCTAGCATAATTTTCATATCTCCAAATTCACCTTTACTTTTTAGCTTGTTACTTGATTCTGTTGCATGAGATGAAACAACACGAGAACTCTTCAATTCTTCACTGAAGCCATCTTCTGACATTTCTTCCACAAGACAAGTAGTTTTCCCAGTTTCATTAATTTCACCAAACAGCTGCTTCAGCTCTGCTGTAATGTTTTTAAAATTTGTTTTCAGTTCCCTTTTCTCATTTTCAACCCACATTCTTTCATATCTTTCTTCCCAAGGTTTTGGACTTAACTGCTTGTTAGCACTGTGTGATTCCTCATTTTCTGCTAGGGCTTCCTGATGTGAAATTTCTGCTTTGTCAGTCTGATTTTCATGTGCTGTTTTTTCTATCAAGTTGGTAGTTTCTAAAATATATTTATCCTTAAGTAAACAGGTACAGACAGAAAGATTACCAAGAAAAAGGAAGTTACAGTTAATCTAGGTAATTTCTGTTGCAAACTCATCCTATATAACAGAAATAATAGAAATAAGACATTTTGAAAGCAATTGTTTCTAATAAAAATCAAGGGGTACTAAAAAGGTTCACTGAATCATCATTTTCTTAAAAATAGAAGGACTTACTTGAGAGACAACAATTTTCTTAGTTGAGATTTGTCTCGACATTAAGGTTGCTTTTACCTTTTAGCCTGCCTGCTTTCTGTAACTGGTGGCATTTGTCACAAAGCAATTTATTTTTTCATGTTTTATTGCTTTAATACCATTTTTCATTACAACTGCCTACATTTTCCTACTCTCCTTCCTCCATCATTCTCTACTGTCTGGCATTTTACAGTCTCCTGCCAGCTGAGCTAATACAATGTGAATGAACATGACAAGCTTTCACTGTCCACCACAAAGAGAATTGTCTAAGTTAGGACTATTTCTTCACCCAAGACTCAGAAATATTAAATTCCATTCCAAGCTCCAAAGAAAAGCATTTATTAGGGAAACCTGTCCATTCCTTCCCTTATCCCAAAAATCAGGAACCCAAGGTTGTATGAAAACTGTACCATGCCTCAACCCCAAGCAGTCTCCTCACGTCCCTGACCCCATGCTTTGTTCCTCAACAGTTCTAACTTCTCCTGTCCTGTGTCACACTCCTCCCAACATGCCTCCTTAGCTTGTGGTCCCTTCCAAATAGGGCCTACAGCCTTGGTGTTCCAGTGGGCTAAGACCATCCAACTCCTCACTCTCTTTTCTTGTTAGCCAGGCCCTTTTCTCCCTCTGCAAAAATTCCTCCTTTCAGAACAGGGAACAGAGCTCCTCACCCAGCCACCATCTGTCTCAGCCTCCCCATTCCCAAGTTCATTGCCCAACTACTACCACCTTCCAATAGGCTTAAGTTCTGTGCTCTGCTTGTTAAAATTAAGCATGTCCCTGTTTCATAGTGTCTGGGTGTGGGGTGGAAATAATTCACTCCACTGTGCCTTGAGGTGTTACAGAAGACTCCATATCCCTCTATCCAGCCCTGTCCTGTATGCCCAACACAAACAGGATGCCTGCCTTATTCCCCCCTAGAATGCCCTCTGACAAAAACCCTTTTCAAACATTAACATGGCCAAACAAGGGTATATTTTGCAGAGGCAGGGAAAGCATCAGGAAGGTCACCAAATTTCAAGTTTTTTTGTTTGACTTTTCTCTTACAAAGGGGAAGACTGGGCATGTTTAATCAAACAGATCACCAGATTATAGACAAATCTCCCTCTTCACTTGAATGTGCATTCTGCATTTGATTGCACTATTTCTCAGAACTGCACAAAAGGAAAGACACTGGTCAAAATTTAAGCAAACCAGCTGGAAACAAATCAGCATACCAGCAAGTATCCAACATAAAGACAAGGATTTTACCCACCATAAGAAGATTGCATCCAACTTTACTTCAGACTATAATACAACCTTCATCTACAGGACTCTCCCTTTAGTATTATTCACTGACTGGTAAGTTTTCTTTACCTTAGTGTATGATACAATTTACCAGTTCAGACTCTAATTCAAAATATTTGGTTTTACGTACCCGCACCCCATAGTTTTCAATGGCATCCTTGATGTCTTCTTTTTCAGCTGATGACGACATATGAAAGGTAGATCCTGAGCACTCACCTACAGTGAAAAAACACATATTTTTATAACCAGCATGACTTCGTACTACTTAGAGTGCATCTTGAATCATCGTATTTGTGAGAAAAATCTTAAAAAATAACACATCCCCTCACATTTGTGAACTAGAGAGAAAATTATCATAATACAGATTTAAGATGCATCTGTGTGAATTCCCTTCTTCCAGGGCATTTTACTTTTTAATGTATAAAGGAAATTTGCTGAAAATAACTATAAATGGTCACAAATAAACCATTCCTGTTTCTTAACAGGGCCGGGGAGACAGAGAGAACACACTGTGTGCCATGCAGTAACTAGCTACATTCCTCCAGCAATTTTAATTTCCCTGTGTGTTGTGCACAGAAAATAACGAACAACAAAATTACAGGCTTGAAATCTTTAAGGCCCCAGCTTTACTCAATGCATGAACCAAATCTGTCTCTAGACATGGATCTGGACTGAGTATTTCAAACTGCTGCCTCATCTGTTGCAGAAGACATGGATGGAACACTGGATGAGAAATAGGTTTGTGAAGTGTTGAGAAACAACCCGTGATCCGGATGTTTCACTTGTACCATTGAAAACTGGATTGCACCCTTTCCTCTCTCAGAATTTCTAAGCAATATTGGACAGGTCACAAACTCCTCAGAAGCAGTCACTCAGTCTGGGCTCCCCATTGTGGGGTCCCTACCTTGAATCTCTGTTTCATCTGAGAATTGGACTCTAAATAGTCCCAGATACAACTTAGAAGCAGCAACTCATTGTCACTGTGTGGAACGCACACAGAAGACTTTGAAGTATCATTTATTCAGAAAGAAACAAGTCTCAGCAGCTCAAGTGTGGCATCTAAAAACAGAGATGGAGGCTTTTCACCTTAATCACTCTGCACCTCCTTTCCTGCTCCATAATTTTACGGTTTCTACACAATAGCCTTTCTATACACAAACCTTCACTACTAAAGAGGGACACAATATTCTCTCCTTCCTACAAGAAAAGTGAGCAAGACAGGGAGAAAATAGGTATCGTCATAAACATACAAAAGGGTCCAGTATTAACAAGTCACATGGCCAACCTCACTTCTGGCATTTTCTGCTTTAGGTGACTCCTTTTGCAAGCTTTCCTTTCTTGAAGGGGATTACATTAGATACAAGCTTAGAGTTACAACTCATACGTCTGAATTGCAAACCTAAGCTCCTCAGTCAGTCATACAGGTCTGCAGAGGTCAATTTTAACCTCAAGTTACGCAGTGTGAAATAACAACCTTCTCCTCCCACCTCAATCACTGGCGGGTGCAACTGCCTAGTTTTTTCGTCAATTTCTTTTTTGGGTATTTTAGCACAAGGCATTTCCCAACACACATTAGTCATCAGTGGGTTGACAGCACTTATTTCATAGGGTTTTTATGATGATCTGTTGATGACTATGATGCATTTCAGACAGTCTGATGAGTATTAAAGATAATAACAACAACAATAATTAACGATTATCTAAGGATAATGTTCTATAAGGAAAACAGGTATTTTTCCCTTTTTCTTGTTTTTCAAGATCACAGAATAGATTTAGCCTTTACTGATGCTTGTAGATATCCCAATACAAAGCTGTTTGCTGGTGCAGATGAAGGCTCCAACCAGCATTAGAAATAGAGGACAGATCTGCTGGTGATCAAGGAACATTTGTAGATAGCACCATAGAAGGTACTGTAGAGAGTGTCATAAATTATCAAGACCAAGATGCTTGGAATAAGTAAATGCTTAGGTCCTATACAAATAACCTCCATAATTTGGAGATCAACATCTTCCTTTCCTCCAACAGTTATGCATAGTTTTTGTAGATGGGTTCTTGTCCCTCTTACTAGAATTGCAATGTGGCTGGATAATTTGAACCAGCAAGTCCCTCCCTCACTGAGCATACAGTTCTGGGAGTGCCAACCAGAAGGGGTAGCCAGAAGCATGGGAGCCTGATGAAATCCAAGAGAAGTATCTGCACAGATGTCACACTGATTGGTAACATCCTTTCAGAAAACAAAAGGAAAATAACTCAAGAGAGCAGAACTGGGCACAGACAGGCACCCAGTATGTTGGTAATTTACACATAAGCTTCTTGGGTGGTAACAATATCTCCTAGAAAGAAAAGAGTCTAGACACACCATTCTGCTTAGAGTTTCTACTACTTCTAGAAGCCTCTCCATCCCAAGCACAGCAAGGGGTGGTCAGTCTTTCAGACAGATGGGACTGCTCCTACACCGTTTCCATAAAGGTACACTTAACCAGGTTTCTTCTGTCACTTCATCAATGTTCATTCCTGTCACAAACTGCCACGTGCATGCAGCTTCCCACCATACAACTTGGTATGTGTGATCGCTCCCACCATGTAACATGAACGCCACAATATTGCTTAAAAGATAGACTAAGTATTTTGTGGATGCAGGAGAGCTGTGACACCTGCACAACACAGACTAAACAAGCTTTTCTGGTTGACTGTATCTGCCTGAAAGCTGGATAAAAGCAGACCTGTCAGCACCCAGAGTTTTGTACTGGCCTTCTAAACATGCAATTCGCATTCTCTGTATCTTAATGTTCTGGATTCTGTTTTAGAGTCCAGACGCTTTAAAATTAGGTGCCATACTGCTATAATCAAAAGCAACCCGAACTCCTATTCAGTCTTGCCCATCATGGTCAACAGTACAGTTTTCAGCAGCAGCTATTTGAGTCTGAAATCTCAGTCTTTAGATAAGATTTTAGGATCTTCGGAGCCCAGAAGATTTCTTTTCCATAGGTTTCAATCAATCTTGAAATTTCTGTACAATGGGCACAGAACAAGGAAAAAGGCAGGAAAGATGAAAGGCAACAATGTTCTTCCATCTGCAAAATTCCAGTTCTTATGGTGTCAGTAACTCTAAGCCACTGGAAAAATAATTAAAAAACATAAACTAAAAAAAAAAAAGAAGATAAGGTCTTCTCCCATTAGCTGCTGCAAGTAAAATTTCTTGTCTTCTTGGAGCAGCAATTCATGAATCTATTTTCTGTATTATTGGCTTCTGCCAACATTGCAAAAGAGGGATGACTCCTCATTGTCAAGACTTTTTCACTTTTAGCACAGGGAAAAATTTTTAGTTAAAACACTGGTAGAACCCTAGTCTGAAGCTTCTGAATAGCCTGTCATTTTAAAAAAAGCATATCAAAAATTCACAGAGTAAATTAAATTCCAGTATTTTTGCCAGTCATTTATCACTAGCATGTATTTTTATTAATGGATACCTGCAGTGGAGTTAGATGAATCTGGCTTCGTGCTTAACATACAAATACACAGAAATCCCTGTGCATACAAAAGATGCAAATCCCCCACCTTTTACTCTGCCTGTTCTCTAGCTAGCGTTGAGAGATGAATTTTAGTTTTCCAATTAGCCTTTACCTCTCCTCTCTCTTCTAAGACTTCCCTCCTCATAAATTGTCTTACATAATGACTTTTTGCAGATTACAGCGCAAAGCAGCTACTCTTCTATACAGAAAACATGAGAACACCACTACTTAATTTTGACCCAAAAATAGATTTTAAGAAGTTATTACTATGAGTCAGTTACAAGGTAAATAGAATGGGAAATTTCATCTCTCATTCAATATTTAATCGTGCAAGATACTGTATCTGTTTCCCAGATTTATGAAATAAACTTGTGAAGGGTGGCATTCAACCCTTTTAGAGTTAGAAATATTTGTGCCACAGGAATCACGATGCTTTGCTGAAGCAATCTAAATTGCTTAAACCCAAACTGAAACATAAAAGTTTGAAAGAAATTTTCACGTGTACTTCTTAACACCTGCTCTTCAAGATAACACATGGGTAAAAAAAATGACATAAATGAATAAAGACACACAGGAAAAATAGCTGACATGAAATGAACTATGAAAAGGCAGTCTTTCCTTTCTGTGTTTGTAATTTTATAACATACTGGTCCACTACGGGGCTACATTTCACATTACTGTGTAAAACAGAAAAAACCAAAACTCATGTTTTAACTGAACAACTTTTAACAATCCTCTATGCATCTTCCAAAAAGACTATCACTGCAAAATAAAGAGAAAAAGAGGACCTGTTATTGCTTGCCTATTGCAAATATAGGAGAGAGAGGAGAAGGGCGAGAGGAGGAAGATATCTTTCCTAGAGAGAAGTTTAATCTCTATTATTGACAAAAGAACAATGCTACTTTTTTTTCCCCCTAAAACAAGGATGCCAAAGAACTTGGAACTATTTGTATTCCATACTTAGAAGTTACAGTAATTAAAAAAAATTATTTCTGATTACCTACTTCACTTACTTGCCTACCTATCTGTTCACCTCTCTCTGGTTTATATTTTCAATAGCTGATTGTAGAAACTCCAAAACCTGAATGGGGAATTCCTTCTCATCTCATTAACAAATATGCAAATCAATAAATGTTAGAACAAAGAAACTAAAAAACCATTAAGGTCATATATCCTCTCTCCAATATATAGTGGACCAGCTAGCTGATTCGCTTTTAGCCTTGTTTCCAAAGAAAAGAGAATTCCTGACAACATGCTGACACTGTCATTTCCTCCCACCTTGTCTCTCTTCCCCACTTCCTTCCCCTACCTCTGAACCTGCTTGTCAGTTTCCATGAAACAAGAGGGGGAGGCCTCAGAAGAATGTATTTGCTACACGTTTCAAAACAACTTCCAGACAGGTAGAGAAAACCCAGGCAAGTAATAATTCCTGCTAAGTGCAGCTACAGCATGAGCCCAAGAATTACCCTGTCTCACCTGCAGCTCCTGGACAGCTTAGCTTCTAGATCCCTAGCCTGGAATCAGCCACAGCACATGCTCAGAGAACCAGGAATATCAGGAAGGGGTTTTTTTGAGAAATTGGAAGGAAAGCAAACTTGAGGACTACCTGAAAAGGGGAGATGACAGCAGGTATGGTAGAGGAAGCCTACATCATGGAAGGGCATTTATAGCGTTGAACGGCAGACTAGAGGAGGGAGCACAGGCATGCATAGAAGCATATTTCAGTAAACCTTCTGCTCCCAGAACACCTTGCTAGAACCATTCATTTAATATTAGGAAAAAATTTGCAAGTACAATGTGTCTGTCCATAAAAGAACACTACAAAAAGACTGTTACGAATACCTTCAATATCATCTGCATCTCCTAAACCAAATTCCTCCAATAGATCTGCAAAACAAATAAGTCATCTGCTTTATTAAATACTTCTATCCAGAAAGATTATGAAGCTAAACCCAGAACCACATGAAGTGAACATTACCTGATTTCTGCTGCCTTCTTTTAGGAGAGGTTTCATTCATTTCCAACACAGATTCAGGAATCTTCAGCTATGAAAGACACAATCCAATGATAAAAAAACAAATTAAAAGTAACTACATACTATTTAATAAGCAGGACAGGTAGTCAGTCTGACATGAACAAATACTTACCTGGGAATTGCTGGGTTTCTCTGAAAAGCCTAGAGGTGAAAAATGTTTTGGGAAGTGTTATTTTATTTAATTGAAGGTATCTTTTACTCCATTCAACATCAGTAGTTTCTACAACTAAGTATTAGTTGCAAGCACTATTTCATCAAGAGCACGATACCTAACATTCAATTTACCTCACCATACAGCATTTGTATTAGTATACAAGAAATGGCCAATGCACACTTCCATTCATGCACCTTGGATTTAAAAAAATAATAATCACAAAACTAGGGCAATTCATGTGAAGCAATAAGGTCATGCTCATTAACAGAACGAGATCAAAATATTTAGTCCTTTGGAGAAGTTGAATCCTGCTTTCTAAAAGGATTATTTCAAAAGTCAAAGCTGGTCTGCTGTAATGAATGATCGTAAAACAGTCCAACAGCACTATGACTGTGATTATCCTACAAGTGTTACATGTTGAGGAGTATTTTCCTTTCCATTGATAGGACAGAGAAAGCATGGTGCAGACACAGAAACCTCATACACGTGTCCTTCAGTGAGGTAAAATCAAGCTAATTCTCAACAGATTGTTCTGGGTTAGCTTGCAAGGAAACAAAAGAAACAAATGTTGTTTGGTTGTAATTTCCATTTATAGCATAGTTCCAAATTTTTTTTTTTTTTTATTTTTGTCCAACATTAAATCATTTCCAAACCCACACAATCTACTGTCCCACCTATATTTCTCAATTCCTCTGCTTTAGTCATCTTATAATTTGAGTCCTCTCATGAAAGAAGTATATGAAATGTTACTAAGAATGGCTCCACAGCAAAATTTCTATATAAAAAAAAATAATTATTAAAAAACAAACAGTATTTAATTTCAGTAAGCTTGGTGGTCTAGCAGTATGGACATACCTTAGAAAGATTACCATAATCACCTTCTACCCCGTTTTCACACTGATTTTAAACTTATCTTAGTAGAATCATACAAAGCAGACTTCCATGACAACTACTCAACAAGCAGATTTACAAGCTCCCAGGAGCTTGTAAAGTTTTGCTTCCAGCTTACTAAACTAAAACTGGATTAGCTTCTTCAGCTAATGTACCTATACTACAAGCAGGATTGACAAACCATTTCTTAAAGGAGAAATCCTTCAGAAAAGAGTTCTACCCCAATAGCAAAACTTCCCTGCCATCCTACGCTCAAGGTGCTTGAGAGACAGTGTTATAAACTACAGGCAGAAACTCTTAGCAACAAAACCTGAACTTTTAGTCACATTTTAGCTCCTAGGCAAAGCACAATAGAAAGCTATCAAAAATGAAACTAGGGAAAAAAATTGCTTAGCTAGATCATAGCATTCTTCTGCTGCATTATCATCCAAGAATGTTTAAACGTTCAGACACGTCAGTCCTAAACCACATACATTTTCATCACTATGCAGCAAGAACCTGAATCCAAAAAAATACAAACACGTCCAAAGAACACACATAATGCAAACAAGACAACTTCCTTTACAAACTGGCCAGCAAGCGCTGAGATAACTGGTGTTAATTAACAAATACTAAACACTTCATTGCTATAGCGCACACCCACATCATAACAGCATTCCTAAGACAGACACTGATAAAAGTTCACTTTAGCCTATAAATGCTAACAGACAAACATTTAGTCCACCATGAAGTTACCATTGTCGTGTTCCCCTGAAACAAGCTGTGAGCATGCTCCGTGTCTGTCTGCAGCTGGGAGCAACACACCGGAGGATACTTTTCTCAGACTTTCAGAATCCGTCTGTATAATCTAAAACGCATGCATGAGAATTGGTACAAATGCATTTTCAAGTCATTTCTATGCACAAAGCTCCTGCTAAGCCAGCTTGCGTAGCACGGTATCAAGTATATTAGAGATACAAAAACCTTTGATAAGACCCTTGGAAAGGGCACATCAAGACATAGTATACTGGAAAATCACAGTAGTTGTATGTGTTTTCAGATCTTAGGCAATAACCTCACAGCTCATCTAAACTATTCTGTCATGTTGATAAACCTTGACAAACTGGACAGCCACAAAAGAGAATTAACATGGTAACTCAAGATGTGGGTTGTGAACCAGCAACTGCAGGTCTGTGGTGATCCAACGTTTGTACTGAACTTGTACCTGACATTCAAGTTTGTGCTTATGTTCCCTAGGCATGTATCCTGCAGTGATGAGCGAACACATCGCTATTCCCAGTTGCAAGGGCGATTCAGGCTGAACAAAGATTAGCAAGGCAAAGCTTACAGAAACTAAGGCTACCTAAAAAAAAAAAAAAAAGTAGTCTGGTATTTTTAAGAAGGGGGTGGGGAAGAGTTCGTTTTTCCTCACAAGAAAAGCTAGAGCGGGTTAGCTACAGACCTTGCTCATTTTCTTCTAGCCCATTACCACAGACAGAAAGAACTAAAAGTGCAAACACAGCCAGCATGTGTGGTATCTCTGTTGAACATGACTTTCAAAAAGGGCTGAAGTACACCTACAAAAGGTAGAGAGGATCTATTCAGAAGCAGCTAATCATCTAGGTTGTAGACCCTAAGGGCAACCACTGACCAGGTCAGCAGAATAGAGCTGTATGGTGAAAAAGCAACAGTCCTGCCAGCCCCTGTGAAAAGCTCAGAGTATTTTAAGCAGCAAGAAACTTCACTGCTTCAATACTATACTAGAAACCAAACTCAAAGGCCAGCTGCTATGTGACCCAAGTTGTTAGCTTGACCTAACTCCATTCCAATCCTAACTGAACAGCTGGCCTCAAGCAGAAGTATTTCAAGGGCCCCCAGTTACAAACATATCACAGAAGCAGAAAAAGAGGAAATAAGCCTCATCAACAGTAGGGCCCAAGTCAAAAGCAAGCTCTCAAGTGGTTCTGGATCTCACTCCTTCCCTCCCCCAACCCCCCCCCCAGTGGGAACCCCCGTGTCATTCACAGAAAGTACCTCAGAATCCCAGGGAGATTCAGCATCTTCCTCTTCCTCTGCTCCCACTGCTGGAAGGGCACCTACAAACAAGGTAAGAAGTGAGACACTGTGTTTATATTTCACTCTGCTTTTCCCCATCAGTCAAGCCCTGCATCCAAAAGATGTGCAGTGATTCTATTGCTGAGGACAAATGAAGAAGTGAGTGTTATTCAAGGGTTTCTTCACGCCCAGCCACATCATGGTATTTCCTTTACATCACCACCTCCTCATGCCTCCTTTCCAGCAGAAGACGGCTATGTACAACAGCAGACACAGCTACAAGCAACACCCAACGCACGTTTGGGTAACATTCAGGAAGAAACTCCAGCACGTTCCAGTCCTGTGGTATACAGAATTTAGGTCACCTGCTCTCCAGCCTACAGCTCCAGAATTTGGCATTTACTACCACTTCCCACTGTACAGGAAGTACCGTAGAAACACTATGCAAAACATCCTCACACTAACATCACTAAAATAACCAAGAAACAATGCTCCTTTTGTAGTGCTACCAGGAAAGATCTTCCTTGACAGAGAGCTGTTACCCTGCACCTTCCCAGAAGCTAGACACCTAAGCATTGCCATTTAAAAAACAGAGTAGAGGGTCACAGCTCAAACACTCACCCCAAACCCGCAAAAACCATTTCTATCTCAGGGGGTTAACATCCAAATCTCTTCTCTACCAGATGAACGTAAGGCTCAGTCTCAGCGGGTTCCTGGCCAGATTAGACTATTGTCATTTATCTGTTTATGGAGCTTACCTAATGGAGCTACTCCATTACGTAAAACTGATTCAGGATTCACTCATGTGGAGACATGAACACAAAGAAGGGGGAAGGAGCTAGAGAGCAGTGAGGGCACCCACCCCAGAAGAGGGTAACTGCTGGTTCCAGCCTGGACTCTGACTACTTACACTATGCCAAACTCATGCTTACAGTAAAA
The DNA here is from genome assembly GCF_034638445.1 of Ciconia boyciana. Taxonomy (NCBI): domain Eukaryota; kingdom Metazoa; phylum Chordata; class Aves; order Ciconiiformes; family Ciconiidae; genus Ciconia; species Ciconia boyciana. Next base: position 27,830,140 of record NC_132934.1, on the reverse strand, counting down.
TGCATAGAGACAGAAGAGCATGTACAGGCACAACACTTGAATACAGCAGGTTCTGCCAGGCCCCCTGTGTAGCATTTGATCAGCAGCTACGCATGCTCTGGTAACATCTACCACACCAAGCTACTCTCTGGAGACGGACAATGGAAACGGTGCCTTCTCCTCCTGCTCTGAGATCTGAGGTGAGTACCAAAGTGCTCAACTCTGACCGAGCTGGTAATGCTTTCAAGCACACACAAGTGTGGCACTGGAGAGACCTTCTACATTTTAAAACTGGACAAGGTGAGGCACTGGAACAGAACAGCTTTGTCTCAGCTTGACTCAAATCTTTCCCAGGCTTCAGCCAAGAGCAATCACAGCTTTTCAATCCGACAGTACGGACCAGAAAGGGGAATACTACTGTCACACCCAAGACACTCTAGTCCTCCTTCTCTTTTTCATCTGCACATTTTGATCAGACCGCATCAGGGAGAACACAGCAACAAAAGCAACAATGGCACTTGCTTCATATAGCATCGTTTGGAATCCAATGCCACAATTTCAGTTCTTCAAGAACGAATGAAAAGGAACAAAAGCTGCTTTCCTTCTCTGCCAATGGTCACTAGATTCACAGGCAAGGGAAAAATTTGCTATCTCAGAAGTCAATCACCATTCTAGTTCATTTACTGTGCGCTAATATGTATAGAGGAAGAATTGGGATCAGTATTTACTAACTCATTTCTCTCACCAGCATTGTCTTTTGAAGCATTGTGGACTTGATGGCTATCATTACAAATAGAATTTTTCACACCCTCAACAACTGCAGTTTGTAGCTCTTCACCAGTGTCTTCCTTCTCCTGCTCCTCCTCCTCTTCTTCCTGTTCAGGTGATTCTTCCTAAAAGAGATCAACCAAAACAGCTGGAAAGAACAGAAACAAGCATCTTCACCATCCATCGGCAATTGGAAAAACACTTTTCTTGTGTAAGACAAAAGGGAAACTTTGTTGAGCTTTGTTTTACAAGACCTTCAGTTTTTCCATGGGAATCTATATGAGTAGACAGCAATACCTAATATTTTAAGTCTCACCCCTGGTTCTGCAAAGCCCATGAGAAGCACTTCCTCATGTCAGTCTTACTCTAGCTTCATTTAAGTTACATCATTCTGGAACACATTCCTTCTTTTCCCCTACTTTGCTCCAAGGAAAAATCACTAGCTTCCTGTTCTCAATCTTATTCAAACTTCTTTTTGTTTCCTCACTTTCAGCCATCACACTATGAATTTTACTAAATGGCAGTAAATCTTCACAGATAAAACCTGTACATACAAATGAGAAAAAATTGATTCCAGAAAAGGTCTACTGCCTACTCTTTTTCCTGCAAAACCACTGTATCCAATAAAAAAAAAAAAAAATTGAAAATACTGCCTGATATTATTCTTATACCTAAGAAACTGCTTTGGCTAGGAGTAAGACATTTTCTAATATAAAAAATGGATGATCAAAAGATGGGTATATGTGAAGAATAAGTATTAACAGAAATCCAGTTTACCATTTGTTTCTTACCTATATTACCCTTAGAAAATACCCTTGTGATTTGAAGCATCCCCATATACTTACTTTGGTGCTTGAGTGAAATGCTGCTCTAAAATTTTCTTCGCACCTATTTAAGCGCAAGTTTTCACTTTCTTGTTTCAGCGCTTCGCAGACTTTATCACCTATTTCTTCATATTGCTCTTCTTCAGTGTCTTCATCATCCACACGTTCAAGAATGACAGAGTTCAGTCTTTGGCCTTCAAGCTTTAGGTTTTTTGCTGCTGACCAAGAATTTTTACCACTTTCAAAGCCATCACCAAAGCTTGACTTTTTCTCCTTAAGACAACTATCTGACAGAGGCTGAGTTATCTCTCTTTTTCTTTCAGAGTCTGCAAAACAGGAGTCAGCATTTCTGTGAAACTTCTCCTGAATCATGCTTTTCCTGTTCCAGCTTTCTTGTGTATCTTGCAAGTTATTTAGATTTTGAAAGACAGCTTGTTTTGGTACCGACTTGCAAGATACTTCATTATTCATTACCTTTGGAGACATGGCAGTTATATTTTCTTGCAATCTTTCATAACACCCAGCTATAAAAGACACGGGAGTATCAACAGATTCCTCCACCTTTTCATGAAATTCTTTACTTATTTTATGATCATCACCACAGACATCTCCAGTTCCACACTGAGCTTCCCCTTCATACTTAGCGTTACTAAAATACTCTAATTTCTGATTAATTTCCCCTTTAGATTCTGTTTTCTCCCCCTGTTCCTCCTCCAGTATATCATTAGATTGAGTTTCTTCATCTTCCAGATCTTCCTCCTCCTTTTCATCTTGAGTAAGATCTTCGTCCTCCTCTTCTTCTTCCTCTTCCTCCTCATAATCTTCATCATCATCTCCATTGTTATTTTCATCATCATCCTCCTCCTCCAATTCTTCTTCCTCCAGGTTGCTTGCATCCGAGACATCTTGATTCAACAATTCTCCACATTCTCCTTTGTTCAGGTTTGCATCTGACAGGGTTCTTTGTTTGAGGCTTTTCTTTGGTGACTTAGGACTTCCAATTCTAGAACCATCACCATCATCTTAAAGCACAAGAAAAGGAAAAATGCATGTGAACAAAAGGAGTTATGTAAATAGCAATAGGCATGTTACCAGATCAATGCACAGGAGAGGAGTCATCTGGGAATGTCTGGAAAAGGAGCCAGGTGAGGAATGGGCAGGATGGAGGAAGGACTTGACCAGGGACAAAGGCTTAGAAGGGGATTAATATCTTCATTTTAACAATATGACTTATTTTTTTCCGAAATGAGTAAGTGCTGTGTTTTCAAAATGCTACTTTTCTCATTTACTGTAGCAAAGAAAAATTTATGAAAAAACTACTTAGCAAGTCTACCTTTATACACCAGTATATCGTGCAATCTTTTTCAAATAGCTTACTGTTTTTCCTGAACTGCTGGGAAGCATTCATTAACAGTGTCAAGTTTGGCTTCTGCAGCTTCTGCAAATAAAGATTTATTTAAGCAAGAACATTTTCTTTTTAAACAGTAACAACAGCAAATCTTTTGTTCACATCAAATCTTGAACAGTAAATATCATCAGGCTGTCCTTTTGATAGTGCTCAGGTGCTGGCTCCATCCTATAGTTCTAACTACACAAACACTCTTCACATATGCAATTCAGTGAGTATTTCACCCCAAAACACTGTGCAGGCACCCTTCTGCAAATTGTTTCCAAAACTATGTTTACATGTGTAACAGTTCTAAAAATCTGTTTTTAATATTTGTAATACTTAAGTAAAATTCAGCTATATTTAAGATTGCAGTTTCAGGATGCTTACTTGCAAATGTGCACAATGCAAGTAACTGTTAAGATCCCTAGACTTAATGCATAAATTAGTCCCTGCTAGTACACTTACTAAAATATCCCTAAATTTAAAAATCATGCCAGAAAAATGCATCATATTTAAATCAGTACAATAAAATGAAATCACGTTAAAATTAAACATGCTTGTATCTCTAGTATTAGAGTGGGTTTAACTACCACACTCAGATTCCTCATCACTGCAGAATCCCAGTGCAACAGAATAGATGCTCCAGATATCACTGCAGAAGTTGATAACCCTTCAGAATATTAGTAAACACTGTAGGCGTGGGAGCTTGTAGCTGACAAAAAGAATACTACCCGAGCATTCAAAAAAGAGGGAAAACATGCAGTGTGAGATTACATGCAAGCATGGAATGCCATCTCATAGAAGAAAAAAGATGACCCATTTGAGTAACTCATCCATTGAGTGCTCTTGAGGAACCTGACAGAGAGGAAAGGATAACTAGGTGATGAAGGATTTCAGTAGATCTTGATAAATAAGTGCCCTTGTTCTTTATCAGTTAGGATTCTATCACCAAATTTACAGAAAACAATAACAATGTTTGGACAGGAACAGAATAGGTTATAATAGTAACTTATAAACTTTTAGGGTCTGTAAATCTGACTCAAATAAACAAGAACAAAGAAAACAATGTGGTGGTTTATCTCGTCACCTATTGCTCTTTTGCCCCAAACCACAAAACTACTGCAAGCTCTGCCGCAACTACAGGTCTTTTAGGAAAAACTCACAGCAGAAGAAAGGCTGGCAGGCCAAAAACTGCTTCTAAGGAGAAAACAATATTGCCTGGAACTGCAGTTTCTTTCAATCCCAGAGAAAACTTGCCTTCAAATCACTTATTTTCACAGGACATTTCTCCTGTAAAGGCACCATACCTTGGGGGTAAAATCAAGTTCTTCTTCCTCAGAAGTATGCCAACTGTCATCACTCCCCTCCTTCTCAGAGCTTCTTAAAAAGCAAAGCAAAATGAGTACTGTGTCTCTCAAATCATTCCTCAGGTAAGTGTTAGGTATTTTTAAAGTCTCACCTTATTGAGTCTCCTTGGGAGAAGTCATCTATTGCTGTTCAAACATTAATTGACATGTTGAAATTAGATTTAGCGTGCTAAAAATTAACCAGTACATATAAACATTTAACATGGACAACTCTACAGGTCATAACAGAATGAAACTTTGGGTAGTCAATTCAACACAAGACAGCATGAATGAATGCGTTTCCAAAACAACTGCTTTTTCAAGCCAAACTGAATTAAAAAAAAATAAAACAAAAAAGACCAGAGTTATATCTCCTTTGGACTCTTATACCTAGACGTTTAGGAAACATCTCTAAACTAAAAAAAAAATTAAAAAATAGCATAGCATTAATATGCTATGTTAGTAAACAGTTAACAAAATGGTGGTGGTTTAGCAATACAGTAAGTAAATGAACCTCTGAAGTACTCATATTACACACACGAGTACACGACATGCAAAGATTTGACTATTTTATGTAGCATTACATATAACATTATGCTATATACTACACTATCTGCTGCTCTACTCAGTAACAGATTATTTTGAAAATATAAAGAAAATAAAAAAACATAATCAAGATCTAAGGCTTATCCTCAGATAGAAGAATCACCAGCAGTTCTCTACACTGCACCAAAAATGGTATTCAACAGACAAAAGGGGCATAACCAGGGCATTCTATACTATACTCCAAGCTTTCATCAGTGTTATGAAGGCAACTTGCACGTAGGATCATAGGATAAATCACGTCAGAAGGGACCTCAGGAAGTCTCTTACCCAACCGCCTCCTCAAAGCAGGCTCAGCTATGAGGTCAGATAAGGTTGCTTAGGGCTTTATCCAGTCCGGTCTTGAACACCTCCAAGGAGGAAGACTGTACAACCTCTCTGTTTTACTGTCCTTATCGTGCTGAAGCTTCTCACATCCAGTTAGAAACTCTCTTGTTTGCATTTATGCCTCTTGTATCTCCGCCTCCTATCATGCACCACTGGGAAGCACCTGGCTTTGTCTTCTCCTCATATGTACTGCAAGCTGTTGCTAGGTCCCCTTCAAAGAAGCCTCTTCTCTAGGCTGAACAAACCCAGTTTCCTCAGCCTCACCTCAAAGGGCAAGTACTCCCTGATGAGTTTGACGGCCCCCCCACTGAACTTGCTCACTGTTGAAAGACCAATCTCTCTTGCACTGGGGGCTCAAAATTATACCCAGGCAGCTGGACACAATCCAGTGAGTGCCAAGTAGGGGTGGACAATCACTTTCCTCAATCTCTTCGCTATACTGCTCTTAATACATACAGCCCAGGACACTGTTGATCTTCTCAGTTACCAGGGCACTCTGCTGGCTCATGCTCAGCTCACTCTGCCAAGACCCTCTGGGCCTTCTCAGCAAAGCAGGTCTCCAGACAGGCAGTCCCAGCATGTTTTGTATCAAGGAGTTGTTCCTTTCCACATGCAGGACTTGGCATTTGACTTTCCTGAATTTTGTACAACAGGCCTGACAGTCCATTTCCCCAGCTTGTCAAGGTTCCTCTGAACAGCAGTGCTGCCCTGAAGCATATCTACTGATCCCCTTAGTTTGGGGCCATTTGCAAACTCGATGAGAGTGCACTCTAGCACATCACTCATGTACTAATCAAATCTGAACTCTAGGAATCCAGCCTGAAGAGTGTTAAAACCTCTCAGCTATCAACAACGAAGATTAAATAAAAGTGCTCTTCAATTTCCAAGACAGCAGGGAAAAAACAAACAAATACAACTTCCATGTAGTAGCTATTTCAGCATTCTTCAAGTTCTCAACAACTAAGTCTTGTTAACTATCATAACAAAATTAAGCTGCTTATAAACAGGACATAGGTGACCTTCCATAAAGTCACATGATGACAATGAAACCGAGGTCTTGGACAAAATCCTTAAAGGAAAAAGAAAACAATGGCATACCATGCCTGAAGACATTTCTCTTCTACTACCAGTAAACCACAAACAAGCATGGAAATCTTGTCTGTCCTAAATACAGGGTTTATGTGGGAACTTCAATGAGTACATCTCCTGACCTGAACAGGGCTTTCAGACAATGAAATACAGTATACATGTTCAGTGTAGACACGTCATGCAGACAAAACCTAGAGGCTGAAACTTCCAGTGTGAGGACAAACTAAAACTGTTAAAATACCAACAGTCTCTGATTTTTAATGTTTCCTATTACAAACACATAATATTTTAAAATATTAATTAGTTTTACATACTACAGTCTAATCTACCTGCTAACCTCCCAAGCTAAATGAAAACCTGTCTCTTAGAACTGGGTGGATAGGGTGGAGCAGTCAGTTATAAACTCTTGACAGGTGACTTCAGTTATATTTTCAATTACTACAGTTATAATTAATCAAACCAGCTGAGTAAGTTATCTGAACTTTTGCTTTCAATGTATAGTAACTTTAAGCAATGATCATTGTCCTTTAGAAGGCAACAGAGGAAGTTCATGAGCTGGCCTTCAGACAGACCTTGATGCCCTACCATAGAAATGGGATCTAGAGAAGCAGTCTCTGGAGACTGCTTGTTTCCACTTTAATTGAAGTCCATTTCCATTTTGGAGCAACAGAAGAACATTTTTTAAAAAAATTATTTACTATCACACAGCAATACAAAGCAAACACTCAATTCAATAATAAAGGACTCATGCAAAACATGCAAACAAATAAAAAGTGCCCAAAGCCTGCTCTCAAATCTAATTTATAAAACCAAACCCATCAAAATAGGGTCCCCCAGGATAAAAAAAACATCATAGGTGTGTTAGTATTTGTACATCATACAACATCTTTCATATTTGAAATGCTACTGTACAGAATACCTTTCCTTGATTTTCCTGTTCTTGATGTCTGGTTAGGAGATTGTTGCATTCCTATATCCATTTAGGAAAAGGCATGGAAAGGACAGACGAAACAATGACATCAGAATAAACTGGAATTCCCAGAAGTTTGGAAAACATAAGCAGCACATCAACAAAGCTATAGCAATGGGAGAATTGTACTGTGATTATCAGCCTACTCTACAGTTGTAAGTGCTAGAAACAAAAACAATCACAATCTACAGAACTCTACTCTCAAGGGAGAGCGTCAAACAGTGTAACTTAATTTACTTGCTCCATGTAAAATACCCATATTCCAATATTTTGAAATACTGCAACAGATTATCAGAAATTTACTCTACTGCCAATTTTATATTGCCAACTTGACTAGTGCTTATCTAGCACAGACTACAAATGCAATTCCTTCATATTTGTAGAGTGCTTTATACATACAGCACACTTAACTTCCCTCCCTCTAAGCACCCCAAAAATCCTTAGGTGCCAACAACTAAACTTTGGAGATACACTATCCAGAAATTTTGAAAATCTTGGCTCCACCACCACGCAACTTCTAGACAGTATGTTATTTACACTCACTTAAGTTACAGTTTTAGCATGTTTGTTACCCCTCACTAAAAGAGCAACCCAGAAACTTTTTGTCTTAAACCAGCTAACCTTAAAAGTTGTGTCAGTTGGTGCCTGATGCAAACATAGGCCCCTCCCACCTCAGTTTGAAGATGAGAGTCCTGCTTATATTGATTTGACCATGCTGAACTGTTCACGTACAGAAGCTATGCCACCAGCCAGAATGCAGACATGACAAGCAGTCAGAATGCATACCCTGTTCCCCCAGTGCTATCGGGCAGGCCACAACTGGACCAAAATGGGTGCACTGACTGGTGTGAGTGTCATGCATGTGTGTTTTGCGTGCGTATGCATGTCTGTGTGTTGTGGAACAGAAGTTTTAGAACATAAATCACTATCCACCTGCTCTACTCATCCTACTTAGTAGAATTTTATATTTTAAGTCAATGAATGGTGTGGTTCTGTTACTGCAGCTACCTGACACCAAATTTCTTCGTGACAAGGCCATAACATTTGTCTCAGAGCAGAAGGGAGTCCTGCTTATATTGATTTTACCACAAATACATGGAATGGATGTGGCAAAAGGACTCCTATCAAAAATATACACTTAAAGAGTTAAGAAAGGACCTCAAGATGGTTTCTCATCCCTTCTCCATTTCTCAGTTTTCTTAAAAGGTGATACAGGACAACTCTTCCTGACCTCAGGAGATGTAAATCACAGTGAAGCACTCATTTCTTTTCCAAGAGCTCCATGATGAAAAACCAACAGTTTCTGTAGGGACTCAGGGAAACACTCAAGGAACTATACACTAATATGCAGTGCAGCAGCTAAAAAAAAGCTGCCACTGCAGACATACTACAAATCTGAATCTCTGCTTCTAGAAAAATTGCATAATTACTATTTTTTGCCAAAGAAATTCCAACTTCAAATCTAAAAAGTTTGTCACTCAATATGCTAGAGCTGGAAGCCATTCCTTTGGAGGTTTTTGCAAACTCGTCTGTGATTAATAAAAAGGTTCATGTTCTGACAAAAAGTAAACATTAAAATAAGCATGAGCCAACTTCTTAAATATGCTCACTTGCTCATTAGAGGAGAATATTTTGAAGAATGTTCAACAAGTGCAAAAGCAGCAAAGGAATAAGGACAACACTGAAGATCCCAGAAAAATAATACAGAAGAGCAAAAGAAAAGAATTCCGAAGTGGGTGCTTCTCTGGTCTCTCAAAATCATCCCAGCTTCTCCTCTAACTGAGGCTTCAAAGCCTGTTACTGCAGCATATCAAAGGGACTCTCATGATGCAGGACCTGTGCTTTGTGGGTGCAAGCCAGTGACTGCCAAATTAATGCCAATAAATATTCCCTACATGCTACTAATCTCTCTTGCTCAACATGCTGGGGTCAACTTTTTAAGAATTCGGGCACAAGGAGAAAAGGATTCACACTACTCAGAAGAAAAACAAGCCCAACTAAAACCAGACTGAGAACACAGCATACTCTTTCTCCTCCCAAGTCCTTAACCCACATAACATTCTCTTCACACTTACTATGCCTCTTCAAATGAGGATAAGAAGTAAAGATTTCCCATAATATTGGGGACTTATATTACTAGTATTATAATTTTCAAGGAACGTGCAAAAATTATTTGGTTCAAGAACCTATATTTCCCTGAGGGTATGTCAGTTTTGGAATCACACAACAGTATTATTCTTCAAGCCACATATTTTAAAATAACCCAGGCCTGTCAGCCATTACCATGTGGTACAACAGAAGTTATCTACATGCACAGGAGGCAGTAACAGAGAGTGCTGTTTGGGTGAAAGCAACATTTTGCTGATTAAACTACCTGTGCCCAGCCCTTTCCAAAAAAAAAAAAAAAAAAACAAAAAACCCCACACAAACAACCCACCAAACAAAAAACCCCCCTTCCTTCAATCTATCAATAAACTTTACAAATCTCCAACTAGATCAAAGCAACTGTTCCCAAGTCAAAGGAACAAAGTTTGGCTCTAAATTAAATTCTCATATCTGGGAAAACCCAATGAGGAAAAATATCCCATGTTTTGCTCATATTTCTTGACATATTTAAGAAAGGAGTAATGAACTGTGTTTGAACATTGTCTGCTGCCCTTTTGCCACATAGCTCTGATACAACACCCTTAAAAAACCAGAAAGAATAAAACCTTGCAGTGTAGGGCCCAAGATGTAAAGTACAAGACAAAATTTCATTTATCTTAAAATACTAATTTTCTAAGATTCCTCTATGGCTATGTGAGCTCATAAGCATAGACTGGATTTTACAAACTCACTGAAGGAGTTATTGTTTGATCACAAGGCAATTTAATTGTTTCTCCGGATCACAAGGTAATACGGATTTTTTAAGTTTATTTCATAAAATTACTGAAAGTGGAAGAAAAGCATTATTTTTATTGTAAATGAAACCATGTCCAAGAAGATACAGTATAGACAGACACTGCATTGTTGTTGCTAACAAAGTTACTCTTCCAAGACAATTTTTCCTAAATACACCTCTGCAACACCTACACAGAAACAATTGCAACTGATGCTGAGAAATAAGATGACTCACTAAAAGGAGCTTGGTGCAGGTGAAACTATTAATATTAAAACAAAGACACACAAACTCAGCGGAAATCAACAAGACGTGTATGTTCCTGCTAACTCATCTGTTGCTTCCCAGCTATAGAAAGATGAACAACTACTCAGGCTGAACCTACTGCTTTTGCAATTTGATTTTCACTATCTCAATGGCCATCTATAGGTAAAAGTACACATCTGAAAAACAAAAACACTCTGGTCTAGTTCCTTCCCTGTCCCCCTTCTCTCTCTCTCTCTATAGGAAAACCTATATAGATGGGCAATCTGACAGGCAGAAGGCAACAAACCTATAAGGGGACATGTAGCACACAAATCACAACCGTCTTCGCAGCCTGACAAGAAGCGCCTCCAACTAGCAACAAATAAGCACATTCACAAAACTGCTTGTGCTACTCCATCTGATGCCTCCGCTAAAGTCAATGGTGAACACAATAAGCTTTAACAATACAAACCACCTAAAGAAAAGGCCATAGTGATTTTCCTCATGAGCCCCTCCATGGTTAAGGAACCTACCTCCTCTGTCCACAGCAGGTGCACCCAACGTAAAGCCAGCAGCTCCTGTCCGGTGAGGCGTGCTAAGTACCATGATGCCTTGTGCACCACCTGCAGAAGCTTCTCCTGTGTTTTCCCAGTCTGTGTATTCTGCCAGTTGTTTACTAAGACTATATAGAGAAAGAGAAGAAATATGTTTGGTAAAAATAACCACTTACTTGCATATACCATTTCATGGAATAGTTAACAGCCACTTATTATCCATCCTACACATATTCATAGCCGTATGAATTCATATACTCATATATATTCTCTAAGGGTAATATACACAGCACTTATTGCATGACTATTACATACTTCAATATTCACTACAGTCATGTTCATTCTATAGATGCATACCTATGAAGTTATTAACTCCTGCTTGGTACATTTTTTTCAGCCTAGCTTTTAAGCACACATAACCACCTTAGAGAAGGAACACCCACAGGTACAAAGCTATGCATAAGAGGAGTAAAACTGCTTAAGATTTTAACCAAAGGGGTATCTGTTAGATCCCCTCTGAAAAAAAGAGCCTGGTAGTTCCTGGTTGTTGTAGTGGAAGCCATTAAGGACAATGGTGCTGGTCTGGGGAGAGGGTTTACATGCATTTCAGTTTGCCAAGTTCCACCTCTGGATATCTGTAGGCTACAGACACTTTTTAGAGTTTATATTGGGCAGGTAGGAGCTTAGCAACAAAACTTGAAATCTAACAGAGAATTCTGGGTGGAAATTTTCCTCAACTTCCAAATTAACACTAGAAACAGGAATGATACATATCAGAAGACATCACTAAGCACAGCTTCAAGACAGGCCTCAACACACCATTAAACCTTGGTGCTGTTGCCAAAAATGTTCAAAAGCCACACTGATAACTGACAACTTATTCTAATGATAAACTTAAAAATGTACCTAGAATATCCATGAATAACAGCATAATCCTCAGCTGTCCATCCATTAGTGTCTTTATGGGAAACATCAGCACCATACCGAAGAAGAACTTTTATCAAATTAAGCTCCCCACCAGAAGCAGCAGTCATAAGTGGGGTTCTGAAACATCCAAAATATGATATTAAATAGATCATTTTACACACACATTGTAATTATTTTTATTCCTATTTGCTCTCCAAAAAGGTATTTTCCCCCATTACTTTAAAATGAACAAAAGAAAAAGCAGTTTTCATTAAGTATTAAGAGCAGCAATAAAACGGGACAGGGAGTCAAAACAATTAAATGTTCACTCTTCAGACAAAGCTTTCACGTAGACAATACTTACATACAAACTGCTGCTATGCAGGAGGGAGTTTTCCGAATTGAGGCAATGCTGCCTAGCTAAAGGCACGTTTCCTACCAGAAGGGCCACCACAGACAATACCTTCTTGCAATCCTCAATGCGAAAAGCATCCACTGAGGTAAGACAGCAGCCAAACGCAGACCTGCTTTCACAAGTCACACAGAAATAGCTCCTTCTGTGTGGCTCCCTGTTTTCTTTCAGAGCTCATTCCCATGCTCCTCATCAATCCAACCTAAAGAATACTAGAGACACCCATGCAGAGTTTTGACAAACCTCTCACCTTTCACACTGATCTCGAGCATGCACGTCAGCTCCTTTTTTAAGGAGAAACTCTACCATCTCTTCATGATGTTCGGAGACAGCAAGAATAAGTGGGGTATATCCCTCCTGAAAGGACAGATAAATAAATCAAGTTAAAAATCAAAGTAAAAAAACCCTTCAAGAGAAATATTAATGCAACTCTTGGAAAGAACTTCCTCAACAAATATAAAAATGTACCTTATTCTGGGCATCAATATTGGCATTATGCTCAAGTAACAGCCCTGCTACAGATGTATTAGGAGATAGGACAGCAAAGTGAAGGGCAGTGTTGCCGTCAGCATCTGCCAGATTTGGATCAGCACCATGCTCTAGCAGAATAGCCACACATTTTTCTTGCTGGCACTGTACTGCCTGGGAACAACACAAAAAAAAGGAAAAATTTCCAACATTTACATTTCACTCCGTTACAATTCCCCCAACTTCCCAATGCTGGAAAATAAGAGCACCTTCAAAGATTAGCTAACATACACCTAGTCCATGCTGATTACAATATGCATGTTTCTACACAGGTCTTTGTAAAGAATCCTGCACGATACATGCCATTTAGTGCATAATCAATAAGCCTCACTTACAAGAGCATACCATGTTCCACATACCTTCATCAGTGGCGATCTGTTATCATTGTCAAAAAGATTTAGCTTACACTTGTTTTCTACTAGATATGTAACGACATCCACATGGCCATTTGCACAAGCAAGATGCAGAGGTGTCCTAAAAATTAAATATATTAAATTAGCACAGACAGACAACTAAAGAAATCATTTCAGGCTGAGATAAATGGATATGGCCATAAGTTTCACTTTGCAAAAAGCAAGCTTAAGGAAAGATTTCTCATTCCATTACCAGTAACAGCAGTTGCACACCAAATGCTTGAGGCTGGGTAGCAAAAACCCTCCACAGCGTCTGCTTAGTAAGGTGACATCTCCTTCACTGTAGAACTGAATCTGCACAAAAAGATTCCTGGGCCCAGGCATTGGCCTCCAGCCGGACTACACACATGCCACAGCAACAGAGACCAAAGCTTGGGAATCTGAGGACTATGGCAAGTAAACCTCTAAGTTCTTCTATGATCATACACGTGCCAGAAGTGTATCAGAGATGTAGGAGATGGGTTTTATAGCAAGAATATTAGTGCTTCCCTGCACTTTGAGAATTTCTGCTTTTTCTCTAGCTTGGTTACTACTGCAGCAAACACAAGAACACACTTGTACCAAAGCACCTCTGACAACATGTAGCAAACCAGACAGCATAACACTGTAATCCTGACTACGGGAAAGTAATATTTGACCTTCCTGACATGTATAACTATCATAGTCATAAAAAGCCTACTACAGAGGAAGTCCTCTCCAAGGAGGGAATACTGTGTTTCCACAACACATGACAAGCATAAGAAACTTTTTTCTTCAAGTTAAAGCCTTGCCAGAAAGAAAAGGTCTCCTTCGAACCATGGAACATCTTAGGTCTGATGTCAATTAATCACCCTACTTGTACCCAAAGATACAATCACCCAGAAAGTCCCTGCATGTGTTTCCCCCTAAATCACAGGCACAAAGCAGCACAAGATTTGCTCTGTGCAGAAGACAACGTGCCTGCTGCTCTGCAAGACACCTCTCCCAAGAGAGCAGGAGACAAGCTAGAAAACACCTTCCTCCCTTGGAGGTGATGCAATAAAAATCCTGCAGTTCCTCAAGAACTGAGCGGGATGCCAGCACTAGTTTTGAACTGCATCGCTATGGGTAGGTCCTTCACTGTATTTAGGAAAGCTCAACTAACCTTGCAATTGTTTTGGTACCTTGCTGAGAGACAGGAGAGCAATGGCTCACTGGCTAGGTGGGAATGGAAAGGGAGAGGTACATAAATGCAGTGGTACATAAATGCAGATACTTCATGTTACAGGGCAGCTGATGAGCCTCCTCCATGGCAACAAGGATTAAGGACAAGAAAAACACACAAAACTTCAAAGAACTTGTAATGTCTTGCTACAGACAGGGAACAGACTGAAGCATCAACGCAAGAGTCCCTCAAGAGCGGCTATCACCACTTTTTGAGACACTCCCATGTAAGTATGCAGGATGCTTCATCTCTGAAGAAATCACTGACTGAGATTATTTGAAAGCTAACCAAAACTGGTTATGAAGGAGTCCATGATCATCTAAAAGCTGCTACTACCAAGCACTAGGAAACATGACAAACCTGAAAAAGTCACTATCAGCTTTGCAAACAGAAAAGCCTTCAGAAAACCTGCGGACTCACTGCCCTCCTCAACCAAGCCTCTCAGTCTGCCAACAGGAAAGGCGATGGCTCTGCTTGGAGCAAGGCCCGCTGAGCTCCACAGAAGATCCACTTCAGGGCACAGGCTGGCAGAGAACATCAGAGTGTTCACACCTGCCTGTATCCGCAAGAGGCCTCCAGTAACACCAAAGCTGTTCTGCAACCTATCCCTGGGGACCCTGCCCAGACTCTGCTTCTCCTGCTGCTGCAGTCCTACACTGATCACCCACGGGGTAGAAGAGAAATCCTGATGCCTGAGCAGCTGCAAAACAACCCCAGTGGGAGACCACAGGGAAACAGCAGGTTGGCGGCACACACTTCCAACAGCATTTGAGCTGCACAACCCAGCAGCTACAAGCTAAGCAATGAAAAGCTCGGGAGTTCACTCTGACAGGCAGCTGACAGAGTAAATCTCTCTTAGCGATTAGCTTTGACCAGGATTCATGACTAGCTGGCATCGTGCCTACAGTGCTTCCAACTCTGTGGTGAGTTTTGCCCATCTCTTTCAGCAAGGCTGAAGGCTTTGCTAGACCACCTCTGAAAAGCTGCCTGCTCCTCACTGATGCTGTTCCAAGCACATTTTTTGGGAGGTCCTGTGGGCTACAGGACCACTTTATGGAAGGAGCCTGTAGGTGTGATACTTGCCATGCCCCTGGTGTAGGATTTTGCTTTTGGAAATCCTGAGGAGCAGAACTGAGATATTCATATGAACAATGCATACATTTTAGCCATTACTACCCACAATTCCTATTCTTTACATCTACTTCCAATTATGTCAACTCTTCCAGTCCCTGGAGGACACAATGAAGCTCTGAAACACAATTGCATGTGGTGGTCACTCATGACACATATCACACCCACAAGCACTATGAGGGCATAGGTGGGCCTGCAACCCCATGGCTGGTATAGTGTACAGGGGCTGCAGCAAGCAGGCAGACTCTGTCCACTGAATTCCTCTCAGGTAAGCTTTCCAGCAGCTTTTCAGCACTGGGCATTGTCATGCCAAAACCATCGCAGTGCTCTATCGTATGTACACTGCCTTATCTCTCGTTGTTTTGTTTTTGTTTTTTTTTTTTACAGTGTGTTACTTTATTTGCCCAGTTATAACACTGATAATAGCATGACACACAGAAGGAAACCTTTCCAGAGGAAACAAAGCTTTCCAGACAAGATGAACTTAAAATGCAAAATCTAGCCAAATTTCATACCAGGGTCTGCTAAGACCTGATGACTGACTGAATCAGCCACAGTGAAAGAGAAGGTAGTAAGAAGAAAACAGAGAAATATTCAGCAGGTATTTCCATAAATGTCATTGGGCACCTTGACTCAGGTAGCTGGAATATGCACAAAACGCACTCAATCCACCTTAAACTGCATCCCCCATCTCCAGCTGCATAAACAAATACTGACTGGCAACACTCAGGCACACAACCCACATTACTGAAGTGCACACTCACCGTGATCTTCCTTGATTCTCCTACAAACCTAGGTGTTTTTAGGTATTTTCAGGGCAATAAGGTAGCTAGCTAGCAAGTGTCCAGTCTTCAGGACAGACAGCCTAGGAAGCTGAGCTACTCTGATAAAACCAGCGTGTCTTCAGGATATCATGAAGGTTTTGAGTCTGAGTCTTTTCAGAAAAGGCATTAAAGCGTTGACACATACAAGACCCAAAAACTACAGCTGATTCCCTTACGCTTATGATGGATCACTAGGAGCTATGCTGCAGGCCAGGGCTTCTCCTTAAGATATAATTGCCAAGTACTTGCTTTGCCTGACTCAAAGCCCCACACAATAACACCTGCCAGAAGCAGCAGCTTCTCCTGCAAGTCACTACCCAGATCTTCCAATCCAAGGTACTGATTAGCTGTGCCAAAGCCTCAGAGCAAACAACTAAGTAACAGCCACCTAAAATCAGGCTGTTGCTTTGGCTGCCACATCACAGTCACAAAAGGCACATCAGGCAACTGTGCGCGTAGCATCAATATACCACACGTTTATTCTGCACTATAACTCTTTCCTAACTGCAGTGCCTAGCTCTCCTTAAGTTACTCCCTGTTAAGGCAGCGCAGCTTTCTCGGCTTAACTACTAAACCTGCACGCTGAGCCCTCAAAGATGCACAGAGATGAATGCGATTGCACTTTGACTTCAAAGCGTAGCTGGAGAATGGCCGTGAGGCTCCTTCTGCAACCCACCTTTGTCAGGCTGCTGCCAGCTCCCCTCCACTCCTCCGCCCCCAGGCAAGGAAATACGACTCCGGGAATGTGGGCACTGAGGAAGCCGGGGCAAAAAGGGTAAGGCGACAGCTGGGTACTAGGCCGAATTCAAGGGTTTCTGGCAGCACAAGCCTGATTCCCACACCCAGCCGAGGGCTGAGCTCGGCTGCCGTGCCAGCTCTCCCGCTCCTCGCGGAGACGCGGCCGTTCGCCCCCAGCGCCCCTGAGCTGCCGGGGGCTGCAGCTGCGGCCCGAGGCTCCTGGCGCTGCCGGGACTGCCCACCGCGCCCCAGCGCCCGCCCGGCGCTGCTGCCCGCCTTGGCTTACCGCTCCGCCTTGTCCCGCCCGTCGACGCCGTACTTCTTCAGTCCCTGCCGCACCTGGACCAGGTCGCCGCTGGCGGCCGCGCGGTGCAGCTTGCCCAGGTCCTTCTGCCGGAGCTCGTAGGCACCGGCGGAGCAGGGCAGAGAGGCGCTGCCGGACGGCGGCTGCCCCTTCCTCTTCCTCCCGAACCCGAAGAGCTTCTTCATTCTGCGGCGGGGACGCGGGCACGGTCCCGCCTCAGGGGAGCGACGGCGGGAGGCACCCGGCGGGCTGTATCGGGCCCCGGGCAGGGACAGGGGCAGAGGAGTGGAGCCCCCAGCAGCAGCCTCGGCCCGGTGCGGCTGCTGCAGAGCGAACCGGCAGCGGGCCGGAGGCCCGAGGGCAGGGGCGTACCCGCCCGCTGACAGCGGCAGCCCCCAGGGCCACCGCCTCCCTCCCACACGACGGCGAGCTCCGCGCAGGCGCAGTTGGACGGCGACGGGAGGGTAAAGGCCCGCTCCGCCCGCCGCGCGGGGAGCGCGGGCGGGTCCGCGCATGCGCGGCCTCGGGAGGATTGGGGGCGTTGGCGGGGCGCTTAGATATCAAACGGGATAGCGGCATACGTGTCTTTAAGGTCAATTCCTGCTCTGCCCATGTGAGTTGTTTATCAGGGGTGTCAAACGGTGAGTGATGTCGTTTTCTCCCCCTCAGGTATCAGGCTGGGTCCGGAGAGGGAGGCGTCTGGATACAGCTCTGTCGAGCGCGGTGGGGGCAGTGACAGGCCTGGCGTGCCCCGGTGGGTGAGTGGGGCGATGGTGCACCCCACGGAGTACTCGGGGATCGCTGCTGTGAAGTCCACGGGGGCGTTGATGTACCTGGCAGTACCAATTCCCAGCGGTCCCACGGTGGGGTCTGTGCTGTGAGCGCACGGGGTGGCTTGGCCTAGTTTGCTTTAAAAGCAAATTGCACAAACTGAGAAAGCGCATTTAGTGCAGAAGAAGAAAATCCCATAAAGGAGTTACGGACAAAATAATTCTCCGACGAAATTCATGTCACGGTTTATTTAGCAGTACTGCTCGAGTGCTGTTATCAGGCTTGGGTGAATGGATGCCGAAGGAACAAAGAGCAAGGATTAGCATAATAGGAAATGTGATGGAGGGGGACTTTGGACATCATGTAGTTACATGCCTTACCGATGACAGAATCAGAAAGTTACTTTCCAGTAAATGTGGCTGACTTGGCACCACCACCAAAGAATAGAAACATGCACACACACTGATTGTACGAAAACATGGTACAGAGAAATCAAAAGACAGGTCACGCCTTTGGTATGGATAAGTTGGGAGTCATTCTCAATATTGTCCTGTTACAGTGATGCTACTAGGTAGTTCAGAGCGGTGAAACCTTACTATAAGATACCATATGATTTTGGGGTAGTGTCATAGTTACAGTATACCCTGGATTATTTGGCTAATGGAACACCTGCCAGAACACTTCTTCCTATCTTTAGGAACTTCTTGCATATGAATTTTGAAAAATGGCAAACAAAACATAATTAAAGCAGAGGGACGCATTTCGTTATGATGAGCAGTGAAAATATTTATTGCAACAGAATAGGAATATAGTGCCACTTTTTAGGGAGGAGATTCAGCCTTTTGAAATATTTTCTTCTCCTTCATCACTAATAATGGTACAGCTATTAAAACCTTCCTTTTCCTTTCTAGAATGAGCCTTCACAGCTTTATCAAGCCTGTTTGCTTCTGGCAGTGTTCACTTGTACCAAAGTGGCTGATGTACAGTCACTTTCATTAGCTGATTCTCAGTGTCTTAGAAGTGTTCTGTTGTTTCAGACCTCATCTCTAGAAGGAAGAGCTAAAATAATAATTTAGAAAAAGACGGAAAAAAATCTTTTCCTGAAACCACAGTTAAGTAAATTCAGTTTGCAAAACCTAAATTCTCTGAGTATTGGGAAATGGCTATGAGTAGCCATTTTGAGAGTATCTTTGTAATCAGTCTGACCATTTAATGGAGAAGTGGAGAGCAAAATGCACTTCTTAATTGGGTATATTTGGTTTTTTTCCAGACATCTTAGAAGAAAGGTAGGATTTTATTTACAAGATGGCAATGTAGAGTAAACACAATCCATCTCTACACTCTTTCCAGGAGGAACTATTTCTTCTCAAGTCCTTCAAGTGGACAGATGTTCAGCCACAAAAACTTTTGGTTTTTACAGGTCCAACTCCCCAACGAAGACCAGGAGACCCTGCAGTCCCTGTCAAATGTCAAACATTTCAGAATGGCATCAATAAAAAACCCTGTGATTAGGGAGTCAGCTTTAGTTGGTAGGGACATTGGTAGCTGGTTGGGCTGAAATTTAGTTTCATGCTTTGAAGATAAGGGGGTGCTGATGGGGCCTGTGGACATAGTCATATGGGCACAACAGGAACTGTTCCTTCATTATTAGCCAAAAAAGATGCAAAATGAATAGCTAGAAACTATTACTAAACCAATTATCAGCTGTTTCTATTGATTTTTGCCAGCTTTTTGATCTTTGATCATACTATTTCTTTAATATTTTTGGGTCGTGGGGCTGTTGAACATACCCAAATTTTTGTTTTTAGTTTGAATCCATTCCTATTTTAAATTTTTTTGATAGTTCCTTTTTTATTTGTTTTTTTTTTGTTTGTTGTTGTTTTTTTTTTAAGATGTTGGTATTTCCTAATGTGTTGCTTTGTCCTTTCAATGTGTTCTATGTAGCTTATCTGCAGCTTTCTCTCAGTACCATCTAGTAACTGCTGTTTGTATTCCTGTCTGCATGAAATGTTTCATTCTGTTCTGATACCCTGCACAACACCCGCGTACCACAGGAAGATTTCCAAATAGGGCTTGAGTGGGGCTTAAGTCTTGCATAAGCCTTGGTTTGAGTTAGTCTGCTAAAGGTACACCTTTCCTTCAACATGATTCACTGTAGCTGGATAATCACAATCTTTGTACTGCTGAGGTACAAAATGGCAGTCTAAAATGCCCTTTTTCCAATCTGTATTTTCTCCCTATTAAACCACCCTGTGTATTTTGTTTACCAAGAAGAAAAAATTTCAGTAAAGACTTGTTGGGCTGCTAACCGTATGTGCTAATCATCTGGTTTAGTACATCTGCTTTGCAATTGCTGTATTTATAGGAGGGCTGGTACAACTCAGAAAAGCTGCCTGGGAAGACTGCATTTCTTCGCATTGCTTGCTCTGAGGGTTTGAAGAGAACTGGGTTGTTACATGCATCCTGTAGGCAGTGACTCTAACAGCTTTTGCTCTGTCTAGGTGGAGAGCTGGAGCTGTCGTGGTGCTCCTGGTGTGCCACCTCTGGAGCCCTATACAGCCAGTGGGTATGCTGCGTCAACTGGTGGCAGTTTTACTTGTTCCCAGTCCAGTCTGACACTCACACCATATCCCATGCACACATGTGCATGCAGTAGGATTAACAGCTAGCTTTCTATTAATAATGTGGAATAGATTTATTTTGGCTTCCTCTAAGTGATAAACAAGAAATGTTATTTTCTTTTTAATACAGTAAAAGAGTTACTGGGTAACAGAAGAGACTTACTAGCATATTCAGAACCACATAGATTCACTGCCTAACACTTTTTGGACAAGCACATGCATACTGCACCTATATACAGTTATCATTGAAAGGGACTCTGGGTGTGTTATTGTGGAGTCAGGTAGATCATAATTGGATTTACTAGGTTTAGTTACATTTTAGTTGAGAACAAAGCAAAATAAAACTTTTGTCTTCCTTCTTTTAATTAAACTACTTACAAATTATAAACCTGTCTCGTCCCACTCGGTGGGTTGCGAGATGGGTGAATCTTTTCGATTCCCTAACGGTTTGTGTACTGACAAAAGCTGATCTCTGCTTGACAGAACCACGTGGTCGGCAGAGTCATGACAATGACTCAGAAGAACAGGCTGGCCAGCAACTTTATTAACTGGCGAATTCCACAAACGGACAAACTTAACAAACTGGCGAGCTTAATGAACGAACAAAGGCAATTTGGCAATGGAGAAATATCTCCATTCTGGGCAACCCGTCACAATTTATCCCAAACTTGCATATATTGGAAGAGTAGAGCAAGAGAGAAGCGAGAAAAGGAAAGGAGAAGAGAGGAGGTAAGAGAAAGAAAAAGTATCACCACATTTGGATCTCGCGATGACAATGACAGACATGGCAATCCCCTAGTGGTGGGCGCGCGTGTGGTTCCCTGGAGGGCGTGTCTTTTATAAGCTAATCCCTGCCTCCAGGTACGCCCCTTCAGGACTTACATGGTTCTTGTTCTAGAAAGTTCTCAATCTTCTGCGCAGGGTCTGGGGGAGGGAGGTGGTCGGGAGGGGTCTCTCGGGCGGTTGCAAGCCCCTTCCTCACATCAACTCTGTGTGATCTCTGGCCGTACATGGTAAGGTCCGGCAGAACCCGGTGCACTTTCCATGTCCTGCACATCCCGCTCCCATTCTCTCCCACCCTGTGCTCGCCAAGCTGCCGTCGCCATGCAAATAGCGCCTCGCCTCGCCACAATGTTTGAGACATTAACTCTTTCAGTCTCTCACAAAACCATAAGAAAGTGAGAAATGTCTGCTAAAAGTAGGACTGTAATGCATTGAGAATTGATTTCAATTCCCAAAGGAATAGAGAGTAGCATTCCTACTAATGTGGTTATTCTCAAGATTTTTTAAAAATCATGCCCCGAGTGTATACCTGGTAGTAAAAATGGTTTTTTCTTATGTTTAAATGGAATTTCCTGTATTTCAGATTTCAGTTTGTGGCCATTGCCTCTCAGCTTGTCACTGGACGCCGAAAGGCTGCTACTCTTCTTCACTGCCCCTCCCCCCCTCTGACTGATAAGATTCCTGCCTGAGCCTTCCTAAATTAAATTCATTACAAAAAGCTCTTTACTACCATGCGGCCTCTCCTGTTCTCATACCAAGAAGCAACAGAAGAATGGTTTAATTGCCTCTGTCTCACTTATTTTTCTTTCCTGCCTTCCAGGCTTCAGGAGCCTCCTGCAGCTGCCATGGCCTCTCCAGGATCACCAAGAGTGGCCCCCCAGTGACACTGGAGATGGACTTGCAAGTGAAGGGATTGACTGGACTTCTCTTTACGCCCTCGTCCCCCACCGCATTGTAACTGCTATCAATTCCTGCTATGCCAGATGCCAACACTGAATTTACGTTCTGCTGCTCCATCAGCCTCTCACTTTCCCCTCTCACTGACAACCGGCAGCACAGAGCAGGTTAGGAACAAACTTGAAAACAGGTCATGTCCGAGTTTGTCACAATGACAACACAAAGTGAAGGCCAAGGTTTTCTGCACCAGCTTTCTCTGTGGAGAGACGCTACAAAATACCAAAAGCTGAACTTCTCTTTGACCACTCTGGTGCAGGCAGGAGACATTTCTTAACACCTTCTCCCTTTGTGGGCTACAAATTGGTCAGCTCCCCATGGGATTAAAACCTGTGGGATTTGCCAGCATCTTATGGCTACCAGAAGCTCACCCACTACCTTCTGCCCAGACCAAAAGAAGGATTGTGCTAAAATACAGGAAGAGTCTGGGAACTTATTATTAGCAACACCTCAACTCTGGTCCACGATCTTGACACAATTGTGCTTCAGGCCTCCCTGGAGGAAAAGGACACAGACACATGCTGGCCTTTTGCCTGGCCTCCAGGACAAGCTGAAGATGCAGCTGTGAACAGAGCTGAAGTGAGCAGAGGAGAGCTCTCGCTCGGACTTACGGCCTTGCTTCTCTCTCACCCTTGGAGATGTCTGCATGGCTGATTTTCACTCAGACCGACGGCAGAGAGAGAAGTTGTAACTGCCTGGCTAGGAAGAAAGCCTGAGTAAGCCTTCAAAAATATGACTCTCCTCATCCATAGCAGCTAGGTCCAAAGAACTCAAATTCTGTGACAAAATGCAGCAGTTCTCTTAAAATGTCACACAAGTTCTAGCAGCCATCACCATTTTGTATCAATTGGACAGGTCCTTGTCTGTACCATAGGCAAGCAGAAGGAATAAGAGGGTACAGCCATGTGAACAGGGGAGGGGAGAAGCAAAGGCAGCAGGGGGAACAGAAAAAAACAAAGACACATACTAGATCACACAGTTCATTAAATACCAAGTAGGAACAAAATACTTGGAATTAAGTGCACGGTGTTAGCAGCACAAAACTGTTATCTTCCTGCCAACATGGTGGCCATGGCTGCCCTTCCTCACTGCCTGGCAACTCCAGTCCCTGAATTAGTAGGTGGAAGGCAAATGCTTCATTCCAGTATAATCACTCCTTGTTTTCTGGAATTGGGACTTCGCTACTCCAGTGTCTTCTGATCGGTAACGACGTTGTCTCTTCAGCTGTGAAAACAGGTAAAGGCAGTTGACTCATTCTACAATAATACCTTCTAAACATGAACATAGCTCTGAAATATGGCTGCTTTAGCAACAAATCTGAGTCACGAGCAGAGAAGTAGATAGACGCAACGTCTGGTAGGACGCGACGTCCTGGTAGGACTGCAGACGTGCCTGTCCCTATGGACTGGCCTGGTGATCTACATTCTTGGCTGACCCCACTTACTGTCACCGGACCTGTTTCACTCTTCTTCGTGAGGGCCTGTGGGACTGTTTGCTGTCCTATGAGGCCATGGACCCTGCCAGCCTTGCTGTGACTCTCAGCTCGCCCTTGGTGTGCCTTTGCAGATACTGCTCTGCACATTCATTTTTACCCATGATGATAACTACAGCAGTGTTTATCATCATCTACTACTACTACAACAGAAGGAGCACCGAGAAGAAAACAGATAATTGACTATACCAAAAAAGTATAGGGAAAGGGTAATACAGGTCTCAAAAGAAAAATAAAAAACAAACCCAAAAGAAAATCACCAAGAAAACCCCAAACAAACCAGTGCTCACCTTTGTTCTTAATCTACCAAGTTCATTGTCCATTTCCGAATACCTGTTCTTCATTTCTCCCTGCAAATTATGCTGGGACTCTCTCTCTCTCTCCTCATACACCCTTAGTTTCTTCATAGCTCTGCTCAGAAGCCTCTTCAACCTGCACAGCAAAATTAGTCAAGAAAACAATGAAGCAAAGGAACAACCAGCCTTTTTCACATACTCTCACGTAAACAGTGCAGACATGGCTTGCTTCATTTTTAATGTACTTGACACACCAAGAATTACTGAGAAAAAAACCAGCATTCCAGTGCCACAACTCACTTGGAGGGTCCGAATTTCACCTGAGAAGAGGAATAAAGGACTTCCTTCCCCCAGGAGAACTGCAGGGCAACCTGCATATTTGCACTTCTTTTGGCAGCTATTGAAAACCATAGGCTCATGCACAGAAGCGCCTTGCAAGAACTAACACGAGGCTTGAATTTGCTCACAAACAGTTACGTACACCTATTTTTACGTTAAAGTTCAATAAAGCTTGACTTCTACTGAGGAATACCTCTTCACCATATTAAAAAGCCATACCTCTCACAGTCTTTCTGCAGTTCAAAGTTTATTCTCAGTTCTTCGCACAGATGCACTTCGTCTCTGCATATTCCCTCTACCAGCTTCTTCACTTGCTGTCCTTTATTGTCACGCTTTCAAAACAGAAAAGATACATGACACACACAGCATAGGAACGATGTCTACGTGCAGTATGTGCATCTAGCGTTCTCCACAGAGAAGCTGCAGTACATCTCTATCTATTGCTTCCTGCATGACCCCCAAATGACAAGATACTCAGTGCCTGAATGGCAGGGATAACAGAAAAAGCAGAGTATGTAAAAACTCGACAAAAAGGTGAACATGGTTCTCCTGGGTATTGGCTAGGTGTCTGGAGAATTTTCTGGACTCACCTGTTCCAAGAGTTCAGCCTTTTTCCTGTCACTCTGACGAGCATGCTCTTCAAGGTGGGATCTTGACTTCAGCTCCTCCTTCCACATGCTGTGCAAGTCCTTTGATGTCAGAGCCAGCACATTCTGGTTTTGCATCTGTGAAAAGTGGCAAAATTAAAAATTAAGGTGACCGGAAAGACAACACTGCAATAGAAAGCAGTAACTTAAATGGAAACAGGCCTAAGCTCTCCTCTCCCCATCCAAGATCTACGGTTAAGGTTAATGCGGCGTGTAAAACACACCTCAGGAAACATAACCAAGAACAGCAATTGAAGCTGGTGGAAAGAATGAACACTCTAGAAGTGACAAGATGAGGCTGCAGCTTTGGGGCATAAGACGACACACACAGAGGCATGCACAAAAATCACCCTACAACTTTCTTCTAAAGGTCCTCCGGAGTTCATAATGACACATACTTTGTAATATAATAATTCCTCTAGTGCCCACCACAGAAAATACCTTACCCTCACTGCTTCTGTAAAAACCATACATCTGAGAGCAAGAAAATGCTCTGCCTGCTACTCTACGGAATCACCTCACCTAATTATTCTTTACCTCAGCCCCCTGCATGGCAGGACAGAACCAGCACCTATTCACAGGTGGGAAAGGAAGCTAACATGGTCTCAAGGGCAAGCTGTGACAAAGCTGCAAAGGTAACACGAATCTCCCAAGTCCAGTCTTCTCTCTCAGCTTTCAATCACAGATCTCCCTCCTGCCCACAACATCCATCTTAGCCACAATCTGTCGTGGTTTAACCCTAGTAGGCAGCTAAGCACGACACAGCCACTCACTCACTCCCCCCCAGTGGGATGGGGGATAGCATTGGCAGAGTAAGAGTGAGAAAACTTGTGGGTTGAGATAAAGACAGTTTCAGAGGTAAAGCTAAACCTGCATGTGCAACCAAAGCAAAATAAGGAATTCATTCACTACTTCCCATCGGCAGGCAATTTTTCAGCCACTTCCAGGAAAGCAGGGCTTCATCATGCGTAATGGTTACTTGGAAAGACAAATGCCATATCTCCAAACATCCCTCCCTTCCTCCTTCTCCCCTGCAGCTTTTATTGCTGAGCATGATGTCATACAGGATGGTCATTTGGAGTCACTTGTCCTGGCTGTGCCTGCCTGCCCCAGCTTCCTGTGCACTCCCAGCCTGCTTGCTGGTGGCGCAGTATGAGAAACAGAAGAGGCTTTGACACTGTGCAAGCACTGTTCAGCAATAACTAAATCATCCCTGTGTTGTTAACACTGTTTTCACCACTAATTCAAAACAGCACCAGACAAGCTACTATGAAGAAAATGAACTAGTGTCAAATTGTTACCTTTTAGAACATTAAGTAGGACTTGCCATAGTAGCATGGGAAAACTCTCAAAACCAGAAAACTGGGGAATGGACCAGACTGCTTTCTGAGCAGCCTTTATTCAGCAGAATGCAGGAACTCAGTTCTCCTAGGCTCTCCAGGAAAACCTCATGTTAACATTTTCCCACAGAAATAGGTAACTAGGCTCGGGAGCTCACAAAAAGGGAAGTTTATGACCAGCTTACGGAGGCAGAGGCTTGCAGGTCTCTCTGAAGGGCTTCAATCCTATTGCTTTGTTGCTGGACTGTGGCTTCCAATCTGGCATTTTCAATTTCAAGGCTTAAAAAGAAATACAGGTCTTATTACAGAAATCCACCAGAGCACCAGTTCTGAAAGAACAGCATGAAATAACATAATCTAAAACAAAAGCATCCTTCAAAATCGTGTATTAACTTGCTGGGATGCAACAAGGCTATCCCGTTGTTTCCACGCAATCCCTCAAAGCGACAGACACCTTGCTTCACTGTGTTATTCTCTTACCGTTGCACGTGTTCTTCCAGTTGTTTTATAGTAGTATTAGTCCCAGAAGATGCCAACAGGAGGTCCTGCAGTTTCTGGGAAGAAGCTATTACTTCTCTTTCCTTATTATCCAAGGCAGTCTTCAAGTCCTGAACACAATGCTCAGAATGAAGATGCTGTTCTTCCAACTCCCGCAGCTGCAAAATCACAGTAAGAATCCACAGTAGTCAGGTGAGCCTTTATACAGAGGAGGCAACGGCTGCTGAAGAATTCAAGTACTGCATATATCTGCACATATCCTCTACTCAAAGAACTGCAATCATTTCAAGTACATTCAAACCTTCACTTCTACTAGCAAATGAACACAAACTGTGTCACTTCATCATCTCTTTTACTGGCCTCTCCCATCCCTACATTGATTTCCTTTAGCACGGTTCTAAGCACCGACACTGCCCCTCCTACCCTTTCAGTGACTCATGACACTCTTTGTTCCCCACTTGTTTGCTCCTCCATTGAAAATATGAATTAAAAAGTTCATCCTTCTCCTAAAATGAATTCACAACTCCCTCATAAGGAGATTTCAGATGATTTTTTTTCCAAGGCCTCTATACTTCAGTTTTCATAAGAACACTGCAAAAGGTGGTCCCCACCTCAGAAAGTAGCTTACTATTCACTTGCAAGAAGGCTGCTTAAGGGTGGAAAGTTACAGCAGGGCCAAAGAAGGGGGGGAAAAAAGATGCTGAGATGCTGCTTTGCATATACAGTGCAAACACCCCACCTAAAAACAAGCTCTGCTTATTCCTGAGTTCAATCCACATGGTTCTGACACCTGTACTATTAAAAAAAGCCCAAACTCTAACAACTTTTAGAATGTTCCTTCAACCATGAAGAAGGTTCACATTGTTTTACACACCGTGCACCCAAAACAAAGACAACGACCTTCACACATATTTAGCAAGCTACAAATAAGGAACATCTGTTGTGCACAAACAGAAGAATATAAAGAAAGAGTGCAATATCCTGAACAGGGAAATAGTGCCTCAGAGCAGAGGCGAGTTTTGAGAGAGAACAAACTGCTCTGTTCATACCCAGCCACCAGAAGGCTGCTCCTAATGCACTGCCTTGCCCCTCCAGCTTGTGAGGAGCTCTCTAAAGGGCCAAGTGTGTTTATCACCAAGGGAGGGGAGGAAGAAGGGAAGAGAAAGGATACTGCAATACTACCCCAGAGCAAGAGCTTCTGCTGTGGGGTCGAGGAGCAAGATTGCCTCTTACTTGCAACAAAAACCAGCTGGCTTTTTGATGATTCAAGTAACACTGTCTTGCACTCTGGAAGAGGAAGAGGAGGCCACCTGGCTGAAGGTTTCACTGGCTTCATGAATTATGACTGGGGACCACTGTTAACTTCCTTAGGTCTCTCTCCTACTGGCTCCCAGAATACTGTTTTGTCCTTTTTCATGATGTACAGGAAGAAATAGCCACCCACAGGTTTATTCCTATAGTGCCAGGCTTTCCATACCTCAGCTTCAACCCTGTCCAACTCCTTTTGCAAGCACAGCTTGTCTTCTTCCAGGTCACGGTGGTAGCACATAGTAACTTCCAGTGAAGCTTCTGACATAGATTGTTTCTTAAGAGCATCAGCAAGCTTCTGCTGCAGCTGTGTGACCCAGTCCTAAAGAAATGTTACATGAGCACAAAGAATTTGATAAGAACAGGAGAATATGAGGTGTGCTTTTACTTCTTAGGTTACATAATTAGGTCAGTCTTCAGAGTGAATTCAAAGATAAGAAATGTTGCTCGCCACCAGCAGGCACCTGCAAAACTGATGACCTCTCTCCACCTTTCTCAGCTGAGCACCTCCAAGCTACCAGGGGAAGCAGGAGGAAACTTCACTGCTTCTATACTATACTAGAAATGAAACTCAAAGGCCAGTTGCTATGAGACCCAGGTCATTAGCTTGACCTGCCTTCGTCCCAGTCCTAAATGAACAGCTGGCCTAGAGCACAAGTGTTTCAAGGGCCTCCAGTTACAAATGTGTGGTGGGAGCAGCAGAAAAGGTCAATCAGCCCAGAAGTAAATAAGCCCAAAAGGGGGACCC
Organism: Ciconia boyciana; assembly: GCF_034638445.1. NCBI lineage: Eukaryota > Metazoa > Chordata > Aves > Ciconiiformes > Ciconiidae > Ciconia > Ciconia boyciana. The sequence goes on along the minus strand of NC_132934.1, from coordinate 27,800,930 downwards.
CACTGCATCCCTCACAGAAAGCACCTCAAAATCCCTGGGAGATTCAGCATCTTCCTCTTGCTGTGCTCCTCCTGCTGGCAGGGCACCTACAAAGGAGGTAAGAAGTGACACACTGTGAGTGTTTATCTCACTTTGCTTTTTCCCATCATCCAAGCTCAGCATCCAAAAGACAAGGAATGGTTCTACTACAGGCCACAGCGGTTTTCCTAATCAGCTCTTCCACAATTAAGGATCCTACCTCCTCTGTCCTGAGCAAGTGCAGCCCATGTAAAGTCAGCAGTCCTCACAGGGCAGGAGCTGCTGAGAACTGCCTTGTCTTCTGCACCACCCGCGGAAGATTCTTCCATGTTTTCACCATCCACATTTTCCGCCAATAGCTTACTAAGGATATATACAGAAAGAGAGGAAATAGAATTGGTAAAAACAACCACATCTTTGCATACACACTTGACTAGGACAGCAACAGCCATTCCTTACCCAGCCTCTCCATTTTCCTTGCCAACTGAGAAACAGTAACACACCCCCCGCACACACCTTACTCTTGCACTACTATTACATGATTAAATATTTGCTGCAGGCATGTTCATTCTCTAGATGCAAACTGGTATCTGTGAAACACTTCAGCCCTGCTGGCTACAATCTAAAGTGATAAACAATCTCTCCACAGGGAGCACTACAAAAATTAACAAGCCCTCTGGCAGATTCACATCTAACTGCAAGGGTGCTATGTCTGCAGGATGCTACATTAATGCTGCAACTGTTCATGTCAAGGCAGGTCTCCTCAAACACAGTCCTGACTTGAAGGACTTCAGAAATCTTTATGGTTAGTCTGAGGACTTGAGAGTTTAGACAGGTCCTACGTGTGCTCAAGAGGCCAAAAAAGACTGGGGTTGCATTCTGAGCTCTGCATGTCTTAACTACATTGAACAGGTGTTCTCTTCTAACAACCTTGGGAGAGAGTAAATTGCGGCTCCTGAGAGACTCTTTCAGGTTTGCTTTTTAACTGCAGCTTAACACCCCCACCCCCCGCAACAACAAAAAAGCACTTGCTCAGACCAAGGCTTCTTTGAAAACCAATGCACTAGCACAACATTTATGCTGTGCCAGAACACTGGAGTAAGGAGTGAAGATCTTTTTTTCCCCAGAGTAATGCCCATCAAACATGCTTTTTTCCTTAAGCTGTTTAGATGCCAGTTTACCCAAGTGCTGTTCTCTTCAGCTTCCCATCGATACAGGCTAACAGAATGGGGCAGGGGGAGAAGAAATGAAGTCAGCGTTCAGTGACAAGTGGTTTTGGGGAGATGTTTATGGGCAAGACAAGTCGTGCTCCTAGGGATAATGTAGTGCTTTCAGCTGGCTACTACCATGAGGAAAAAGAGCTATTTTCTTTAGCCTAGCTTTTAAGCATACATAACCGCCTTCAAGAAGGAATGCCCATGGGTGCAAAGCTACGCACAAGCAGAAGAAAACTGCTTAAGGGTTTAACTAAAGGGATACCAGTCAGATCCCCACTGAAACAAAAGGTGGGTAGTTCCTGGGCAGTAGGGTTGCATAGAGCTTAGCAACACATGCGGGAATTTTAAGAGAGCGTTGTGGGTGGAAGGTCTCAATTTCCACATCCACTCTTGACATGGGAAGGAGAAGCATCAGAAGACATCGCTGAGCCCAGCTTCAACAAAGGTCTCAACACATCATTAAACCTTGGTGCCGTTACCAAAAAAGGTTGATAAACCAGCACAGACACTCTGAAACTCAGCCCCTCTCATGACAACGTAAACCATTTACCCAACATGTCTAGACATGCGAGCATAATCCACAGCCATGAAGCCAGAGTTATCTTTATAAGAATATCAGCACCATGCCCGAGAAGTTGGACTGCATTCATATCCCCTGCAAACGTGGCAACCATAAGAGCAGTCCTAAAGCATCTAAAAGGTGATATGAAATATATCCGTTTCTGCAGGCACTGCATTGTCATCATTTTAATCCCTGACAATTCTTTCCCAATGCTCCCCAAACAATTCTTTACCCCTTTCCTAGAAGCACAGTGAAAGCAAAGACAAATACATGGAAGCATTAGAGAATTTGTGTTGGAAAGGACCTCGGGAGGTCTCCAGGACAACTGCCTCCCCAAAGCAGACTCAGCTATGAGGTCAGACCACGCTGCTCAGGGCTCCCTTCCACTCTGCTCTTCAAAGCCTCCATGCACAAACTCCCGGGGCAAGCTGTTCGACTGCTTGACCGTCTTCATGCTAAGAAGTTTTCTCCTTATGTGCAGTTGGAACCCCTCGTGTTTCACTTTATGCCCCTTGTTCCTCGGACAACATTGCCTCTCTTTCTCTCAACGCTTCCCTCAACAATGCTTATGCACCAACTATGCCTCCACTTAAAAAACCCTCTCCTGCAGAGCAGCAGTGCTGCTGAGCTAATGGCAAGTTTTGGGCCGGGTCTGGGTTTGTGTCTGGGTCTGGGTCTGTGTCTGTGTGGGGAGGGGGCACCACAGACAATGCTTTCTTGCAGTCCTCAGTGTGGAAAGTATAAGAGCAGTTGAGGTGTGAGAGCAGCCAAGTGCAGACCTGCTTTTACAATTCACACAGAGAACTCCTTCTCTGTGGGTCCTTCTTCTTTTTCAAAGCTCATTCCCATGCCTCTCATCAATCACACTTGCAGATGACTAAGGAGACCTACGTGCCGTTTTGACAAACCCCTCACCTTTCACACTGATCTTGAGCATGCCCGTCAGCTCCTTTTTTTTGAAGAAACTCTACCATCTCCTCATGATGTCTGGAGACAGCAAGATTAAAGGGGGTATATCCCTCCTGAAAGGATAAATAATCCCAGTTAGAACAACACAGACAAGTTCTGCACCTTTTCGAAAGAGCAGCTTTACCCAAATGCCAAGGTTACCTGGTTCTGAGCATCAATATTGGCATTATGCTCAAGTAACAGCCCGACTACAGTTGTATTAGGAGATAGGACAGCCAGGTGAAGGGCAGTGTTGCCATCAGAGTCTGCCAAATTCGGGTCAGCACCATGCTCTAGCAGAATAGCCACACATTCTTCTTGCTGGCACTGTACTGCCTGGGAACAACACACAAAAAAGGAAAGACTTCCAACATTTACGTTTCGCTCTGTCACAACTCGCCCAGCTTCTGAATGCTGGGAAAGAAGAGCGTCTTCAAAGATTAGCTAACATATGCCTATTCCACACTGATTACAACATGCATGTTTCTACACAGGTTTGTATAAAGAATCCTGCCAGACGCTCATTTAATACACAAGCCCCACTTACAAGAGCATACCATGTTCCACATACCTTCATCAGTGGCGATCTCTTGAAATTGTCGGCAAGGTTCAGCTGGCAGTTCTCTTGTACTAGAAATCTAACAACATCCGCGTGGCCATTCGCACAAGCGAGATGCAGAGGTGTCCTAAAAATTAAGCATACGAGCTTAACATAGACCACAAAAGATCAAAAGCTGTGTCACCACCCAGCCCTAGGGACCCTGCCCAGACTCTGCTCCTCCTGCTTGCTGCTGCTGCAATCCTCCACTGATCACCCACAGGGCAGAAGAGAACTGGTGCTGCCTGAGAAGCTGCAAAACAACCCTGCAGGGAGACCACGGCAAAGTGGCAGGTTGGCAGCACACACTTCCAACAGCACTTGAGCTGATCTCGCAGCTACAAGCAATGAAAAGCTCTAGAGTTCACTCTCCCAGCTGACAGGGCAAATCTTGCTTTTCAAACAATTAGCTTGAATGTGATCGCACGCAAAGCCTTAACAGCAGATGCTTCCGCATGGCACCCAAAAGCTGCTGGCAGGTTGGCTGCACCATGCTGATGCTCCTGCTGGATCAGTAGGCTCTACATCATGACACGCTCCTTGTGCTTGAGGGAGGGCTGCCGAGGACTAGCGGAGCTTGGCTCAGAACCTCCTGCAGCAACACCCGACAGAAGCAACCAAGGTTTCCATCAGTGGCCCACAACCCCTCACCGCTTCTCCTTGTCTAGCCTGTCAACGCCGACTCTCTTCAGCCACCAGCGCCACCGCCTCAGCCAGGCCAGGTTGCTGTGGGCAGCTGCACGGTGCAGCCTGCCCAGGTCCTTCTCTTGGAGCTCGTAGGCACCGGTGGCAGTGGCAGCAGTGCAGGGCTGCTGAGAAGTGCTGCCGGAGGGTGACTGCTGCCGCTTCTTGCTGAAGAGCCCCACAACCCTCTGCATGCTGCGGCGCATGCTGCGGCACAGGCACGGCCCTGCTGGGAGTGACCAGCAGCAGGAAGGACCCAGCGGACTCTGCCAGGCCCCGGGCAAGGGCAAGGATGAGGACGAGGGCAAGGATAAGACCAAGGCCAAGGACGAGGCCAAGGACGAGGGCAAGGATAAGACCAAGGCCAAGGACGAGGCCAAGGACGAGGCCAAGGTCAAGGGCGAGGACGAGGAGAGGCACAAGGGAGACGAACTCGCTCCAAGCAGTGGCGGCGGCCTGGAGCCCCCGAGGTGGGGACAGGGACGCGCTGCCGCTCCCCCAGCGGCGGCGACAGCACTGAGCGCCTGCTCCCTGCGCCAGCAGAGAGCGCGCCACACCGTGCCTGCGCAACAACGGCGGCGCGCACGCTCGGGGGCGTCACAAGGGGGCATCACAGAGGGTGGGGTGACGCCGCCGTGCGGGCCATGCGGGGGCGTGTGCCTGCCTGCAGAGGGCTGGTGGGCGGGTGTGGGGCGGCCCGGCAGGGCGGCCAGGAGCGCGGCAGAGGGCCTGTGGGGGCTCCCAGGGGCTCTGGGGAGAGCGGGCTCAGCCCCCGCGACAGGGTGCCCCGGGGCAGGGGCTCGGGCTGATCCCGCCTGGCCGAAGGCAGCGCCAGATGCTGGAGCAGCTCTTGCCTCACCCGCTCCTGTTTGTTTCCCTCAGCGCATGGTCAGGGTGCCTCAGGACGTGCATCCCTGAAATGAGGCCCGAGGCGGGGTCTGAGCCCAGCTCAGGCGGTCAGGGGCTGCGGGAGCTCTCAATAGATGGCCACTGATCGCTGCAAGCCTGCCATGCTGGAGCTCCAGGACGATGTGCTTTCCTCCAACAAAAAGGCAGCCTGAACTTCCTGCCTTGTGGTGAAAATCAAGGGCTCCATCTCACTGTGCTGGTGGCTGCTGCTCACCCCCTGCACAGAATCACAGAGTGGCTAAGGTCCTCTGATCCAAGTCCTCTGCTCGAGCAGGGTCACCTAGAGCCAGTCGTCCAGGGCTGTGTCCAGCCGGCTTTTGAATATCTCCAGAGAGGAAGACTCCACAACCTTCCTGGGCAACCTGTGCGAGTGCTCTGCTACCCTCACAGTAAAAATATGTTTCCTGATGTTCAGAGGAACCTCCTATGTTTCAGTTTGTGCCCATCACCTCTTGTCCTGTCACTGCACACTACTGAAAGGACCTTCCCTTCAGGTATTTATATACATTGATGAGATCCCCCCTGATCTTTCTCTTCTCCAGGCTGAACAGTCCCAGCTCTCTCAGCCTTTCCTCATGTGAGATGCTTCAGTCCCTTAATCAACTTAGTGGTCCTTTGTTGGACTGTCTCCAGTATGTACATGTCTGTCTTGTACTAAGGAGACCAGAACTGGACACAAAACTCCCCTCACCAATGCTGAGTAGAGTGGAAGTATCACCTCCCTTGACTTGCTGGCAATACTTTGTCTGAGGCGGTCTAGGATACCATATACCTTCTTTGCTGTAAGGATGCATTTTTGGCTCATGGTCAAGTTGGTGTCCACCAGGACCCCTAGGCCCTTTTCTGCAAAGCTGCTTTCCAGGTGGGTGGTCCCCAGCAGGTACTGGTGCCTGGGATTGTTCCTTCTCAGGTGCAAGACACTGCACTGTCCCTTGTTGAACTGCCTGAGGTTCCCATCAGCCCATTTCTCCAGCCTGTCAAGGTCCCTCTGGATGGCGGCACAACCCTCTGGCATATCAGACACTCCTCCCAGTTTTGTGTCATCGGCAAACTTGCTGTTGGTACACTCTGCCCCATCATCCAGATCATTAATGAAAGTGTTAAACAGGATCGGATCCAGTATTGACCGCTGGGGTACACTGCTAATCACTGGCCTCCAACTAGATGTTGCACTGCTGATCACCACCCTCTGGGCCTGGCTGTTCAGACAGTTGTCAGTCCACCATGCTGTCTGCTCATCCAGCCTGTGTACGCATGAACACCTTGTCTATGAGGATCTTATTGGTGACAGTGTCAAAGGCCTTACTGGAGTCCCAGGTAGACAATATCCACTGCTCTCCCCTTGTCTACAAGGCCAGTCTTTTCATTGTTGAAGTTTATCAATCAAGTTGGTCAAACATGACTTCTCCTTGTGGAAGGAGAAATCTCTTCTGAGTACTCCTGATGATTTTGTTGTCTGTTGTGTGTCTGGAAATACTTTCCAGGATTAGCTGCTCCATCACCTTCCCAGGGATGGAGGTGAGGCCGATCTGCCTGTAGTTCCCTAGGTCCTTCTTCTTGCTCTTCTTGAAGATAGGAGTGACCTGGAGTGACCTTTTTTTTTCCTTCAGTCTTTGGGCACTTTTGCCAGTCGCCATGATGAATCAAAGATTATCAAGAGTAGCTTCACAATGACATCAGTCAGCTCCCTCAGCACTCACAAGTGCATCCTGTTAGGGCCCATGGACTTATGTATGTCCAGTTTGCTTAAGTATTCCCTGATCTGATCCTCTTCCACCAAGAGTACGTCTTCCTTTCTCCAGATTTTCCCCTGGTCTCTGGGACCTGGCCATCCTGAAGGCTGGCCTTGCTAGTAAAGATGGAGGCCAAGAAGGCATTCAGCACTTCTGCCTTTTCTATGTCCTGTGTAACCAGGTGCCCCATCTTGTTGAGCAATGGGCTCACGTTTTCCCTGGTCTTCCTTTTGTCAGCTACATGCTTAAAGAAGTCCTTCTTGTTGTCTTTGACATCCCTGGCCTGATTCAATTCCATTTGGGCTTTAGCTTTCCTAACTTCATCCCTGGATGTTTGGACAGTGTTTCTGTCTTTCTCCCAGGTTACCCATCCTTGCTTCCACCCTCTGTATGCTTCCTTTTTGTGTTTGAACAAGGGGTTCCTTGTTCAAGCCATCCATGCAGGCCTCCTGGCATTTTTGCCTGACTTCCTGCTTGTTGGGGTGGAACTCTCTTGAGCTTGGTGGAAGTGATCCTTGAATATTAACCAGCTTTCTTGGGCCCCTCTTCCCTCCAGGGCCTTATCCCATGGGACTCTTCCAATCAGATCTTTGAAGAGGCCAAAGTCTGCTCTCCTGAAGTCCAGGGTTGTGAGCTTGCTTTTCACTCTCCTCTGTACCCTCAGGATCCTGAAGTCTACCATCTCAGGGTCACTGCAGACAAAGCTGCCTTTGATTTTCACACCCTCAACGAGCCCCTTAGCAAGTATGAGGTCCAGCAGAGCACCTCTCCTTGTTCGCTGCTCTCACTTGGAGGAGGAAGTTACAATCAACGCATTCCGTGAACCTCCTGGATTGCTTATGCCCTGCTCTGTTGGCCCTCCAACAGATACTGGGGTGGTTGAAGTCCCCCATGAGGACAAGGGCCTGTGAACGTGAGGATGCTCCTATCTGCCCGTAGAGGGCCTCATTCGCTTGTTCTTCCTGATCCACCTTTACCAGTCCTCTCTTTAATCCTAACCCATAAGCTCTCAGTTGGCTCCTCATCCATCCCCAGGCAGACCTCCATGCACTCCAGCTGCTCTCTCCCATAAAGGGCAGCTTCCCCTCCTTGCCTACACATCCCGTCCTTCCTAAAGAACCTGCATCCCTCCATTGCAACACTCCAGTCATGGGAGCCATCCCACTGTGTCTCTGTAATCCCAACAAGATCATAGCCCTGCAACAGCACACAGATCTCTAACTCATCATGTTTATTCCCCCCAGGCTGCGTGCATTAGCACATAGGTACTTCAGAGAGGCACCCCAGCTTGTTGAGTCCCTGGAGAGGGTTTAGGGGATTTCTCCATAACGGTGCCTTGTAGGCACTTCCTTGCTTACATGCAAGTACTGGAGGTGTCCTTGCTTAAGCCTCATTTTGTTGATTTTGTCGTCTCTTTCTGTCACATCACCCCATGCCCTTTGCTTAGTGATCCTGTCCATCACCCCCCCACAGGACTGCTGTTTACTCCCTCTCTCCCTCATCATTCTTAGTTTAAAGCCTTCCTTACGAGGTCAGCCATCCTATTGGCAAAAATAGCTTGGCCCTGCTCAGTGAGGTGTATCTGATCTCTCTCAAGCAGACACTGATCTGCAAACAGGGTCCCACGGTCACAGAACCCAAACCACTGTTGCCAGCACCAGTTCTGCAGCCAGTTATTGACTTGTCCTCACCAGCAGGATTGAGGAGAACACCACCTGGGCCCTTATGCCCTTGACTACTGCTCCCAGAGTTCTGTAGTCATTTTTGATACTCTCCAGGTTTCCCCTGGCAGTATCCCTTCCTTAGGAAACTGGCATATCTGCAGGGAATGAGGTCACGGGAGCAGAGCCAGGACAGCTCATTGCCTTCCCAGTCCCCTCTGCTGTGAGGGAGGAGAGCGTCTCTCATCTTCTCTCTTGCCTTCCTGATCATTCTTCTCTCATTAAGAATGTTTTCTTTAATCCAAACTATTCCCCATGAAGAGGGGAAGAAGACAGTGTGTTGTTTTCACATTTCTTTCCATGTGTGCTTTAGTGTATGTGTCCAGAGTGATTTGTCAAAGTTTGCTTATGTATTTCCTTCTGTTTGAAGAGATGGGGACGGGTTAGGTGGACCTTAGTAGTTGGCTGCTGCTACTGCTACCTGGCTAGACCTGGAACAGGACCAGCCCTCTCTACTCCCAGGTGTTCAAATGCATAGTAGGATACAGAAGGCACCAAAGTATCAAAATGAAGCCGCATGTGAAACTACATGATGCTGAACGAGTCTAACTGTAAGCGGATCAGTACAGCTATGAGCGGAGAAATAGCGAGACTAGAACAGTTCGTTAATTGACAGTCAAGGGTTATGATACAGCTGGTGTTTGTGAAGGGATGCTATAAGGGGCTGCCACTTCAGCAGCTCCTGTGCCACTAATTCCTTCTCCTCAGCCACACAGTGGGAAGCTCAGGACTGAGCTTTTGTGTTGGTACAGGGGTCAGCGCAAGGAAGGTACAATTTAGTCCTTGAGTGCTATGGAGGACAAAAATGTATTAATCATCAGCTAGATTAATGTAAGCTCTCTTTCCTTTGACATGCCTGTAATTGCCCTAGCATGGCCCTAGTGCAGCTGAGAGTGGAGCCTCTTCAATCTGCTTTTTCTTGTGCTATTGTGCTTTGCAAAGTGTTGCAAAGGCTGCTAAACCCAAGAAGTATGGAAAGGGCATTTTGTTGTGAAGAAAGTTAGTAGGTACAAAAAGAGGATGAATATGCTCTGTCTGTAGCACTGTGCCAGAGGAAATGAAGCTTACCAGTAACATGGTCCTTTGTAGCACACCTGCTGGGATGTATAGCACAAGTCCTCGCTGCCATGTAACTTGTGAGCCTTGCAGTCATTCAGCCCCCAAGGACAGCTTATTTTGTGTTCACAGAGATGCAATGGCAGTAGGAATCAGTGCCCAGCCTAGTGTTCAAAGGAGATGGTGCTGTATAGATGGGGGAGATAGGTTTGGGAATTTGTTTCCCAGTATATTTGGGAAATAAATCTTGTAACACCTTCACTGTGGTAGTTAGTGTTTGGTGCTCGTGTTTTCCCAGGTGACCACCCACAGTGCAGTCTGTTCCCAGGCCTAGGGTGAGTGAGGTGATTTCGTGTTAGTTAAGTCTCTGTCCATATCACATGGTGGGTCCCATAATCACTCCACAAGACAACAAGGAGTCTTGTGGAGTAAATCCTTCCAAATGGCTAAGGATTTCCCCCTGCCCCCTTCGTTTGAGCTTTCCCCAGGGCTTCACAGACTCTTGCAGCCAGACTCCTGAACTCTACTGAGCCCTGTCCTCAAAGCTTCCCTATGCCCCCTGTGGGGGCTCCAGCTGCAGCCTTTTTTGTTTTATTTTTTCAATTTTTTTTGGTAGCTAGCTTTCTAACACAACTCAATGCAGAGGGTGGTGGATAATTAGGCAGCGTTGGGACCCAATGTAGCTTTTCCAAAGGCACAGTGCATGCTTGGACAAGGCTATTGTGCTGCCTTGTTGCCTTCCTGTCTGTGCGGCCCGAGGAAGGAATGAACTCCCCTAAATGAAGAGACTAGTAGTTGGCCTCTCAGAAACGTGTTGCTGCTTTCCATGTGCGCTTTTTGCCATCTAGTGGCAGCAATATATTGGTGTACTGCTTGCCTCTGATAATTGCGCTTTCTAGACGTGGTACAAAGTTGTCTGTATTGTAGGACTCCTCCATCAAGCAGCAAGGTGCAACTATCCATCCATACTACTGACTGTACTGCTGTGATGAAGGGCCAGGAGACTAGCTTTTCCTGGAATGGTCAGACTGGCAGAAGTATCCACTGTCAAGTAAAACCATAGGAATGCTCAAAATTGGTGCTTTTCTCAAGCTTAATGGAGTTTTGAGTTATTTAAGCAAATACTAATTATGTGATCCTATGGATGCCTTGTTGCTGATTTGGGGATGAATTCTGAAAGGTAAGATTGTGGGATTTCTAAAATGAAAAGTCATATTTTGATGGGAATGTTTGTTCTATCGGCACAATTAGGTATGCTGTATCTCTGAAATGCAGCAGTTGTGTTGGGGATGCAGGTAGTTAAACCAGCTCCAGCACACTGATGCCAAATTGCTTTAGAGGAATTTCCCTCACTGAGCTACAGTTCTGCAGATCTGTAGGGATTTTATGTGGCCACCTTCCTGAGCTTCCACCCACTTTTGAAGCAGGCTATGTCTTGGAAAGGAGTTTGTCTTTATTGATGGCTTGTTCTAGCTCCTGATGTGAGGCTATGAAAAGTGTCTTTTCACATCCAGAAATTAGAGGCCTGCTGTTGGTCATCCCACATCTGAAGGATGCTATGATCCACCAGTTTGCAAGTATGATAGAAATAATATCCATCCATATTACTGCCGAGGTACTGAGTCCTAAAGCAACCATTAGCAAGCTTCGGCATGGGTGGTACGTGCCAAAAGGCCATGGCAGGTATGTTGCAGGCGCATTGGGATAGTTTTTGCACACAGGACTAGACATGACATAAAGTGTAGCTATTCATGGAGTGTTTCAGGCATGTCCTGGTGTCCTGAAAAGTGACCTTGGAGTGGTCCTTTATCTAAACAGCTTTACTGGGGCAACCGTCAGGAGCAATCTTGCAGAACAACACTGAAATGGCCAAATACTCTCCAGTGGGTTATAATGTCTGAACAGTACTATGCAATGCATACCTTTCGTAAGCAGGCTTTTTTGACAATGCATTTTCCTTTGCTTCAAGACAGGCATTATTTCCCAAGATACAGAAACACTGTGCAGAATACAGTCCAGTCAAAGGCAATATTGAAGTCGGAGCTCAAAGTAGCATTGCACTGGAGATGAGGCGCTAAGGTAGATCTACAATTCCATGATAGGTTGGCTTTCTTAGCATAATCAAATTATGTTGCCATAGCTAGATTTGCTCCCATAAGCAAGTGAACTTGTTTAGCAGTATCTTCACCCTGTTTCACCAGGATGCCATGAGGACAGACCCTTAATCCCACCTCATTTGATGTCTGTCTACAGAGCTATTTCCCCACTGAGCTCTAGTGGCTCATCTCTCCCACGTGTGAAACCTGCTAATTTCCTTTCCCCTATGGAAACTTCACAGATGGCTACAGCCCAATTGCTACACAGTTTCCAGGTGTCTAGTTGATAGATGTTTGTTTAGCAAGCATCTGTGGTGATTTAGGGTGATCTTGCCTCCAGCTGCTAGCTATTGCCTTCCACTCAGAAGGCAAGAGGTTGCCTTTCACCTCTATGGTACATGTAAGCATTCCCTGATGGGCTTTCCCTTTTAAAGTGATCGACTGGATTCTGCCTGAAGCCGTTGAGGAAGTACTCAGCAAAACAATCCACAGGCTCAAGATAATAGCTGTAGATGGGGATATTGGCTGCTGTTTGCAAAATTACTCTCTGCTTACACCCAGCTGCGGGATAGTAATTCTGACAGAGGGCCAGTAACCAACACCTGGAAGTGGACAAGTCCTTCACGACTCCAGCTGAATCCAGGAGGGGGTGAATAATCATAGCCCAAATGCTGCACAATGTAAAGAATTCATGTCTTTTCCATGCTCCTTCTTGGGACAAGCATTTTATTTCTAAAAATCTGGCCACCAGATTTGCAAGACAAATCTGCAAGACAAGAACTTAAGCTGAATTTTAAGAAGGCTAGCAAAGAAAAAAAGAAAAAGAATACCAATAGCAAAGATATCTTGAATATGTATTTCATTATTGAGATACTAAATTTTTCATAATAAGTCAAAGACTTAATGTGCTAATACATAATGAGTCTAACAAACATGAATGTTACATATTTACCCACATAAATAGTCCCAGTAAGTAAGCCAAATTGACTGCTCCAGATCATCTGCCCTATTTTATTTACTGCAGGACATGGTTACATATTGTGCCAAGGTGGGGGCAGAGCCCTTTCTTTATCTTTAATATGTGATTAAGGAATGATGTTCTTTCACTTCCACCTTATATTTTGAAGTTTTCCTGTCCCACTAAAGCATTATTCTGTTGTGTCAAAGCCTCTATACATATAATGTTTAGATTTTTGGTGATTTTTGCTATTCAACTTCAGTTTCTTTTCCTGTCCAAGGAAACTGGTTTACAATACTCTTAAAATAATCTTCCCTTATAAATAATTTTCAAGCTGCCTAGTTTAAAATTATAAGCTCATAGAATGAAAGTAAAAGGCTCATTTAACCATTAAACTTGTTTTGCTTTAAGCGTCAGCCTTCATTCACTGCCATTGACTGTGATAATGGTCCTTTAAATATCTGAGAGGAGCTGAGAAACTGTCACATACCTGTAGGAATGATATAAAGAAGTGGCAAGTTCTTCTCTTGAAGTGAGGCTTTTTTATAACAAATTAAAATGAGTAGCTAGAAATGGTAAAATAACCCTTCTTCTGTGGTTGGTGCTCAGCTGGCTGTATTTGGTATTCGTGTAGTAATAATCAAATGTAAGTATACAATTCACATGATGTTGATGTTGCTATAGAAATCCATTGTAGAGCCCTACTGTGTCTCCATAGGGACTTAGACAATGTACCTTTGTCTAATAAGCAGGATGTGGCTGTCGAAAGCAGAAGTTTAACTGATGTATTACAAGCCTAGTTAGTAAACCATGAAGAACTGCTTAGATCTGCCAAAAAAGTAGGAAACTAGTGGAAAGTAATTCTGGCACGGGGAGATCGTGACCACTGACTCATGGACCACCTACCGCAATTATACCACCGACTCAAATGATGAAGTTGAAGAAGAACAACTAAGCATGCGTACTAATTTACATGCTGGGCGAAGAGATTTTAACCAAGCATTTAATAGAATAATACTGCATATGTATTAGGAAGTTGAATATGTTAATGCTTTGTGTATAAATAACTGTTAATTTGAAAGCTTGGTGTGCTGTCTTGGGACAGACACCCATAATCTGCGCAAATATGCAATAAAATACCTCTGCTCTGTGTGTATTTTGGCATTTTGCACACTGGTTAAACGAACCCCAATTTTTGGGACAACATTCTCAGAGTTAGACAGTTACTCTGTTTTATTGGTGTTTGGTTTTTTTAGTATTGAATAAGGTGCTGAATGCAGTTAGCTCTTTGTTGCCATCTTTCCCCATCTTTTCAGTTATTATAACCACTTGTTGTTTCTCATCTCATATTGAAATAGCAAAATGGCTTGCTATGTCTGTACAGAGCTCACTGCAAAAGGCATTGAGTGTTCCACTGCTATTGTACAATTATAATAATTTAGGTTTTTTCCCTATACAAGTCTAACCCATAACTAGTGAAAAATGGACATTTATAATTTTATTGGCCTACCAGTAATTATTGGAAGGGCAACTGTCTTTTCAGTAACTAGAGTAAGAGGTAAATAAGCAATGAATACTAAGGTGTCTAATGAAGGATAGTGCAACCTTTCCCCAAACTGCAGGATTGCAATTGGCCGTTACATTTTATCAATGTAATTAAAAGGCAGATAAGAAAAGAATCACCCATGCAGTATACAGACTGGAAAGTGTAGATTAAATTTATTTTTCAGCATCAGCTTTTTAAAAACATTGTTTACTGTATTTGCAGATAACTCTAAACAATATTATGTTAATGAAAGACAGAAAATACAGGGTATGAATTTTACATGAGCTAATGAAAGGATTACTTTTGGCAATGAAAATATTAATTGTCTAAGAAAAATATTTTATAAACGATGTGAAATAACTGGGTGCATTTCTTTGTTCCGTCTCTGGGTACCACTGTTATGCCATGTATATACTTTTTTGTCTGGTTAGTTTCTACTAACAAGGTTTTTAAATGAGTAATCACAAATCAATCATTTTCTTCTTCATTACAAAGACTGGAGCTTTCCTTGCCTGATGCTATACATTTCAAATTACAGTGGTCTATTGTATACACCTTGCACTATTTGTGTCTTTCTTTATATACATAATACATATGCACATATATACTTGAGTAAGTATGTATATAAAATACAATTGATAGGCTATTTAAAATGTGTAACTAGCTTTGGAATATAAACATTGTTTGTTTTTGGAGGAATTGTGGTTGTAGACTACTTGGGAAAAATCTCCCCTCCTTTTTTGTTTATACAGAAAACAAACAAACATCCAAACAAAAAACCAAATTCAGTGTTGTAATAATTAATTCTAATTCAGCAAGGATCAAATCCAGAAAAGAATAATTTTTCTCCTTGTTCCAAGTGGGGGGGGAGGAGGAGAGAAAGAAGTCTTTTTTCTTATATAAAAGCCAGAGAGGGATAGTTGAAGTGCCTTGTTCATCACAGATAACATAACCATCTTAGAGTAATATCACATGTCAAAAGGTGCTCCTCCGCACCTAGCAGCTATGCGTGACAGAGTGTGGGTCAGTAGTGAATCCTGGTGCTGTTCCCAGGGATCTGATGGCTATTGTCAGCCTCTTCACTGGGCTGCTTGTGTTTGTTCCCAAGGAAAGATGTTATGGATATGTTATTTCTTTTTTTTTTTTCAAGAAACAATAGTATTTCAGAGAAATGTGACACATTTTACTTTCCTACCCTCAGGCTTGATCCTACTTGATCTCAGTAATATGTCTCTAGGCTTGACCACAGTAAAGAGAAGAATGTCACATTATTGTCACTCTCCTCTAGGGAGAGTTCGTCTGCCTCGTTCAGCACTTTGTCTGTAAGAGGCTTTGCCTTAGTTGCATCCCACCCTAGCTTGGTAGCTGAATTCCTCCAGTTCCCACTGGAGATTTTTGTTTGTATATTGTGCATTCGTTTGTTTTCTGAAGTTCTGGTGAGCTCCAGCTGTGGGTGAACTCGCATGTCTACTGAAGAACCACTAGATTTCCATATTATTTAGCATCAGCTTAATGCATTGTAGTATTTCCTGGGTTTTTACTTGTCTGGCCACTTCTTTCTCACAGAAGTACAATATGTAGGCCTCAGTAGAGTATACAAGTTTAATGATTTCTTCCTGATGCATTTTTTTGCGCAGGTCCCCAGTGACTATGATCTACCACTGAACTACTAGTTGTGCTGTTTCTGTCAAACAGCTCTGGAGTAATTTTTTATGGTTAGATAACTAGCTGTACAGCAGACTATTTAAGATTATTAACACTGAACTCCATCTTATCTTGTACATTGTATGTTCAAGTTCAGCTGGGTGGCAACGCAAGTGACTTACCAGCTGCCTTACAGGTGACTTACCGGTCTAAAGAGAGCAGACAAAAACAGGTATGAAGAAAGAGAGGCTGGAAGACAGGAAATTAGATACAGGGGTACTCAAGAGAAAAATGTTTAAAAGAGACCAATAAATACAGTCTGTAAAATGTTAGTCATTTGGATCCATCTTAATTGTAAAGATGAGGAACCGTAGGTTTGTGTTTCTACCTAGGGCAGAACTTTAATTTCTGAATTTTAAGGGGACAACAGCCTGTCTTCTTCAAGGTTGGCCACTTTTGAAGTAAAACCCCAGGCACCTCAGACACAGAGCAATTGGGTGCAGGCTGAATGTAGTCTTTGAAACTCAGTGAGTTGGAGACTAATGGGAATTAAAATGCCCAAGCGAGTCAATAGCAGAGTAAAAGCAGTTGTTGTCCATGGAGCCAGCAGGGGTAACCAGTGGGGTTACTCTGGCCCCCACAGTCTCTGGGATCTAGTAGGCAGGCCACCCATCCTGTTTTCATTGAGATAATTTGGGAAATGGGCCCCTTTGTCCCTGCCTTGGTTGACATGCAACCACACAACCTAGATACCAAATCCTCCATATCAACACTCCTCTTGTCTCTTTCTCCAAGATCACCTCCCTCAGATCTGTAGATGGTACCTCTGATACACCCACAGGAAAACAATCTCCTTGCTCACCTGGTGATGACTAAATCTCTCACTTGCCATGGTCACCCCTTCAGCTTCCAGAAAGCAGTGCTACCCACGAACCCCAGCGAGGCTTCACTTCCCCCTTCACTTCAGCAGCCTCCCTCTCCCCCTCCAAAAAGCCCCCAGTGGCGTCACTGCCTGTAAGATGTGTGACATCACTGAGCAAAACCCCACTGGCATCACAGCAGTCTGTATGACCTCTGATCTCTTCTGCCTTTTCTCTGGCTAAAAACTGGGGGTGGAAGACTTTTCTCTGGCTAAAAACTGGGGGTTACAGAATGCTGACGTAAGAACTCCTACGTCAGCATTGGAAGAATAGAGCTATTGTTTTGTTGGTTTTATAATTATGAGGAAAAATAGAGATACAGCAGATCAGCTTAGGGCATAGCACAGAACTGTCAGTGAAAGAGCATTGACTTTCATATGAAACACTCAGTTACTGTAAAACACTTCCCGACCATTTCCACAATTCATTGGTCAAAATCTAAAGAAGGTTTGGAACAAAGATACCCATGTCTTTTTTCACATACAGAGACAATTGTGTTATCTTAAGAGGATTACTTGTAACACAAGTTTGGAACCAGTTCCACACCGGCTTTAATAAATAATGCTAAAAAGTGCTTAGAGGCAGACAGCTGTTCTGGGAGCTGTATCACACGTCACCTATGAATATCTATAAACCTCTGCAGCTGGGTGACTAGAAGGGCAAACCTGCATTTGTTCAAACTGTTTCACTGGAGCATTGCAACAGAATTTCCACATGCAAAATACTTTAATGGCTAAGGGTTAAATCCTTCTAGAGTAGGCTGTTGCCAGCAGGAGGCTGGGCTCTGTCATTGAGCTGGTCATTTTCCTTGGACATGTGATAAGGGCTGAGATATCATCTCTGACCCTTTAGCTCAGCTTTTTGAACATCTCAGATAGTTAATTATAAGCTCTTTCTGCATCAGTAGATCTCATAATTTCCCATGCAGTGACCAGTGGTAAACTATAGAAAAGCTGTTTCACAAACCTATTCCTCCTAGCCAGAAAAAAGGGAGGATGGTCACAGCTGATCAACTGGAAAGGCAGAGAGGTTAATTATTTTTGCCTGTTTGCTCAGTACCAGTCTTCTCAGGCCGCTGGAAGGAGAGGCTGTAGAGAAGTTAGTGACACCGAAAGTAATTTCCCTGGCGAATTAATTTATTTACAGTCCGTGCATATGCCCCGTTTAATAAAGAAGAGAGGGGGGTGAGCTCAGGTGCACTAATTTGTCTCTGCTGGAGTGCTGTGAAGCCCTGCTGTGCATAGGAGCTCTTTTCTCGGGCTGGGGACCGCCACCGGGTGAGCTGGGAGCCCGGGCAAGGCACCGCAGCTTTTGCTGACATGGTGCTGTCACCCAGCAGAGAAATCCCTGGCGGAAGGTGCAAGCCAAGCCGGGCCAGGGCCCCATTCCTGTGTAGAGCGGCACAGCCATGTCTGCTCCGGCTGTCCACAGCTCTGCATTTTACAGATACAGCTGTTTGGTTCCTGGGGTGAAGCTGTTCATGGCTCAGTGCCAGGGTGTGGGAGGAGAAGCTGTGGACAGTCCCTGTCTATCTGTGTAGACATCCTCCAGTCATCTTTCTGTTGAGCTTCCATGGACACAATGTCCACTGTCAATTTCCCTTTTTTGTCTGTAAATCAGCATAGGTTTATGATAGAGCTGCTAGAAGGGCAGGTAAATTCAGTGGTGCACTTCCTCTACAGAGTTACGTAGTGATAGTAGCAGCTCAACATTTGCATTTAATTATCAGCTTTTGTCTTACTATTTTCATATGTACAGTCTCTATTTTGCCTTTTCACTGTTATGACAGATTAGCAATCTTATCTTGGGAAGAAGTGTTAAAGTGAAATTTTACTAACTTGCACTATGCATAAATAATAATTTTTACATAAAAGTGAGTTTTCTTCCAGATTCCTTTCATATTCAAATCCCTCTGGGAGAGGTATTTCCAATAATTACCCTGTCTGAAAGGTAACACAGATGCCTAATGCCAGATGGGAGCTGTTGTGTGCTCCAATAGATCGTTCACTGTCCAGCTGGTAAAGTTAGAGGCACTCCTAAGGGAGCAAGTTTAGACCACGGGCACATTAAGAAAACTCAGGTTTTCTACAATGATAAGTTTTAGTTTGAGTTTTAGGACTTAGGTGTACCGTTATCATTATAACATATCATACACTGCAATTCCTGAAATTCTATCATTTCAGGAATTTAAAAAAAATGTGGATTTTAAACAGTTGCTATGGAAAAAGAATTCTAAACTAAAATTTTTAGTTTAGAAAAGTGGAAATTAGTTGCTCTGCTAATTTTAGAGTGAATGGAGCCATCCAGATCAGCCCTAGGGACTGTACATGGGGCC
This sequence comes from Ciconia boyciana, assembly GCF_034638445.1. NCBI lineage: Eukaryota > Metazoa > Chordata > Aves > Ciconiiformes > Ciconiidae > Ciconia > Ciconia boyciana. The sequence continues at coordinate 27,781,985 of NC_132934.1, read as the reverse complement.
AGCATGGAGGTGGGGGAATCATGCCATCACTATACCTACATACTTACAGCAAGAGGATGCAGAAGGTGCTCTCAGGCCTTCCCGAATCTCTGCTGGAGTCCTGAACAAGAGCTGCCAGGCTGCTCGTCTCTGGGCATGCAACTGTATGGCACAAGGCCATTCTGAACCAGCCAGGCTGGGACCCCTAAGGACTGCGGGTATGGCACTCAGCATTGCCTGGGCTAACTTGCATGAGCAGAGGTTTGTGGAAACATGGGGTGGGTACTGCATCTGGGACCCAAGCTAATATCTGGGTAACACTGAATTCTGCTGTATGGGAATGCCAGTTTATCTGGAGATGGACCCAGTGTTTCTGCCTGACACTAGTTTGGACAGGGCAGTGTAACCTTTGGTAGGATGCCAGAGAACTAGGGAGGTGTACATTTTTTCTCCGTAAATATTTTTCCTTGCGTTCAGATGTTACTAGAGGATGTCTCAGTTTTAACAGATTGGCATTTGCCACTGTGAAAGTGTTTTGCCAAAGTAATAAAAAAGAATTCTGTTTGACTCTAATCATAAATCATTGCATAAGAATAAAAGCTGGCACTGGCATTCTCAACAAATAAATCAACAAACAACTTTTGTGGATACATTACCTTGCTTTGTTCATGTATTTGTTCCTTTATTCATGAATTTGATCCCCCGGATCATTAGTGTTAATTAGTGAGGTTTGGCTGTTCCAGAATGTCAGTGAGAGATTTTAAATATTTATAATTGGTTAACTACTACAGGATATTTTCAGCAATATCGAAAATCTACTTTTATAGAATAATATCAGCAGACTAGCACAGAATCCAGCATTCATAATAAAGATAGGATACAATTTCTTCTTTATATGCCAAAACACAATGACACAAGTTATGCAGGCTTTTTACCACAGACAATGTGCGTGGGAGTGGAATTTTTTTCTGGCTGTTAAGTCATTAAGAAGAGCAGTTTTATAACTTGATCACAGGTGATAGATGGGTTTTGAGAAACAGGAGGAACACAGAAGATAAGCATGACATCTTTCTCCATCTCTCTCTCGGGCTGCTTGGATATTAGCTACTAATCTATAATAAGCAAAATTTTATGCTTCCTTTCCCACCTTCCTGGTACACTCCATTATAGTTTTCAGTTGGGTTTTCATTACCTCGGGTAATGAAAAGCAGCTAAGATGAAAATGGAGACTCTTGTGTTAGTATTTCTGACGCTGTAAGCAATTTGTGTGCACAAGGAAGACAATATCAAATTCTTTGCTAATGTAGGAACACCCTAATCAGAATTGAGTTCTTCAGATTTTCAGTCCCTTTTCCAGCAGGTATGTCAGTGGAAGTTCTCAGATTACTTGTGCAACTTCAGTAAAGTTGCAAATACCTTCTGAGGTTATTGTAATGTCTTACACAAATATTTCAGCAATCTGCACTTTCTCACTGTGCTGCTTTTTGGGATTTTTTGTTTGTTTGTTTACTTGCTGTCTGTGTTACTGTACATCTACCTATACATGAATTTTCTTTTAGAGCTATGATGTTAAAGTTGTCTTGGGACAAAGACTTCTGTTATTATCTCCTCCTCTTTTTTTTACCAGCTTTATTGACCTCCACTGCAGATTCCTGGATGGTGTGAGTTGATCCTGCTTCAGAAGGATATAATTTTATTTTTATATAATTTTATCAACTGAGGATCTACTCTAGGGTTGCATGTTTTCAAGAGTGTGAGTGGCTCCATAGGGAATGCTACACTTGGGTTAGAACCTTGTTGTTACCCTCATAGTCCTGTAAATCTTCAGAGATTTCTTTTGTGCATGAAGGGTGTAGTCATCAATTACTTGCAGATTTGAATGGGGTCAGACCATTGCACGGAAACCTCAGTCAACCATTGAGATGTCCATATTTTCCCACAGGTTGTCCACCCCTTCTCTCTTTCCACTATTGAGTTTTGGTTTTCTGTTTCTTTTTTTTTTTTTTTCCTAAGACCCCATTCCTTGGCCAGTTCTTTTGCCCTTACTTGAATTATCACATGGAAAGGCATGATTATTTCATTAGCACTAGTTTATAGTGCAATTCATAGCCCTAGTCTAGCAAAGCAGTTAGGTATTTCCTTATCTTTTCACTTGAAATTCATTGTTCCAGTCTCATGCTCAAAAATAAATGTGTGATTAAATACCTAAGTGCAGGTATCTTTGCCTTGTATGTGGTAATCACAGATGTCTTCCTGAAAATCCCATTTGGCTAGTAATTTGCATGTTAGCACAGCATAACTTTAAAAGATGTGAGAGCACTGTAATAGTGCATGAGTGTTGCAGTACTCCCCAAACTTCCGTCCTGCGATAACCCTATTCCAGAAGAGGAGCCAGTGTGCTATCGGGCTGGAGATGCAGGAGTTACATGCCTCTTCCAAGGCGAAGAGTGTCATCACACCTCCAAAATACATGTTGTAATTTTCAATTATAGAATGTGAGTGTTTCAGGATGTATTTTCTTTTATTGCTGAGAAACAAGAAACATACATTAGTAACACTTTGATGGCTACACACAGATAAGTATCAGAGTAGCTGCAAGTCAAAGTCTTCCTCCCCCTTATGCAGTGTGCCCTTCTTAATTCTCTCGAGTGCCAAATGAAACAATCCTGAGGTTATTTTACAAATGCAAAACATTGTGCTCAACTACAGTGTACACTGACTTAGTGGCTCCATGGCAGGGACAATTTAGTGCCAAGAGACAGGCGAGATGCTGAGCGTTTGCTGAACAAGTAGTGTAAACTGCAGCAGAGATGCTAAGTTAAATAAGGAGGTAAGTATGTAGATGTGAGGGACCAGAGTTTGAAAAAGGTGGGATGATAGTTGCATTCCTAAAAATCTAGCAGCATGTCTAGGAGGGAAAAAAAAAAGAGTTCGCCTATTCATGGTATTTTCAAAGCAAGCTGTCCGTATGGAAGAAAGCTGCCAAGGTACCGTACGTGAAAAATCCATTCACTGCAGAGGCTAAGACCTTGAGGGCCACAGACACTGAACTCATGGTGGCATTAGTCACTCCAGAACAGGATTCACTCTGGTTGCCAGATACAGTATAAAATGGGGACAGCTATCATTATAATTGATGGATACAGGACACAAGGCAGGCTTTAGCAGAGGTCAGGAGAGTGCACACGGGAAGACAGTAGGGGCCAGGAGATACTGGCATGTGAGAAAGTTTCCCTTCAGGAGGTGATTCTTTTAGAGTGACACAGTAATTTAATTGAGAACAGAGACACTTTAAGACTTGCTAATACTGGCAGTGATTCACCTTATTCACAATAAATTCTTCTGTTCAGACTGCTTCTTACATAGATGCAGTTAAATATTTTGAATCTTGTTAAATAGCTCTATGCAGTATTAGCCGTCCGTTTTATTTGAAGCTACAGGAGCATAACATGGAACATGTGCCCACTAGTGACAGTAAGTAAAACAACACAATTCCCTAAGACAGAGAACAAGGCTATATTATGTACCTTTCAAAAATACTGTAATTATGGTGACATGATCTATGATACAAATGAGATTATTTCTAGTATTCTAATGACATTGAGTACTATTTTTACCCTCTAGTGAGCAACGTGTTTCCTTCTTTACATATAAAATATTCTGCATAGATTAATTTTGTCTGACTTGGCAGACAAATAATATTATTCTGTTCCTTCTTCACTGCTACCATGCATGAAATATTAACCCTGGCATTACACAAAGGCAGATTTTTTGCATTTAATTATTACTCAGTTGCAGCCTGGAGACAGTATTAATTACGACAAAGTATGATACCACTCCTTCCCAATGTATGCATTTTGTCTGCTTAAATTGCTGAGATTAGGATCATACTGGGATAGTGCTTGTCTATTAAATTCTTATTTTACATCATCTTCTACATTTCATGGGATCATGAAGGAACTCACTGAGGCCAGGGAATCTTAAGAGAACATGGTCGAGACATGATTCACTGTGGGGCAGGAAGATTTTTAGCTCTCTTATTAGTCCTCATTGTTGGTTTTCCTTTGCAGTGCTGACATCTGACCCAACCCTTGCTGCCCCTCAGGGAGCACCTTCTCTCTAGCTCCTCTGATGTGAAGGTGCGTAGGTGGAGGGCATGGCCCTCTTGTGCTGGGGCTGCTTCTGTCTCTGCATCCCTGTGAAGATGGCAGCTGGGAAGGGACCATGTGCACTGGAAGACGTTGGTACTTGGAACAGGTCACAGGATTGATGCACTTCCGTATGAAACAAGGATGAAAAGGACATTATTTGTCACTGCCTTGTTAGGGCCCTGAACGCATCCCTGACCTCTGGGGGTTTTTTGGAGTTGGCTCAGGGCCGGCGCTGATGTGGTGCAGCTCTGCAGCCTTGGAGAACTCTTTGTTGACCCCGCTTGGCATCACCAGACCTGCTCTGCCCTTCTTGCTCAGGGCTGGTGGGACTGCGCCTTGGCTCATGAGGCCACTAATCCCAGTAGCCTTGCTGCGACTCGCAACTCCTGTTTGGCCAGCCCCGAGGCTCCTGGCACTTGCTACATTGGCTTCAGTGGGGGGATGAGTATTTCCAGACAGGTTCTCCTATAGCCAGGGGGCAGAGCTGCTCCTTCAGAGCAAGGGACAGGGGTTTGGAACCCTGGAGGCTGCCAGAGGAGCTGACCCAAGAGCCCTGAGGCACAGAGGCTGAAGCCAGGCACTGCCCTGTGGATCCTGAGCAGACGTGGTTCCTTCCTCATAAAGAGGCCTGAGGAAGTGCATGATTTCAGATGCTGTCTGGTGGCCACCATTTCTTGCTGCTGGCCAAAGCATCTCTTTAAGCAATGTGCTGCCTGGTTTGGGTCCTTTTTGCGGGGTATCATCTGACCTGCCATGACTCCTGCGGTAGGCTCTGAGGTTCCTCCTGCAGTGGGCAGTTACATTGCTTTTGCTGGTGAGTAGTACACCAAACGCCAAGGCCACAGGCCAAGGCCACGCCAACGCCAAGGCCACGCCAAGGTGAGTAGTACACCAAACGCATGTTCCAGGATGCCACAGGAGAAACACACACAGGGGAAGACTCTCTACAGCTGTGTAGACTCCAAGACAATGACACACCAACATAGTGGGAAGGTCTAAACAACTTTCCAGGATTAGGCGTATGTGGTATTTGTAGATGAGGAAGCTTGGAAGCAAGTGGAGTAGAGACTTTGGCAAGAACACAGAAAGCAGTGATCAGTTTAACAAGTAATAGGGATACACTACACTGGAGCCTAAACAGGATCATCGTGTATTTATTTCAAAGTTGTAAAATTGCTTATGTCTCTGACATAAGCCTGTATAGAAAACTACTTCCCTGAGAGCTGCTCTGCTGGAAGTGATGCTCTTTCTAAGCACTCTGAATCCTAAATTCATATAAATCCAAAGCAAAGGCTTTCCTTCACAGTGTTTAGATATAAGCTCCAATTTAGGTATAAGCTTTGTCTTGCCTTCTCCAAAACTAATAGTGTGTTAAGGCTTAACTCCAACTAGGATTTCTACCTTGAGAAGAAATGCAGAATAAAAATGGAAAGGTGTATTTTTCCCTCTTTTGCCTTCATCATTTTCTCTTCAGTTTGATGGAACTCCCAGCAATTCTCACTGAAACTAGGATTTTAATATGCTAGGCTCAGTAAAGGAGCAAGAGGTTAAATTGGCTCCTAGATTTCTGTGTGTGCATGGGTAATGTGTGTGAAGGTAAAATCTCCCTCTTCTTTTCTGGAATGAGTTCAGGTCATAGTAATACCCTGTGGTAGGATCCATCTCACCTGACTTTATATATAGCTTCATTTCACCTATGCCTTTCAGCTATCACTTTCCAGTCAAGAAAAAACATAGGCACTTCTAGAGCATGAGTCACCAGACCTGTTTTAAATACCTGCTTTAGGGAGCAATGAATCTCCACTGACTATCGAAGAAATCTTGAGTGACTTACTCAGATGTAGCATAAGATGATTTCCATCCATTGCCCCTTCTCTGGCAGACAGAAATGTCAATGCAGACATTTCCTGAAGCCTGTTACAATAGTTATGGTTTAAAATGCAGTTAAGAAAAAAATGGGTGAATGCCTAGATTTTGTGTATATTTACAATATAAGAGGCTGAGATTCTTGCTGGTTTTCTCAAATCTGCATTTCAATGAGTGCACTTTTTATATTCTCCTTTAACAAAATTTTTAGTTAAGTTCCTGAATTAGGAAAAAAAAAAAAAAGAAGAAGAAAAAAAGAAGAATGTTTTATTCATTTCCTCAGTCCAAAATGAATCTTTTGGGTGAACAGAATTGCAGAACCTACTAGTGCACCTTGGTGTTTTTATTGTTTTTATGTTAGACTCTTGTTCCTTTCTAGGGAACATATACTTCAGAACTAAGGGACAGGAAAAGCTTTGCTTAAGTGCACTCAGAGGAAGTGTGTCTTTCCCCAGATTTCCTGTGTAACATGTAACCAGTTGCTCGGTCATGCCATGTTCCATCTTGTGGAGTAATACATGGTGACTGTGACAGCCAGATGTGACATGTCCCCCAAGGAGACATTGCCTGGGGGAAAATGCTCATTATTTTGAAACCCATGATATTCTTCAGAAATGAAGTTATAAAAAACCAACCATAATACCCAACAACAGGTTACCCCTTCTTGTTCAGAGAGATGTTGGCTGATTCTTCCTGCAAAGATCACAAAAGTCCAGACACTGGCACACAATTAATCCATTCATCTAATAAATTTTAATGAGAACAAAAAGGGCTCAGAATTCCATTTCCCTGATAAAAAATGTAACGAGAACAAAACCCAGCATTAAGATTACTGTGTGAACAGAAATTATACAAACTATTTCCATTTGACGAAGGTTAGAATGAGAGCACCAGGACAAGTAAATGGTGTAAATTTAATCAGTTCTTTCAACAGCATCAACATAGCAATTTGATTGTTCTCTACAGATGCTGTGAAGCTCGACAGGCACAGTATTCTGAAGGCTAGGCTAAGGAAGACACAGACAAAGAAAGACTAAGAACAACATGTATAGCAGCTTATCAACGGAAAAGCAGAGCACACAAAGATACTTAAGACAGAAGAAAAGTAGTCAGTGAGATGAGGTGTGTGATAAAAATACATATTTCCTTCACTGCCAAAAGAGTTGTGGGATGCATTCAGAGGAGTTACTGACAAGAGAAGTTATTTTGTACCTAGTGAGCAAACAAGTAGCTAATGGAGGTGAGCACCTAGTGTCAACTACTGTTCCTAGATATGATAAAGTATAGCTGAGCCTTTCTACTTAGTGGAAGAAACATATTTAAATGAGTCATTCTTTTGTTCTGACTTCATAGCCAAGATTCAATCTAGCAAGGCAGGAGATGGTACTGAGATTAGCAGTTGTGTTTAATTGCAGAACAGCAGAGAAGTGTCTGGCTTACGCAGGACACTTATGTACCATAGTGTCAAGCTCCTTATAAATGCCAATGATTTACGCAGATCAAATAAGTGATAAGAACAAGTTTGTGGTTGCATCTGGTGTAGCTGCAGTGAGTTCCTAGTTTTTATCTGGAAACCTAATCAGTTTAAGATAGTGTAGAGAAAAAGCCTCAGATCTGCCCCTCTGAGTTCTACCACCAGTCTTTATGAGAATGTGACCATATGGAGGAATAACACAAATGGAGGAACCTATATAGAGTGGTTGCCATCTCTGATACATTATCTATCTTCTGAATTTCATATATCAACAGTGCCATCGCTGAGGGGACCAGTCTATCTATCTCTTTGCTCTGATGGATACATAGTAGGTTACAAAATTTCACAGACACCCCCCACCGTGCCACCAGATGTTACTGGTGGGATCAGCCAGCCTGATCTTGTTTTCTTTAGAGACTATTAAAGGCCACCTTTATGTTCCTTGTAGCCAGCCCAAGGACTTTAGCACAATGCTTAGGATTCTGTAACTCTTGATAGAGATGAAAGAAAGGGGGGTCCTACCAAAACCTAAAGTTCTTGTGAAGGTAGGACCCAATTAAAGGAGAGAACCCCAGGCTTGATTTCATCTAATTCACTTCTGCTAGATTTGGACCAAGAGCTCATCCCTACAGGGACATACTAGTAAAATGTTTGCATCTGCCCATTAACAACTACTGTTAAACATCTGTTAATGACCCAAATGAGGTGTTGCCTAATGCAGTGAGGGATTTTTATTTGAAGTATCATGTGGTAATAAGTGGTGCTTATGAAAACATGGGAAAATATCAGCACAGTAGTCTTTTATCAGTTATCCCTGTAATTTTCTGAAAGAAAAAAGAAACAGTTTTGTGTGACAAGACCTGTCTTCTTTAAATCCCCATTTTGACTCACTGTAATTGCATTTAGAGCACTGTAATTACATATTGTAATATTATTTGGTAGTTGAATTTTTTGTTAACTGTATTATAATTTTACTTGTGAGTGATGTCAGACTAACTAGTTTGCTAGGTCATCCTTTTTAGTCTTTTCAAATAGATGAAAAGCATCTACAGTTCTTCAGTCCTTTCAGTATTTCCCTTTTTAAGACTCACAGGACTACTCTTAATATTAGTGGTTCACCCACTAAGCATCTAGCAGGGTGGGAGTCATCTCAACTGACTTTAACCATCTAGATGTTACTCATTTAGCCTAAACTAAATTAGGCTTGTATAGCCAATTCTATTGTGTAGCCAATAGAAGGAGAAAGGCTCCACCAAAGAATAATTAACACTACTTACTGTAGAATATGAGCTGTATTTTAAAGGCTCTCCTCTCCTGAGAGGGAAAAGAGCTTCTATATGACTAGCTCAAACTTAATAACTAGGTTTTAGAGTGCCAAATTAGATGAGATGAGTCTCATCCAAACTGAGCAAAAGTATCATAATCATTGCAACAACCAATCCCACTTTCCTGTTCTTTCTTCAAAATATTTAGTCCCTCAGTTCTAACACTTGAGATACGTACTTAGCAACAGGCATCCTTACTCTATATCACCACTTCATAAGGCATCCTGCTGCTGCAGAAAAGCATGTTCTTTAAAAATATGGTAGCGGCTCACAGGATTTTGCTACCAGATTTTGCACAAGTACATAAACTTTCTTATTACACTGGTAGTATTTAAAGCCTAAACATAAACCTTAATCAAATTCAGTTTTCAAAAGAAATTATCCACCAACTTAAAATATATATAAATTGATTTTGCAAACAAAGAGGATCTTTTTTTCCTAAAGTACACCTGTCTGCTCCTCATTCTCTGTCTCCACAACTGCAACTAAAATAACCAAACTTACACAGAAATGAAAATGTACAGACAAGGCCAGCTCTGTACTTATTTATATAGGTATTTTGTTCTTCTCTCCCCAGTGATTCCTGATGAATTTTTTGCCTCTGCTTTCATAAAATTTGAATGATGGATGAGAACATGCTTTAGTTACTCTTATTCTTTAGCACTTAGTTCTCTGGTAGCTTCATTTATTTTGATGAAACTACTAGGAAAACAGCATCCCACTCAAACTGATTAGGCAGCCAGAATCTGGTCCTATATTATCCAAGTACAAACAGGCATGAAAGATAAACAGGAGGTGATTTAGATATATGGAGGAGTAAGATTACTGCTCAAATAATATGCCTATTTTCCTCATTCTGTGTACGAAGAATAAGAATATTGTCTTCTTAGAGCTATGGCAAATCCCAAAGCCTTAAATGGACAACTTCCGGTGTGATCGAAGGGGTCAGTACATCAACTGTACATCAAATTTAGACTCTGTCCCGTAACCTTAAGGGAAAAAACCTACCTATTACAACATGTAACAGATACATGGAAAGCTTTTTGATGATAGTAATGGTTTTGATGTCATTTTCAGTAGCATCACAATCAAATCACTTTCTGACTCCATGGAACAAACTTTCAGCAAATTTGGAAGAGCCAGGCTTGTGTCTCCTACTCACATGTTTGGAACCACCAAAGCTCAGGGCTTACTCAGAGGACTGGCTGAATGCTTAAGCCCAATATACAGAAATGCTGCCTGTATACAGAAATACTCATATATATACAAGCAAATGATATGTATAGATCACATTAAAGCAAAACTAGCTTGGAGGTTAAGAAAGTACAAATAACCATTGTGGAAAAGTCTGTATGTTTTAGAAATACATTTGAGTAAGAGCAATTGTCTCATTTCATGACTTCAAATACATCATATTTTAGCAACTGTTGGAAGATGAGTAAATATCACAAGAGTCCGTACCTCTTCGTCATGGCAGGTTAAATGCATGGGACATACGTGAACTACATGGCAGATAAATTAGCTGTGTTGATTTTTTTGAAGAAATCCAAGTGACAACCAGACACAGATTTACCAGCAGGCATAAGGAGGCTTTATTCTTTCCATTAGCATCAGCTGACACAAAACATATTTCTACATTGATATCTGTGCTCTACAGTTGAATGGCTGCACAGCCCTTCTTCCCCCTTCCCCTCCTCTCCCCCTGTTTGGACCAGGGCTCTCTCCATCCCCGTTATTATGCTGCAGACTGTCATGGCCTGTGGTGAAGGTAAGTACACCCTGGCATCAAATGTGAGAAATAGTTGAGGATACTGTCAGATGTATTTAATTTAAAACATTAGTATTCTCTGTTGCTGTAGTCAATCTGGTGGGTTGTTGTTTGTTATGCTGCAGTTTTTTTGTGGCTTCTATTGACTGGCCCGGCACTGTGGTGGATCCAGTGCAGTCACAGAGCTCCGCTGCATCTCCCTCACTGCGCCACTCTGACCTAAAATGATGGGTGGCTTGGAGGACATTTTAAACAGCAGTGAAAAGGCAAGAGCTATTGCAGTTTAGGAGACGTAAATGGGAGCTATGGGTCAAAATATTATATTATTCTGTGAGAAGGGGGAGGGAAGGAGAAACTAAATTTAAAGTAGTCGCAGAATATCAAAGACTGTGTTATTAGATACAGTATATTTAAACTGGTAGACTGTCATTGATGAAGAAGCTGTAGTGGAGGGGATGGGACAATTTAAAAGCTATTATAAAATGTTATCTATAAAAAATAGTAGAAATGAGGGAAGGCAAATACCTAAATATGTTATCAGACATCAGTGACAATTACTAGGTTCAGCAAAGTCTTGCTGATTAACAAATTGGGCCACTGAGAAATTTGATGTCAATGATTTGTATGAACTGGAAATAGATCAACGGTAAATTCACTGAAGTTATTTTTTGTTGTTGCTGACTCTTACAGCTTAATCAGACAGAGAAATGCACTGAAACAGGCAACTGAAAGAAATTAGATCACCAAGTTATGTACAAATAGGGCTGTTTGGAGCTATCAGATTTAGAATAAACTAGTTTTAGTATTAAACACTGTGTTTCTTCCAGTAACAAAAGAAGCAGTTTTGGTCCCTTGTAACAGGTTTTGGGGCTAGAGAGGGAGCACATTATGCTTCCACAGATTTTCGTCTTATAATTACAGTGTGTTCGTACATCTGAAACATCACAGACATGCATGGCAAAGCTACTGGCTACTTTCTCTTCGTGAAGCTTAAACAAGAGAAGAGGAAAAAAAAATCCCAGCACAATCTATACACATAAAACAATCAACACAAGTCTTCTTATTTCTAAAACTCCTGCTCCTAAATTACAGACATCAACCCTGATCCTTCACTTGACACTCCGGTCTTCCTGGGAGGCAGGGACTGCAGGAAGGCTCAGCTAAGCCTGATCTCCTCCCACCTGGGAATGGCTCCCTGAGGTACCTCTGAAAACCTGTACTGGGATTTAGCACAAAGCCTCTATGTGGTTTGATTTATGCTGTCAGTGCTTATAGCAGTTTTGGATTTAAGCAGCACTTAGGAAGTTTACTAAGTGACATTCTAGGTGACATATGTAATGGTGGGGGGCAAGTGCTCTCAAGGGCCAAAAGGAAGAACATTAAATTCCTCAGCTTCTTCATTAGAGACTGTCTGGATCTCAAAGAGAGCCAGAAAGCAAGTATTTGCAATATTAGAAGGGGATGGGTTTATATCCTCAGGGCAGACAGAAGCCTTTTATCCAGCACAGAGGACTCTAAGGATTCAAGTACACAGCCCTGTGGCTTCTCTTCCCAGGGCCAATAGCAAATGTCATAATGAGACCTTGTGTCACTTTGACAAAACACCTTTTCAATCTGATGTCCTTGTTCACATCTAATGACTGGTATTGTTCCCTATAAGAAGTCCCAGGGAGGCTTCCACCCAGGGGAGGGTGAGCGGGCGGCTGTGTGGTACATAATTGCTGACTGGGGCTAAACCACAACGTGGGCACAAGAGGCTACTCTTCCCCACCACAGGCATCAGGCCCAGCACCATGTAAGCAAAGCACAACTGCAGTGCAGCAGCCTTATCTTTTATGCTGCAGTTTGTTTCCTTTGCCTGTAATGGCTCTAAGCTGTGTGCTCGCTGCACCAGCTGCAGCAGGATGAAAGCAGTAAAAAGCTTGTGCTGAACCTGCCTTTTCCCAGACTGGCTCAGAAAGGTGCCTCTGTAATTCCAGGACACGTGCACTCAGCAGGGTGCTTCAGAGTCCTCATAGTGTCACCCCATTTTGTTGTTGTGCAACTACCTCGATTTCAGTACTTACATGGTTTTTATCCTATCTTAGCCCTAGAACTTCTCTCCACCGGTGAAGCCCTGATGTACACGGCAGGGAGCTGTGCAAGAAGAGGAAAGATGTGGTCAGCATGGCCTGCTGTAACCTGATTGCCAGTCGTGTGCTCATTAGTGATGTATGTGCTTTGCTTGTTCATCAACGAGTTTGAGAGTTCAGAAGTCATTAAATTGACTAGAGCTTTTGTAGCTCAGACTTACACCGTAAAGGAACAGGGACTCCCTCTGTGATCCTGGGCAAATAATTTAAAGTCTTTGTGCCTCATTCCACCCACCTGTGAAAATGGGTACAATACTACTCCTCAGGCCCAAAGGGTTTAAGAATAGATGCTGTTCAGATTAGAAACTATGTATCAGTAGGAGCCAGTAAGTATGTTAAATAGATACTGAAAAGAGTGGACTACAAAAATGCCAATGGACCCGACACCTGTTCTGGCAGCTCAGCACTTTTCTGTCATAAATATAATCTTCCTTCCCTGCAGGAGAATCGGTCCCAAGACTCACTTCTCAACGGGTGGCATATAAAGCAGTCAAAGAATGAACCAAAAGAATGAACTGGAAGCTTAGCTGCCATCAAACACAGTAGGGTATATTCATCAGGGCATATAATCATCCCAACATGTTTTTTTTTTTTTTATATATTAGGACCTTTTTTTTTAACCCAGGCAATTTTTATATACTGATACATACCTCCCCCCCCATGTATAAAACAATCAGAAATCTAAAATAAGTACTGTAGGTAAGAGTAACCAGCCATAGGGTGAGATTAATTTTGCTGCTTGCCTCTGCATGATTAACGTAAAGCTCAGAAATTGACATTTGTCAAGAAGAGCCTGCCTAGCACTAAACAAGTATACTTCAGGGATTGTAACACTGTGTTCTTGTACCGTATAGCTCTGCATGCAGCCTTTTGCTATCCCAGTATCACTTTTTAATACGAAAACAGGGAACTACCAAAATTGCTGTAGTTTTAGGTGCCATGCAGGAAAAGTTGCAGTAAAACCAAGAAAAAATAAAAGTATTCTTAATGAACAACATGCTGATGTAGGTGACCTGGATAAAAACAGGGGCAATACAGGTGTGATCATTGAAAGCCCTGAAGCAGCTCCATTACAGGCGCTTGCAAGCTCTGCCTCAAGGCAGAGTCAAAGCTCCCAGGGAAGAGCTACTACAGGGAGCCCCAGGATGATGATGTGCACCCTGTGCAAGCACAAGCTCCAGTGGGTGTCATGGCAGTGAGTGGATCCTTCAAAGTCCTCCTTCAGAGCAGAGCCAGCACCTGGAGAGGCCGAAACGAGCCAGACAAAGGAAGGAGCTGAAAACCAGCCTCACTACCCATCACCCTTTCTCCCTTGGCACCAGGTAGATGGAGGAGTTGAAGCAAATGTGATGAATCTATTGGCTTTCTTCAAACTTAGCCCATAAAGCTGGGCAATTGGTAGAAGTTCTTTAAATCAGATGTGGACTCAGACCTTTGCAAGATGGGTGACATACCAAAAGGCTTACAATACTGGAGAGATTTCTGACCTTTTCCTGGGTGTCGAGGAGAAGAGGGAGAAAGAGGTTGAATGGGAGAAAGAGGTGCGAGATCACAAGCAGAGGTAAGGAAAAAAGGTTTATAACTGAAAAAAAACCAATTATGCAGTGTTGGGAAGATTGAAGTTCTGGGTGTGAAATACAATCAGATCTTAGGGGCACATGGAATAAATAAAAACATATTTAAGATTTAAATAAAATCAGTTAAAATAATTCTAAAATAAAAAAATATTTAAGATTTAAATAAAATCAGTTAAAATAATTCTAAAATAATCAGCATAGTAGATGTTTTATTCTGATTAATTTTATTTGAGTTTTGCCTGCATTTTCCTTCTAGCCTGGCAAGAATGCAATGTAATGGTTGTAGCAGAACACCAACCTACACTTTAATGAGCAAACGCTCCTTTTTTGTTAATTCAATATTTATGCCCTTTTTGTTGGAAAAATATATTAGTGTCATGAGCAGAGGTGCTAGAACTGTTGTATATTTAGTGATTTTTTCATGGTTAGCAAAGCCCAGGACAAGCACTGATATCTTTATTGATATAAGTCTGGTAAGTTCCATTATCTGAAATGAGCTTGTTGGGGAACAAGGAATGTTGGTCATCTGATGCCTCATAAGCTTTCAGTCGAAAGCTGGAGCCCTGCCTTTTTTGGTGTACCTGCAAAATCTGTAATAAAAGACAATAATGAAAGCAAAATTCTAATAAGTCAAAATATTAACACTATTGCAGAGTCACTGCTTTATTTGAAGGAGATAGTATGGAAAAAATCCGTGTCAGTGGTTCGTAGCAGTTTCTGTACTAGGTCCACTTAGTCGAATGGCAAAGCTCAGGAGATGATAACAGCTTTCCTTTCTTTTGAACCACAGTGATCTCTGAAAGGAGATAATACAGGAGGGAATAATCTTCAAGATGTTTTCCATCCTCTTTCATTCTTCTTGTTTTCCCCAGATTAACGTCTGTGGGTGCCACTGTAAGAACAGCCCTACAGTGCTCAGCCTGTGGGCTCCTCACTGTAGAAATGCTCTAATAGCACTGCTTGTTGCTGCCAGCTGACGTTGTCCCCCTCCTCTTTCTTTTGCTAACCTGACAAGAATGTGAAAGGAATGTTTATTTTTAAAACATCAAACCCACATTTCAATAAATGAGTATCCTAAATGCTTCTTTTTGTCAAGGCAACGCCCTTGCCTGTGCTATTTCTTCAATAACTCTAAGCCCTATATTTTTAACAGATTCTTAAGGAGTTTGTCATGTGCTGCCATTGGGGGTGGGAATGGGTAGATGAGCAATATAAAGTAAAAATATCTAAAAATCAGGAACACAGAAATTTCAGTTTTCCAAAGCCTGTTTAAATTGGTGCTGTCAGTCTCCTGCAAGTAGTTGCAGCTTTCTAGCAGGCTTTCTGCTAGCCAGCCAAGAGAAGTCTGGAGTACAGTCAGGGAACTCACACAGTTGCTAGGACAGAGCAAGGGAAATAAAGAGTTTAGGTACATAGGAAAAGATGCCTTTGTGCTTAGAATTGTCTTTCTAGCTGCATACTAACTTATCTGGACTGCATGCTGGGTAGATAAGCAGCTGAAAAAGACAGAAGGGACCTTCCCCTGGGTGTTCTTATTCGTGGAGACCCATGCAATCCAAGATATCCTGGTCCCAATCTCACGTCATATGGGGCTGCAGTCTTTCTGCCAGGACATCCCAGAAAAAATGAGCTTCAAGCCCCCACTGCAACAAATGTACCTCTTGTGAAATCAAGCTGTCCCCGTTCTTCTGCCAGAACAGTCTATGTGCATGGCAGCATCAGTGCAGCCAACCAGCTCTACCCAATTAACCCTAATTATCCAAAGATTTCAGGTGTCCCAAGAGACCTTCAGGTAATTGAGATTCTACTGTCATTTGTTACACAGGAGGGACTTAACAGTTACAAAAACTCTTCAAATATTCTGTTCAATTTACAAGGGTTTATATTGGAAGTGACTCAGGAAAAAGGCTGATCTTCTCAACCTGTCAGTGGTTAAGTATGTGATACTCCGAGACATAAGCAAATAAATGACCTACTAAGTAGAGCATATACAGGATTAAAATACACAGAATACATCCAGTACGTTTAACTCTTGTGTAAAAGTAGCTGAATAGCTGAAGTCAGTTGCTAAAGCTAATTCCAATGCAAATTCTATTGGAATAAATGAGTAAGAGTGATCAAATGTCTTCTTTTTTTCCATCACACAGCCTCAAGGTATGTGTCCTGCCTAAAATACTGAAAAGCATGAACTGAAGAGTTCATCAGCTACAATCAAAGCACTGATACAGCACACATCAATATTACAAGTTGGATACTCACCATAGAAGTACATGTTTACATCCAACTGAATGCTTTCTGAATAAGCCATAATTACCAAATCAGCTGCACTGATTTGAGTAATGCTGGCATGGAGGTGTACATTAGTCCTACGCATTTAACCTTGAGTTATCAAACTGCATTTGCAGAGTACAGTAGAAGTGGATACTTATATCTTATTTTCCGTAGCTGTGTCATCTGTCTCTGATTTCAGTAGGACTAGTTTTGAAAAAAATGTGCTCAGCTGTTGACAAGTACTGTGTGTAGATCTAGCTAATAGAGTGTTTACTGTAGGAGAACAATGCTTTGGTATAGAGGACTGTGACAGAAGTAGAATGATGCTGCAACGTTATGAATACCATCAGAACTGTGAGAGTTTAAAAAAACATATAAAATTTATACTCATATTTTATCTTAAGTAAAGCTGCACTATCATTATGCAGATCATTAGGATTTCCTCAATGACTGTATCAGCGTAATAGCCTACTGGAATTAAAAACTGGAAAGCACTGGAGCTGTTTTGTATATAACCTGTCACCACCATGCTACCAATACCAGCTCTGAAGGTCTCATGGCCTGTCTCCAACAGGTCGCAAGATTAGTTTTGCCAGCTTTTGGTCTTAACAAATTGTTGTGATTAAACCCCAGCTGGCAACTAAGCACCACACAGCCGCTCGCTCGCTCCCCCCTGGTGGGATGGGGGAGAGAATCAGAAGGGTAAAAGTGCAAAAACTTGTGGGTTGAGATAAAGACAGTTTAATAGGGAAAGCAAAAGCTGCGCACGCAAGCAAAGCAAAACAAGGAATTCATTCACTGCTTCCCATGGGCAGGCAGGTGTTCAGCCATCTCCAGGAAAGCAGGGCTCCATCACGCGTAATGGTTACTTGGGAAGACAAACGCCATCACTCCAAACGTCCCCCCTTCCTTCTTCTTCCCCCACTTTATATACTGAGCATGACGTCATATGGTATGGAACAGCCCTTTGGTCAGCTGGGGTCAGCTGTCCCAGCTGTGTCCCGTCCCAACTTCTTGTGTACCTGGCAGAGCATGGGAAGCTGAAAAGTCCTTGATTTAGTATAAGCACTACTTAGCAACAACTAAAACATCCCTGTGTTATCAACACTGTTTTCAGCACAAATCCAAACCAAAGCCCCATGCTAGCTACTATAAAGAAAATTTATCCCAGCCAAAACCAGCACACAGATCAAAGGTCTGTAAACACTGAAAAAGTAACTGGGACTTCAGGTAACTGTCAGGAGCAAAAACTGCTCAGCTACCTTTTAAATTACATTTTCCTATGTCTGGAAAAATAACTCAGTTCAGAACTATGAGAAGGATCTTTCACCAGACCCTGCTGTGGTAAGAGCAGGGTTTTCTAGGAAGTTGAGAGTCACTGAAGCAACAGGACAGAGAAAGATATCCTGCCTGCTAGATTAGGGTATAGTCTACCCTGTCCAGTTCTGAGCTCCTCAGCACAAGAAAGACATGACTGAGTCCAGCTCAAGGCCACAAAGATGACTAAGGGACTGGAGCATCTTTCATATGAGGAGAGGCTGAGAGAACTGCAACTGTTCAGCCTGGGGAAGAGGAGGTTCAGCGGGATCTTATCCATGTGTATAAATAAATACCTGATGGGAGGGAATGAAGGTAAGGGAGCCAGGCTCTTCTTAGTAGTGCCCACTGATAGGACAAGAGGCAATGGTCATAGATTAAATAACGTGAAATTCCAGCTGAGGACAAGGAAACACTTTCATACTATGAGGGTGATCAAACACTGGGACAAGGTTCCACAGCAAGGTTGTGGAGTGTCCTTGGAGATATTTAAAACCTAACTGGACATGGTCCTGGGCTACCTGCTCTAGGTGACCTTGTTTGCCAGGAGGGTCAAATGTAATGATTTGTAAATGTAAATGATTCTGTGAACCTGTGAACCTAAGCTGAAATAATTTAGTTTGGATTTGAATATTCTCTTTTTTTGAATATTCTTTTGAATATTCTATTTTTTTTTTTACAAATACATAGGATTTTATCTTAGATCAATGATTAAATGTATTTAAAATATTTTTTCATGACACTGAAAATAATTTTCTCATCCATATGCAGAAAATGTGTATTTGTGAAAAGTGATGGTTGCATTACGTAAGTAGATGCTCTTTTCCTTACTGTCTAGCAAAAACTTGATGGGGTGAGACTGGGTGATGGAGAAGGATATAGAATGGAAAGAAAAGCTCGCAAGCTCTTGTTCTACTGGGGGACTTCAGCCACCTTGACATCTGCTGGAAAAGTAGCACGGTGAGCTGTAGGCAATCCAGGAGACTCCTGGAGTGCATTGAGGATAACTTCTTAACCCAGGTAATGGAAACCCCTACCTGAGGGGATGCAGTACTGGACGTGATGATCACCAATGCAAGTGAGCTCATCAGTGACATCAAGATTGGAGGCAGCCTAGGCTGCAGTGATCATGCATTGGTGGAGTTCACAGTCCTGAGGGATATGGGACAGGCGAGGAGTATAGTCAGGACCCTAAATTTTAGGAAAGCAAACTTCCAGCTCTTCAAGGAGTTAGTGAGTAGGACTCCCCAGGAAACAGTCCTCAGGGACAGGGGAGCAGAACAGAGCTGGCAGATCTTTAAGGATGCTTTCCATAAAGCGCAAGAGCTCTCAGTCCCCAGATGTAGGAAATCAGGCAAGAAGGGGAAGAGACCAGCATGGCTGAGTCGAGACATGCTGGTCAAACAAAAGAGCAAGAGGGAACTGCACAGGCAGTGGAAGCAGGGATAGGTAACCTGGGAAGAGTATAGGGACGCTGCCTGCCTGTGTAGGGATGGGGTCAGGAAAGCCAAGGCACAGCTGGAGCTGAACTTGGCAAGGGATGCAAAGGATAACAAGAAGGGCTTCTACAGGTATGTCAACCAGAAAAGGAAAGTGAAATCTCCACTGATGAACAAGAATAGTGACCTAGTATCAACAGACAAGGAGAAGGCTGAAGTACTCAACAACTTTTTTGCCTCAGTGTTCTCTGGCAACCGCTCTCCTCACCCCTCCCCAGTCAATGGACAACATGATGGGGACCAGGGGGGTAAAGCCCCTCCCCCTGTAAGGGAAGATCAGGTTTGTGACCACCTGAGGAACCTGAACATACATATGGGTCCTATATATCCTATACCTTGGGTCCTATACCAGGATCCTATACCTTGGTCGGGGCAATCCTCAGTTTCAATACAGGCTGGGGGATGATGTGATCGAGAGCAGCCCTGCAGAAAAGGACTTGGGGGTACTGATGGATGAAAAGCTGGACATGAGCCGACAATGTGCGCTCGCAGCCCAGAAGGCCAACCGTATCCTGGGCTGCATCAAAAGAAGCGTGGCCAGCAGGTCGAGGGAAGTGATTCTGCCCCTCTGCTCTGCTCTGGTGAGACCTCACGTGGAGTACTGTGTCCAGCTCTGGAGCCCTCAGCACAAGAAGGACATGGAGCTGTTGGAGCGGGTCCAGAGGAGGGTCACAAAAATGATCCGAGGGCTGGAACACCTCTTCTATGAGGACAGGCTGAGAGAGTTGGGGTTGTTCAGCCTGGAGAAGAGAAGGCTGCGGGGAGACCTTATAGCAGCCTTCCAGTACTTAAAGGGGCCTATAGGAAAGACCGGGACAAACTTTTTAGCAAGGCCTGTTGTGACAGGACAAGGAGCAATGGTTTTAAACTAAGGGAGGGCAGATTTAGACTGGATTTAAGAAAGACATTTTTTACAATGAGGGTGGTGAGGCACTGGAACAGGCTGCCCAGAGAGGTAGTGGAGGCCCCATCCCTGGAAACATTCAAGGTCAGGTTGGATGGGGCTCTGAGCAACCTGGTCTAGTTAAAGATGTCCTTGCTCTTGCAGAGGGGTTGGACTAGATGACCTTTAAATGTCCCTTCCAACCCAAAGCATTCTATGATTCTATGATTCTATGAAAAGTAGATGAAAGGAAAAAGAAAAAGAATTCTTAAGAGTGGAAATGTAGTCATTGCAGAGATTGTTGCATATAGAATACAAAGTAGCAATAAAGTGAAGAATGCAGTAGATGAACCTGAATGAGTCATAAAAAGCAATCTCAGTGACAGGAATGTATTAAAAAGCCTTTATAAAAGGAATCAATTACTTGCCCTTTCACAGGAAAAAGAAAAACTAAGACACATGCACAAAAAGCACTTAGTGACATGCAGCCATGATTCTAAGACAAAAGAAGGAAAAGACTTATTGTTTTTGCTTAGTTTTTATCAAACCTCTATACCTTTTCCTATTTTCTTTTTTTCTGATACTTGTTTTATAGTTTAGTGGAAATACTGGGCAGCTAGCAAAATGAAGCAGCATGTAATACTTGAAAAATATTTGGTAACATGCATTCCTTTGTCCTAATGCTTTCTGCCACAAAGGACTGCAAGCACCTTTTATGTTTTCATTACATTTCCCAGAGGTTAAAATATTGTCTTGCTGGAATAGCTCACTGTCCCATTGCAGTGAGGGTCGAGAACCAGATGCTTCAAAAGGAACCAAAAAAAGCCATGCAATATGCAGATCTTCTCTCAGCATGAAATGATGCAAAACTGAGTTTTTATATAATTCAGTTTATTAATGTTAATTATTTTTTAAAATAATTTAGTATTTTATAATGTTATTGCATTTATATTTTTGTTACCATTTGTAGGTTAGGCTTATGGCCTTGATCTGAAATGTAGATATTTAAATATCTAAATGATCTCACTGTAGTTATTTGGATTGCTTGTATACTTTAGCTTAAGAAGAATAAACACTTGGGCTGGCCATAGCCCCTGTCCCAGCACAGTCATTCCTTTCTGGGACTCAACATGGGAAGAACAATTAGGTTAGTGTTTGCAATCTCTTTCCAAAGCACTTATGGTTAAATACTGCAAAATGTGTAAGTTTCCAGTAATAAAACAAGACCTGCTTGTAAATTAAAACATTAAATGTTCATTGAAAAACCATACACAAAAGTTGCCGTTTATTTTTCCCCATGCTATTTATTTTTTCCTTTTTATATAGTTTTTATGGTTCATGACATACTGAACTTTTAAGTGGAAGGCTATACAGGGGACTTTGATTATATTAGATATTCGTACACTTTGAGCTACTTTAACATGTTTTATGGGTTTTATTACTTCTGTTTCTAGCATTTTTACTTTCTTCCTGAGTATTCACTCTTCTGTGTCTCGCTGATGCCTCAGTCAGGAGACCTATAATCAACTGTCTGCTAGTTGATGCAGCCTAACAGGAAAGTTGTCAGAAGTTAAATTCATGATAACTACAGCCTGAAACTTGTCTTGTCACTATCATATGGGAAAGACTAATGCAGATGTATTCACTAGATTTACAGACTTGTGTTCATCTGTCTCACCAGTGTTTCAAGATTTCTAAGAGTACAATACTTCCCTGATTACCAGAGAGAGGTTATTGCCTGTCACAGTTTGTCGTTTAAACATACTCCATTATTGCCTGTCATAGTTTATACTTCAAACACATTCAGTTTAATACTACAAACCAGTGAATTACAACACAGATAGATCCTGAGCTCAGCGCTTTGGGTAGTGAAATATAATATCATCTCAGCGGTGTTATGATTAAGGGCGAATGTTTGTTAAAGCTATGACTTTACCAAAAAAGTGTCTTTTAAATTGTCAGTATATTTTGTGGCCAGCTTGTAGGTCAGCAAGCTTTAATCACGAATGCATGTAAGTTTGACTTTAGACATGCTCAGTGTAGTGGGATAAATGTTTGAAATTACAAAAATATTTAATTAATTGCAAAATACAATTTGTTTAGTGGGCATGCGTCTTAATTTTCTATTGAAAATATTAATATTACATTAATATTATTATTAAATAATATTATTATGTTTTTTCCAACCTGTTATCTTTAAAAGAGAAGTTAACTGTTTGGTATTTTCCACCATGGAGCTGACTTTTTGTCAGCACTTGCATACTCTACCACATAACAGGATGAATTAATATTAGTTTTTCAAAGCACTGTGCAGACAGTGTACTGATGACTATATTTGATCCATATATTCTAAAGAATCGTTAAGTTTACTCCTATTCTGCACTCCTTGTGCTGGTTTTGCTTGAAGATAAAACTTGCACACATGCTGAAATGCAATGCTGGATTGGATACATAGTAAAGACTAAACAACAATTTCCATTATAAGGTTATGCTGTTTAGATCCCCATAGATTTCTGAGACTTAAGCTCAGTTTGATAGATTTTTCCAGGCATGATCTCCACTCAAAGGTAGCTTTAAAAAAAAATAATTTACAGGCACAATTTCATTATGCTGCTGTACATGATGAGTTCATTTTACCCATTATATCTCTGTTTCTGCAGCTATCAAATTTACACTATATGAATATATAAAAAGTTTGTGTTTAAAAAAACTACGTATCTAAAATTTTTAAGAGGTGGAAGGTAAAAGACAAAAATAGATCTCATTCATTGTTTATCTTGAGATAAATGTGGTTCCTTGTGATGAGAGACTATAGAATTTAAATATGCTAGGTATGTTCCATTTTGCAACCCATCTAGGTTTTGAAGGCATGGAGCATGTCTTGTTTTGCATACATATTTTTTAAAAAGTCTTTAAGAAATTTAAATTGCATTGATGGGGCATCAAGGATGTATGATAAATGCTTAAAGACTGATGTTAAAGCTTCACTAAAAATTATTTTGCAGGGAGGTAATTTAGGCAGATGAGGAATTGCATGTACTAAAAAGACCAAATTCTTATTTTGAAAAAAATAGTTTTTCCTATTTTATATAACTCATGATTTAACAGGTAAAAATGTGAATGTGTTTCTGGACATTCAACTGATACCTGACTGAGATGGAAGCTACAGTGCAATGTCATCTGCCTGAAAAGTTTCTGGCTCCTACACCTACTTGCCCATTTCTGAAAATGTTGTGAAATCTTCATGACTTAATGTCTGGATTCAGTAGTGCCCAGTTAGTCACTGTTGCAGGAAAGATCATCTGTTTTTTTTCAGAGATAACGCAGAAAGTACATCTCCTTCCTTCCAGGCACAAATCTTCCTGGTAAACAGTCCTTTCCATTCAATTCTCTGCATGTGGGAGAGGGACATGTTGCAAGGGAGATGAAGGGACAGAAATGAAAAATATATATGGGATTTATAACAGGAAGCAACGTGTCCACATCACTGTATTACCCTTGGGACTAACATTATGTCTTCTGGAGGACCTGGTAATAATATTTTAGATTTCAGTCACAAAATCCATTTGCCTGCCTCAGATTTTGTGTATTTCTGTCACTGCAGTATCAGAGTGCCTCCCAGGGATTTAAAAATAGAAATGGCAATGATCAACTTTCTTTCCCAGCCTCGAGAAAAAAAAAAAAGCGGAGGTAACTGATAAGTTTATTTTCTTTTAATTATGGTGATGCTTTAGTAGATGCATCCTATGACAGGAAGCTGATCTAGGGAAAGAATTTAAGTAAGTAGATTTTTTGTTCATATGTGAGCATGGTGAGCTGCTGCTGTGCTGCATCACCTATAAGAAGTATTCCACTGGTTTGTGATTGTTTAGGACTGTTTAGTTTTTCTTCAGCAGATCTGGTAACAGATGATTTATTGCCTCATCTATTTCATTATACTCACCTGCCTCTTCTATTCTTTTGTGCCTTAAAGCTATTTTAATGACAGTGTTGCTGTTTACCTATAGCAAAACAGAAATAACCTTCTGTAATTATTTTAAAAAAATATTTTCTGTCACTTAATTTAAAAAAACAGCTACCATTCTCCTGAAAGTCTCTTAACCCCATGCTTCAGGAGGAGGTGGATCTGGGAGGGCAGGGTGCGCACCTTCTTTCTGCCCCTCCGGTTCTAGTGGGAGGAAGAAATGCCTGACCCACCACCATCAGCACTGCCTGGAATATGAGGGTTTGAATTAACTTGGAAGGAGTGCTCATGTAGGTGAGCTCAGGAGACTTCAGCTATTTTGGAGCAACACTTCACACATTGTTATTTCAATATCATTAGATCTACATTCAAATTTTCTACAAAGTCTGATTTTAAACTTGATCATTAAGCTTAAACTGGCCTCAAGTCCAAATCTGAATGTTACCATGCTCCCTGACTGTAAAACATATTTCTATTTGACTATAAATGGAGGCAACTTTTCATTATTGTCTTGTGTGAGTCACTAAGCCAAAAGGGAAGCACAATGTTGGCATTTGCAAAGCCGACAGGTAGTTCTCTGTATCCATGCTGATTGCTTAAATCTCCAGAGCACCTTATGAGCAAGTGTGTATTCTCCAGTGCAGACCCGTACCATGTGATGTTTAGCATAGTATATTACAGCTATGAATACTGCCTCTATGTGGAAAACAAAAATAGAGATTGAGTAACTTTGTGAGGCTAATACCAGCTGTATCTCTGAGGAACTGAATGGATCATAAAAACAATTTTGCAATAAACACCTTTTTCCCGTCTAAGATATGTGCCAGTGCAATGTGCATCAAAGCTTATTCTCCTTTTAATGACACAATGCAATGGTAAAAGTGTACATGCCACTGGTCCCTGAAGAAAAGGCTTCAAACTCCACTGTGTACTGCAGCACATCAGCTACCTATGATCTACCAGATGGCAGCTAAGAGGAACCCAGAGGAAATGGTGAGAAGTGCTCTTTACAGTAGTGCAATAAAAGTTGTCTTCTTTGTAGGAAGATAAACCTTTTCAATTATGTTGGGAGCTGTATGAGTCTAACATGGGCCCCAGTGGTGACATAATTGCTCCAGAACTTGGTGCAATATAGAAGTTCCTATTTTAAGAAGTGCTGTGCCTTTCTCCCCCTTCACCTGCACTGAGGGCTTTTTTTTTCCCTATTGAAACATTAGCAATTTACATAGCAACAAATGTGAAAAATCCTGAGATTTAAATTTTGATTGTTGCTGATTCTATAATAGGAGCATAGAAACATCTCTAAAAGGCAATTTCCTCACCTATTTGATTTCGTGTTCAGTAACTCCTTTGCAGGGATGACTTTATTGGTTCTTACATTCATCGTCAACTTCATCCTCATATTCACTGAAAAAAACTTTTCTTCTGTAGTATTCTTCTTTGTCATTGTTTTTACATTATTATTATATATAACATATAATAGTAAAATATGTCTTCTGCAAAATTACATGGATGATTGCAATGTTTCTTTTCCCTGTGCTAACGCCCCTATGTCATTTAGCATCTCTTGGATGGGATGCCAACTCTTTATTGTTGTCTCCTCCTGCCTGAACAATTGTTTCTAGAAATTGGACTCTGATGGGGACTGCAAGTTTATGAATGGTTTCTTCAGAAAGGTCATGTGTGACCTACAAAATTCAGTGTTATCTGAGAATTTATAACATCTCCGTTGAGAACCGAATCAATAACTTTAACTTCAGACTAGTAATAAGCACTTTGCTTTGATAAAGTAGTGCTCAGGTTTAGTGGGCTCCAGCAGAACTGCATTATGTGGGCAATTTGCTATTAGACATCAAAGAGACATCCCGAGCGTTGCCGACAGAATGAATGGATGAGAGTGGGAGACATGCCCAGAGTTCCTCCTAAAAATTATGCAAAAGCAGCATGCAACCTGTTTCCATAGTTCACAGCAGCAAAAATAACTTCTGACTAGTCTATTTGATTAATATATTGCTCATCACATTTAACGTAGTATGCCAAGTTTTTTCACAATTAGGCTCTCAACTTTTGTTGGTGTAACCAACAATATTGTCTTACAGAGTCTGTTTGTCTATTCACAAAGTCTACCACTCTAGTTGTTAATAACATATAAGCTCCAAAGGGATGTACATATTATACGAAAAGTGTAATCAAAGACAAACATTTACATAAGCAGTCTGACCTGTTGCTGTTTGATGTACTTGTCCACTCTTGTCTGAATTCTGCTCCCACTGAAAGCAAAAGCAAAATGTCAGTGATGCCACTGGTGTGTTCATGATGGAAACTTGATGGTCCATCTGACATGGAAAAATGTAGTTATATTTCTAAATCCAGTAATTTTGTTCTTTTTTAGACCATACATAGGTAGGATACATATAATATCTGAAATATTTTTAGCCTGATTTCCTAAAGAAAAAAGCATATATGGCTGTCTTTTCTGTATGTCCTTCTCTGCCTTCCTAATTATTTTTCAAATTTTTGACCAGGGTTCACATTTCAGAGAAGAATTGAGGTCCTGAGCATGTTTAAGTTCTCACAAGTCTGGTTATGACTGGTCCCTAAATAGAGGAGAGAGTTCTCCATTACTGAGGAAAAGGCTGGTGACTTTTGCCTGGCAGCCCATGGACAGCTCAAGGTCGGTCCCAGCCCACACCAGCCAGCGGGTGTGTGGAGTATGACATGAGGTCTGTGGAAAGAGGCATGGGGAGGGCTGGGGGGACACAGAGCCATCAGAAGCCATGCATCAATGTTCTCACTGCTTAGGCAGTGATTTGTTTATAGGTGTTTCCTTTTGGTAGCCTCTTAAAATTTGGCTGTATTCCTGGCTCAATGACATCTAAGGGCTACAAACTCTGTTGATCTGAATGCGTGGCTGTTGCCAGCTGAGTTGCCTTCTGATCAAGTGAGTAACCCAGGAGTCCTCAGTGACAACTCTCTGAAGCTCAGCTGGAACATCTGGAGGTCTTCTGCGGGGTGATGGGGCACACAGGATGAGTGCCTCTGCCCCCATGGCTGGAAACACGCAGAGTGGCAGCAGTTGTAGGGCACCTGTCTGACCTGGCTCAGGTTCTTGCCTGAGGATGTGGCACAGGGATGCCAACGCACTGTGAAGTTAGACTTGAATCCTGGTCTCTCTGGTGTGAGGAGATTACATAGGAAAAGACACACTATCCTGAAGATCTGTCCTTAGTCACAGCATTTACAAGCTGGGTATAGCTTGTGCTCTGTAAGCATGGTCCATACCTAGTTGGTTTGATAAGACTGATACAGGATGGACATACATGATCCTGAAAAATTCAGCCAATGAAGAACGGATTAATCCAATGAAGAGTTCAGTCTGGGAAAAGTTTTATCATTTTCTTAAAAGAAATAACCAGAGGAAAGAAAAGAGAAAAAGAGACAAAACAGCTCTTTTCAGAACTGTTCACGTTTGGAGAGAGGAAAAGCAAATGCATAATGAAGAGAAAAATGAGCTAGTTTTCTCATGCTTTCATACTTCGCTTAGAAAAGTGAATTCATCTCATTGGGAAGTGTCTAATTGAGTAGTACACCTTTTTAAACAAAATCTATGGCATTTTACTCCTTGGTTTGATGGTATGCTTCACAGATAAATCCCCACTCAGTTAATATCCACGGTTCTGTGCTGACAACTTGATGAGTGGGTACCCATCTACACAAAGCTGTAACTCAGCGTGCAAGCTGACAAATAACGAAGGAAGCTAAGTGCCGTATTTTTGCTCAACATAAATGAAGCTTGGAGTTTGAAATGACAGTGCTGACAGAGCCTTGAAAATACCTGTGGTAATGGGTCTAAATCAAGAGCTATGGTCCTGGTAAGTTTCAGAAGAAATTTCATTAATTTGAGGGAATGTGCACAGAAAAATAAAAAGAAAGGCAAACTCTCTGGTAACAGATTAGCAGTAAGAGTACGATGAGTCTGGGGGTGGAACTCTGCAAAATCTTCTTATATATAGTTGTGACACTTTCAACAGAGAGAGAAAACTCGCGTCACCACTTTCACTATCCCATTAATTCTCATAATCAGATTCATCTGTAAATTACTTCTGCGCTCTACACAGAGCCCCAAGCCGGGTACAAGTTTTGTCCACTGTAAAGGAGTAATGGATTTTCTGATGCAGTTTTTGTGAGGCATTCCTTGGAATTTTCTTCCTCTTTTACCTTTTTGTACATATGGCTAATGTGACCTGTTTTATTTGGCAATGTAGAGACTGCCTGGTGTTACAGCTCCAGGAAGGAAATAGCTTTGACACACATTGTCTATGTCATTTGTCTTCTTGATAGCAACATGCCTTCTAAAACTGAAAATATTGCTAAGCAAAGTTGATCCTTTTCATGCCTCTCTATGGACAAAAACTTGCTTAGTTCAAAATAATCAACAACCTTACTAAATCCTTTAGTATCAATTGTCTGGGGAGTAAAAAGGGCTATTATGATACAATAAAAAAACCCTATTGATTGGAAAAGCACTCAACTTTAACCAAACAGCATACATTGAAGTCTGGATTCATTTCAGTGAGAACAGACATGACTGCAGCAAAATCTGAGCAAAGGAGGCGTCTGTTTTAGACACCTTTCGGAGACAGCTGGGGAAATGTCTTGACAGAGCTGGGAACTTGATGCTGAGTATCAGCTGCCCCAGGTGGCTGGGCAAGGTCCTACTGAACACTTTATTCTGGGAGGCTTTATTGGTCAGGCCAGGCAATTGGTGGCCAAAATATTGCCCTGGAAACTGAAATGAAAGACAGAGGTAGGGAGAAGATGCTTGCTTCTGAATTTCATACCCATTTATCTTGAGGTAAATGAAATTAATAGTAAAATACTGATAAACAAAGTCTGAAATAGAGTGATGTTTACTGAATAATACTGTAATACTTCCTGGAAATCCAGAAAAAAGAATTCAAATTATGGGCTTAATTGTTTTATTAGTCAGTAATGAATATTTTAGAGGTAGTGGAAATAAGTTATTTTTTACTATTGCTAACTAAATATCACATTTTCTTCCCAGAATCCCTTCATTATTATTAAATTATGTTTTGAATGATCTTGCACATGATAAACATATATAAACAACTACAAAGCCTTTCCTAGAATAGTTTTCAAATAAAAGGAACTATAAGGCTATACTGTATACTTGCAATATAAGTATCAATCATAGAATCATAGAATCATAGAATCATTAAGGTTGGAAAAGACCTCTAAGATCATCTAGTCCAACCATCCAGTAAAGGGGTATCTTTTGAAATTTTTGAAGATAGCTAAGGTAAAACTTAAATAGGTACCTAAACGCAATATAAAAAGTGTTTTTTTTAGCAAAAAGAATGAACATAGTATTTTGACAAATGTTCATGTTAAGTCTTGTAGTAGAATAATCACTAATTTAATTAAGCTCAGTGCAATTTTTTTTTAATGTGTAATACCATCTGTAGTATCTTTTGTATATTGAAAATCTGAAAGAAAAACAGGATTCTTGCTTCACAGATAGAGTGACAGAAATACTTCTGAAGGCTGACGTTAAGAGATTTCCAATAATGAATGGCAAATGAACACAAAAACCCCCACATGTGGTGTCTGCCACTTCAGATGGCAAAAGGAAGAGTTTTTTGGCTTCTAGTGTGTAATCTTCAGAATAGTGATGAGTTCTGTGCTTCAAAGTCATACTAAAATTAGCAGAGATTTTTATTTCTGCTAATATATTTTGGAAAGTCAAATATCGCAATTAGCCTTTCTCTGCTAAGGTAAAAAAACTTCACTTTTTCCTAGCAAATGTTAGTAGCCTGTGGTTAAATATCATAGCGCTTTGGGTGATACTGACAAGAGAATAAACATTGAGTAAAGAGCTGCATTGCTGATAGTCCTGGTAAGTTTAAACATGCAAACTTCCTCAGTTTGTAAATTGAAGGTTGTAAAACCCTGGCCTTAATAAAAACAGAAATTCACTATGAGTGATTTGTAAATCACAGTGTACAAAGTACACTACAGGAAGAGCTGAGTTATGCAAATCTAAGTCCTACAAAAAACAATGTCCAATAAATAAGTAAGCAGAGTTCTCTGCTATGTTCTTAGCAGTTTCTTGATTAGATCATATCAGATTCATTTTCAGGGATGTAACTAGAACAAAACAAGTATATGGCATGTCTAATTTAGTTGTTTATCCCAGTTTCAGATCTATTCCTTCCCTGGTGCCTAATTACTGTTAGAATAAGAAGGCATGATACATAATGAGGTATTGGAAAATATCTCCTCTGAGCTTTGCTAAAGATACTAATATTTATTGAAATATGCTTTATGTTTTCTAAGGTACTTTTGCCTCTGTACCACTGCAGACTGAATAAGTTTTATTGAGCAAAAGTCCCCATGGAGTCTGATAATGAATACATTATTGCTCTAAGCACAATTGAAAAGGAAGATCCAAAAATAGCTTCCATCTTTACCTGGAGTGACAGCATTAATATTCAATCCCTTTTTCTTCAATCTCACACTATTCTGTTCATGCTACTGTTAATGTATGGGCTTTATGTCTTCTGAAAAACTAACAGCAATGTTTTAAACTGTTCTAAATGAGGAACATTTACCATATGCCATAAAAGAAGTCATTGGCCTTGTTATTTGAAATGAGCTACTGTACATTAGTTGCACAGTATTGTTGCTGGATCCCTGAAAACCCTTTAAGTATATTTTTTCCTTAATTTTATGGCCTACACTTCAAATATAAAATAGCACTGAAAATACACCTTTCTGTAAAACAATAGAAATAGGACAGCTTTTGAGGAAGATTTATATTATCAGGGATCCACATGAACATACCTGTAATTTCAATTGCTGCCCTGGGAAATGTGTTTCCAGAAAGATGGTTTAACTGGTTGACAGGCAATTATTCTTTGAAAAATGTAGACTAATTAGACAGTTCTTCTTTGTCATAGATATTCAGCTATTGTTCTCTGCAGAGTGGCACGCTGACAGACATATTGTCCCGTTTATAGTCTGGTGACAAGGAAAAGCTTTTAAAACAAATTGCAAATGTTGATATTATTTAGAAGACACTTTATCAAGAATTAATGTTACTTTAATTACCTAGGGAAAATATAAACTTTTAAAAACAGAAAAACTTGCCTGTGTTCCCAGGCAGTGGTTCTGCTGGCACCAAAGGTGCTATTCACATGAATCAAATGACTGTATGCTACAGGGATTTTTTTGCCAGATCTGTGGGTGGTTCTCATTTATTCTGAAATAGAAACTATATTGCTATATCTTTCTTCTCACTCTCTCTCCTCTGTGAGAAGTATAATAGGAAGTCAACAGCTGAACTGAATTTTTCTTATTTTACTTTTGGTTTGGTTCAACTCAGGCCCACAGGATCCCTCCAAACATGTGGTGCATTTCACTTGAGAGGATATTACCTTGCTGAGCAATAGGCACCAGACTTAGCTGAACACCTATAACACTTCCCTATCAATTGAGAGCCGTAGGCAGTTCAGATGAACTATGATTTATTGACTAACGGAGTAGCTTTCTAGGCTAAATTAGGATCATACAGTTGGGTGCTATGGGTACCCTTCCTTAGTATTTTTATTCCTGCATTCACAGGTCTCACAGGAACTGGGACTCTCCTTGTGTCAGGCACTATATACTACATAACACTTTGTAGTTGCCGCAGCTGATCTGCAGTGAAAGAAAAATGGACAAAGGTGCAGAAGAACAAGCTTATAAAGTCAAGATTGCATGTCAAGTCATTGCCAGAGCTAGGCTGATGCTAAAACCAGTATCTTGCCTGCTAAAGTGCCTTAAACAGAACACGTTATGTTTACGGAATTTTGGTTTCTTGATGAGACATTAGGGGTTGCAATAAACTCATATTTGCCTCCCAGTACATCAGCGTTTTGTACAGACTTAATACTAGGATGGACAATTCGGGGCCACTGAAAATAAGCCCTTGGAATTTCTTTCCCATCTTGAATACCTCCTTGTTTCCATGGAAGAGTCAAGGATTATCTAGTAAATCTTATCTAGTAAGTATCATGCATTTTCTTGCTAAGCTAATGTCTGGTGAATGCCAAGATATAAAAAAGTTGAACCAGGCATAGTCTATAAATATTAATAGAACAAAGTAAGAATATTAATAGAAAAATTTCACCAGGTTCACTAGCACTGAATGCAGTAATGAAATCTCTAAATGCTGCTTGGCAGTAAAAAACCCCGTTAGGCTGAATTAGTTCCCATCTTTCTTTATTTTCCTAGTCTATCCAGACAGAGTTGCTATTAAATAGCATATTTTTCAAGTTCTTTATCAAAAGAACTAAAGCAGGGTCTGAATTGAACATTCAAATGCAAATCACAGGGAAAAATGTTGAATTCAGGACTGGATCTGAACATATCACTGCAGTTCTTGTTTCCAGCTGCAAAATATAGCAGTTTCAGGTTTCGGTCTTTTGGATATGAGCGCCTGAACAACTCTTCTTCCAGCTGAAGCTTCTCTTCTTTCCCTCCAAGCCAGCACCACGCACACTGCCTCAAGCCATGCCCAGTGGATCCAAAGCGAGAGGATGAAGCTGCTAAGCTGCTCCCTTTCCACTGTCTTCCTTTCTCTTTCCTTGTGCTGGGGAAAAGTCTCTCTGTGATCCTTCATTTGGTCCCTCTTACCAGCTGGCAAGGAAGATGGATTTAGACGTAAGCAAAGTATGTGCTCCAAAGGCTGACCTTCTGTCTTCCAGCCCTCGATCTCTACTTATGCTCTTTCTGAAGTTCAGTCATAGGAGGAAGATGCTGTACCAGTTTTCTGTAGTGTCCACGATCAGAATGGCTGAAATTAGGATGAGATTTGGCAGTGAGGTGCACATACAAAGAATCCCATTGTCTTCGGTGAGATTGCTCAGAGGAGGAAAGTGAAATGTATGCAAAACCCTTTCAGGAATGAGAGTGGAGGAATAATGCTACAGAATAAAAGGATGATTTTTGGAAACATAATATTTTGTACTTTCAGGATATTTGGAATTTTTTAGGCCTTAGAAAGCAGTCTTTAAAATATAGAATTCTCTATGTAAGCAACATTCCAGAAGAAAAACTGTACGATATTAAACCCAAATCTTTCACTTACATCCCTATAAATCTCCTGTCAGACAAACATGGAAATGGATATTACAACAGAAAGATACATTCTGGAATATCCAGCATTGTCTCTACAAGAGCAGATGAAAATTCATTTTATTCTAAATTAGGAATTCTGCCATTCCTAACAAAAGCCTACTATCAAATTCTGCCATTCCTAACAAAAGCCTAGCATAAATAGGGAAACCACCCACCTGACACATTTATACCTTGTGTCTTATGTCCTTTGGCCTTTATTGACAAGGTAAATATTTGTGTTCAACCATAGTCATATAGCAAGCATTCTCCACAACAAGAAAAACGTCCATTGCAATGGACTGTTTTCTTGCCTGTTGTCCTTCCCTGCTTTTAAATTTCCTCCTTTCACTTAACTTTCTCTTTTTTCCTTTAATTTTGTATTTTTACTCCCTTTTTTAAAAATACTTTTCCCTTTTTCAGATTCTCTCGAGACTGAGAGGCAAAAAAGTTAAGAAATATGAACTAAACAGCATGTGGACAATGGCCTATAAAGATATTAATTTAGATCAACCTTTTAAGAAGTATTTGACACCCAGCACTATCTTACTTTTTTTGACACTGTAGAGACATTCTCAAGTATATAGTATAGGAGGGCAGATATTTGGTCACTTGTAATATGCAGTCATGCTATAGGGGCTCAGGAACGTCCAGTGTTTTTCATTTATGGAATGGCCTTAGTTTTAGCTTTTAATTTAGAAAATAATGAAAGTAATAACTTAAAAAAAAAAAATCATGTATCATCTGAACCTCCATAGACTGATTCAATATACCCACTGATGAGTGTCTGACATTGCAGAATAATAGCTGGGCTGAACTCGGCGGCTTGTGGGACATAGATATTTTTGAAGCTTAACTTGACTTGTGTACTGAATATCTGCCAGTACCTTGCTAGTGGAGTATGCAGGTTAAACTTTTAAGCAGCATTGCAGTTTTCTGCTTGTTTACTGTTACCCCAGCGATCCCTTGCTTCTCCATTTTCTACTCCTCAGCATCTTTTCTCCCTTTTATATGACTTGTCAAGTCTTCCTTTCTTTTTCTACTTTGCTTTTACCATTTTCTGTGTCTAATTTTTTTGTGCTTTCCTTTCAGATCACTCCTTCTTTCTTTCTAATTTCTACACGCTGGATTCTCCCTAATTTCTACACGCAGGGATAATTCAAATATACATAGGAATCTATTCCCCTTTGAAATGCCTTTGGAAATCTTCACCTGTAAGGCCAGGAAAGCTCACTCGTGTCCTGTATTTTAGCTGCCAGTTCCATGAAGATGTCTAAAGTACCATAGCATATCTCAAAACTGTATTCTCCTCTTCTTTTAATCTTTCTCTATTTTTTCCATTTCTGAAAATCCCACCTTAAATTATCTCATCCTGTTCCTCAAAGTGCTCCTACTAGCAGTAGCATGTCCCTCAAGACCTTGTCTCACTCCTCTGCCAACAACAGCCTCTTTGTGCTAGGAACATCATCTCCAACCTCTTCCTTCCTCAGACGGTCCCTCAGTAATCATCACATCTGTGTGCTCCCATCAAACTTCTTCCTCCATGCAACTGGAGACAAACATAGGACGGAGAGAGAAGATGAAGATTTTGTTCGAACTACAGAGGAAGCTGAGATTTTGAAAAAAATCTCAGTGTATGGAAATGCATGAGGAGGATACTAATCGAAAAAGTTATCTTTACTTACACAGAGTGACAGCCATTGCCCCCTTGATACTTCTCTTTTGAAGTCTGACTGTTTGGAAGAAAGATGATTCCTCAAGGAGATTCAGACAAGCAGCCTGAAATAGCAGAGCCACTGGGGAGTAGGAAGCAGACAACCAGTTGTTTGCTTTGGGAAGGAATGGAGCAGAATTAAAGAAAATCATGTTTGGGACTAAGAACAGCAAACATTGCACCTCCTCTCCTCCAGGGATTAACTGCCCTTGGCTGATAAAAGAAAAAGAAGCCTGGAAACATTTGTAGGCCTAGATGTGCACAGTGCTTTCCTACACTTCAGGAGCGGTGAGGAAGCAATGAAATTTGCTAAATGCAGCTGCTGCCAATATTTAGCATACATAAGGGGGTAATTCATACAAGTAGAGTTATGGTTTCCATGGTGCTAAATGAATGAACGAACTACTAGTAACGGGCTGTTTCAGTCTAAAAACCCCAAAACACAACATGCAGTATGCAACTCTACTGTTAACAAGAACCAGAGCATGTCCATGAGGAAAAAATTGTGTATTTACTAACTTTTCCAACATTTATTTCCTACAATGATACTTTTACTATTTGTGAATCAGTTCAATGTGACACTTCTGCATAATCAAGGGAGGTGTTGACGGGGGCAATTTTGGCACACAGATTTGGGGGAAACATTCACATTTATGGAACACGCAGTCTTGCAATTAGAAAAATATAAAGCAGAAAGAAGTACCTTCGCTGTCTTAGTGTCTCCATGGAAAGTATGAAAAGGGAGCATTTATGTGCCTTCATGTTATGTCTGGTCCTATGCAGTTCTCGCACAACTTTTGTTAGCAATTTTTAGTAATGTTTGCTGCTGACGTGAAGACAGAGGGTTAGGTCACTGTTGGGCCTTGTGAAGAGTCTGCACAAGACTCACCTGTGCACTTGTACTGTTTCACAGACTCATGGCTCAGATCAGATATTCCAATGCACTGTTACAGCCAAGGCTAAAGATAATGCTGTAAGTAGCTGTAATGAGTAGGGTGTAAAAATTATTCATTTTTAGAAGCAAAAGACACTGTGAGTGCTTGGCCATAGAGCTCAACCTCATCTGAGTCCAGCTTGCCCGCATAACTGAACGTTTATTGTTACACCCTCCCTGTAAAAGTTTTTTTCATTTGCAGTGACTGAGCTAGCAGCCTGTGTATTAAATTTTACAACATTATTCCCAGGGTAAATTTTATAACCCCTATGTTCAGTATGAGTTTTTATAGTATGAAATACATGAGTCACATAACAGCGTGGTTCTTCAGCTATACTAGTCTGTTCTGAATCCTGTAATGTATAATTAACTTTGCAATCATTAATTAAAAATGTAATTACTGCTTATGATATATGACCATAATAAAATAAAGACAAATTTTTACTTGACTATAAAAGAGAAATGAAGATACTAGGAATAATCCTGCAAATTTTAATACAATACTTAACTTACTATTCTGCTTGGCAACATGCTTCCAGTAGATAATTTTACAGTGCATATATATAAATAACAGTCTTTTAACTCATTCTCATGACCTTTCATCCCCTGCTTATATCCATAATAAAAAGAACAAGAGGTAAGACTTTCAAAACTGTTTCAGTAGCTTAACATCCTAACTCACATAAAAAAAACCAACTTCCCACTCTCTTCAAAGCCATGTACCTGCATTCAGGTGGCCTTATACTTCAGCTAATTACTTTCCTTGGCAGAGCATATTAGGGGGAATCAAGCTATATAGCTTCTGAGCTGGGCTGGCCCCTGTGGAAGCGACTGTCATTGATGCACTGGTTGATGCTCTGGTTGATGCTCTGTACTAGCATGGCTGTCAGGACTGGTGTGTAGATGCCCAAACCCAGAGCTGCTATTGGTTTTGCACCAGACATTGGCTAGTTATATGCTGAACTTTTTAA
The DNA here is from genome assembly GCF_034638445.1 of Ciconia boyciana. Lineage (NCBI taxonomy): Eukaryota > Metazoa > Chordata > Aves > Ciconiiformes > Ciconiidae > Ciconia > Ciconia boyciana. The sequence goes on along the minus strand of NC_132934.1, from coordinate 27,744,983 downwards.
ACAGAAACATGTGATAAGAAAGTAGTTTGATAATCATGGAAAGTTTCCATTTGCAAGTTGTGAGGAAAAAAAAAATATATGAAAAACTGACTGAAACATTTCACTGACTAAATTACGTCTCTAAAGAATTCATATGCTGATCTCCCTCCTGATTCTTCTGGCAGGGAACTTATTTTAAAATATTTGAGATTTTTAAGTTCTTAGTTTATAGCAGCACTTCAGACAACAACCATAAATAATTATGGTCACATACATGGATAAAGGCCATTGTCAGCCCTATGGTGTCACACAGTGATGCACATTGAAAAGTAAATGGCTCTTTAGTTAGTCCCATTTGTTCTGATGGCAAACTGAGGAGTTAATGGTTCCTGGAAAGTATTTTGAGATCTACTAATTGAGAACTCTACCTAGGTCTAGATAATAATATTATTACCATTATTAGCATTAATTATAATAGTAAAAACCATAGCAGCAGCCAATCAGTAAGAATGCCAGTATGCGACTAAGTGGGGAGTCACTGTCAGATGCCCCCAGCACACCTGTGCTCATGCCTAATAAAAAACAACGTAATTTATTGTGAATATCTTGTGGTTTGAATGTCTGCTAACTCTGAAAGCATTAGATTTCAATTATACAAATGACCCTCAATCCTCTATTTCAACCCCCAACTTCTTCTATACATCAGAGATCTTTCAAAGATTAATCTGAAAAATGCAGCTGATGTGAGAAATGTACTAATAGCTAATTGAGGTACTCACAAAACAAGACTGAGCCTGCTGAGCTAAAGGAGGCAGAACTGATGCTCAGGTTCTTAACAAAGCATAGAAAGGAAAGAAAATGAGGCTGCTAGAAAACATTTTGTTACTCAGGGAGGGGTAGGTTTTGTCTCCACCACAGCAGGGAAAATAAATTCAAAGGGAAGAGGGAACTCTCATTTTTGGATTACTGAAGGAGCTATAGGGGAACTGTAATCAACCAGACCTTGATCTCTTATTTTCTTTTTAGCTCTGTGCCCCCAAACTTTTACCTACACCTTTACTTGTAGGCTGAGGGAAGGCAGAAGGCAATGTGGGTCAGATAATTTGTCATGGGATTAGGAGAAATCTTTGCTGGGGAATACTTTAGGTGTGGATGTGTGTTTGCATGTTTATCTGTCTGCATCTATTTACCTTTGCTGTGTTCCTGATTTCTGGCTATGTAGCATGAGCACATCCATGTCCTTTTCCATGACTGGCAGTACTGAAGTGCTCCCACTGAAGAATATAGCTCTTCTGCTCTGGGAGCCAGAGATCTGTTGGTACACAGTGCCTACACTCACTTTTCAAATCAGTTTCCATTAGGCAGAAGAAGGACAAGCAGCAGAATGGGTCTGGCATTGATACCAGTGCACTGAGACTAAGAGCTGCTGAGCAATGGCTGGTATTTTTCTGCCATGCTGCATGGAAAGGAGTGGAGCAGCTCAGACCAGGAATGGTACACTGGGATTAACTTGAAAACTTCAGATCCTTCTCACTGACTCTTTTTAGTTGTTAGTGATTTTGGTCTAAGAATTATTTGTATTAAATACCAGTGAGCTGCACAGTTCATAGCTTCTGTTGGCTGACCTCACTGAAGTTACCAAGGGCAGCTTCAGCATGCATTTCTCCTATGCCTTTCCAACTCTGCCTCCCCTTGTCTCCCTCCTTTAGAGACTCCCTGTCTTCATACCATCCTCCTCCTCAGTTCTGGGGAATCTCTGCGGCCCCTCACTCCCATCTTCAAACCCTAGGGACATGGTGTTTGACTCTCTGTGGCCCCATTTCTGTTTTGACTGTTATACCCTAACTCCATTCCTTCTTCTCCTTCCCTTATTTCCCTCTCCGCCCATTCCCTGTTGTCTTCCCACTGTGCAACCCCCACCAGCCCTGCACATGCCACTGCACAATTACACTATCTCTGCTGGCAGAGGCAGAGGATGTTCCTGAGATGCTGGCCCAGGTGATGGGCTTCATCTGACTTGCTGTCAGCCATGAAAGCAGAAGGCTGAACCATGATTTGGAAGGACATTCAGAGAAGTGGCTGGAGGCTGTAGCAGCTGCAACCCTTTCTATGGAGCATGCTGTAGTGGGCATGGAGCATACAACTGGCAGAGGGTTGTGGAGTGAGATGCAAAACACGAGTAACCTGTTTACTCTGTGGCACAGCTGATGAAAGGCTGTGTGGACACGACTACTGCACTGCAAAGGTTCAAGCCCTTTTCTGCATGCATGTCACTAGGGCATGCCACTGTTTCCAAGAACGGGTATGCCTGTGCAGGTTTTGCTGCCACAGAGAGACAAGAAGCTTTTGTGTCTACCCAGTTTCTCCCCTCATGTTTTTTTGACTGTCACCAGGATGGATGAGATTTAGCCAGTCATTCCCTCCATTTCTGGCAGTGATCAGATACAACTTTCAAATATTATTGTGTAATGAATAAACAAGAATACACCATCAGACAGAATGGAGCACTTTGCCTCAGCCAATTGATTATAAATCAGTGTACACTCCAGATAATATTGCTGACTGGCATGGCATTTGACATCTCAGAACTCTATCTTTGCAGGAATAAGCACAATTTCTTTATTCTTGCCATGTACAGTACAATGCCAGTACAACTCAATGCACACTTTTTCTTTGAACATTTTTGAACATTTTCTTCAGAAAATACCAGATGGCCACATTTTCCCCAGTAGTGATAGTGCATATAAATTGCAAAATGATTTTATCATTTCTACTAGAGGTGGAGAATATGATCTCCTTTGATGCTTGAGCAATTTTGCCAGCACTAATTAAAGAGATTTTAATGACATTTTTAGGAATTACTTCAAGCTATAAGAAAACATAATTTCTTGATTAAATTTTGCATAATTAAATTATATTTTGCAAATCCTATGTAACCTACAGCTCTTCACTTATAAGCCAAAAAGATGTATGAATTGTACAAATAAGAAGCTGATTTGGCCATAGAAATACTCTTACAACTAGGTTTAAATGTCCAGGAGCCTGGAAGTACTAAATCAAATGTAAACTTTAATCCTAAATTTATTCTTTTGTGTGCCCAAAGTCATTATAATGCTTAGGGGAATAAGTTCCTTAATTCTGAAGAGCTAGTGAAGAGCAATTAAATGGCAAAAGGACTATTAATGTAACATGTAGGGGATGGAATTCAGGACATGAATTGTTAACAGCAAAAAGCAGAATTAACTTTACTCTCCTTGCGTAGCTATACTACTTCAGTCAAAAGTATTTTTAATAATATCTTGAAAGGTACTAAAAAGTGTAAGACCTCAAGCTGTCATTGGCATCCAATGGAAGGTAACCACCTCAAGACTCCTCTATGTCTGTGAAAATCCTCCACAGGTTGTAGACTAATTTGGTATGAGGAACAGATATAAGGTGGGAGAAGCTGGAGGGGCCTTAGCATTAGATGGCATAGCACTTTCTCCTGCATCACTTCATGGGACCATGGTTATGTGGATGTACAGCCTACCTACCCCTTTGCCCCCACAAGTAACGGTGAAGTTGGCTGTGATTTTTGCTGATGGTCTGGATATGTTGGATAAAAGCCATTCCTTCCATGGATCACTCAAAAAATGTTCCCATTGGTAGCTGCCTTGTTACTATTCATGTTGGGACTGAGCACTGAAGTCATGCAGTATTGTTTCTGCTTCTCATTTGAACACCTGAAACTTTTTAAGGAGCAAATGGATGATAAATAGCCTGATTAGTAAGAGCAAGTAATAAATAAAGAAGAGTGAGTGTTCTTTGGTGTGCACAAATAAGTTTTGTTAGCTTTTGTAAGCATTTGCTAGGGAAAGATCCATCACATTATATCTGAAAACATTTGCCCAGTCTGAACTCATGTGTGCTACTGTTTGTCTGAGACCAAGAATGCAGCCTCTGGAGTTTACGCAGAAGTTTGCACATAATATTTTGATTGTATCATTCTCACTGTCTTCTGTTCATTGCAGAATGGATAGTAGTGGTCCTTATGAATACTATCAGGGCATCTGTAACAACAGCTGATGATTGCTGTCAGTGGTTCCAGGAGTTTGTAGTCACTGATATATATATACAATTCCAAAGCCATATTATATCTATCTCTGATTTTCTTTCTTAAGCATGAAAAATGACTATTGGAGGAACCCATAAGCATAAGTCTCCAGCTATCAAAAAATTTTGCTATATTTATTTCTGATCTTTACTGCTTGAGAATTGTGTTTTATGCAGAAATGCTTGGGTTTCTTTACTGAATTCTGAGCTTGTGACTGAATTTGTGACAGTAGTGGTGGTAAAGAAGGTATTTAACTTTTAAAAAATATTATGTGTGATTTAAAATGAATTAGCCCAGACATTTATTAATCAAAGTGAAGTTTCAAAGTTAAAGTTTTTAACATAGCATCCTTACAGTCAGCTAGGTCATCATTTGTGCAGTGAAATGCCCACTTTGGTGAAGCAATATATCCATGTAATGTTATGAGATACAGTTATAATGATGTCAGCATTTCTTTATTTGGAGAGTGTCCGTAAAGCAAATAGAGTTTGTATGTACCCATCAAGAGAATTGGATCTATCACCTTCACTGGCAGATTTATTGTTTCTACATACATCCATTCTACTAAACTGTGTGTGTTGAAGTATTTTTCCCAGATGTGCAACAGATGTTTTAAAAGATCAGCTAGAGTTTTATAAACTGTATAATTCAATTCTAAATCATATCAGAAGTACTATTACTGCAGTGCTAAGAAGGATTTATATGTCCAAGAGTAAATAATTAATAGAACAGTTGATACACGGGGAAGATTACACTGGTTAAGAGTACATGATAGATGATACCAAAACAAACTTTTCCTATAGACATCATATTTAGAGCCTTTGAAGGCTGTCAGGGGTGAACTGGTTCTGGTTTCAGCTCTTCATTTTCCAATATATCTACTTGTCTTCTAACAATTCACCTCTGTCAGATAGATGTGAAAGGTACCTCATTAAATTGAAAATATCAAGAACCAGCTGAGTCAGTGTCTGTTACAGGATTTATTCCCCTTGCAGAAATATGACTTTATTTTGCTGTGATTCCACCTCACATGGCAGGGTTTGTATAGTCTTTCTAAATGGGATACGTACACAAAAATGTCTCAGCTGAAAGGAAGGTAAAGCTCAACTAGTGTAAAGCACTGATGCAAATCTGTTTCTAGCCTGTTCCCTCCGCTCTTATCTCAAACTCATTCATGTTACTGGGGATCACCATGGGAAGAGATTACAGACAAGAAGAACTAATTCCCATATAGTTTTCTTCTCCTATATTTCTGTCACATGAACATGTGTAAAAGATTGTCACTGAAAGGCTTCATGTTCTGTGAAATGTTAGATAGAGGGCAGACATAGTACCTCTGTGAGGCTGTCTTTTATTGATTGGTTTTGGAGCAAAATGTTCCACATTTTGGTTCCACTTCTGTTTGGTTAAACAGAAGACAGGACAGCTCATTGAAAATGTAAGCTGTTGGGCTGTTCTTCCCCTCAGGAGGCAGCTGTAATAGGTCTTCTTTGCCCAACCAAGTCTTTAACTTGTGCAGAAGTTATTATTCAGCCTGTGTAATTTTCATGTAACACTTCTTGTTAGAGTCTCTGCTGATTTAAAATACATTAATAATTAAAATAAGTTTAGATATTGAACAAAGCTGCCTGCTTGGCAGGTATATGGTGCTCAGTCAGAATTCAGCCTGCATCCTAGCTGTATGAAGGAAATAATTCTTGGGATACATCCAAGTGTATTCTAAAGCTTGTGATGAGTTTTACCCATAATAGATGACACATTCACTTTAGACAATTGCATGTGATTGCTCTAACACAGCAGTTAAGAATCGTTTTTGATATTTTGGCCAGTGAGGGTGTAATGAGTGATTTTCAGCAAAATACCTGTTCTATGAAATACAAAGGCAAAGTTAATCTGGCCTACTATTTTTTCCAGCTTTATTCAGCATATTTTTAACAGTAAAAAGAGTTCTTAAAAACAGTTTAAATAGCAAAGATGTGGGCTGGACAGTCCTTTTTTTCTTTCTCTGTCATTCACATGTCGTCTCAAAATGGACAGATCTCTGAAGTGAAAAGCCTTCCCTTGAAGTGTTTGGTGATATTATATAAGAAGGCCACCATATAAAAATATAACGTCATATGTATCAGTGAATGGCCTGTCAGAAAAACTGTTCTTAGTTATAGAGCGGAACAAGAGATATAAAAAATACTTCCTACACAATTTTTTCATGATGTTTGCTGTGAAAACAGAAGTATTTTGTATTGTTATAAATTAAAATGGAGCCTGTAAATCTCTGTATTCAAATGTCTGCCAAAAAGGCATTGATGGTGACACAAATCCATCTTATAAAATTCCCTATGCATCCGCTGTTTCTCAGTGCTTACACCAGCAGCAATGGCATCTTCTCCTTTGTGCAGGACAAGTCCTTTTTCTAGGACTTTACTTCTTCCCTCCCAAAATGAGCAAGATAAGTGATGTTGTGAACTGCTACTCATATCAAAGAGCTATCAGGCTCTCTGATCTCTGTTGGTGACTTCATGCCATGGTGTAACCTCATGATATTTTGATCCACTCTGTATGTAACATAGGTAAAACCAAACTGAATTTTGTAGCTTGAATCTATCATATTTGTCCTCCATTAAAAGCACACAATTAAATTACCAGCTATTTTCCAGTTAAGGACAGATGAGAAGAGACATAAAGGTGGTCTGTTTGTTTTTCCATGTCATTCATAGACAGCAGATGAATACATCTTCAGTATAGAAGAATTGCATTCTCTTTCCCATGATCCTTTCCTTGGAAATGGTACTGCCTGTGCAATGGGAGAGGCAGAGATCCTAGAGCAATGCGGGGTGACTATGTGATTAAAAAAATGGGTCGTAGTATGCAGACATAAAAGGGAGAAAGTATTGTTGCCAAAGTAATTTTAGTTCTGGCATTCCTTAGCTTTTCCATGGCTGATTTTACCTCCCTCGCCCCAATCTTTTTAAAGGTCTTTTTTTCCCCATACTTTAAAAATTGAGTCTGCTTTCTATATTTATCTATGTTTGTAATGGGGAATTATTGGGCAAATGGGCAACTCCCCCCCCAACCATTATTATTTATTTAGTTTCATAAGATTCTTTCTGGAATTGATGGAATGAGGCAGTCTACTGAATCTAAAGATAACATCTATGAGTACTCTCGTTACATCCCCGTAATGTCTTAAAAACATTTTTAACATTTTTTGGTGTTTGTCAGTCTCTTTTATTTAAACATATGTGTATAAAATTCAGCAAGTCAGGATTTGTGTTAAAATAAGCTTGATTTTTGAGTACAGAGGCAGTTATGAAACATCAAAATATATATAAGATTGAGCTTAAGTAATGTGCTATATCCGTGTGGGTATCATCACGGCAAATATGCTGGCATCTGCTTTTATAGAATTCTTTGCAATTTCAGAACAATCTTTAAAGATGTTTTGTTAATTCATTTCAGCATAAGTTTGTACCTCTGGGCATAATTGCTTTTTCTGATCTAAGTGTGATACCAGCTATGTTGTTCTGAGATTAAGGAAATTATCATTGCAGACAACACAGACAGATGACTTCACATTGTGTACTATTTTCACTGTGCTACTTAAGTCTCATCATAATTTGATGTCATAGTTCAACCATGTCTCTTTTGTTAACAAAACAGGAACAACAATTCATCTTCAACCCTCACCATATGGCAGAGATATTGGTATGCAACAGGCATTAGTCAAATTAGCATTTTCTGCAAACCATGCTCATCTGTGTAACTGATTCAATAATTAGATGTGTTCTTTCTTGTCTACAATGAAACTTATAATCTTTGCTAATTAAAATTGCCCAGGCTCCTTTTGGCAAATCCATGAAATGTGAGTAATCTAGTTTTGGGAAGAAGCTGTTGGGTTTCTCTTTGGGTTTTCTTTTCTTCTGACATTTGCTTTTTGGAGAGAGGAGGGAGTCCAATATGTTGCCATACAATAATTGAGAGCTTTTGTGTACTTTTGATGCAGTGAAAGCTTTTTATTATTTTAATGTATCTGTTTAAGGATGGGTCTGTTGTCGAAACCCAGAAGTTTCTTTTTCTTTCAGGCTCACCCTTAAAATATTTCTACATTTTTATGCATGTAAAATGGAATAAAACCACTTTACTTACATATGTCACCATTCTGGTTTTTTTAAACAGTAGCATCTTTTGAGCAGTCTGCCTTATGATGTGTGTGCTAACATGATGGATGCATGGGTTTGACAGGGTTACGTTGCTGCGCTGCTCATCAAAATGATTTTATTACTTTCCATGGCAAATACTGTCTTTCTCCTTCTTGTGAGAATTTCTGCTTTTGCTCCTGCACTCCCAAAGTCACCATCAGGAACATGGTCTGAAGCACACAGCCAGCCACTGAGACCTCACTGAGATAGTTCTGCTATTGTATGCTCAAAAGTCCTCAGTTCTTGTTGTTACTAATGAATCTTTTGGACTTCTCCTTTTAAACTAATTTTTTCAGTGAAGAAAGACGAGAAAGTGTCTGTCATCTTGGGGCCAAGCCTTTACATTTAGGAGTGCTCAGTATTTGTTGAATGTAAGCGTCTGCAGAAACTAGTTCTGACCTGCGATGGCCCAGGTCGCACAGGTGTCTGCTCAGACATTGACATGTCAGTGCTAAGGTGGCTGATGGTTCTTGGAGATACGTCGCTCTCCCAGCCTATGGACTGGGGAGGATCCTCAGTTGATGCTGTCATTTAGCTAGGATGAATCTAGATGTAAGTTTATGTGGTTTTTAATGCAGTAGATACATCATCTTTGCTAGTTTTCTATCTTGTTATTTAAGATTCTGATTCCAACTCAAGGTACTTAACAAGACCTGGATAATTTAACATATGTCTTGTGTTTAGGTTGTAACCTCAGGCACCGACCGAGCAGGGCAAGACTCATGGGCACCACCTGCAGAGAACCTGTGGGAGGTGCTGTAAGTTAGAGACGCACGGAGCCGCAGTTCCCTTCCTGCTTCCCCTCTGCATTTGGAGTTGGTCGTTGGAGGCTCATGTAGCAATAAGCTTCAGGGGGTAATGCTGGCTCCTCCATGAGTAGTCCAAAGCAAGATGGAAACCTAGATTTCCAGACACACTCTTTTTTGCCCTAATCTCTTGTTCCTGAGATGTAGTGAGCACAAGCTGCTATGTGTCCAGGTAGTCAATGTATTTTGTTTTCTCTCCTGAGTTAGCCAAGAGTTAGGAGATAGGCAAACTGGAAGGTGAATAGATGAGGATTCACAAACTTACAGTAGCACACAGTGTAATTTGAAAAGAAATCTCTTTAAAAAGAAAAATCTGCAATCCAAAGATTGATGAGTTTCCCAGTCTTGTTTTGCTATTTGAAGAATTTTAACTGTCTGCCTCTCCTTGTTTCCAAATGTCCATATTTTGCATTGTCCTGCAGTCTCCTGCCCAATAGTCTCAAGTGCTTGCAAACTCATTAAATGTAAACTTGAAGCTGAAGTCCATTTCACAAATATAGATTTTTCTCCTCTGGGATTGTGGTGACTGTCTTTTTCATTTTGCAAATGCTTGTTGTTCTGCAGCCTTTCTGTGGTTATCCGGAGTCTGTAGCTGGCTGAACGTGTAGGAGTAGAGTCCACTTGGCTATACCTTATTCCTCTTAGTAACAAATTCCCTGTTTTTCCTCTCATTTATACTTAGTCCTAATATCTTATAGCCCTTCCTTAAATAAATGGTCCCATTTAAAGGCAGAACACAACCTAAAATATAACAGTCCATTACAGCCTTACCTCTTTGCTACAGATTTATCTAAGCTGTTTAGTTCCTATTATAAGTCCACTCAGGAGCTTCACATACCCCGTTTCTCCTCCGTTATCTCACTTATCTTTCTGAGAACATAAGGTACAAAATGATAATTTACTCTCCTGCTGTCTACCTCCTTCCAGGCTGTACCACTAACTGTACCCTCCACGGCTCAAAGCAATTCAGTAGTCCACTGCATTTATTAATTTATACACAGCAATCACATTTGTTTCCTGCAAAACACTGGATATTGAATTCATTGCAGCAGTTCCACAAATATATGGACAAGGGAGGTTATGAATCAGGCTGTGCTTCAGTGTCTGCCCAACCTAAGGCCCAGGGCAGAGCAGTGCTGCGGGCAGTTTTGCAGAGTTGGCTGTTGGAAAACCTCCTAAGAAGAACTGTTATCTGCTGCTGCTGCTCATTTGGGGTGATGGGTTGCCCACCCCCTTCCTGCTCCTGCTCCTCCTGACCACAGAGCGCTCTGCTCTCTGCCTGCTGTTTTGGGAGGGAGTGCAGGAGAGGGCCTGCCCTCCCAGCGCTGCCCTCCCCTCCTGCACCCAGCTCTGTACGCCTCCTGTCACCAGAAGAAATTACTTTTGATGTTTGTTTGGCAGCCTAATGCTGCCCCATATACAGCATCCTTTGCCAAAGAGGTCCAGCATCCATCTGCCCCTTGCGAAGACCCTCCTCCAGCTGAACCTGACTCTGGTGGCTTCACAGCCCTCTCCATGTGCCCTCTCCTAGGACACATAATTTTAGACCACAAGAGAGCAGCAGTGCACAGCCACCCTGTTACCTTACTGGAGTTTACTTAAATTGTATGCCCTGATTTGACGTAACTGAAGGATCTGATTTTCAGGCAGTGCTGAACAGTCAGAGCTCATGGGAAAGTCAACATGAACTCTGGCCTTAAGCCTCAGGAAAAATCAGATCCGTAACGATGCAGGGCAATCTTTAATTCTCAGGCTGGAGGTAGTTTTTATGAGCTGCAGGTAAACTGTTGCATACAATCAGAGCTGAAGCCATATTTATCTTAATGGAAAATGAAAAATATACCCTTCCTTCCACTGATTAAATCTGTTCTTGTGTGTTGCAAACCTTTCCATGGCAGCTATCCACTATTATTTTCGTTACAGTTCAGGCACTGCAGGAGAACTAAAGTGAAATCAGGAGGTGGCTGCAAATTAAGCTGTTATATAAACAGCTGCTTCTGACACTCAGCCAAACAACTGACTGCTGCATTGTGGAGCAAGGTTTAGTCCCCGTTTCAGATAAAAGAAGCTTCTGGCATGAATGGCTATAACCTAGGGCTTTGAGATTGGGATGGCAGTACTTTCAGCTCCAGTTGCCGGCAACAGAATGTTAACTGACATAGCCATAAATTGCCAAAAAATTAATAATCTGGGTACTTTTGGGCAAGAAAATCCTGTCCATCCTTCTTGGTTATGTATAGCTAGACCAACCCATGCACGGAATATTCTTCTCCATCAAGAAGTGTGGTAGGAATTTTAGGGGGGCTGAGAAGGTGGCTGCTTGGCATTCATGCATTAAATGAAAAAAGAGATAAATTGTTTGGGATCTACCAATCTTCAGGAAGCCCCGAGGGCTGTGCTGGCAGAACTGGCTGCTCTGGTGCTGTGCTGCTGCACTGGGGCTGTGGCAGCCTGAGGGCACTGAGGACATGCGACACCACGGGACATTTGTCCTGTACCTCAACAATAGCGACAGTCCAGGGAACAGTAGTCTGGCGTCTTATGGTGCAAAATACCTGTGGCGTGAGCTTCTGCATGTGTGCCCTATATAGGCAGGCTGCTGCTGCTGAGGTTTGAGATGGAGCCTGGGATTTATTTCTCTGCCTCAAACACACAACCAATTTTCAGCCAGACTGTAATCAAGCATTACAGCCTCATGGCTGGAGATTACATGGCTGGCTGGAGAGGTGCAGGCTTGGCTGTGGACAACTGTGGGGGAATAACTGTGGGGGAATAGCTGTGAGGAAGTCAGTGGTAGCACTGTCACTCTCTGGGAGCCCAGGAGACTCCTCTATCCTGTAGATAAATCACCTCTCAACTCACCACAGATTAATGGATCCCCAGACTGAGAGATCTATGGCCAAATGCTGTGGCCTATCCATAATGAATGAAAGGTGTAGATTAAAGCAGTGACCGGTGGTGTTATTTGTAAATAAGAAACATTGTCCTGTTCTGAAAATAGCTTAAAAAAAGTATTATTCACCCAACACTGCATTAAAGATTGCCTCTTGTAGAAAAATTGCCTGTGCTGATCTCACTCATATAGTACTTGCTGAGCTGATGATGGACAATATTGTTGGTGCTAAATTTAGGAGATATGGATGCTACATGAGAAGCTGTGCTCTAAAATAAGACAGCACCTCCATACTCAGCAAATCTGTTCCCCCTCTGCGTTCATAAACATGCCTGCTAGTGTTACAAATAATTTTTACTATTTTTTTAGTCTTGCTAGCACTTCAGAAGCGATATAACTAAGTGGTGTCAGCTCAATTTTATTCACCTGAGTGCATTATCGTTAGAATTGTGCACTGCTTTCCATTATAGGGACAAACAGCATAGGATTGCTGTAGAGCTGTGACAGGTCGCAAGACACAGGGCAAATCCTGTCCCCTCCAGCTAAACGTGGCAGCTATGCAAGCAATGCAGCACGTTCTTTGTCACCTGCACTCTCTAACTGTTCACACTTTCCCTGTCCTGGCTTTGGCCTGTGCCAGCTATCCCTCTCCAGGCAACGCATGGACATAGCTGTAGGTATTCCTATAGGGGAGAATGCCTTCTGTTTATGGCAGAGAAAGTGTCCTGAGCTGTTTTGTTGACCAGCAAAGGAAGAGTTCCTGGCCCTGCTTGGTTAGGTGCAGCTGGGAAGTCTTGATTTTTCCCTAGACTTGGGGAATATTTCCCCCCACTCGGAAATATACCCATCATCAGCTGGCATTTGCCCTGGCCTCTGCTGCTCTGGGAGATCAGACTCAGGATCATGCAAGAGTTTAGTTTGGTGAGATCAGATCTAGGATCACCTGGGACTTTTGCTCTCTCACAGAACAACACTGGTGGCAATCATTAACCAAACAGCTTCACACTTCATACAAACCCATTATTAGAAAAATACATACAGCTTAGCAGGGCCTCCATAGATTTCCTTAAACGAGCCTTTCCCAAAGCCAGTTGCCAGTTTGACTCCCTGCTAGAGTTCCTATCTGTCAGGCAACATCTTTCAAAACCTCACGAATCTCCATTGGACAGAAACAGACTCACCGCTGATCAAAATGAGGCAAAGGATGAAGAGTACTTGCGAGGATGCATGGCTGCTAAACCGGTACCCTATGATAAAGGAAAACACAGGCTCAGTGCAGCTGTTAATGAGGTGGGGGATGAGCCCTTCTGCACTCAGCTTTAAACATCTTAATTTTCCTGTTGGAAAAGCTCATAGGATCATAGGGTAATCAGCCCTGCACATGACAAGAAATCTTCTAGTTTTTTGTGCAAACATATTCCTGGCCAATTTATAGACAGATGATTTTGTGTCTGTACTATTTATTATCCTTTAATTCAGATAATTCTCGTTCCTCTCAAATACCCCCCTTAATGTATTTATAAAGGCTTATCATATCACGTTCAATAGTTGCTTTGCTAAGCTAAGCAGGTGAAAGTAATTTAACCTGTTTCGTAAGATATATTAAGTGTTCTCAAAATTTCTCCATTCTCATAATCATTGTGATGGTGCTTCTTTGAGCCTGTTCCCATTTGAATTCCTCTTTCATAAACATAAGTCAGAGGATATCTTGCCTTTATAGAGGATTTTCTGTTTTCCTTATACCACTGTGAAATAAAAGACTTCTTTTCTCTCAACTACTGCTGTGCTCTTTCTTCTTCTTCTTCCCTCTTTTTAGTGCTATTTTGAGTTCTGCTTCTGTGTCCCTAATGATATATCCTCGTTCCCCTCCATCTCTTTTTAATGTGAGGCATAAACAAAGCATCTTATTTTGGGAAAATACTGCTGTAAAAAGTTGATTAAAAAAAAAAAATCAAAGCTCTGCCTATTTTGTGTCATACTTGACAGAATTAGGACAAAACTGAACAATTTCAAGCTTTTTTCACATTTTCCTAGTAACCTGAAGCATTTTGTTTTGGCATAGAACATCTAATGAGTATTGCCATGGTAACTACTTGAAGACACTACACTGAATGTTGTGTGGTTTTACTGGTATCACTTTAATACGGTAATATTAAAAATAGTGGAAAGACTACCCTCATTGCAAAACTTGGATCAGTTTGGACGATTCATAATGAAATCGGGAAATAGATTCTTTCCTTGCAGATCTGTGAATACTTCAGCTGAGAGGAGCAATGAGCTAGGCATGAGTGCTATCCTCAACTGCCTGAGGATCTGGCTGGTCTCTCATTTTTTACTCTCTGTGTGTTTATTAATGAACCATCACTTAACTCTGTAGAAGGTCTAGTTTAACAACATGATTAAGATCTTACGTTATACCACAGAAGAAAGTATGCTGATGACAATGTACCTCTCATCTAATGGCAGAAACGTAGGTGGAGGTAGAACAGGAAAGCAAGCAAGAATTACTCCTAGTTTCTGAGGTGAGCCCAGGTATAAACATTTTCCAATTTACAGGCAAAGAGGCCCAAGTGGGAGGTGGCATGGCAGGAAGTGTGGTCAGAAATAACAAATGCAGCAGATGGAGTGTGAAAAGAGGCAGCAGTGTGACTCCGTGTATTTTGGCAGGTATGAATTTATATGTTTTGAAAGGTATCAGCCTATTAACTTTGAGAAAAGCCTGGAGAGATGAAGTACAAAGTGGGAGGGTATAAAGATAGATTGACTTGCATCTGACAAGAGCTATCCTTAAATGTCATCCCTGACTTTTTGCAAAATGCAAAGATGAATTTAAAGCCCCATTGATTTTTCAGATATGTGATTTTGTATGACGGGCTATTATGAGATGGTCTGAAAGACACTGAGTGCCTCCTTCAAAATTCAAGTGCCCTCCATCCTCATAAACTCCCAGAAATGTAATAGAAATTGATTACTTACACAGATTTGCAGGGTCATGCCTTTATACAAATTAATGTTTCATGTGAGATTTGCACAAATATGGAGAATGTTGTCATCAAACATTGTATCTTCATCACAGAACTCTTTTGCAGGGATATTGTGTGTTTCATGATGTCAGAGATTTCTTTGATAGCTCGAGAGGTAATTCTACGGCAGCATTCATTTGCTTTCCTTTTCTTACTGTCTTTATACCTCCTATATTCTAAAAAGACTTAAAATGCTTCAAAACCAAAATAATTGGTGTAACTGTCTTTTTTTATCCCTGGCAGTTTTAAGCTTCTTTATTTATTATCTACTTCAAGCTCAGGTGATGTCAGTTGAGGATTATTGTACATATGAACGACAATAACAGATTGGGTTTTATGGGTATGTTTGTCTGACAGACTAGGTAAAATTAAAAGAAAAAAATGTGGCTTCAGTAATTGTTGGTAATAAAGAAGAGTTAGGGTCTAGTTCAGCATGATACTGAAGTAAATGCTTAATTTAAAGCATGTGAACAACCCCATTAAACTTGATTGCACAATTAAATGTTTGAAAGATCAGTCCCTGAAAGGCTTTTAATGTTTAGGGCATAATGTAGAAGTGCACAAGCTTCTGATAACCTGTCCTATTTGGACTGAAAATTGATCAATGAATATTTCACATTCATGCCCACAGGTTGTGAAAAGGCTGCCAGAAGTGGCCTTAGAAAGTAAAAATAGTGTCTGAAATGAAGGGGAGAAGGGAATGTCAGTCTTGGCTGGAAGTGCTTAATTTTGACCTAATACCTCACTGAAAGAAGGGGAAAGAACTAATAGGTCTCTGTTTTCACAAAGGATTTGATTGTCTCCTCATGGAATTTAAATGCCTTCCTGATAGGAACACAATGAAACAGCCTTCAAAACTTAACTGCGTGCAGATCCTGTGAAGTGAAGAACTGGGACACTGAATTTTAGCTCATTCAGTGATTCTTTATAACCTTATGACATAGACTTAGCTGGAGACCTAAAATAAGAACATACTGCAATTTAGATAGTCTTAACAACTAGTCAAGGGACAAGTGGTCTGAGAACCTGTCTGTAGATCTCTGAGGGAGCAATTGTAAATATTCCAGATGTATAAATGGAACAGAAAGACATTCAGATCCCAGAACTAGTAAAATGTAACCTCTGCAAAAGTTAAGTTGGAAAGCAGAGAATAGATAAGAAAATGAAAACTGTGGTGGGGAAAAGAACTACATACCTGAAGAATTCTTCTATGAAAACTTCCTGAAAAAAAGTTTAGGACAAGTCATAGTATGTCAGAGATTTCTCAGTAATATGTCTTGTAACAAAGGGGAGGTGTTCAAGGATGACACCTCTAAGACATCTTCCATGTAAATTACAGTACTGATTTAATTGATATCTTTGTTCAAAACTCTACTTTCCCTTTCATAGGATGAGATGTAATTCCATTAATTTTATCCACCAATGTACAGAAATTGTGGGGAAATCTGTGCTTCCCATGTGACATTAAGGTTATGCAGTGCTCTGTATGTGACATCAAATCTATTAACTAATGGGAGAATGACTAAAAGAAAACACTACAATGCCTTTTTGTATGGTCACATTACATAGTGCAGGCAAGCTAACTCTTACTCTAACCTCTTACATGTCATATGTGTTACTTACTTAAAAGCATCTTAAGTGGTATTCCTGCTCCTTGTTAACTAAATAGTTAGACCCTGTTGCTTCTGATGGAATTCCTTAACCTTGTTAGTAGCTGACTTCTTTCTTCCCCATCTCAAATAGCAATTTTCCTGAAGAACTAGAGCAGCAAGGTCTGAGCAACTAGAATGTTTTGATTTCCATTTTATCTTCAGCTTTCACTTAAGAAATTACAAATGGGTAACTATGACATCTCAATTCTGTATCTTATCTGAATCAAAATATTTTTTTATATGAATGGATGGTTTGTACAAAGTAGAAACTGGAACAAAAAAAGCAATTATAATCTTTGTTTCTTTCATTCATCTATTGTGGACTTGAATCTGTTGGAAAAATTACACTTTTTTTCTGTTAATAGGCAAAGGATAGCCTGCTCATCTAGGTAGTGACAATTGGGAAATCTTTTGCTGACCACTAAAAGCTGAAATTTTCCCTCCTGTTTTGAACAGAGAATTATGTCTTTGAAAATAGCAAGTTGAAGTGCAAATAGCAAGTGTCGTGTTAAAATATCAATGGCTATAGGATAAATCACTGTGAAATATAAGTAGCTTTGAGATTTCAAATGAGAAACATATAATACCAATCAGACAATGATTACACTGAATACACCTGGAAGGTGGCATAATTGCCTGCGTAGAATATTTTTATGTGGTATATTTAATCTAGGCTTGAACCCTGGCTTTGGCATGATGACACTTTCTTTTGCATCTGTGGTAGGGCATGGGTCTTACTATCCCTCTCACATGTATTCCTGACTGTGAAGTTCCCCTCCCGTAGCCTCAGTTTCAAGCTCAGGTATCAGCCAGGCACTGACCCTCAGCACTTTCAGGAACCCTGGTTAGGGATCCTGTAGCTGAGCCTTAGGGGTTTACAGTACAATGCAGGAAGAGCTAAGGGTTAAACAATATAAATGGAATATAAATATAACCACAGTGAATAACAGTGGCTAGCTGTATGTAGGCTGGAGATAAAAAATGCCTATAATATGTACTGTATAACTAATTAGTATTCCAGGCGGAATCTGCAAACAGATTTTGTAAAATGGGAGCACTACATAATTAATAGGTACCCATATCACACTGAAGAGTTGATTCATTGCTAGAAATAGGGGCATTACATCAACCTCTTGTACGCCCTAGGATGTGCTAATCAGAATATTCCAAGTTTCAGTAAGGAAAGTAAGATACAACAGTCTGCACAAATATATTCCTGTGTTACTACCTGTGGAAATGAAGGAGGAGCCAGAGCAAGCTCTTACGTTTTGTCATGCAAAGTACGCATGCAATGTAGGATTCCTGATTTGGTAGGAGTGTATATGCACATATGCACACATGTTAACACATATGCAGGGTTTCTGTGGATTTGCAGAGCAAAGCATGAAGCTGTTGGCTTCCTTATCAGAGCCTGCTGGTTCCGTGCCATAGCTGCAGTGTGACACTGTTACATGATGCACAGTTGCTGTCCCATTTAGAATGGGGCTACTTTCATGCCTATGCCTATGCACACAAGCATGCAAAATAATACTCTTTTTTGATGGGTTATTTTAATTTATAGACAGGGTTTGACTGACCTACTGTTCAGCTCCTTATTCATATATTGGAGGATGGAAACTGCTATTCGTTAATGAGTGACATACAGCAGTACAAATAATAAATTATCATGTATCATTTCATTATAATATACTTGCTAGAACATTAAAAAGTAGCAAGATACTTATTGTACCAAGAAAAAAAAAAACCCAAATGCTCAGTTTTGACCTCACTTGCATGATGGACTTCATAATCATAAATAAGACTGTATTTATTAATTAATTTTATGTTGGCACCTACAAGCCCTAGAAAAATCGGTCGCTGCCATAATTAGGTTACAACCTAAGTTGAAGAGAAAGCACTGCCTGATTTTTGATTTAGACTATTGAAGAGCATTTGGAGTACACGATGCACAATATCTAGCACAAAATAAATCAGGATTAAGACACATCATTCTCCTGGAAGTAGCTATAAGAAGAATAAAAACCATAATATGGTCCATTTTCTTATGGGTGAGTATATAAACTTTTACTGCTAAGTTCATATTCATTCATGACTTCTGCACTTGACTATTGATATCTATCTTGTTGGGACATGATTCTGCTGTCCTTGAACTCAGTGTCAAAACTCCTGTCCACTTTACTAGGACAAAATCAGGTTCTGAGCACTGCTTTTTCCTGCTAACATACAGTCAAAGCTGTAAAAAGTGTTTCTTCAACCTTACTAAACCACAATAATGACCCTTTTTAGTTTTAACATGTGTGCTAATTGTGCTAATTAACTTACTGATTTGAAATTCTGATTGCTGAGCATTGGATAAGTATTGATGAACTAACCATAAGAAATCTTTACAGTTAAAAACAAGTCACAAATAATTCCCTGAGCAATTTTGAATAATGACTGAGAGTGATTCTTCCATGAACTTCCCCCTATTCAACCATATTATGGCTGAATGATTTGTCACATTCTGCTGTTACTGTGTGGGATTAAGTCAAGTGGTATGACAGGTAAAATAAGATCTTAGTTAAAATAGTATTGCTTGAATATTTTTATTAATTAATATATATTATGGAGGTAGAGAATGTTATTAATTGAAATTAAATTTAATTGGAGACTGCTTTCAGTCTCAGTGTTTTTCCTCAGTTCTCTCAGCCTGAAGAGGAACCAGTGGCAGTTTTGTAGAATGGCCACGTAGGTCTTACAAAGTAAGAACAGATTAATTTTGGGGGAGGTTGCTGTCTGAATGCTCTTATCTTCTTCTTTTTTAAAAGAACTTAAAAAGTCACCAGAAATTCCTAGGGGAAGACAGCTTGCAGAACAGAGATAGTGGTGTATTTAAAGGTAAGAGCAGATTCAGAGAAGTATTAAAGCTAACATCACAGATCAAACTCATGAAAACATGGTATTAATGGTCAATCACAGGCTTACCACAGAAACAATGAAGGCCACAGCAAAGAACTGTAGAAGTTAGAGATGAAATGGTATATTAGGCTTTCTAAAGTCAGTTTTTCTGCCAATTCAGGATTGATTCCTGCAGTGCACTTTGTAGTGTTCTGTGCAGTCTGATTTTAAAAGTTTCTAGCAATAGGAATTACATAATTTCTTACTAGCAAGCAATTGTTAACAAACAACTTAAAGTCATTAAAGGCTCAGTAAGTCTCTAGTGACAATAGGATTCATCTCTACTTACTGAGAAGTACTACTGGGCTTGCTCAAGACACGTAAATCCTGTGTTGAATAGATGCAAGTTGTGCAGATGTTGTTGTTTGTGAGCATTGATGGCATATTATGCACTGAATAATACTTAATCTTCAAGGAGCTCTACAGTTTTTTGAAATACAATGTTAATTGTTAGCCTTATAACAGAATCTTGGATTGAATTTGTGATCAGCAGGTAGATTTATATTCTGCTTTATCTGTAGCAAGTGGATAGCTGCTATCTTGGAACAGATTCTGATATTTGGACTGAGGTTCCTGAAAGAGGTATTTACCTATCTGCCACTTGCAGTCACAACAGTGCAAGAAGTGACTAATGTAATCAGAATGAACACCAGATGTTACAAGCTTTCCCAGGCTTCTTGTTCTCGACTTCTTTATCATCTGTCATAGTCACAGAGAGAAGACATTGTTATGGATTAATAGCATCCCACTAAAAACTTATTTT
Source organism: Ciconia boyciana (assembly GCF_034638445.1). Taxonomy (NCBI): domain Eukaryota; kingdom Metazoa; phylum Chordata; class Aves; order Ciconiiformes; family Ciconiidae; genus Ciconia; species Ciconia boyciana. The sequence continues at coordinate 27,724,641 of NC_132934.1, read as the reverse complement.
GTTGTTGAAGGCATCTGTTCTCGTGCTTGAAATGGTTGATGGCAGATGTCTTTCTCCCTTTATCTTCCTCACACAATACTGTTGCCCATGCCAAAATGATAACTTCAGAAATGTGGGGTTCAGTGAACATCTGAAGGAGCACTGTGCAGTAGATAAGTCTGGTGATATGGGAACCTATGAGTCCATTTCACTTGTGCATGAGTACAGCTAGATGACATTCAGTGAAAAGCAGCGCTTCACTCTTGCTGCACTTTTGGATAGATCAAAATAAGTGCAAATCCTTCCCAAATTAGGTGAAATAGTTCAACAGAGAAAAATGGCTGAGAACTGTAAAAGGCTTCAGAGTTTCTGTTTAGCATTGACTAAACCAAATGTTTTGACTTTTCCTTTGACATATGTTAAGATGAAATGCAGCTAAACTTAATTTCAAAGCATTAATTTCAAAACACACTTGTGTGTTTTAGGAATTAATTAAAGAAACAATTAATCTCCATATGCTTTATGAATTATTTCAGGTCAACCTGTGTATCGTATAAATTGAATAAAACACAGTGAATCTTAATAATATTTGAAACATTTCAAATATTTGCAAGTGCAGGGACTTACCTTACTTGTCAGTTCCAATTGTAATTAAAAGAATACTTAAGAAGTCTTTTGCAGCTGACAAAGCATTTGCTAAAACAAAAGTCACAGTACTTTGTAGGATGGTCCAGGCAAATTGGTCAGTGAACAGTGAGACAGAAAAGATAACATATAGTTTGCTGGTCTCCAGAGAACTTAATGAATTATAATGATTTGTCTTCAACAGGATTAACCTGTTTGATTACAAATCACTGTTTTGAGGCATCGGTTTTTGCTCCACTGAGGTTAATATTAAATCTCTGACTTGAATGGGCCAATAATTTACACTAGATTTTGTGGTCAAGAGCAAATTATTTTCAGTTTTCTCCATCTTCCTGCTTTCTCACGTCAATAATTTAGATCTTATCAGGACCAGTGAGATACAGTAAACTGAAATACAGTCTTGTAAAGTATTTGTTCTCTTCTCCTGGAGGAAACACGATTGTAGGAGGGCCTTCAGGTGTAGCTGAAGCAAGCAAGGAGACAATGGAAACATCCTATGTTTTATTTCTGATTAAAAAATCCTCAAACCCATAGTTTTCAAACACCTGCCAATAGGACTTCAAGGCATTCATTCTATCGAAGCCAAATCTGTAATTCAGATGCGTAAAGAAAGATGGAGATTCATCTCTCAAGGTACCCAAGTTTTAAGGGATTTAAAACCCTTAAAACTTGGTGCTGTCTTATGTCTATTAGATGTTGATTAGTATCATGTAAAAGGTGATAATTAAAATGAAGAACTCTGACACTTGTATCTTCCTTTTGAAGATAATTCTGATGTTAAAGCATTCACTTCTGTTGATTTTTTTTTCTCAAGATAAATATGTATACTAGTTGAAACAGACAGTGCTTCCTCATACAGAAGCTGATGAAGTATGGGCTGGATGAGCAGACAACAGGGTGGACTGAAAACTGGCTGAATGACTGGACCCAGAGGGTGGCAATCAGTGGTGTAACATCTAGTTGGAGGCCAATAACTACTGGTGTACCCCAGGGGTCAATACCGGGTCCAATCTGTTCAACATCTTCATTGATGATCTGGATGATGGGGCAGAGTGTACCCTCATCATGTATACTGATGACCGAAAACTGGGAGGAGTGGCTGATACAGCAGAGGGTTGTGCTGCCATCCAGAGGGACCTCAGCAGCCTGGAGAAATGGGCTGACAGGTACCTCATGAAGTTCAACAAAGGGAAGTACAAAGTTCTGCACTTGGGGAGGAACAACCCCAGGCACCAGTACCTGCTGGAAAGCAGCTTTACAGAAAATGGCCTGGGAGTCCTGGTGGACACCAAATTGACCATGAGCCAGGAATGTGCTCTGTGGCAAAGAAGGAATGTGGTATCCTGGGCTGCCTTAGACAAAGTATTGCCAGCAGGTCAAGGGAGATGATGCTTCCCCTCTACTCAGCACTGATGAGGCCACACCTGGAGTGCTGTGTCCAGTTCTGGGCTCCTCAGTACAAGAGAGATGTGGAGCTACTGGAGAGAGTCCAACAAAGGGCCACTAAGATGATGAAGGGACTGGAGCATCTCAGCTTTGAGGAAAGGCTGAGAGAGCTGGAACTATTGAGCCTGGAGAAGAGAAGTCTTGGGGGGATCTTATCAATATGTACAAATATCTGAAGGGAGGGTGCAAAGAGGTCGGGGCCTGGCTCTTTTCAGTGGTGCTCAGTGACAGGTCAAGAGGCAATGGGCACAAACTGAAACGCAGGGGGTTCCCGCTGAACATCAGGAAACACTTTTTTTTTACTGTAAGGGTGACCAAGCACTGGCACAGGTTGCCCAAGGAGGTTGTGGAGTCTCCCTCCTTGGGGATATTCAAAAGCTGTCTGGACAACCGGCTCTAGGTGACCCTGCTGGAGCAGGGGGTTGGACCAGATGACCTCCAGAGGTGCATTCCAACCTCAGCCATTCTGTGATTCTGTGTTTCTGTACTGACACTTCTTTTAACTCATGACTGGAAAAAAAATAGATGATCCTGAAAATCTCATTATGTGTCTTTTTTTTCTTCCTTTTAAAAGAAATGAATTCATGCCCACTTTTGAGAATTTGTATTAAACATTTATAAAGTCCTGATTCACAAAATAAAATAAAAGACAATAACATTGTTCATTCCTTCTTGATTTATTTATTTGTGGGAGAAAAATTTGTCTTTTGCTGCTTACTTGTCTACATGTTCCTCACCCTCAATAAATACAGACCTCAAACTATTTCCAAAGGGAGCAACACAATAATTGATGCATTCTTCTAGTGTGGCAAGCAGTGGGAGCAGCTCACATATGCACAATTGAAGAATTAGGTAGAAAAATGTTATGTCAGACTCATTTATATTTATTGCCGGTTTTGGTCCTGAATGCATGTGGAACATTGGTTCCCAATATCTTGTTGCTACAAGCAGGGAAAAACAGCTGTATGTCGAAGTATAGGTAACAGACAAACGCAATTAAGACAATACAGAGGTTACTACTTTCACTACTTGGCCCAAAACCCAAAACATGAATTTATACACGTTTTTCTCCACTGTTATACCACTGATAACGTTTAGTAGGATAAAATAGACCGAAAATGCATGGTAGGAAAAAGATTCAGGTGAAAAGAGATGGGAGGCAAAAGAAGGTACATAAAGGGAGATGAACAGAAAAGTGTGTGGTGGCTACAGGCATCGTCCAAGGCAATGGAGGCGTTGTGTTTCATATTATAGAATCATAGAATCATTAAGGTTGGAAAAGACCTCTAAGATCATTTAGTCCAACCGTCAACCCAACACCTCCATGCCTACTAAATCATGTCCTGAAGTGCCACGTCTACACTTTTTTGGAACTCCTCCAGAGATGGTCACTCAACCACCTCTCTGGGCAGCCTGTTCCAATGCTTGACCACCCCTTCAGTAAAGAAATTTTTCCTAATATCTAATCTAAACCTCTCCTGATGCAACTTGAGGCCATTTCCTCTTGCCCTATCGCTACTTACTTGGGAGAAGAGACCGACACCCACCTCACTACAACCTCCTTTCAGGTAGTTGTAGAGAGCAATAAGGTCTCCCCTGAGCCTCCGCTTCTCCAGAATAAACAATCCCAGTTCCCTCAGCCGGTCCTCATAAGACTTGTGCTCCAGACCCTTCACCAGCTTCGTTGCCCTTCTCTGGACACGCTCCAGCAACTCAATGTGCTTCTTGTAGTGAGGGGCCCAAAACTGAACACAGTATTCAAGGTGCGGCCTCAACAGTGCCAAGTACAAGGGCACATTCACTACCCTACTCCTACTGGCCACACTATTTCTGATACAAGCCAGGATGCTGTTGGCTTTCTTGGCCACCTGGGCACACTGCTGCCTCATGTTCAGCCAGCTGTCAACCAACACTCCCCGGTCCTTTTCCACTGGGCAGCTTTCCAGCAACTCTTCCCCAAGGCTGTTGTGTTGCATGGGGTTGTTGTGATCAAAGTGCAGGACCTGGCACTTGGCCTTGTTAAACCTCATACAATTGACCTTGGCCCATCGATCCAGCCTGTCCAGATCCCTCTGCAGAGCCTTCCTACCCTCAAGCAGATCAACACTCCTGCCCGATTTGGTGTCATCTGCAAACTTACTGAGGGTGCACTCAATCCCCTCATCCAGATCATTCATAAAGACATTAAACAAGACTGGCCCCAAAACTGAGCCCTGGGGAACACCACTTGTGACCGGCCGCCAACTGGATTTAATTCTGTTCACCACAACTCTCTGGGCTTGGCCATCCAGCCAGTTTTTTACCCAGTGAAGAGTACACCTGCCTAAGCCATGAGCCGCCAGCTTCTCTAGGAGAATGGTGTGGGAGACAGTGTCAAAGACTTTACTAAGGTCCAGGTAGATAAACATCTACAGCTTTTCCCTCATCTACTAGGTGGGTCACCTGGTCGTAGAAGAAGATCAGGTTGGTCAAGCAGGACCTGCCTTTCATGAACCTATGCTGACTGGGCCTGATCCCCTGGTTGGCCTGCACATGCCTGTTGAGCGCACTCAAGATGAACTGCTCCATAATTTTCCCTGGTACCAAGGTCAGGCTGACAGGCCTGTAGTTCCCCGCATCCTCCTTCTGGCTCTTCTTGTAGATGGGTGTCACATTGGCAAGCCTCCAGTCATCTGGGACCTCCCCTGTTAACCAGGACTGCTGATAAATGATGGAGAGTGGCTTGGCAAGCTTCTCTGCCAGCTCCCTCAGTACTCTCAGGTGGATCCCATCTGTCCCCATAGACTTGTGAGTGTCCAGGTGGTGTAGCAGGTTGTTAACTGCTTCCTCCTTGATTATGAGGGATTTATTCTGCTCTCTGTTCCTGTCTTCCAGCTCAGGGGGCTGAATTCCCTGGGGATAACTGGCCTGACTATTAAAGACTGAGGCAAAGAAGGCATTAAGTACCTCAGCATTTTCCTCATCCTTGGTGGCAATGTTCTCCCCCGCATCCAATAAAGGAGGAAGATTCTCCTTGGCTCTCTTTTTGTTGTTAATGTATTTGTAAAAACACTTTTTGTTATCTCTTACAACAGTAGCCAGATTGAGTTCTAGCTGGGGTTTTGCCTTTCTAATTTTCTCTCTGCATGACTTGACGAGATCCCTGTACTCTTCTTGAGTTGCCTGCTTGCCTCCCTTCTTCCAAAAGTGGTAAACTCTGCTTTTTTTCCTGAGTCCCAGCAAAAGCTCCCTGTTCAGCCAGGCTGGTCGTCTTCCCCGCTGGTTTGTCTTATGGCACATGGGGACAGCCTGCTCCTGTGCCTTTAAGACTTCCTTCTTGAAGAATGCCCAGGCTTCCTGGATCCCTTTGCCCTTCAGGACTGTCTCCCAAGGGACTCTCTCAACCAGTGTCCTGAGCAGGTCAAAGTCTGCCCTCCAGTTGCTCACCCCACTCCTTACTTCGCCACGAATCGAGAACTCTATCATATCATGGTCGCTAAGCCCAAGACGGCCTCCAACCACCACATCTCCCACCAGTCCTTCTCTGTTTGTAAAGAGCAGGTCAAGCGAGGCACCTCCCCAGTAGGCTCACTTACCAGCTGTGTCAGGAAGTTATCTTCCACACATTCCAGGAACCTCCTAGACTGTTTCCTCTCTGCTGTGTTGTATTTCCAGCAGACATCCGGTAAGTTGAAGTCCCCCACAAGAACAAGGACTACCCATTGTGAGACTTTTGCCAGCTGCTTATAGAATACTTCATCTGCCTCTTCATCCTGGTTGGGTGGTCTATAACAGACACCTAGCAGGATATCTGCCTTGTTTGTTTTCCCCCTCATCCTTAGCCATAAGCACTTGACCTTATCATCATAATTGACAAGTTCTACACAATTGAAACACTCCCCAACATACAGAGACACCCCACCACCTCTCCTTCCTTGCCTATCCCTTCTGAAGAGCTTGTAGCCATCCATTGCAGCACTCCAGTCATGAGAGTCATCCCACCACATTTCTGTGATGGCGACTAAGTCATAGCTATCCTGCTGCACAATGGCTTCCTCCCTCCTGTTTGTTGCCCATTCTGCTTGCATTGGTGTAGATGCACTTGAGCTGGGATACCGATTTCACTCCCAACATTGGCATGCCACCCTTAGGCTCCTCTGTAGAGAGCCTGGTTACATCCCCTTTCCCCTTCAAACCTAGTTTAAAGCCCTCTCGATGAGCCCTGCCAACTCATGGGCGAGAATCCTTTTCCCCCTTTGAGACAGCTGAACTCCATCCATCGCCAGCAGGCCCAGTGCTGTGTAAACATCCCTATGGTCAAAAAACCCAAAATTCTGCCGATGGCACCAGTCTCTCAGCCACGTGTTGAGCAGGTGAGTTTCCCTGTTCCTTTCAGTATTCTTCCCTGCCACTGATGGGATTGAGGAAAACACTACCTGTGCTCCTGATCCCTCAACCAATCACCCCAGTGCCCTGAAGTCCCTTTTGATCACTTTTGGACTTCCCCCCACAACCTCCTCATAGCCAACCTGCATAACCAATAGCGGGTAATAATCAGAGGACCGTACCAGACCAGGGAGTTTCCTAGTAAAGTGTCTAACCTGGGCCTCAGGGAGGCGGCAGGCTTCCCTGTGGGATGGGTCTGGTCGGCATATTGGGCCCTCTGTTACCCTCAGAAGGGAATCGCCTATGACAATTACCCTCATTTTCTTAACAGAGGCAGTCGTAATATGTGGGGCTGGCTGGCTTACCCTAGGCAACCCCCTAGATGAACCTTCACTTATATCCTCATTTGCCTGGCCCTCGAGTTCCAGAGCCCCATATCTGTTGTGTAAGGGCAACTGGGAAGGTGAGGGAGGCTGGGGAGTCTGCCTGCTGCCCCGAGCAGGGACCTGTTTCCATCCCCCCCTGTCTCCTAGGTCCCCTCCTTCTGCTTGGTGGCAAGAGGGTAGGGGATCCTCTGCTTCTTGTCATCCTCCATCTGCTGCCTTGGCCTCAGGGGTGGTAGGGTGTGGCTCCACCAATCTATCTCCCTCTCACACTCCCTGATGCTCCTTAACCTTTCCACTTCCTCTTTCAGCTCTGCCACCGGGCTGAGCAGATAATCCACCTGCTCACACCGAAAACAGTCATTGTCTCTGCTGCCCTCCGGTATGAGTGACAGGCTCAGGCACTCCCTGCAGCCGGAGACCTGGACAGCTGTATGTTTGCATGGGAGCTCCTATTCTTTGACATAGGTAGAGAAGTGAGCACAACAGTCATGATGGCAGAATGGGGCTTCAGGGTGGTTTTCAAGGTATTCTGGGCAATAAGAGATGATACTCTTTCAGAGTGCAGGTTCCAAGGTTTTGAGCCATTGAACATAGCATCCAGTGTGTTGAGTTGCTCTCTGAAATCACGGAGATGGTGTGCAGACCTCCGAGCAGATGACATATGTCTGTAGGAATTTGTACTAGTCAGAATTTGAACTGCACACTATAGGACCTGAAACTTTAAAGTGGTCTTTGGTTGAAGTCTTCTTTGGTTTAGTCAGGAGCTAATGTAAAAGAACAGGTGAGTCCTGAAAACCTTACACTGGAGAAAATAATGAAGCTTTCCGGGCACTTGGAGGTCATGAAAATCAACATTGGTCACCACTGCTGTTTGTGAATCTACTTTAGCTGTGGATTTGACTCAACCCTGCGACAACAAATTCTTTTACTTGCACAAGCCTTGTAAACATTCCAGTTTAACTTGTTAGAGTTAGATCCACTTTTGTCCAGCTAGGCTTTTGGATGAATAAACCAGAAAATCTGACTTGAAGAAAGGTGTGTGGAGCTGAGTATTCTTGAATTTGGATAACTGTGTAGCCTTGAACCTCCCAGTTTCTTCTTTGTGTCTTTTCTTTCACACTGAAATGAAATGAAACCTGTGAAATATTTCTGTACAGAGGTCCTTGGACAAATTAACTATGCCGAGTCCTGATATTTGTATTGCCAGTGGGCATGTCTACTCCTTACCCACACATCTGCAATAAACATACAAGATTCATGTAAATGCATTTTTGGAGGAGATTCTACAGAAACTGATTTTTAAGACTGTAGTAACTTGTTCTAGTCTCTGGACTATGCAGCCCATACACTATTAAACTGCAGTCTTTGCTTTGATTTACTGTGTCAAATGCAAGTTACAAAAGAGAAAAGATATCCTCTTGCTTTCTTTGTTTCCCCCCTGCCAAATAAAAACGTATTTTCTTACTTGATAAGATTTAATTACTAGAATGCATAAGTGAATATAATTTACAACCAAAGGAAGACTAAAAAAGAGGAAAAATATAGTTAAGAAAAAGGAAAATCTCCATAAATACAATCTTTGTGTCTTGATGGCATTTCTAGGTCTGTTCTTCAGAATACATAGAATAGTCCCTGGCAATTTACTGTGTAATGATTACAGTGACATTTTCTGCATATTTGGGCTAAATGGTATAGAAAATTATGATGTAGTCCTCACTTTGAGACTGGATTATTCAGTGCGTCAGTCATGCTCTTTATTGGTTAGTCATTTGTTCCATACTGTGTGTGGAAGAGAAGAAGAGAACCTGGGTTTTTTGTTTGTTTGTTTGTTTTTCTTGTTGTTGTTAGCTCATGTGTACTAGTGACATCAAGAAATAATCCTTGGATTGGATTCTAACTCTGCCTTATATGTTTTTTTCATTTCAGTTGAAGTTGTCATGGTGTCTGTCTTTAAATGCATCATCATCTTTCTTCTCTTTCTTTTTGAACTCCTTGCTGCAGACTGTTACTTTGTCAGTGGGGTTAATTACCTCTTCCCCTGGTTAAGATCCTTCCATTTTGTTATAGTTCTCTTTCCCTGTTCTGTTTTATGGCTCTCCTGATATTACATTCCTTAGTCTGAACATGTATTAAAGATATGTTGCCTGTGTTTCAACATTTAGTCTCCCTCTCCTTTTTCTCAGTTATTTGTTTTAACTTAACATGGTTTATATTTTACACATGAGCAATTAAGCATGTAAAACAATTAAATTATTGCCTCCAATAGCATTTTGTATTAATTTATGGTTTCTACTTGGCCTGGTTAGCTAGGTATCTTCATGAATTTGGAAAACTTACTGTTTTGGGGAAGATTTTGCTTCATGGTTTGCCATCACTCTCCCTGGTTTAGAATATATTAGACTGTATAATTTCTACCATTTTATTCATTATTTTGCTAAAGCTGCTTTGAAAGTGAAATGATTCTGTTGCAAAATCTCTTCCCTTGTGTGTGATATATCTGGGTGCATGGCAAAGATAAGGAGAATACAACTGTTCTGTGCCAGTGTGATTTAATGATGGATATCAAGAAGACGTTGCACAAAATGGCAGAACAAGGACTCATTGCTAAGAATTAGTATAAAGCAAAGTACTACAGCTAACATGGAAAAGAAGGATTTGAGTGAGTACAAACTGTTTTTGACTAAACAGCACAATGCTAAACCATTAACGGGAAGTGTCGTTCTGGGATATGCTAATGCAAGTTTTGTATTGAGGGTGTGGCACTAATCATTCTGCTAAGTTGGCAGTAGTAAGGTTTCAGCTAGAGTTTGGTGGCCAGTACTGGGTATTTCATGCTAAGGCAGATGCTGGTAAATTGGAGAGAGCATGTAAGAGAGTAATAAAAATAATCAGAAGTTTAAAAAATATGATTTAGGATGAAAGGCTGAACATTTGAATTGTATTATTCTAGAAGACAAATAGTGGGGGTAAAAAGCTATTGAAAAAAAGGAACTAGAGAGTGATCTGTTACTCTGCATGTCCATCGTGTATAAGAACTTAATTGCCTTACTTTTCTCTAAGGGAGGGTTGAGATTAGGGGTCAGTTTCTAGTTATGAGGATTCCTCAGGAACAAGCTACCAAGGCATGGGATGTGATTCCCACTAAGGGACATCTCTGAGAACAAATTAGATCAATATCTCTTAAGAATGGTGTAGATATGTTTCATCTTGACTTGGTGTGAAGGGTTAAAGCTGATGATCTAAGATCTTATGCCTAAGGAATCTTAGCTGCTATTGATAATGTTTCACCTATATATTTCTACAACTAACTAAAAATCCAAGAAGGCAAAGTAATAAGGCAGATCCTATTACTTTACTTTGGAGTATACAGGTTAGGTATCGAAGACTAAATTAGCTATCTTTGGCTTCTAGACATTATGGAGAAAGAAACAGCTGCACAATGGGCTTCATTTGAGCTATCCTAGACCTTTTACAACGGGGTGAACTGTTCTCTGTTCTGCCTCTTTCCTCTGACTCTGAAGAGACCCCTAGGTGATGAGATTATATGTATGTATTTAGCTTTTATATGCCCAAATGAAGTGAGAGGACTCTCAGCCCAGCACTTCGGATTCTGAGGTTCTTAGTGTGCAGCTTGCTTTCTTGCACAAGGATGTGATTTGCCAAAGTGATTTAGGGCATATCTTCACAGATGGATACAGATAGTTTTCCAGCTGGTTCCAGCCCAGCTAGGCATTAGCAAGAATCTGTCTGGATGGTTGCTAATTATGTGTTCATGCATGGCTGGGCTGGCATTGCTCTCTCCCACCGCTCAGCAGGACATGGTGAGTTGGATTCAGACCACACAAATATACTTACATGGCACCTTGGGCACAGGTGGCTGCTAGCTGGAAGGCAGCTCTCAAGAAGGGCAAGGAGGAGAATCTATGGGCCAGTCACTTCACTCCCTGGGACAGTGATGGAGCACATCCTCCTGGAAGCCATTTCCGAATGCGAGGGACAAGAAGATGATTGGGAGCAGTCAGTGTGCATTTATGTAGAGAAAGTCATGCTTAACCAACATGGTAGCCTTCTTTGATGAGAAGAATTCCTTGGTGGATGAGGGAAGAGCAGTGGATGTTTTTAAGCCTGACTTTAGCAAGGCTTTCAGCACTGTCTCCCATAACTGATAAAGTACAGTATAAGCGTATGGTGATGTGGCTTGAAAACGACCTGAACTGCTGTGCTCAGAGTGTTGTGATCAGTGGCCTGAAGTCCAGGTGGAGGCCAGTCACTGCTGATATATTCCAGAGGTAGATACCAGGGCCGATAGAGTTTAACACCTTCATTAATGACCTGGATGATGGGACAGAGTGCATCCTCGGCAAGTTTGCAGAGGGACTGGTTGACCACAGATGGCTGTGCTGCCATTCAGAAAAACATTGACATCCTGGAGAAAGAGGAAAACAAGAACTTAATGAAATACAGAAAAGGGATATGCTAAGTCCTGCACTTGGGGACAAATAATCCCATGCACTGCTATACCCTGCAGGTTGATCAGCTGGAAAGGAGCTTGGCAGGAAAAGAACTGTGGGTCCTGGTGGAAAAGAAATTGAACTTGAGCCAACAATGCGCCTTTGAAGCAAGGAAGGATAACAGCCTCTCCAGGGGTACATCAGGAACAGCATTGCATCACCTGCAGGTCGAGGGTGTGATCCTTCTCCTCTCCTCAGCACTGGGGAGGCCACATTTGGAGTGCTCGGTCTCGTCCTGGACTCTCCAATACAGAGGGATATGGACATACTGGAGCGAGTTGAGCAAAGGGCCATGAAGATGCTGAAGGGTTTGGAGCATGTTAACTATGTGGAGAGGCTGAGAGAGCTGGGACTGTTCAGCCTGGAGAAGAGAAGGCTCAGATGCATCTTATTCATGTGTATAGATACCAGGTAAAGAGCAGTAAAGAAGACAGAGCCAGAAAAGAGGCAATGGGCACAAACTGAAACACAGGAGGTTCTCTCTGACCATCAGGAAATAAATTTTTTTACTGAGAGGGTAACCAAACACTGAACAGGTTGCCCAGAGAGGTGGTGGAGTCTTTATCCTTGGAGATATTAAAAGTTCATCTGGACATGGTCCTAGGCAACCTGCTCTTGGTGGCCCTGCTTTGAACATGGGGATTGGGCTAGATGATCCCCAGAGGTGCCTTCCAGCTTAGCCCATTCTGTGATCTTGTGATCAAACAACTGCTGACACACAGTAGTGTAAGTAACCAAGGTCTCGCTATGGAAAGGATTTAGTGCTCTACTGCTCAGCATTGTCACTGCTTACTTTTGTTTGAACTGAAGTATGAACTTCTGTTAAACTTGCACAGGGCTGTTTTGCAATGAGACCTTCCTATATACGTGAATGAGAAAGCCCTGCTTTCTTGCAGGGTGTTGTATTTATGAGACAGCAAAAAAATCCTTTTTATATCAGTAGAGAGAAGATTTGCATAATGAGGCCTAAGTCTGAAGATTTGCTTGGGAAATTTTCTCACTCAATTTAAGCAGAGATCAATTTGTGTTAGACTGAACGAAAGCTGATGCATGATGCTATAGTTTGGCTTCTGGTTACTCATTACTGCTTATGAGGACCTGTCTAATATTTAAAATTTAAACACTGACTGAAGTAAATTTTAAAATTCTTGCACTACCTGGACTCTTTATCCCAATAAATAAAGCTATATAGGAGCAATTTAAATTTTCCAAGGATAAAAGATTATTCTTAAATTGGGAGTGCTAACAATTCTATCATATTGTGTAAATGCAAATAGTAATAGTTAAGAAGGTGTGGGGATTATTTTCTAACAGAAAATATACAAAGGTTAATGCTGCTCTAACACTCATTATTTGAATTCATGAACTAATGCCCTGAGATAGAGTGGTGGCACATATGCACTCCTGCTTCTGCTGCTGTGAAACTGAACACAGTGAATATTAAAGTGCAGTCTGGGAGATAATAATTCCTAGTAGCTAATCTTTTTGCCTTTTTCTTATGGAGTAATCAATAAATAAAGTGGCTACTTACATGTACCAATTTCTTAATTTTTCTAGGGCCACCTCCTCTGATCCACACAATTTTCACCCACAGTATTCTTTTATCTAAGATCATTTGTATCAAACACCAGACTGTGCTATTGCTTTGTGTGTGATATGTGTGTGATATAATATATGTGACCTGGAGTCACATATATTTTTTATAATGGGGAGACTGATCATATAAAATTTTTCTCTTTCAAAGAATTTACTTAGTCTTGTTTTAATGTTTGCATGCAGATGTGTGAGCGTGGCTAGCCAACTACATTGTAGGCACAATTTTTATGTAATCTGCATGGATGTCCTCAAAATAATTGATTTTGTAAAAGGGGAGAAAAAAAATATCCAGGGACTCAGCTGGTGCTCAAAGGCCTTCTTCTCCTGCAGCCAGCTCTTGCTGCCAGGTGTGCTGTTGGACCTTTGGAGTGACCCAGCCTGACTTGCTGTGTTAGTGACTGCCAGAGGCAATGTCTGCACTCCAGTGGCTTCATTCCAGTATAAGCTGTAAAACAAAACGGTCCCAGAATTTCACTACCATGAATTATAAGCAAGAGTTCACTACCTGGTGGGTCTAATCTGGCTTGCTCCTGAGTCGTTCAAGAAGCCTTCTGGAGTTATGTTTTGAAGGGAAAGAAGCATTATAAAGTAAAGTAATGCAATTCAAAATCAAGTCTGCAAGTTTTGAGTGCCATTTCCTAATCAGATACCAATTAGATATAGGCAGCTATCCCTTCTGCCCTGCTACTGTGTATTTTAATAGTTCAGTAATGCTTGACTAACATTTGCCTGAAGTTTTCTATCAGATGTAGTTTTTCTTTCTTTATTTATTTAGAAAACACATGGATAACTCAGCTACAAACCTCTTCATGGTCTTAAGAGCTTCAGAGTGGTAGGCTGTCCTCAGTGCCCATAGAATGAACTTCTGGTGATGAGGAGCTGAGATGAGGAGCAATATGAATTTCCTAAGTCAGTATGTGTTTTGCCAAAAGCTTCTCTCTAGCAGTCTCTTGAGGCTACGGATGTGAAACAGCTATTAAATCATGCTACTTTCCACAGTGGTTTCAACTTTATGTTTTCTTTTGCCAGATGCTGGAACTACAGGTTCTGTGCAGTGTCTTCTGTGCTCTTCTTTGAAAATCTGTTTTTTATGTACAAAGCTTTGCTTTTTAGAAATATTATTGAGGCAGTGGCATATTGATACATCTAAGAAGTGGACTTCTCTGATTTATCTGTATCCAGTTCTTTTAGTTTTCTCTATAAATTTATTTTAGATTTTTTGAATGTCGTTGTGACTGTGAAATTCTCTTCAGGTTTGATTTTTGGTTTCTAGTGTACTTCAGTTTGCTGAAGACTTCCGGGTTTTATATTAATATAGAAAATGATGAAGGTGTTCCCCAAGGAATACAAGTCTTCACAGTTTTCCTACTGTGATTTAGGCTTTCACCAATGCTGATAGCTTTGCTGGTTTAGCAGACTAGTACATGAATAAAATTAATTTATTTTTCAAATGCACTACACCCTTGAATTTAACACTAGTGATAATAACTTAAATTGATTCTCTGGCTTGTAAATGTACAGCCGGTGAACTGCCTTGGTTAACAAGTAGGTACATCAGATGAATGTCCCACAAAGATTTTGTTATTTGTCCCTAAAAATATGATAACATCATATATGTTTAAAAAAATTCACCTTAGAAATAGTTTTATATTGACAATCACATAACTTTATTATAAGTATCTACTGGGTAACATAGAGCAAACTGCAAGATTTTAAAAGCCTATGGACCAGTAAGAAGCAAAGATGAACTACATTCGAAAGTTTACTGCAGGTGCAGGTGCCTTGTGGTAACATGAAATGGGCTGTAAGAAAATTCACAAACATTGCTTTGATTTTGATGGAGTAACTGGGATATTTTATTGGTTTTAGATCATTAGCTAAATGTGTTTGTTTCAGTGGGTGGTTATCATAAAAAACTCCATCCATATTTTTTGTTTTAACTTAAGAACTGTGACTTGTCATTTGCCTGGAGGGCAATCATAATATGCAGTCATATTCTGCAAGCTCATCAGCATGTACTTAGAAGGTTTCTTTTCCATGCCCATTAAGAAACTGGTTGTTTAAATCTAGATTATATTTTCCTTTCTATGCCATGCCTCCTTTTTTGGTGGATTTCTGGGGCTGAAGAATTTTTTCCCTCCTTCAAAAGAATCTTCCTTGCTTGCTCCTGGGATCATCTGCAACCTCTTTACTGGTTTCCTTTGAAGCAACACTATAGGGCCATGGCCAGAGGCCCTAAAACAGCAGGCTCCTGAGTCCATCTCTCATCTCAGCTCCTTCGTTTCCTTTCCTTGCCTGCTTCATGCTGCTCAAAGCTGCCCTCACATCTTCTCCCAGTTAGCCACATCTTCCAGCACCTTTGTATGAAATCCTTTTATCCAGGCTTTTGCACTTTCCCCATTCTGCGAATGGTCCATAATTTCTGAAAGGATTTCCCACTTTTCTCACCCCTTACTAAATCACAGAGCTAAAGAGTAGACACCTCTTGTACATTCATGCTTTTTTTTTTGACACTTCTGCCCTTTCTGTTTGTATTGTCTACTTGGATTGTAAAGGTCTTCTGGGAAATGGCTGTATCTTATGCCTGCCTTTAAAATGCTTAACTTATTGCTGAAAATATAACAATAATAATATGTTGACTGAAACTGGATGAAACAATTTAAACAGAACTGTTTTCTATCAAAAAGGTAATTTTATCAAAATTGAAATGTTTCCCAGGAAGGTACTGATTTTGATGACATATTTCAAAAAGGGAAGTAAAGTCTACACATTCTATCAGTGTTCAAATATTATATTTCGCTTATGTCATTTGTATTCATCTTCTTGTGACTTTTTGATGCAAACAGGCATTATTAAGTTAAAATACTAATTTGTAAATTTAAAGTACCTGTGTCCACTTGCAAATGCTACAGATTATACTTAGGATTTCACTGTGCTGATGTTCTACTTCTCTGCTCACTTTGGCACCATGTCACTTGTGGGCTAAGGGTGATGCACCCCTGCTCCATTACTTCAATGGACATGTCTGTCCTGCCACCACGAAAAAGTGTTTGTGCCCCTTCACGCAATGGACTTGTAGCAGCCCTGAGATGGAAGTGTTCGTGGGTGTTGGGTTTTGCAGTCAGAAGTGGCTTTCATTTTGATCATATGAATGGGGACCACAGGATGGCAGGCTTCAGGAAGCAAGTGCTGGGCTATGAGAATAATTTATTCAGACTTATGGTCTGCTTTCTGCCTGCATCTGAAGGACCCTGGGGAAAGAGTCTTCTAGCTGGTAGGCTGCAAGCTGAATGAGTTATTCAGGCAATATTGTAGATGTTGCCCATAAACCATAGGTTGGCTACCTCACCCTTAATCTTACAACATTACAGCAAAGAAAATTAAATGAACCAAAATGCCACAAAAGAAATGAAGACTTTTAACACTATGAGATGTCCTTCAGAATGTCCTTTCTGTGGGAAATATCCACATGTGTCTCCTTGGAGAGATTCAGACTGAAGTTTATATCATTGATTAATAGGATTTCTGGTGGACCCCAGTTCTCTGTGATGGAGACCCCAGTTCTTGGTAATCTCTTGTGATGGAGTCAGCGGCCTGGGAACTGACAGGAAAACCTTTGCTGACAGCATTTTGCTCTCTTGAGCTAAAATGAAATTCTTCATGACAGCTAACAGCAGAGGCTCATTTGATTTTCTTTGTCTTGGAGGAGTGGGCCAGATCACTTCTCTCCCCCTTCTCCAAGAGACATTCAGAGCCGTAGAAACAACATAGCAGTCTCCTTCACAACAGCGAGTGCAAAAGTACAAAATCGTGTTTGTTTCAGAGGGGAGGAGGCAATATTTTCTTTCCTCTTTTAGCAGCAGTAGTAGCGCAGTGTGTCTCCCAAGACCTTTGCTGTACGTGATTCAGGGGATCTTCTTCTCCTGTTACATAAATAATCCTCCCCATAAATGAACCTGAGATATTTTCCTCTCAAAATTTACGCTCTCTTAACAGGGAGACAATTCTTCCTTCTCAGAGTTTTGTTCTCTTTCACTGCCACAGGAGGGTTCTGCTTCTTTTTTAAAAAAGTTCCTATTTAATTACATCTCTTAAGAGGCTGGGCTCTGATTTGTTGTCTGTAGCACCTTCAATCTGTTGACTGTTCCTTGTCTTATAATTAGATTATGCCTACTTTGGGCGGGCCCATCATTTTTATGGTTTGTATAGTGCCTTCTATGATGAGGTCCTGGTCCATGATTAGACCTACTAGATCCTACAATAGCAATAATAGTAATAAGACGCTTTTACTCCCACTGGCTGCAGTTCTGTTTAATGCAGTGTGTCATTGTGAAATCTCCTGATAACTCCCAGAGCAGCCGCAGAGTTGTTGGGGCAGCTCTGGCACTCTTAATTGCTGTTTGTGAAAGCTTGTGGCTTTCTGATGCCTGCAGCCAGGGCCAGCAGCAAATGTGACTTAACCTGGCAGCTAATTAAAAGGCAGTACTTCAGCATGGTACGGAGGAGTGGACTCATTACCTCTTAACCCAGGTTTTGAATAATACTCGCTAAACCCAGGCAGATACAAACACAACCACAATGTTATTTTGATATTGTTACCATTCTTGCGTGAATTATTTGCTGAAATTGGTGGGAGCAATTTGAGTAGGTACAAAAGGCCACCAGATGTCAGTATGACCTTCTGCAATGTAGTGTGGTATAATTAACTCACTTTTTATCAGGCAGAATCAGGAGTTTTTAATCTATTTTTTAAAGAAAAGTTCTATTTTCAGTCAATTATGAAATGCCTCCTCCAACTTCCAGTGAGTCTTTCAGTTATTACAAAGGGAGGGCAAGAATAAATGCTGGAGAAATTCTGTGCATTTTACACTGGACTTTTGCAGAAAACAGACTGGCTGGTAGGGTGGTAAGAAGCACAAACATTTTGCACAAAATAGAAAGCTGAATGCAGTTCTCTGAACTGCAGAGAGTGGTCCACCTTTCTTCATCTACCCACCTTAGGTGTGCTACATCACAGCAGTGCTGGGGCAGGGGAAGGTGGCCTACCATTTTTAGCCCCTGGTAAAACCACTGCTGGCCAGGATCAAATCACAAGAATGGCTGGACTCACAAAAGATTTTAAATTTTTTTAAATTATACTTTTTTTTTCTCAATACTTCCTCTTTTTATTGATTTCCAAGCCAGATGTCTGTGTTTGGCTACACCTAGGTTACCTGGCCCTGGAGACCTTCCTAGGTCTGGGTCTGAGTGTTCATCTGGCCATTATCTTTTGGAATGAGACCTGGACATGTGCCCTTTTTGCCCCTGTGCACGCTATTTCTCATTTCAGGGAAACCTTGCTTCACAGCCCTGGTGGCAACTGCAGTGCAATCCCTAGGTCCTCCAGTTTGGTGGGTTTGGGGAGCAGGAATGCAGAGGGTGCCTTGACATATTCAGGAGTCCAGCCAGGAAACCAACCTCTTTGAAAACAAAAAGTTTGGAAAAAATATGTAATTTTTTTCTCCATTTGAAACTGAAACCAGAAATTGTTTCATTCATTTGTATTCAATTCAGAGTGCTTGGCTGTGCTTTGAGGGTAAAAAAAAAAAGAAAAGAGCTTCATGGTAAAATTATGAGAGTTCACAACACTGCTAATGTTCTAATACCTAAGCAGATGTGACAAGATTATATTTCCATGGTCTTTTGTTGTTCCAGTCAGGATGTTAAAAGTAGCATACTTTCTGTCACTTGCCTATCCATTGCATGTTTCCATCTGGAAATGCTTAATCAGTGAACAAATAGGTGTCCTAAGCATGTTGCATACAGGAGAGGTATGTGCTAAAATCCTTTAAGCGTATTGGAATAAGGTGTTTTTATGGCGAGAAGCTTTAATTTTAATGAAACCATTGACCTTTGCAGTCTAGAACAATGGATTAACCACTTATTAAGACAAATATGACTGATGAATTCATGTTCTATGAAATATGTATATATACTACTCTAGTGATAGATAACTGTAGGGTCACATAGGGAGAGTTACTGAGGAAGAACCATCTTTTAGTAAAGGGGAAATTTTTTCAAAATTACTGAAGTGATGTACAGTAACAACCACCTCTATGATAATATAAAACCCCTGTAACTTGAAGTTCTCTTTTATTTTTTCAAAAAATTGTAATTACTTTTATCTCAGGTGACTATAATTTCCTCCCTGCACTTTCCCTTCCTTCCCTGTACATTTTCTGACTGCACATAGTTTGCTGTACATTCAGTTATCTTCAGAGGGATTTGAAGATGCTCAAATAGTGTTAGCTAATGTTTGTAGAGCTTAGAAAGCACAACATGCAAGATACAGGTTAAGGAATTGTGCCAGGCGGAGAGGCAATTTAGGCTCCATCTAAATAAACAACATCAACACCACTGTCCTTCATTTCTTTCCAGTGTTTTAAGTACATGGACTTATCAAAGAGATCCAGTGGGTCAGGAACAGTGTTGTTACGTGTACTTCTCCTCCTTTTGCATTCATCGTATGGAACTGCCAAGTAGTAGTGTATGTCAAATAGGTCTATCAGTGGTTCATAATTATAAAGCAGGAAGCCTTCAAAGACCAGTATGATGGACCTTCTGCTTTCAAAAGATGTCAAGATTTGCAAAATTTGGCTAAATTTCTAAGGTGGAATACACTCCCAGATGTTAAAGTTCTTCATAAAGGAAAAAGAAAAGCCTAAAAAACCCACCCCAATATTGTTTTGAGTCATACTAAACATTTAATTTTGATAAAATAGAAATATTTCTCTTCATCTTTGAATTTTAAATATTTTGTTATATTACAACATGGGGTAAAAAATGAAAATGAAGCTATTTCAAAATGAGTTATCAAAATTCTTTACCTTAAAATATTTTAATACTGGTATGGAATTTTTAGCTGATACATTTACCATTTTTTTAATAGATCCAATTTACCCATTTCAAAAAGTATTGAACAACTGATGGAAGAAAAATCCATCATAAGCTCTTAAATGCAAAGACTTTGCCTCTGTCTCAGGCATCTTCAAATCTGTGAAGCATCATGGTGTGCTTGCCATTTTCTGATGCTCTTCCTTAGTTATCTGCTATCCGCTGTTTCTGGAGACAGGATACTGGATTAGCTAGATTTTAAGCTTGACACCATATGGCCTTTGTTACATTGCTGCATTCTTTCTGTTTAACATATCTGTTTTTGTGAAATTGCATATTCTATGGGAGTCGAATTCCATCTAAAGCTTCACCAATCCGTTCTGCTCTCTAAAGTTATGGTTAAAAAAATCTTTCAATATAAACCTTGCTTTAAGCCATTCTATAACTGCCTTAGCTTGAAAATTGTCAGATTTATTCTGAAGAGAAAGATGAAATATTTCCAAATTGGTTTTAAGCAAAAAAAAGTTCTCAAATTTTAGTTTTCAGCTTTGGATTCTGGGTATTACTGCTTTATTTCCTTTAGATCAAAATCAGCTTGTTGTCTTCCCAGACTGAAAGTACCCTTAAAACTTTTGACTTACTATTTCTTAAATAAGGGGAATGTGAGATACCAAAGCTACTAATAATTTTTTTTTTTATAACTTTGGCTTGCTTCTATGAACCATGAGTTCCTTGCTTGCATTTCGGGTTGAAAAGGATGAGACAGTGAAATCTGAAAACTCATGTTTAATGACATAATTCAGCTGAGAATATATGTTTGGGAATCAACACGTACTCTCCAAAACAACCTGCTGACACACTTGGAGTGACTTGAATGCTAATGGGGTGCAAAGGGTAAGCGTGATAGATATTCCAAGAACTGGTGATAGATATTCCAGGAACTGGTTCCTCCATGAGGATTCACAAAGCCATTTCAAAACCCCCATATCCTCTGCCCAGCTGAACGATACAGTAAGTTAAGCAGCTGTACAAGCAACTCCAGGTCATTCTCAGCTGCTTATTTTTTATTCTGGATTCTGATTACCTTGAGCAGTGAAAAAAAAACAGTCACCATCACAAAGTGAAAGACAGATCAAACAGAAGCAAAAGGGCTAGGGAGACTGTGGAGAGCAGGACAGGAGTGGAAGGAAGTAATTGTTAATTCAGTGCATGCTGCAGGTGAGCAAGGGGAGCAGCAGAAGCATGCATCTGGATTTGAACTGATCAGTAGCCCAGACAGCAGGAACTCAGTGGGACCATTTGTTGATGCTGAATTCCTGCTGGCACCTAAGGCAGCTCTTCCCCCTCTCCCTCTGTCCCTTCCAGTATGATGCACAGCATGAAAGAAGACAGCATAGTACAGGGTTTCATTCTCCTGCTTTTCAAGAGCTGAATATAACAAAGAACATGCCATTTATGAAGTTCCCTTCATTACCAGACTTCTCAAATTCTTCTAAAGGACATATTTGGTTAATTCCCTACTTACCCTATCACCTAATTGCAGTTGTAGACTTTGATCATAGTAATCACTAGGAAGTTCTGAGGGATGCAAATTTCTATTATTTCTTGCATGACGTATAGAAGGAATTGGATTTGTAAGCAGAAATCACATTTTCTACCTGAAAAAGGAGCTGGCAGAAAAGCTGAACAAAACTGTTCACAGAGAGACTGAAGAATGCAGGCTGATTTCTGTGATTCTCACCCAAAAGCTGAAATAATGAAATAAAAGTGAATCAGTCATGGAATTATCATGGGCTTTGCAGCTCTCGCTCTGTTTTATTGGCGTGAATGGTATATTCCTCCCATTCTGCTCATTCTTTTTTGTTGATTGAGATTGGTAGCTATTGAAACAAGGATCATCTCTCATCCTCAATATCAGTATTCTGCAATCTTGTCATATTTGGCTCTTAAACTGTACTGTAATAAGTATGTTGAGCAATAATGATAATACATAGGCTATGTTGATTTTTAATGTCTTAAATACAGTTCAAATACATTTAACAACTATCTTTAAAGTAAAATTTTAAACTTTAACTTGTCCCTTAAGAAGGTTTAATACTGAATCTGATAAATCTGAGTAGGTGAATGCTTTAAAAGACCTAAAAAAGAAGAGTTAAAAGTATTTGTAGTATACTACAGGGCAAATGGAATAAAAGATTCCTTCTTAAGCTCAGTGCTACATTTCTAGGTATGATATTGTTTGCAATGCACCAAATGGAGTTGCTAGAGCAGTATCTGTGTTGAGCAAATATTTTTACTATTGAGCATATATGAAGAAAATGTGATCTAAGCACAAATCTGGAAATCCGACCCTCCTTTCCACGATGCATCATTTAGTGTTTCTATCAGATGCTCAGCAGTCTTTCCTTGGCTCCCATGTGATGTTATTTACACATCTGAAACCAGCAAGAGAGATTCATATGCAACTTTGCAAAAAATATGAAAGTTTATTTCAGGTGACACAGTTAAAGATAGTTCAGAATATCCTCAAAATGGATGAATCATATCCATTAATTTAGTACATATTCCTATTGCTCAGATAGAAAAGTGTTGATATTGAGTGGAAACTGATCTTTGGAATATTCATTAAATCAAACGTTACTCAGCTAATATTATTGAAATGATCAATGTAAGTGAAAGTAGAGATGTAGACTGCTTCTTAAAAACTGCAAGTACAGAATTTCTTTCTTTTTTTTTTTTCTATCCGTAGAAAGGAAGGATAGCATTTGGTTCCTAGTGGGTCTTGAGATGTGTCTGTAGTTTCAATTTTAAGGACAACAAAACATGCTAAACAATTTCACAGCAATTATGCCTGGTGAGATTGCACAACACTCAAGAGTTTTAGTGTTCTGATTTCCCATCAGTCACATTTATTCAGTCCTGGAATAATCACAGAGCCCCTGGACACTGCTGAGATTATTCATGAGAGACTGCTGTGGTTAAGAAAAATTGTTGAATGATGAAAGCAATAGCTGGAAAAGTCTCTGCTTGGTCCTACCTGCAATCATTTTTAAATGTGTACTTTCGTCTCTCTGGAAAAAAATGTGAAGAAGCATAACTAGGAGGACATAACTAGTCTGTTCTGACAGACTCTGCTGATTGTCTGGCTGTAGGGCTGTATGATGTGTTTATTCGAGTTTTGATTTCATCAGACTTAATAAGTTTTGTCTGTTTTTCTTACTGAGATAGTGACTTGTAGGTAACATATCTGTTTCAGACACTATAGGAATAAATTGGGAGACATTAAAAGAGAGTCTCCACCTGAGAGATTTTGCTACTTACTGAAACCCTAGACAGAAAATGAGGATTTGTTTTTCAAGCTGTATTTTAGGAAAGCAACTGAAAAGCAAAGTGTGACAGTATAGGATTTCCCAGCAACTTAAAAACCATCTGCCCTTTGCCTGCCCTGTGCTAGACAAGAACTGGATAATGCCTCTTTGAGCAAGCTGCCCTCTCTGTGGTGGCTTTTGAATGCTTTTGATGCTGTTTCCTGATGTTTATAGGGAACAACTTCCCCAAGTCTTGCTTTGGCTCCAAGGGCTTGTCTGTGAGACCATTCTATCTGGATGTATTGTTTTCAAAGAAACACTCTGCTTCTGCTTGCAAGCATTAACTGAGATTTTACTTAGCCACAAATGCACTTCCAAACAAGCAGTTTAAGTAAAACTAAAGATTCACCCCCTTTTGTAAAGGCAAATACTGACTTCTTGGTTACAGAGTCACAAAAGTGGAACATAAATGCGAACACAGGATCGGAACCATAGCTGTAGAGTAACTTTTTCTCACTTTGTTTGATGATGAAATCCCGCCCTCTCTGTTTTCACAATTTTCTTTCTGGTTCTTTTATGACGGAGGTAGTTTAGGTAATGTTATCCAATTATTCTTTGGAATAGGATTGCACAAAACTAATGTAGCAAGTTCAGTTCTTTTCCCTTTCTTGGAGATTCTCTGAGTTTATAATCTTCTTGGGCTGTTTATTCACTATGTTACTTAAATGACCTCCTAGCTAGCAACAATTTTTACAAAACTGCTGCAACACCTTATAAATTGCAAGTGATAAAAACCATTCGTCATACCCACTTACCAGATGTATACTTTCTCCTTTGCCATGAAATTGTAACAGAGATTGTGCATGGCATAATGTTCATATTGACTCCCAACATTTTATCAGTTGTGTGCTTCTGTTATTATGCCAAGTACCAGATCTGCAAGGGCGTTCAATTGGTTAAATATGTAGATGGGAACCGAGTGAAATTTTCAGAAGTGCCTTGATAGTTAATTCAGCTGAAGTTACAGGCAGTATGTTATGCTTTATGGAAGAATGGTGTGTGATATGCTGGAAGTTCCAGACCCCTCTCTGTTAAAATTCTTCATGGCTTTGCTCTGCTTTGCTTTCACAGTCTGCTCTTCCCAACCTGCTCTTCAACTCCACATCTTCGCTTGACTTTTTGCTCTCTCCCAGCTCTCTTTTAACTTAAAAGTGCAATGAGAGAACTTTTTGCCATCTGATCTATGATTTAGTCCTTCTACTTAAATCACTCCTTAAAATATTCCTTTTCTAGTTAGTCCATAACTGATTTTGTCTACAAAGCATTTTTTACCTCAGGTATGAAGGATACTGTATACAAGCAAATTGCATTGTGTCTGTAATTGTATTTATTACTTGTGCATCTTGCTGCACAATTGAACAACAGTACTGGGTTTTAGAGGTAAATCTAGTACATTAGGTAGATTAACAGCAAAGTATCAGGCTGATTGTATATTTGAAATTTAAGAACACTGCTAGTAGAACACTAATTCAGTGCATGATTAGAAGACTCAGCTCTGAAGCTGAGACAGCAAAATATATTAAAAATAGAGCTTTCTCTCTTCTGTGCTTTATGAGCACTTTATCCTTTGGGTTTCTTTTACTGGATTTAAGAAGAATGAACTTTTCTACACTCTGTCAATTCAATAATGATTTAATTGACATATTCTGTCATATAACCCTATAACCCAAACTAGTCTGACTAATAGTTTTGAATTTAAATGATATTATCCCACCTAACTCCAAGCTATGAGTTAGTACAGAGTAGCTATTTTTCAAAAGTTCTAAGCAGCAGCTTGGAAGAAATGAGAGGAAAAAGCAGAGTTTTCAGGCAGTGAGAAATAGAACCTATAGAAAAATGCAATATTCAGTTAGAAAACAAACATTAGAGGAGAAATTCTCCTCTACTCAAGGAAATGAGCTTACTATTTCTCTATTCAGTATGTGATTTTTCTAGGTTATATATGACTGAGCTTTCCTCAAGTACGTTAGCTAGAGAAGTGGTTCTTATAAGTGCAAGATGTTGCTTTTCTCAGTGTCTGGATTTAAATGTTGAAGCAACAGAACAAATGAAAATAGTAAGCATTATTTATCACATTATTTTATGGTATTAGCCTTGAGTGGACAGAGGCTGGATCCCTTTTGGGCTAGATATGATGTAAAAATGAAGACCAAATAATGAATGCCTTACATTAGCCTTAATTTAAATAGGCAAAAAAAGCAAACAGGTGTATCATTCAGGCAGGAGTGAAAAACAGGATGGTGCAAAAGTCACAGCATGTCTAAGGGCTGCATTTTTTTTGGCAACTGAAGTCCTTTTCATAATGTAAAGTCAAGATCAGAGAATTTTACGTGAATATATAAAGAGCAAATGAGCTACTGTAGAGGGCATGATGCTAACAGCCATTCAACACAGAATATAGACTCTCCATAGAGATGACAGTAGAAAACAGACCAGTATTTGAGGTTCCTCTTTTCTGTACTTAGTGAAGGAGCTCCGATCTCTGTCTGTTTTCTTCCTGCTTTATTTTTCTTCAAGAAAATTTCATCAAGAAAGGCAGATCCTAATAGATTCTACAGCGTTCTTGAAGAAAATGACGTTGCCTTGCTTTGAGTTAGGCCAAAAAGCTTGAGGGGGGCTGACATAGCTGAAAACTCCCTTACCCTCTCCCTGTCCTCCTCTCTGTGCAGTCATCCTTTCTTGGTTGCTTTCTCCAGTCATGGGCTGGCTGTAATATTTGGCATTGTCCCTCTCAGGAAGAACTGGAAGATTCATCTTCTTGGCATAGATTTCTCACAATTAAAAACATTTAAAAATGAATAACTTCTTCCATCTCTGCTCTGTTACGGAAAGGACGAAGAATCTCAGCACTAACTCTAATCATATCAAAAGGTGGGACTGTACCTCCCCACTGTGCACAGCTATCATGGCGAGGGGAACAGGGTAGGGGTAATAACAATCTTTTCCCCTGGGCTTTGGACTAGGTCCTAAATAGTTTGTACGGTCAGTGGGAGATCTGGATGTGCCAGGGTGGCTGAGTCTCGGAGAGATCCCAAAGCAGACTTTCTGCTTAGAAAGAGGTACACAGCAGCATATGGCAGACTAATTAAAACCGGTATTTTCCAAAGCTTAGAAAATGGAGTTTCAGTGCCAAAGTGGGAAATGCTTCTCTAATCTCATCTCAAAATTTTACAGGTCATCTATAAAGGAATACTTTGTTAATCATCAGTTTTGTTAAGAGATATTTTGTAATTTTTCCATGCTCTTTTGGAAAGACATAGTTTCTAAAAGAACTGCCTACATATACTAAAAGCTGCTGGGGGCAATTTTATATTTATGAAAAAACCCAAAGGACTTCTATCAAAACAGAAATTATTTTTAGTAAAGTGCAAACCTCATAATTAGGAAAAACCCACTCATTATATTCTTGGAAATGTAAAATGGCAGTTTCTTCTGTCTGTTTATTTTTTGCAGAATACAGAATAATTTCTACCCACTTCACAGTGGCAAAGACACACAACTGCAGTAAGTGCATAAGCTCCAGACTTATTGATGAATGAAAAGTTTTTTGAGATTGTCCTTTTTGAGGTGTACAACACACAGGTTTGTAAAACAAACTTATGACAAGGTTTGCGATTCAGACTGGGTGAATTATACTTCTTGCCATTCCAGACTGTCATTATAGAGACAGAGCTTGTAGTTAGCCTCCCTGCGCTGACTGTGACTCTCCCAGGTGGCACAGTCTTCCAGGGAATTATCTTCACCTGCAACACCTGCTGTCTCTAGCTGTTCAAAGTAAATTGACAGATATGGTTAATGGGCTTCTCAACTACCAGCTGCAATCCATCTCAAGGGTTTTTGGCAGCTGCGAGTATGCACAACCAACCAATTTTTCTTTCCTGTGTGCTGCTTGTCCTGTAATTGTACACAACTGGAATCAAATTTAAAAAGTCAGTGTGCAGTAGTGTAATACTGCTTGTTACAAGTAGGATGAAATTCAGGAAGAAGATCTGGTAAGTGTAATGTTATTTAGATTTCTCCTTAGCCCTGCTTTTGGCTTGTTTCTCTGGCCTTCTAATACTGGCATGTTATCTTGTGCAGAGGCATGTTGCCATCCTAACAGATGGGTATGAGTGTAGGTGGCTAGGAGGACATGTTTGCTCATCAAATGTGTTTGTTGAAAGCAGTATTAGCAGCCAGATATATTGGATCAGCTGTTCATCCTGGGCTTTTATATCTATGTTCAAAACTGCTACTCTGATAAAAAATGCATTAAATCATAAAATAATTAAATGTTTACAACCCTTTAAAATGTGGCTTTTTTAGCTTGGGAGAGTCAGCATTTTTATTTCTTAGATGGTGAGTTACAACAGAGGCATTATAACTAAGTTTCAGCTATGTAGTTTAAAAAAAATCCTCTGAAACCACAGAGTCAATTGTACCTGTTGGGGGACTAAATGATACCACAGGTAGACGATACTGAGAGAGCCTATTGTAACATTTCATGGGAGCAGAGACCATTAGCGGTATAGAGTGCATCATTAAATTCTATTACATTTTTACTTTTGTAAGTAAAAGTGTTTAGACTCAATTACTTAGTACTAGTAGTAGAGTCATTTGTGGAGCTATATTTAGTGAAAGCTGGAATCTGCCTTAATTAGTGAGGTATCACAAGACATGCATTAATCAATGTTTTTTAACTGTTTTCCCCCTTTCTGTTCCAGTAAAAAATGTGTCAGAGAAGTAAAAGCATTGTTTGGTTCTTTTAGATGCCACATACTTAATAATTAGCAGTAATGTTAAAATTTCCCCATGTGAGTTACTTCATCTGAATTTTTAGTACGCAGTGCTACATTAGAAGATATTAAACAGGACAGTTGGCTACGTGAGTTAGATCTGAGGTGAAAGGTTGTGGTTGCTACGTGGTTCCTGTCTCAGCTGCCTTTTCCCAAGTGCTCCAGAGGCTCGCAGAGCTGGAGACCTACTAGAAGCATGTAGTTAAAAATGTGAGGTAACAGCATTCATGTATATCATGTAGTATCTAGCTTCCCCTCTTTCTTCTTCAGCCTGCATCATTTTTCCTGCTGTCTTTTCAAGGAAGAGCTGAAATGCAGGAATGATGTGTAGGGCAGGGGATAAAAGATTGCTGTCCTGAGCTGAATAATTTGTTTTTAGATTTAGATACTATGATCAGGCTGTGAATGAAATACACTGGTCTTACAGCTCTCTACATAACTTACGGTGTTCAATGTGACAATAATAAAAATGTGGCTCCCTGGCACATACTATATCCATGCAACAAAGAACATACAATGACAGAGCCTGCAATAAGGAACTTTTAACCTGAGGGACTTTATTACGGAAATATACTCCACTCTGCTGACACTGTGATCTAATTTAGACACAAACTTTGAACTGACGCCTAGTAAATGCCTTTTTTTTTTTTTTTTTTTAACTGAGTATAAAGGTAATCTGAATTACAAACTTAGGTCTAGCCAACATGATAAACTGTGACATATAGTCCTATGAATCAGTTCCTGAGGATCAAATTAGTCCTGTTTTCTAAATGAGACTTCAAGCCCATGTCCTCAGAGGTGTGCAGACTCTTGACTCCCACTGTTTGGACAAGCCCTGTGTTCCCAGTTCAGTATGACACTTATTCTGTTTGAAGTCTGTTTGAGCCTGTACATGGGTAGACACATGCTGAAACAAGTTTGATGGATTGTGATTATGATTTTCCTTATGCGTCAATTACCTGAAGTGTAAAGCTTGGGTAAAAATAGAAATATGTGAAGCACCTGGGTGCCTCTTGCAGCTCAGGGACATAACAATTACCTAGCTCAGTACTTCAGAGGAAATAGGACCCACTGAACCCTTCTTCTGAAACTGAAGGTGAATTAATGGACATAAATGAAACCTTTTTTTGAAGCTGATTCAAATGTGGTTTGAGCAAACACAACCATTTATTTTCTGGAGACATACATAAGTAGATTTATTACAGATATTGGCTAGTTCTATAAAGGCAAATGGAATATTTGTCATTACTCCTGACCTGCGTTATTTTTCTTCTCTACTGGAATATCTCAACCTTGGTTTTCTGCAATTAGAAGTGCTAGCTGATATTTCTAGAATTTCCTTTTCAATTGGAGCAAAGGGTGAATAGCAAATGGGCAGAGAAATTCTGTTCTCCTCATAAGCCAAGGGAGTTTTCCCTGGGTATGTTTTGTATGTGCTGGAAAAAGTCAAGCAGCTACACCAGAATGTGCTTTGCTGCCTATTCTCCTTTGACACATACCTTGCAGTAAGTGCTGTTTTTCCCCACCTAAGTTGCCTTCTAGATTAAAAAAAGAAAACAACCCACAACTCTGTTGAATCACTGGGGATTGTTTGGGTCTCTGTTTCTTACTTTAAGTACTTAAATCTAAGTGCAATGCCTTCAAAATCCTGCCTGCCTTGCAGGCATTTAAATTTCAGTTGGTAAGACCCTAAATCTCAGCTATTGAATATACATCTTAACAGTTGTGAACCACTGATGTTTGTCTCCTAGCCAGGATTTACAAGCTTGGTCCTATGCCATGTAGATCATATTAGAAAAAGGTGAGGGAAGAACCATTGCTGGACCACCCCCCCTGCCTCCTTTCTTAAAGATTTAATTGCCTGTGTCCCAAGGCTCCAAGGTCCAGCTCTGACTTGGCCCAGCTGCACAACCTTGCTCACACTGCTGAAGAAGACCTGTGAGAAATTCTGTTGAAAGGTAAGAAGGATAAAATTATAGCCAGCAGTAGGAGAGTTGAGAGCAGATCATCAGTAGCTCAAAGATTCAGGAGCCTAAAAAACAGTACGGAAAGACAAAAACCTAAAAGGGAAGAAGTAAGCAGGGGGAAAAGGAGGCTAGTCAGGATCATCGGGTAATTGGGTCAAGTCATCGGTGTTGTTGGAGCTGGTGGAAGACAGCAGCTTGGCAGTGTGGAGGAGCCGTTCCTGAAGCTGTGCAGGCTGACCCTTCCTTGCCAGACTGGTGCCCGTCTGGCCAGCAAAGACCCTGAGGGGCCCCCTTGGGCTGGGAGCAAACTAATGCCTAGCCTTATAGCTCACTAAATCCCAGCTGTCTTCTGTGTGGCTTAGCCAAAAAGCCACTTTTTTCTACTTTAACGCTGTGTATATCCTGCTTGCAGAGCGAACATGCCCAAACACACCAGCCCGAAAGAAGGGCTGAGACAAAGGGCCTCCTTGTTTAGCCCAGGGAAGGGTTAAAGAAGGTGCTGGAGCTGGAGTCTGTGTGCCTGGGGAGCTCTGTCAGGCTCACAGCAGTCGTGATGGTCTCTTCCTTTTATGCACTTCCTTCTCTTCCTGGTGTCTGTTATGTGAGAAAGGAGCAAGGTGGCTTAGATGCCACCTTCTGAGAGGTTATTCACAGGTCCACGTTCTGATCATGGTAGATGTGTCCTGCCTGCTGGAGAGAGGGTCCCCAGCTCTGGTGAGAGAGCAGGGACTAAAGCATGTGCCCCTCTTCCCAGTGTGTTGCTCCCTGCAATGCCTTCCAGGGCACGGAAAGGGCACCTCCCCAGGGTATGGAGAGGCTGGGGGTACTGGTGTCCTCAGCTTCCTTCCGGGTGTCTGAATGTCTGGGGACCACTGGCATCACTTCTCATGCCCTTCAGGGATGCACCCACATTCTCTCCAGCATTTTCACCCTTTGAGGAAATAATGATTTCTTTTTCCTACTGCAAAGTGAAAACTTCTGTTTTTTTAAGGACACATTTTTCCACATAAACTTGGGCCGCTCTCAGTGGAAAAAGACCTATATCCACATTGTCTCAAAAAAAGGTGAAACTTGAAGTAAAAGAACACCACAGTGTGTTCTGTGGACTCTGAGAGGCAAAATGTGTTTAAGAAAGCTGCAAAACCCACAAGTATTTTTCTGGTTCCACAGAACTGCCTGAGAAGTCATCATGCAGCCCTAGCTGTGATGTAATCTGTTATTTAAAAAAATAAATAAAGTAGTAAAGTAGACGGAGTGGCATAACCTTGTATTAGTATTGCTCGGATCACTTATGGAAAAAACTACCAGTTGTGCTGACTTTGGTATGCTTTATCTGTAGCCAATGCATCCTATTATTTTATGTATTTTCATTGTGATTGCAGAGGAGAAACTAACCTCCAGAATTCAGGTGGAAATGACAGCTCAAATGCCTTTGTGAATCATTCTAAGCCTCATTCAAACAGGAATGTGGCTAAATGAACGTAGATATTCAAAGTCTGTATAGAAATCCCTGACATACTGGTAAATGAAAATGACTGTTTGATTCTCTTTAGTGAATGAAATTATTCAGAATAGCTAAGGGGAAATGTCATTATGTGAATCAATCCAACATTTATTGATTAATCTTGCCTCTGGTTTCAGTAGTTCTCCCTTTTCATGCTGGAATATATGAGATTCTTAATAAATTCAAAGACATTATTATGCTGGTGGGGTTTGAATCAGTCTCTAAATATTTGGAACACAGGACCCCATTTTTCCTTAAGACAGGATTTTGGGAGTGTCCCTGTAAAAGTGATGACCGTGTCTCAACGGAAGAAGCCAGAGTTTCTTAGAATGACTTAGGTCAGCCTGTAGCCAGCTCTGAGGTATGCCGTCCCATGGTAGCTTTGATGTTTAGCAGCTATGGGTTCAGACTGTCACTTGATTTCTCCTTAAATCCTGGCCAACCAGGTGATGGAAATGTATGCTGGTTTGAGTGCAGAGTATCAACAGACACGATGACACTCTTCTCCCATCTTGGTACTTCATT
The DNA here is from genome assembly GCF_034638445.1 of Ciconia boyciana. Classification (NCBI taxonomy): domain Eukaryota; kingdom Metazoa; phylum Chordata; class Aves; order Ciconiiformes; family Ciconiidae; genus Ciconia; species Ciconia boyciana. The sequence goes on along the minus strand of NC_132934.1, from coordinate 27,692,701 downwards.
CAGTCTGCAAACCATGAAGCAACTAATGTTCCTGCAAAAGGTCATCTTTGGGTTTGGACACAAGGAAAAGACAACTACAAGTCTGGCCTTGAGCTACAGAAAAGGAACTTTAAATCTATAGTGAGCATATTTGAGCCTACAAAGCAATTCCTTCTGCCTGTTTCCCACCACATGTTTTGGGGACATGCTGCTCTTTCTCTGTTGCTGGACCCTAGGAGATATCAGCAGTGGGCAGCATTTGCTCTTGGTGGAAAAAAATGATCTTGTGTCAGATACTGGCATTTCACCATCTCCTGCATATGGAACTAACAGTATCGACCTTCATCAATTTTCTCCACAATCATTGCAAATGTGTGCACCCTGCTGCAGCTCAGCCAATGCCAGAAAGAAACTCAGCTTTCCTTCTCTTTGCAGTAGTAATGCCAGTGCATATTTAACCTTGCCTATTCATTGGAAAATGTTAATGGGTGGCGAGCCTTGTACTCTGGACCTAAACAGATCCAAAGCTTTGGTGAATATTAGGGTTAATCTTCATAGTTGTATCCTGTCCCTACAGATAGTATCAAAACCTGACATCCTCAGTCTTTGGGACACTTAGATCAGTTAAATAAGCCATTCTGAACAGATAATGCATTTAGCAGAAAACTCAGTTTCAGATCAATACCAAGTATTTGCATGCCGATTTTTTAATTTGGGCAATAGTTCCAGAACCTTTTCCCCTCTCTGCCACTCTATTTCCAACACCCACAAGCAGTGTAAAAAAAAAAAAAAAGTGTGTTGTTTCAGCACTTTTGTTTTTCATATCAAAGTGATTCTTTGGAATTAAGTAATAAAAACCTGAAAGTAGATTTCTGGGGAGTGGGAACTAGTTTTCCTTATGTTGGGTGTTACTTTATTGCTGAAATCTTTGGCTTGGCTGGTGAAAATTCACATAGTACTGGCTTAAATTTAACACGAATCTGAAACATGCTATTTCATCTTCCATCTATTCAGACTTTATTTTACTTTCTGTTTGTTAAATAGTGTATTACTAGAAAGTGTTTGCCTAACATTAGGTTAATAAAAATGAAAATCTGCTTGTTAAAAGTAAATTAGAGTGCTTGTGCATCATTAGATCACAAACAGTTTTTTTTCCTTCTACTTTATCACCTATCTCTCCCTATCAGAGTGATAAAGTGTACTGAATAGTGAGAGTAGCAGTTAACGCCCCCTCACCCTCCCAAAACCCCAAACAAAAACACTCATAGCATTTTGAAGACCATAAGTTATTTTCCTGAGGGTAGTATGTGGTTCTCTGGTACTCACCACAAGTATGATGAACAGCAGCAGAAGTACCTCTGGATATATTAGTTAGTTTCCATGTTCTTGACTGATTTTACACACTAGGACAGAAAATTCCTTTAAAACTATCACAGTTTGAAGAAACTTATTAGACTCCTTGGGCTATTGGCATAGTAAAGCCTAAGAACTGGAAGTTAATCCTATTGACCCCAAAGTTCTCTTCCCTGCATTTGGAAATGTTCCAGGTGCTCTAGTACTTAGTCTGGTTCAAGAATAAATTATAAAGGCTTTTGACTATTACTGCATTACTGAATAAGAAATGGAAGTGATTCCATTAGTGTGTTTGATATTAGTTGGAAAAACTTTCTGGAACTTGTTCTTAAGCCTTGATTGTCAGATTAGAGGAGAGCTTGTTTCAGCAAAGGCATTTGAATGTTTGTTTCTTTCCTAAATTTGAGGAGGTTATGCTGCCTTGTCTACAATACCAACTCAACCCAGAAGCTTGTCTGGTCTTACAGTATGTACCTGGGATTAGTTAATACTTGGTAGCTTGCAAGAGTTTTTATGGTGTCAAGTTTTCCAAGTTATCTCTCTTTTAAGGCTAAAATCTTAAAATAAAAAAATTATTTTCCACTTTTCATTTAAATTTGGGTGGGTTTTTTTGGTTCTTGTTAAAAAAGCATGCAGAATGTAGTACTTGTCTAGTCATTATTCTAGAGGGGACTGGTAAGTACTTGTAATTATAGCATCTTGTTTCAGATTTTGTAAGTCTGTCAAACTTCTGCAATCTGGAGCTGAAACTTTCTAAGAAAAATGTCTGTATCCAACTGAATTTCTCTTCTGGATACTTCAGCCAAGGTAGCAAAGCTATTTCCAAGAACAACAATAAGAGACAACTCCAGTGATCTTTCCTTAAATGCTATAGATTTCCTGTGGTATTAGGGCAGACAATAGGTATTTGGCTGGAAGCTGAACTTTGGGTGAGCTTTGGATCTAACCTTTGGATCTCCTTTCTGTCTGTGAAAATCTGCCCAAATCTGGCCAAGACACAAATTTTCAGACCTTTGAGGACTAGTGTGAAACAGAAGACAGTGAGCTTGAGAAAAGGTAGTAATTATCTGCCTGTCTGTACTCCCTTTCTGAGCACTGAAATTTGGCATTTCATTCTTCAGGCCCACTATTTGTGTCTCAGATAACTGAAATATTTTTTGGAGTGAATAGAATTGGTTGATATTCTTTGATTTAAGGTATGGTTAGGTTCTGTTTCAGGAACTAGATTTAAGATGTCTTCAACAACATAAAAAAGGGCCATGAACAGCAGGAGAAGATGCATTCTTACTATAGTTTGAGAAGAGATTGTTCTTTTTAGGGTTCGGAAAAGTATGAGATGACAAGTGGTGGTGTTGCATCCTGCGCATCCCGTGTGTGGAATGAGGGCTAACTTCAACAAGAGCTAATTGCTTACTGTTGCTTTAATCTTTGTAAAGGTTAATCTTCTGGGAATGGCAGTATTCTGAAAACTCTGTGATTTATTTATTTTTGTTTCCTGCCAGTCTAGACTTATGAATTATTGTTGGTTCTGAGGCTTACAGAGAAAGCATAGCCTTCATCCTTCCTCTCCCCTCTTGCAGAGAGCTCCAGCAGAGTGCCCACCTGGAGGAAACGTTCTGTTGACATCTGGTAGATAGTCAGGGAAAAAAAAATTGCATGGAGACTTCACTTCAAATACTGTGCATCAAAAGATATCTGAAAGATGGGCTGGAGATCTGAGATCTGTCTTCATCAGATCTCTTCTAGAAAGGAAAACTCACCTTTTTCATCATGGAAGGAAGCACAAAAACATCTTGTCAGAAGAGGTCTCTAGAGAAGTTCATTTTCTCTCGTCCAAAACATGTGAAGTAATAACTATATTACCCAAAACAAAAAAAGAAGTTACGAACTTACAAAGCAAAAAATGAAACAACCAAAAACCCCCCAAACCCCCAAAACCTTAGCTTAAAAAAAGCTTAACTTACACAATACCTATTTGATGTGCTCTGGATAGCTGAGAAAAATGAGAAATACACTTTGGTCTGTCCAGGTGTGATAGAAATGGATCTGTCAGGCTGTCCGGTATCTGGCAGGGAGTGAGGATGAAAGGCATGTACATGTGATGTCCCAGGTCCTAAAAAAGAGAAAGCAGTCCTCTTTACCTGTCATCCCCACAGGAGGAAAAAGACTCTAAAAGGAAAAAGAGACCAGAAGAACAAGGTGCTGTTCACATCCAAAAAAGAGAAGGGTTGATGAACAAGGGCATCAACAGGTAGGCCTGAAACATTTAATTTATGTATGTTGTTTATTATGCTTGAGACACATTACTACTAGAAGGAATTAATGTCACAAAATGGAAGAATTTGTGCCATTTAGTCTACAGTGATTGGGGTTGGAACTGATAATTGCTTTAATCTAAGACAACAGCTTGTAATCTTGAGGGCAAAAAAAATTTCATCGGGAAGAAAGCTGAAGTCAGAGTCTTCTGTAGCAGAAAAATAGGGAGCTTTTCATTTCCATTGCAAGCAAGAGAACCATGCATAATACACATATGCTCTGTGTGTTTTTTGTTGAGGAGCTGAAGTAAGAGGAACAGAAATTGCTAGCAAGCCTTCACATTTCAGAGCAGCAAAGAGCTGTAGAAGGAACAAAAGCAGCAGCAGAAGTGGCTAGAGGAGTGGGAATGAGCCATGACTACTGGGAGTCAGTATGTGACTTCCTGCTCCATCCCCAGATTGTTAGCAGCTTGTATGAAAGTTTGCTCCTCAGCAAGACAGGTGAGGGAGCCTTGAGATTAAACAATCAAAATTTGTGAATAAGATGTTACTTCAGAAGTTGCCAAGCAACTGTCTGCTTAGCGGTTGCCCCACCTAAAATCCCCCAAGATGGGGATGTGGGGTATGTGTGTGGGAAAAGAAGAGGGAATTGTGTATTCTTAGTTATATATAGTTTTTTTAATATATATATATAAAAGTTATGCTTTTGGGGAGGAATTGTTAGTTACTTTATTCTGTCCTGCTAATCTCCTTGCCACTCTCTATTGTCCCTTAGTTTCTTCAGTTACTTATTAAGGACTTTTTTTTTTCCCCCCCAAGAAATTGATTCATGTTCATCACAGAAAACTAGATAGTTTCCTATTACTTGGTGATGGTAGGGTGTTTGTTATTGTCCTCTAACCGTTCAACCTGACTTTTTTTCTGCCAAACAGGTCCAGAAGGGCTTGCCTCAAGGCATGGCACTTTTCTGTCAGCTCACTGGCCGAATGGTGCTCACTTTGACCCTATGGCTGAATTATATTTAGCATATAGTCCAGGGGAAGGCTTAGGTTTAACTCCAGGTTAGGTCACTGTAAGTACAATTAGGGGAAGAATTTTTTTAATTATTTTTTATTTTTAAACAAAGCCAAGATGAGGATAGATACTCATCTAGGACACATCAGACTTGCTTCTGGAACTGCCCATTGTGGGCAGAACAGCTGCTGGCTTGTTAATAAAGGTCTTGTATGGAGGCTGAGGATAACCAATGTGACAAATATGAGGCTGAGGGAGGACTGAAGTTCCTTATCAAGGAGAACTGCTGGTTTGATTTTTTTTCTTTTTTTGTCTTCTCTTTTTTTCTTTTTTTGTCTTCTCTTTTTTTCTTTTTTTTTTTCCTCCTCCTGTGTCTGAGCTACTTAGTCCTGTGACTGACATGATGAGGTTATGGTTACTTGGGCTTGCTCAGGAAGGGTTGGGAATCTTGGATAATTTCTGAATTAAGGCCTGATTTGTGATTCCTTACTGTATTTTTGTTCAATTCTAGTAAGAATAGACTAGTATTAATGTTCAGAGTTGCATTCAGTTGTAGGTTGAAATTCAGACAAAGTAATGGAGGATGAGCATGTGCATGAGATGATTAAAAAATGATTGTTCTTCCTCTTCATGAATAGACAGTCTATCAGAGGTACCATGAGCCTTACAGATAGGATAAGAAGAAATATAGTCCTATCCAAGTGACATGGAGAACCCCAGAATCAGGAGTTTGTTCTCCCAGTCTGCAAGCAGAGTTAATTTATTGAAGTATGTCAGTGGAATCAAAACTGGTTCTTACCTTAAGCTGGTTGTTACTTTTCTAAGACTGCAGAAGAATCCCTCAAGTTAAGCTGAAAATGTAATTAGCTGGCAGTTGTAGGCTTGGTTTGCTGGATATACCTGAGCTGTGTAAGATGTAAAATATGAACTGGAGATAAAACAACTATGCTACTTTTATGTAAGGTTGAAAGGCTTTTCCAAAAAAAATGGTACAAGATCCATAACTCTTTAGAGCTAATTTTGGACCAGACTTTGCATTTCAGTTGACTACCTAATTACTTTGATTACATATGAATAGCTAAGGTGATCTGCCATGCATAAATGTTCCTAAATAATTTATAGGGTTAGGTATGAATGAGAGTTAGGGGAAAAAAAAGTCTGGGCTGAAGGCTGGACAAAAAGTTGTGAAGGTATACTGTACTGATTGATCAGAGTGATGTCTGGCAGACCTGGCACTATAATTCAGTTTGATTTTTGTGGCTTGTTGAGTGTTGGGGGCATGTTAAAAGGCAGTCAAGAAGACATGAACACAACATGGACCCCATAATGAAGACTGTTGAAGGAGGCTGAGGATACATATTAAATGAGATGCCAGCTGGATGCAGTTAACAGGGCAAGGTTGAAGAGTAAATGCTTTCCATTGTAGACTTATAACTTGTCTAAACTATCTGTAAAGTTAGTAGTACTGATCAAAACACTGAAAGCTCTCACCTTAACTAGAGGGAGCTCCTCTCCAGTCTTGTGTTGCTCCTGGCTTATGTTCTGGACTGATTTCTGACCTCAGGCTTAGCTAAGGCTGCAACAACTGTCCCAGGTTGGTACTTGGAATTGAGCCAGTTGGGAATCTGTCTCAACCGGACAGGTCTTTTCTGAAGGTGGGATGAAGGCCTATTCCTCATGTCCTTGTCTTCCACAGCCTAGGCTTAGCAGAGAAGCAGTGAGTAATAGTGTGTCTGAAGCTGGTGATTTGAGTCAAGACAATTTGGTCTTTCTGGTATATGTTATGAAGTATTGTGAGAATGGCTTTGAGAAGAGGCCTTTAAATGAAATTCAAGAGAGGGTTTTCTTTCATTGCAAAGTACTTGCAGTGTGGGCTAAAGGATCTAGTCCTGAGCAATGGCTTGGGTTTAGCTCCTCATGAGGACCTAGTTGCTGAGGGATTGGAGCTGCAAAACCCTTCTTACTGTCTGAAGAAGTGTTCAAGAGAATTGGGACAGAGGTTTGTTGGGCAAGACCCACAGTAGAAAGTTGAAACCTGGTCTATGTGATGGGGACTGCTAAGCCTGGGATAAGGGTTTGGATGAGGTAAACCAGAGGCTTGAAAGCTGAGCAAGGAAGTATTTTGAAGTAGCTGTCTTTAGGTTTGAGTTCACAGATAAGCTTGACCTTATTTTGACTCTGGCTGATGTCTGGCTATGTCTATGCTAAACCTAGGGCTGCACTTCATGAACTAGATAGCGCAGCAGTGGAGGAGGCAGCTTGGCAAGAAAGAGATTCCTAGTTAAGATGAGGAGACAAGGTGATTTTGTAGGAGTTGCTGAGTGTGGCACTGCCGGCAGATATGAAGTAGGAGGTCTGACGAGGGCTTGGCTTTTGGATTTGGTTAGTGAGAAGCTTCTGGGAGAGTCCTCTGAGGAGAATCCTTGTGAGAAATGCCATAAAGACAGGCAGAGGAGATGTCCTAACTGTGACTTGGAAAGTTTTGAGCTTGGCTCCATAGCAAGCCCTGAGCTACAGCTAGGTATAGGGTTGCAACAAAGGCTTATCCGTCTGCAAGTTAAACAGTTCTGGTTATGCTAGCAGATACTAGCTAAATGAGCGTGCCTCTTAAAAAAACAAACCAAAAACTTAACTACCTACCTTACTGAACTATAATCCTCACTGTAACCAGAATATAAAGCTTGACCTAGGAATACCTAGGTCAAGCCTAGGGCATTAAACTAGATCAGACAAGAATTGATCAATTCATATGAAGCCTGTATAGTTTGTCTCTTTAAAGGTCTCCTCCGTACAATATATTTCTATGACTTCTTTCATGTAAATGAATCCAAACTTCAGCTATAACTTCAGTTCTCTACCTGCTTTGTCTCAAGACAAGATTAAGTTTTATCAATTTAGATCAACCACATGCTTGTTCCCGTCTGTCTCAAAGGTTTCTTTTAATTAGGCTATAACATCAGTTTTGACATTCCCTGGTTACCGAACCATGACCATCATCCTATCCCTAGGCTTTGCTTAGAATCTATCAGCCCTGTGAGATCTAACTTTAAGTTAAATCAAACCAGTATGTGTCTTTATGTCAATTCTGAATACCTCTTAAAAAAAAAAAAATTACCTTGCTTCTGGGTTCTCATTTTTTCTGAAGCCACCCCAAAGCCTAAACTGAAGTCAAGATTTAAATGAGTTCAGGAAATTCATTGAAGACTGTTTATGTCCTTGTCTTAAGTCCATTTGTAAATCAAATTAAAAAAAAAAAATCAGAATCTTCTGTGTAACTTCTAAGTGTAAGTGAATTTTTACCTGAAGTTCTGCAGTTTAGCAGAGTTTAGGGTTATTGAAGGCCTACTCAATAGAAAGGAGAAAAATATGTACTTTTAGCCCTGTGCTTAAGATGTCATCTGTCCTGAATTAACATGAAGGCCTCTTGTCAATGAAACTGAAGACTGTCTACTGCCCAAGCAATAACCCTATCCTTGTCCTTTATCACAGACATAATTTGCGTTCTGTACCTCATACCCATGAGAACTGCTTAATAAATTGCTCAAGCTAGTATCTGTTTAAGCTTTATCCTGAAGTATTATTTTTGTTTAAAATATAATTTCAGAAAGTTATCAGCAATTCTGAATCCTAATTCTAAGCTTTACTATAAAGCAAGATTTGTTTATATGAGGATCCAAAGTAATAATCAGTCTTACAGTTAACAAAATGGTTCAATTCACAGTGTTCTCAACTCAGCCTGAAAGCCTTCTCTTGACAAAGTGCTGTGCATTAACCCCAGTAGGCAAAGCCTCACACAGCTGCTCGCTTTTCCCCCTTCCTTCTCCACCAAGTGGGATGAGGGAGAGATTCTGAAGGGTAAAAGTGAGAAAACTCATGGGCTGAGATAAAGATGGTTTAATAGGTAAAGCAAAAGTCCTGTGTGCAAGCAAAGCAAAATAAAGAATTCATTCACCTTTTCCCATTGGTAGGCAGTTTTTCAGCGATTTCCAGGACAGCAGAGCTTCATCACACGTAATGGTTACTTCGTAAGACAAATGCCAGAACTTTGAATGGCCCCCTTCCTTCTTCCTGCATCTTTTATTGCTGAGCATGATGGTATATCCCTTTGGTCAGCTGGGGTCAGCTGTCCCAGTTATGTCCCCTCCCAACTTCTTGTGCACCTGCAGTCTACTCACTGGTGGGGCAGCGCGAGAAGCAGAAAAGGCCTTGACATTGTGCAAGCACTGTTCAGCAGTAGCTAAAACATCCCTGAGTTATCAACACTGTTTTCATCAGAAATCCAAAACATAACCCCATACAAGCTACTATGAAGAAAATTAATTCCATCCCAGCCAAAACGAGTAGACAAAGTTAATACTACTGTCCATCTGCATTTACCTGACTGAAGCCCAATCCTAAGCCTAATGAACATAGGTCAACCTTTGTTTGGCAGTAAAACTTTATCATCTCTGTTAGAATTGGCTCTTTCAAAAACAGCTGAACTGAGGAGACTCCAACAAACACTTTGCTTTCCCATACTTAACCTGAATGTAGCTAAACTCAGTCCTAGCCCAAACACTCGCCTGATTTACCAACCATGTGACCAATCCCTAGTTAGATATTGCAGTATGGTTTAAGTTCGTATGTTCTTCAGTAACTTGCTTAGTCTCACAAGACTTCTGGGATTCATCAGGAGCAAAAAAAATCCACGTTCAGCCTGTTTTTTCTGTCACTAAGACCAATGCTCTCATTGATTCAAACTGTAAACCAAGGTTTAATACAATGCAGCCTTCCCCCTATACAAATCACAAAAATCTCAGGTAGATACAGCCATCATTTTTCTTTCTGAAATATTCCATGAAAATCTTCAGTTTTCACTTCCAAACCCTGATCTCAGTTACTGATCAAGCAATCAGACCCATGTCTGAAAGAGCAATAGGTCTGTTGTTATCTGCCCTTAAATTGCAGTAAAAGATCTTCCAAGATCAATCAATAAACACAGATCTCTCTGCCTCTGCTCTGCCAACTTGTAATCTCAGCACAGTGCTGAATTTTATCAAAGGCCATGTAACTGCACCTGATTTGGAAACTAATTTCTCTTACTATCAGCCAGCATTATATTTGTGAACTTTAATGGACCCACCAGTAAATGCAAATGAGTAGAGCTGGATTGGGAAGACAGTCTAACTCTAGCTTAAAATTCAAACCAAAATTAAGGTTAAACAACTATATCTAAATTAATATTAGCAATAACATATCAGCTCGTGCTGTCATCATTCCTCATCCTCCTTCTGCAGCTTTTATGGAATAATCAGTAAACACACCTGTAAGCCTTAACCTTCCTGAACGTTTTTCCTAACTATAATCATAAGCTGGGCAAAGAAGTTTTCCCTGGTGCTGAAAATGATATGATGAGCTGTCATCATCCCTTTTCATTGAAGATTTTTGCAGGTGTTTGGACTAGGCTTTAATAAACCTGTATTATATCCTAAGACTTTCTTTGTTGACTAGTAAGACAATTGGTGCTGTAGTAATGGAAGTAAGGCCCCTGATGTCTTTCATTTAGTCTTTCAGGATCTGGAGGCCTTGAAGGAGGCGTGAGAAATGTAATCATTCATCAAACACTGCTTTGAACCCTCATTCGGACCATATCGTGAAAGATAAGCTAAGTATTCTTAGCAGTCAAACTGACAAGTGGTTATTCCTGCTTGAGCCAGCCCTCACTTCACCCTGGAACGGTCTGCAGGACTGATCAGCCAACAAAGCCCTGAAACCCTCATCCTAGGATTCTGACCTTGAACCTTGCATTTGCATTAATTATAGTTAACATAACTACACGTATGGCAGGACCAGCAATTGCACATTACTGTTAGCTCTTGTCATTCCTGTAAGATTCCTAGGATAGATCATTAAAACTGATTCTTCAATCTAAATTTTCCCAAATCCTAACCCTATCCCTAAGCCTAACCTGGATTTAAAATGTAAAATAGAAAGCACATCCTGATGAGAAATGTTATTCGCCTTTTGTAGATTCATCAGTTAAAAGAGCTTTTCCAACTGTAACATTGATTGTAATCCTAACCTGAGCCTTAGAGGCTTATACCACCAGTAGAAATAGTAACAAGACATCAGTTCTTCTCTGGGCTCCATAGACAGTGATGCAGAAATAACAAAATATAACTCTTCAGCCCACGCTTTCTCAATCCCTAAGTTTTATCCTGACTTTTAATTACAGTGAGAAGTATACCATTTCAGAGCCCACCTTACAGTATTAGTCCCTAATCAATGCTCCTCCAGGCCTTTCAGAATCCACAAGGAGAGGAAATTCCTCATTTTATAATCTGACTTTTAGTCCCATGCTAAAGCCCAGCCTTAAGCACTGACCAGGCAAACCTGCCAGCATAGAACTGTCAACAGTGGTTAATCTCTGCAGCTGTCACCCTTCTTTTTAATTGGACTTCCTAGGATCCAACATTAAACTGGCCATAGAACACGTGCTTTCACAAATGCTCTTATCCAAGATTTAATCTCAGAACTGACCTTTACCATGGATCAGGGAAACGAGTTTGTCCAAATTGGAACCTGAACACTCAACTTATTCAGAGGCCAGGGCTCATGTTGCTTTTCATTCAGTCTATAGATACTGGGCTAGTATTTATCCTTATTTTGTCCCTACAGGTTTTCCAGGATCCTTGAAAGCTTTCAGACCATGATACTGAAGTCTTAACCCAAATTTTAATTTTACCAGTGGTCTTAATCATTGATCAGTTTTGTTTACTTAGCCATATAACCCTCCCTTTCTTAATTGCTTCATGCAGGCAACTTTTGTGGTGTGCAGAGACTTGGTAAGCAGGACACATCTTTTGAGTATAATGCAATTACTGGTTGGCTAATGCATCCAATAGATATCTAACATTAATAAGCTACAGTGGTAAGCTCATGATCCTAATGAGACATCTCCCCAGCCTTTGCCAGCCAGTGCAAATGCTGGCCCCTCTTGTTCCTTGAGAATGGCTGATCCTCACTGGTTTTGAGTTTGTATTTTCAGATTCTCTTTTTTCTTTTTCCTTTCAGGTTTTATACGTTTTTGGGTCAGTATTTTTATTTTCCCTCTTAAACCCCCAATCTGCCAGCTATTACTGTTTGAGCAATTATACTTGTATTTCTTTTTTTTTTTCTTTCTTGCCTTGCTTGACTTTGTTCATACTTTCTCACTTAACATGATTTTTCTCAGTAAAACTGAGCCAAGGTCACACTGCTCTGATGTACCCAGACAGATCTTGGATCACAGACAGCTGAACTCCTGTTACAGTAGGAGGTCAGTAAGATTTTTCAGTGTGCCATGAGCCCTTGACATTCTTGTGGGAGCCCTGTGGAACGTGTCAGTACATATAGCTCCTCAATGTGCCTGCTAAACAGTAATTCTAACCCTAAAATGAGACCAACAGCATCTCATCAGACAAAAGAATCAGAGGGCTTCTTGACATCTGCTCTTATTGAACGCTGCCAGCATTTCAGGTTTCACCAACAGAGTTATTCAGATTATGCTTTCTTATACATTACTAACAGCTCTAAACATAATGGTAGATCAGGAATTCTTCCCTCCCTTGTACCAACACTAAATCAGTTCTGTTCATGTCATTCTTCATATTAAATATGTACTGGCCATCAGTTAAAAAGATCTTCAGCCTGCATTTTCCCAAATCTTAACTCTAATTCAAGCTGTTAGAGAACAGACCAACCTTCAGGATAAGATATCTGAACTAGCTGGGACCAGGGCTTAGCTTGCTCTTTGAACCCAGAAGAATCTTAAATTTGTTTAACACATCTGAGCACTAATTCTAGCCTAAACTGATACCTAACCCGGGAGTGGTTAAGATTACCTCATTGACAGCTTTTAGTGCTGGCATATCAGGACTTATCCTTGCAAAAGTCAGCTATAAAAACAGCAGTTCAGCCCATTTTGCAAATCTTAACTCTTCTCAGAACTGTAATCTTAATTTGTTTTTCAGAGCATGTTTCTAAATGAGATATAAAGGTAAAAAAATATGCTGCAAAAGCTTGTAGGACAGATGGTCCACACAAGAATTTGTCCCAGCAATGATGCAACATATGTGAATCTGGAAGATCTGTAGGTATTTCAGGCTTCACAAAAATCCATGAATCAAAATGGGGAATGCTGGTGTGTTGGATATTGAAGTTCTGTCACCATTGTGACCTTTTCTGGTACCACATGATGCTACCTGATGAGACACCTGTTTAATCCAGCTAAATCTAGTAGAGAGGTTTTTTAAAAAAAAAATTATATGATTCTCTTCCCTAGATAAAAACTTCATTATGCAAAGTCAGCTTTCTAAATTTGGTAACTGATAGTAGTGGGATTACTGGAGTCCCTCTTTTTTTGTTTTTGTTTTAGGATTTAAAAGATTGAAAACCACAGACACTAGAAAAGTCTTGTCTGTCTTTTAAAAAAATAGAGTAAATGTAAGGGAAAATGAAAAGAACTTTACACAAGCTCTTAACTCTTGAATAGGACTCTTGTCATGCAAGAGCACTTGATGAATAATAAAATTTCCTAATATCTAATTTTCAGACAGCAATTCTATGGACTGTAACCAGTATAGATTGCTGAAAAGTATTTCTCTCCCATGATACATTTCTGGGACATGTGATTGTCCCATGACTGCTAAATTTAATGTAATATTTTTTCAGGGGAAAGTCAAAATCTTGTTTTCTTCCTCCAAACTATATATTCTGAAATATTTTTGTTTTGTAGTCTATATTTCAACTTTATGTCTTTACTCATATATAGTTGTGTCTATAATGGCTAAACTAATAGCACACATTATTGGCAAAACAGCCAATAAATGAGGAATTGATAGGTTGTTTCTTTAAGAAGCTAAACTGATGAGAGTAAAGTATAATGTTGGTGCAATCTTATTTACATACGAGGAAGTGGATTAATTTCCACCTCCTGAACTAAGACATAACAAATAATAGGAGCTAATTTTCTTGTTCAGAAATACAAACATGGTTTGTAGCCAGTCCTGGTACTTTCTCTCTGCTTTCTTTCTCTCAGACTAGCGATACCCATCAATTGTGTAGAAGGTCTGAGTCAGACAAGCAGCTCTTGCCTCCCTTCCTTCAAACAGTTCAAATTCTCCTAACGGAGCATAATCTATTCAGTAAATCAGTTGTGAAATAAGGACTGGTACACTGTTGTTGCTCCAAAGTTCTCTGAAAACATAACTAGCTTTAAACTTAGCAGCTGTACCAGACTGTTGCTGTACCATAGTATAGGTTAAAAATATATAAATTAGATAGTAAAGCAAAAGCAGAGTAGTGTTCTCAAATAGTTATTGTAGATAGGGAGGAGTAAATAGGAAAAAGTAAGGCATTATCTAAAAACTTGGGAAAGGCAAAACATGATCATTAGCTAATGAAGACCCTTCCACTAAATGAAGAGTTCGCAGAGCCTGCCAGTGAGTTTCTGTGAGTAGGCAGATGCTTGAATATTTCGTATATAATAGCACTATGTAAACTGTGCTATTTGCTCAGATTTATTTTTAATACTGTCCTTTTTTATAGTCCAGTAAAACCCAACAATAACAAAAAGCACAGCCCATGGACATTTATTTAGCTTGTTCATCGTCAGCCTCCAAGATCTTACTTTTCTTTCCTGACCATGGTCATACCAAAGTTGCAATTTCTTGAGTGACTTGCATCGTAACAGAAATAAGGCTAAGAAAGAAGTTCAATAACATAAGGTGTTTATATGTAGGCTCCTATTTAGCTGTGCAAAACTTAAAAAATCAGAGGCTAATTTAAAGCCTTGTAGCCCTGCACACTTCATGTGTGTGTGTGTTTAGACATATATAAAACTAAAAAACCCTACTGAATATGGCAAGTCGTTGCCTCCAAATATGATAACGTTGTTCACTTATTATTTTTCTATGTTTAAATTTAACTAGAAGCAGCAAGTTCTTATTCATCTATACAGCATAATGTGAGCTTGTTGTAACATGGTATCTACTGTATAGCCACAAAACTAGCATATCTGTGAAAGAAAGAAGAATTTTGCATCATGCCAGTTCATTAACTTCTTTTTTGTAGTTTGATATTCATATAGAGCAGTTAAACATACATCCTTAGGAAAAAAACCCATCCACCAACAAAACCAAACCAAACAACAGCAAAAACAACCTTTTTGCTATTTATGTCTATAAAGAGGCATTAACATTCAGTTCTCAGGTACAGCAATGATGTAGACACAGAAAGATTATAATATAGAACAATAACTTATTTTTTAAAGGACAAATCCACCAAAGCCAAAAAGAAATAGCTTAAACAAACACATGTATGCTTTTATTCAAACTTCTCCATTTTAAGATGGAGGCATTGTGAATTCAGATGTAATCTATTGGCCCTAAAAATGGAATACTTAAGCTACCAAGTTCAGCATTTACTGAATAATTCAAATTCCCATCAGTGCAAAAGAAGTTATCTTTATGTTAAGTCTGGCATACAAAACAAAATAGTAATAAATTGTAGGTGACACCTCTTTTTAGATTAACTAAAAATATACTTTGAGAAAACTCCCACTTCTTCCTAGACTGTGGTAATAAATATTCCTTGTTGACTCTTTATTTTATACCAGTTCCTGTTTGAGATTTGTGATTACTGAAATGATATTATAGAAAGTAGATAAGATCATATATTTTCCATCTTTTTGTAGAGCTGAATGAGTATTTTCCACGATGTTTTTTTAAAACCCTTCAAGCAAGAGAATCTATATCACAATCATGAGGAGAGGTTGTCAGAAGCTGCAGGGTTTCTGGAAGGCCACAGGGATCATAAGGTGAACTGGAAAGAAAATGAGGAAAGGTTCAGTGTGTGTGTGTGTGTGTGTGTGTTTTGTCAAAGTTGAATCAACACTAATATTCTCTTCTGTGGAACTTTCCGATTTTGAGTATTAGCATTTTCTAGTAACAACCTGTTTCATTTGTTTATGATCTTTCCGGAAAAAGACAAGTTGTAGCTGAAAGTGCTTTTGAAGAGAGCTCTTCGTTGATTTTCCTCAGGCTTGATCCCAAGCACATGTTATTTTTCTCACGTCGCAACTCTCCATCGTAAATGTTTTTCTTCATGGTACATGATATATCAAGCTTGCTGGTGGAAGTAATACAGAATTGTATGGAATTTACTAGTAGACTGTAATATTTACTCCGTTCACTTAAACAGCAGTTGTACACAGATATACTGCCTTGTTTATCTGTACAGTTTTTTGCCACTAGGATTTATCCAGAAAGTATATAGCTGTAGTAATTGTTGTCATGTATTTCTAGAGATAACTTTTCAACCATTTCTAACATGGCTATCATCTGAGACAAGTACTCACAAATTACAATGATTTAGTATGCACTTCTAAATAATCACATTTTTCAAGGTCTCTGAGTTTTTAAGCTGTCTGCCTCTTTCAAGCCCTTACATTTATATATCTGTGTAACATAGACCTCACTGTCTTTGCATACCAGTGTAAATCAAAAATAACTTCATTTAAATCAGTGGTGGTAGATGAGAATAAAATTATTGTAAGTGAGAGATAACTCTGCTATATACCTACATAACTTATGTTTTTGATAAATGGGAGGTGTAGGACATGTCACCACTATGTTAAATTGATGTCTGTACTTTATATTCACATGCCGTTACTGCTGCTGAGAATAAACTTTTCTGCCCTCTTCCATGTGGCATCATACACCGTGAAAGCAAATTAATTGTAGTGGTATTGGTAGGCTGGTGTAGAAATATACTCTAATGTGTATCGCACAATGGGAATATGCTCACAAAATGTAAGATTGGTGGAAACCCACCTACCTGAACCTGGACTTCGGCAAACCTCAGCCATGGGCTGTTGCTGTTGTTTGCAAGCCAATCTTCCCTCTAGCTAATGCTCAGCATTTATGCTTCCCAGTGCTATAGCCTGGTCACAGTGGGATCATGCAGCAGTCATTCCTTGCAGCAACAGAAAAGGAACTGAGGGGAAAACAAAATTTGGATGTCTTAAAATTAATTTATTTTATCCCCCTAAGGAAGACTAGACTTCCAGTGCTGCCCCAAAATATACCAATGACCTAAAAGTGGATGTTGAGAATGGTCCTGTGCTTGTTGCTGAAAATCATTCCATTGGCAAGAAAATGGCAATCAAACATTTCTAGAATGCTGGGAAAGCTATGCAGTGCTGAAGCGGAAGCCTGATAACAGCCATGGGCTGAGTAAGATGGCAGAGTTTAAAACTGTGCAATTTTAAACTGTGTACTTCTAGTACAATTTTTTTGAAAGTGGCAGGAACATAACTGAATAATATATGCTCTGTGATGAACAATATAGCAAAGGGTTGGCAGAGAAAACCTGAAAAGAAATACAGTATTGTTGTAACTGATATCATGATGTAACTGCTAGATGCACTTCATAGACTAGAATAGTTTGGGTTGGAAGGGACCTTTAAAGGTCATCTAGTCCAGATGCACCAAGAGAGTTTTCTAAAGTTTAAGTTTGAGGAGCTTCAAATGAAGGTACATGTCACTCCAAACAGTTGCCTTCTCAGGCCAGGGAGATTAGTTACCCTGTGTTATCCCTACTCTTTAGATTTGATAATGAAAAGATTCCAGTAAGTGTGGGGAAGGTAACCGCATTACTTCACATACCTTGTATAGAAAGAGAATTTCTTTCCCCACCAGGATGGGTGGAAGTGTATAGGCTTGGCTGAAAGATTGATCAAAATTGTAAAATTTTGATAGGTATAGTAATCACAGGTTTACAAATACACACGCATGCACTTTTAATAGGAGTAGAAATATCTTGAAATGAAACAAAGCTACAGAAGCAATGCAGAAGTAAAAAGAATAAGAAGCTTAATAAATAAGAGCAATGCCTCCTTTTAAAATTATGACTCTTACACAAGGTATATAGAAGGCATTTGGTTCTGGAAAAGTGTCTTCTGCAAAGCCATGCATAAATGCATGCAACACACTAAGGAACCCATGTACATGACCTACTTACAGAATTATCACATTGCCATGCACAAGACAGTGGATCTAATCTTTGCTGTAAGCACATACCATCTGCCTGTAACTACTACTTACATGAATGGACTTGCATACAGTCAGCAAACAATATATCAACCAAGCCAGTGTGACTAGGCTGTGTGGTGGATAGAATCTGAATTAATTAATAAGACATAAATTAATGAATTTCAGGCATATGTAGTTTTACGATAGCTGCATTACATTAATCATTCATCACTGTCTTCTCACGTGGATTGTCACAGTCGCTTGTGTCTCGCTTAAAATACATGGTAATGCCTTTAGAGTAGGGATTGTCTTCCTGTGTGAACAGTCCAGAGGGACTTTAGTCCTACTTGTAGGTACCACTAAATTATAGACAGCTGATAACAGTAACACTCTGCTGAAATGACTGAATGGCAAGTGCTCTATGTACAGTTTTGCTCAGCTTCTTGTATCCTCAATATGTAGTTGTCCTCAGCCCTATCTCTTCATTGATGTCTGTCTATTTGACCTGTGGTTACAACACAGTTGGCCACACAGAGGCACCAGAAACCAAAGATAAATGGTAAAATTCTGGTCTTGCTGAGTTAGGAGTAAAATGGTCTTTGAAATCAATGGGGCCAAATGTTCATATGACAATCACAAGCAGAGCACAGCACAGCACACTTATTCCAGCCATTCCCTGGATCTCTGGAGACTTTGGTTTGGTTCTTTTCCTGTTTGAGTGGGGCCGGGTAACTGGGTGTATGTGTCTCATTTTGGATGAAGATTTGTAAAAGGTGGATTTAAAAAAACTGTTCAGATTTTCACAGTGGAAATACAACTCTCTGAAAGGAATACAGTGTGGGCCTTGTGAGAGTCTGCATTCATTGTGGACACTGACCAAACAGAGATGGTTTCTACCCTTGTTCAGTCCTCTCAGGCGTCACATTCTAGAGTTGACTAATTCCTCACCTGAAGTATTTAGGTGTCTTCTCAGTACTTTGGTTACTGCTAGACTATACTGAAGAGCCTTGGGTTTTTTCATGACTACTGACTATAGACCTAGATTCTCATCTCTGACATACCAGGTTTACCTGCTTTTGTGTTTCACTGCTTACATACTGGCAAGCCCTCTGAAATCAACACCTAATATGAGTAATCATAACTGAAAATCAAAGTGAGCCAGTCACGCAGTCAATGAGTTTCTTTTGTATGTTAACTTGCCTTCCCTAATTCACAACAGAGAAATGATGCTCAAAAGCTAAATAGTACAGTTGCATCCAATGAGAGTATGTACATCTGCAGAGAGACTGTGCTAGTAAATAAACTTCCCTCCCCACTGATCTTATTTTATCCTGTATTCTTACTCAGGAATATATTAATCTTCTTTCTGAAATATGAAAAAGAACAGTGGTAGAAAGATGAGAAAACAAAAAGCACTGATCCTCAGGATCTTTAGTGTCTTCTAATGCCTTTTCACAACTTTCTACTTAATTATACACCAACAATATTCATTGCATGAGCAAGTCCTCAAAGGCTATGGTCAAATGGTTGTCTTGACTGTAACACAACAGTACAGTCTAGGAGGAAAAAAAAGCCCTTCGGTTCTCCCAGAGTGACAGACACCTTCATGCAATGTTTAACACTGTTTTTGAGGGTTACATTTCTCCTTACAGCAGGACATAGATGTGAGCATGCCAGCTCCTACCCAGCACTCCATCAGGACTCAAATAAATTTTGGACCCTGGTCTGCCAGCTGCAGCTGCTAGCATCACATTCCAGTAATGAGCCCTGTGAGCTTGCTGGTGATGGAAATGGACTAAGACTGCATGATCTGAATCTGTTCCTTTTTCTAGCCAAGAGAGAAATGGGCTAGTCTTGACCTTTTAATTTACAGGAGCATTCTGGAAAGAAACACAGTGAAAAATCCCAATGAACTAGGAGTGAATAAGTAGACTCATAGCTTAATGATGAGCTGGACAGGAGCACTTCTAGAGCTTTCTAAATGCCAAGACAAAAGGGAAAGAAAGAGCCTGACACTGAAAACTGGACAAAGACATGAGAAGAGAGACAAAGGAAGAGTGAGGCTTGAGAAAGCATGAAGATGATGACACAGAGAGAACTGGTGGAAAACCAGTTCACTGAACATTTTTCAGCAAAGCCTCCAAGGCGAGCGGCTCTGAGATAGAGGACCGCATTGGGGGACTGTTGCTGGATTGGCTAAACCGTGGCAAAACCGCGCAGGGAAGGGAGAAAAAAAAAAGGGGGCACGGAGAGAGAGGGCTACCGCAGCCACGCCCCGGCCCCTGAGCAGGAAGGAGGGAGCTCCTGACGAGGGCCCGGCTCTGACTCAGTGTGGGTGGGGACAAGAGTGACGGCAGCAATTCCCTTCCCGTACAAGAGCAGCCCCAAGGTGAGCGCGAGCGACCAGGAGCGCGGCGACCAGGATGAGCAAACAGGGCGTGGCGCATCGGAAGGGCGTGGTGCCGCAGTTTGTGCAGGCAGGGCGAGTAGGGAAGGCGAAGGCACCCTACTAGCTCAAGAGGAACTGTGAAAAGTGAGTTCATTCGGTAGTCCCCATCCTTTCAGAAGAAACTCAGCTATGGTCTTCACTCAGCAGAAAGCGATGCCCTCTGTGCTCGCCAGAGTGGATGTGGCTACCCAGACGGAGCTCCCGCGAAAACATGCAGCCATCCAGGTCTCAGGCTGCAGGGAGTGCCTGGGCCTCTCACTGTTCACAGATGGCAGCTGTGAGGACAGCTGTGTGAGGTGCGACCAGGTGGATGATCTGCTCTGCATGGTGGCAGAGCTACAGGAGGAGGTAGAAAGGTTAAGGAGCATCAGGGAGGCTGAGAAAGAGACAGAGTGGTGGTGCCATGCTCTGCCTCCCCTGAGACAGGAACAGCAGCAGCAGCAGCCACCAGTAAGAACCCACGATCAAGGGGATCCTGTATCCCCCCCACACCAGGCTGAAGGCAGCAGCTCAAAGGAAAAGGGTGAATGGAGGCAAGTCCATGCTCGTGGCAGCAGGCGAAGGCCCTCCCTACCCACCTCGCGTCCCCAGGTGCCTCTGTACAACAGGTATGAGGCCCTGGAGGTGGAAGGCCAGTCAATGGAGGATGGGGATGACAGTCCATCTACACCAGAGGTGTCGCCCAGGTCAGAAGAACGTACCTCTCGTATTAACACCACCTCCCGAAGGAAGAGAAGACGGGTTATAGTTGTGGGTGACTCCCTTCTAAGGGGAACCAAGGGCCCGATATGCCAGACGGGCCCTTCTCTTAGGGAAGTCTGCTGCCTCCCTGAGGCTGGGTGAAGGATATCACTAGGATACTCCCTAGCCTGGTACGGCCCTCGGACTATTACCCCCTACTGCTCTTCCATGTGGGGGGCGATGAAGCTGCAACATGAAGTCCTAGGGCAATCAAAAGAGACTTCAGGGCCTTGGGACAGCTAGTAAGGGACTCTGGAGCACAGGTTATTTTCTCCTCTCTCCTTCCAGTTGTGGACAGTGACACTAGAAGGAACAGAGGTACACAATCTATCAACTCATGGCTCCGTGGCTGGTGTCATTGCCACGGATTTGTTTTTTTTGGTAACAGGATGGCCTACACAGCACCAGGTTTGCTGGTGTCTGATGGGATTCATCTTTCTCAAAGGGGAAAGAGAATCTTTGCTCAGGAGCTTGCGGGGCTCATTGACAGAGCTTTAAACTAGACTTGAAGGGGGAGGGGGATAATATCAGGCTTGCCCGAGGGAAGCTGAGGGACGACATGCCACGGTTAGAGGGAGCGGGTGCCAGCGAGGGCACTCAGCCTGTGTCTCTGAGATGTGCAGGGTACTCTGGGGCACAGCCGAAGTCAAACAGAGTTGAGCTAGGGGATACTTAGGCAATAGGAGCCAAGAGGGAAATGCCAGTGAAACACCTCAAAGCACACAAGGGGTGTTCTTCTATGAAGGAGACACAGACGACAGCCCAGCTGAAGTGCCTCTACACCAATGCACGCAGCATGGGCAACAAGCAGGAGGAGTTGGAAGCCATTGTACACCAGGAAAACTATGATATGGTTGCCATCACGGAAACATGGTGGGATGACTCACACAAGTGGAGTGCGGCGATGGATGGCTATAAACTCTTCAGGAGGGATAGGCAAGGCAGGAGAGGCAGTGGGGTAGCTCTGTATGTTAGGGAGTGTCTGGATAGTTTAGAGCTCGATGATGGTGACAATAGGGTTGAGTGTCTATGGGTAAGAATCACGGGGAAGGCCAACAAGGCAGATATTGTGGTGGGAGTCTGTTACAGACCACCCAACCAAGATGAGGAGACAGACGAACTATTCTATAAGTAGCTGGGAGAAGCCTCACGATTGCTAGCCCTCGTTGTAAGGGGGGACTTCAACCTACCGGATGTCTGCTGGAAATACAATTCAGCAGAGACGAAACAGACTAGGAGGTTCCTGGAGTGTGTGGCAGATAACTTCCTGACACAGCTGGTGAGTGAGCCAACTAGGGAAGGTGCCCTGCTGGACCTCTTGTTCACGAACAGAGAAGGACTTGTGAGCCATGTGATGGTTGGAGGCTGTCTTGGGCAGAGTGATTACGAAATGATAGAGTTTTTGATACGTGGAGAAGCGGCGAGGGGGGTCAGCAAAACTGCCACCTTAGACTTCTGGAGGGCAGACTTCGGCCTGTTTAGGAGACTGGTCGAGAGAGTCCCCTGGGAGGCAGCCCTAAAGGGCAAAGGAGTGCAGGAAGGCTGGACATTCTTCAAGGAGGAAGTCCTAAAGGCACAAGAGCAGGCTGTCCCCAGGTGCCGAAAGACGAGCCAGCAGGGAAGAAGACTGGCCTGGCTGACTAGAGAGCTCTGGCTCGAACTCAGGAAAAAGAGGAGAGTCTACGACCTCTGGAAGGAGGGGCAGGCAACTCAGGAGGACTACAAAGGTGTAGCAAGGCTGTGCAGGGAGAAAATTAGAAGGGCCAAAGCTGAGCTAGAGCTCAATCTGGCTGCTGCTGTAAAAGACAACAACAAATGCTTCTTCAAATACATTAGCAGCAAAAGGAGAGCTAAGGAGAATCTCCAGCCCCTAGTAGACGGGGGAGGGAACACAGTGACCAAGGCTGAGGAGAAGGCTGAGGTACTTATGCCTTCTTTGTCTCAGTCTTTAATAGCAGGGCCAATTGTTCTCTAGGTACCCAGCCCCTTGAGTTGGAAGATAGGTACAGGGACCAAAATGGAGCCCCCATAATCCAGGGGGAAATGGTTAGTGACCTGCTGCACCACTTAGACACTCACAAGTCTATGGGGCCTGATGAGATCCACCCAAGAGTACTGAAGGAACTGGCACAAGTGCTCACCAAGCCCCTTTCCATCATTTACCAGCAGTCCTGGCTAGCTGGGGAGGTCCCAGTTGACTGGAGATTAGCGAATGTAACACCCATCTTCAAGAAGGGCTGGAAGGAGGACCCAGGGAACTACAGGCCTGTCAGCCTGACCTCAGTACCGGGGAAGCTGATGGAGCAGATCATCCTGAGTGCCATCACACAGCATGTAGAGGATAACCAAGGGATCAAGCCCAGCCAGCATGGGTTCAGGAAAGGCAGGTCCTGCTTGACCAACCTGATCTCCTTCTATGACAAGGTGACCCGCCTAGTGGATGAGGGAAAGGCTGTGGATGTTGTCTATCTAGACTTCAGTAAAGGCTTTGACACGGTTTCCCACAGCATTCTGGAGAAACTGGCTGCTCATGGCTTGGATGAGTGTACTCTTTGCTGGGTAAAGAACTGGCTGGATGGCTGGGCCCAAAGAGTGGTGATGAATGGAGTTTACTCCAGTTGGCAGCTGGTCACAAGTGGTGTTCCCCAGGGCTCTGTGTTGGGGCCAGTCCTGTTTAATATCTTTATCAATGATCTGGATGAAGGGATCGAGTGCACCCTCAGTAAGTTTGGAGATGACACCAAGTTGTGTGGGAGCGTTGATCTGCTTGAGGGTAAGAAGGCTCTACAGAGGGACCTGGACAGGCTAGATTGATGGTCTGAGGCCAATTGTATGAGGTTTAACAAGGCCAAGTGCAAGGTCCTGCACTTGGGTCACAACAACCCCATGCAACACTACAGGCTTGGGGAAGAGAGGCTGGAAAGCTACCCAGTGGAAAAGGACCTGGGCGTGTTGGTTGACAGCCGCCTGAGTATGAGCCAGCAGTGTGCCCAGGTAGCCAAGAAAGCCAATAGCATCCTGGCTTGTATCAAAAATAGCGTGGCCAGTAGGACTAGGGAAGTGATTGTTCCCCTGTACTCAGCACTGGTGAGGCTGCACCTCGAATACTGTGTTCAGTTTTGGGCCCCTCACTACAAGAGAGACGTTGAGGTGCTGGAGCGTGTCCAGAGAAGGGCAACGAAGCTTGTGAAGGGTCTGGAGAACAAGTCTTATGAGGAGTGGCTGAGGGAACTGGGGTTGTTTAGCCTGGAGAAAAGGAGGCTGAGGGGAGACCTTATTGCTCTCTACAACTGCCTGAAAGGAGGTTGTAGAGAGGTGGGTGTCGGTCTCTTCTCCCAGGTAACAAGTGATAGGACGAGAGGAAATGGCCTCAAGTTGCACCAGGGGAGGTTTAGACTGGATATTAGGAAATTTTACTTCACTGAAAGGGTTATCAAGCATTGGAACAGGCTGCCCAGGGAAGTGGTTGAGTCGCCATCTCTGGAAGTATTTAAAAGACGTTTGGATGAGGTGCTTAGGGACATGGTTTAGTGGTGGTCTTGGTAGCGTTAGGTTTACGGTTGGACTCGATGATCTTAAAGGTCTTTTCCAACCTATACAATTCTGTGATTCTGTGATTCTGTGATTCTGTGAAAAGGAGAGGGAAGAAAAGGAAACCAAGAAAAAAAAGAAAGAGAACAGAATGAAAAAAAGGAAAAAGAGAAATGTAGGCAAAGAGTTGAAATGTACAGGTGCGAATACAGAAGGGGAGGAGTAAGCAAAGTGAAGGAAAGCTGAACAGGACCACAAGTAAGTCCTAAGGGCCATGTGCATTCTGTTTCTACAGGATGATGCTGAATCAGTACTGGCAAGACCGCATGACAGAGGGGGAAGACAGCTCAAAGGCCTGTGCATTGATAGGGTGCAAGAGCAACGTGAACGTGTGGCACATGAGGAGAAAAAAGGCAGAATATTGGTCCAACCTTATGCCTTTGGATGTATGTAGACATATTACTGCTAGAATAATAAATATGGCCAACAAAAGTAATTGAAAGTACAACTAAACCAGCATGCTTAGTGTATTATTTCTTCGGTGCACATTTATGCAAGACCGAAAACTTGGCCAAGATGATCTAGACTTAGTTGACTGAAAAATATTCTGAAAAATGTCATTTACTGACAATTTTTATTGCAGAGGAATTGTTTATTCTAGGCAGTAGGGTTTAGATAATAATTTCTGACCTTCTGCCTTTATCCAGAGTGGCTGTCACTGTCTTGACTTGAATGTTTCCTTTGATCTCCACAGTGGCCTTTGCTATGGAAGAATTTACAAACATGAGAGCAGGGACTGACAACTGATCCTTTTAATCCTTCCCAAACCTGAACTTCAGTGACTGTTTGAACCAGCAACCTTCTTTTGACATGGACAAGTGTTACTTGTCAAGTTTGGCCATGCTTATGACCTGTTAAATGTCTGCTGGCAGACTCTTTTCCAGTTCTCCTGCCATTCCTTGTGGCTAGGTTTTATTCCTCTGTGAAGCAGAAATCTTCACCATGAGACAGCAAAGAAAGACAGAGCCTTAATAATAACCTTTGGTATCATTTACACATGCCGGGAAATGCTTGCCAGGTAATTTTGCAAGCCTGTTCAGGCAGTGTTGCAAAGAGCTTGTATGGAGCACACACACAAAATAAATCATAATTTTAAATTACTCGTTTATGGTTCCAGCAGCTGCTTATTTTTATTTTCCTATGTGTTATCAAGAATACGGCAAAGAAATGTTAGGAAATTGCTGAAGAAAAAAATAACCACTTGAATGAAAGATAAAATGGACAGTTTGAGAGGAAAGTGTGAGCCCACCAGTGGAAAGAATGTCACCAGTAGGACTAATTTTGAAAGATGGCATCTGCGGTAAAAAAGGAACCTTTTAAAACATTATACTGAGACAGTGCTCCAACTCTGGCTCAGAGGGAAGTATGTTACCTACTGAATTATTAGCAACATTTTGTTCAGCATCCTGTTTAAAGATAGGATTTCCTCTTTGTGCTTCAAAGGAAGGGAACAGAAGCCTTCCAATAAAAAAGATGGCTGCCCTTCAGCTGAATTGCCACTGGTAGCCTCTGTTAAAATGGTCTAAGGCATACATTTATTTAAAGACAATATAATGAATTTTTAAGTTATACTATGTGTGTGAAATTACTGTGGAATTTGAATTGATGTTGGCCACCCAGAATGAAGATAAGATGTGAAGGCCATCTTAGAAAGATAGAAGGAAAAGGAAAGGGTGTAGATGTGATGGAGAGCTTAGGGAAGGAGAGGTTGAATAGATGGACTTGTGGCCTTTGCTATCACACAAGGAAAAAGGGGTCAGAAGTAGCTGTCATCTGGTTCATCCCACTTCATCCTCTGCTGTCTGCATCTCTGACCTACTGAAAACAATTGATAGGATAGGGACACTTGGTACTCTGAAGTAATCTGTTACTGTAAGTGGTGAGCCAGTCCAGCATACAAAACATGCTCATGAAACTACATCCTAATGCATTCTGACTCTGTGGAAAAATATATGTAAACAGTGCTCAAAATGGACTAGTACATGACAATATAGTAGCCACTTCACACATGTAAACTAGAAAACTTCACATGTACCGCAGAGAAGCCTGTTCCACATGTAAACTTCCACATTTTTATTTTGAATGCTGCCTGTAGCATGTAACAGCACATTTTATAAAATAATATAGTAACTGAATTATTTCAAACACAGCATGTTTTTCCTCATTTAGGTTTTCATAAGCTACTTTTTTCTAGTAATACGATATTCAGCCAGTGGCAACTTACATTTTCTACAGATTTTTTAACTATTGTCACAGTTCTTTATTTTGATTTTATTGGTAATCATGTTAGCTATATTTGTGGATATGCTGAATCTCCATGTTCTTTAATCCAATATGTACTGATATTGAATTGCTACCACAGAAGACAAAAATGAAATAGATAAAATTGCTTCTTTTGGATGACTGTATAAACTCTGTGTTCAAAAAAGACATCACAGATACCCGAACTTTAGCTCTTAAGCACAAGGAATTGTAAAGATGCTGGATTCTCAGAATATCCCTGTCCAAGGATTGCCAAACATTAGAGGTTCCAAATTCAGACCCTACGCTACATGGTGCTTAGTACATAGCCCCAGTTACTGTATAGCAAATCAAGTGTAGGGCTGCTGGAACAGAAGTATTTTTTAATAATGAGGTTATAATTAAATATTAATCATCCAGTTTCAAAACTTCTCACCTCGCTAAGTTCCTCTATATTTATAGATGGTTAAGCCATAACCCATTTTTTTCTCCTACTATTGCATAATTTTGCTGAAAACTGTTACTCTGCACCAGAGAGAGATATTTTAGTAATGGACTAATTCTGGATAAGCTGTCCTTGTTTAATACACCCTTTAACTGAGCTCGAGGTGTTGGGGGAAGCTGTCCAGAACATGTTGCATATGTTTATAAAACATTAGAAAGTCATAGGTGACACTGTAAGGGAGGTTCAAATAGAGATCAAAGAGGGTTTCAAATAGAGATCAAGAGACCAAAATTTTGTGCTATATTTAGACATCCACTAGAGCAGCATTAGAAATAGAGTTCCACTTGAGGTCATTCAATGTGAGGTTTAGACACCAACATATAAATGTCTCTGTGTTAATGGAGATCTTAGTAGAGATCTTAGCATTTATCCAGTTGCCTCAACACAGATTGCTTCCACCATTTGAGACATCATATGGATTTTTACCTGGCCCCAGCAGCTTCTCTGGAAATGAGGACATCCTATAGGTCCTGCAGCGTATTTGCCAGACCTTAGAGAATTTCTCATATACTCTATGGCACCTCAAATGACATTAAATGCTTGCCTTTAGACAACTGAATTGAGCTTCTGGGGCTGACCAGCTGAATTGCTCTCCAGAAACCACTGCCTGCATCTACTGAAATGGGAGGTTAGACACTTATGACACATGTAAATACCTGTATGTAGAAACCTACATTTAGTTGTTTTATTTTTCAACAGAATACTACCTTGCATGTCAACGATGACAGGAGGACAGGAATCTGTAATATACACTGTTATAGCTGGTAGTGATTTGGGGAAAATCCACAGATTGAAAAGCTCATAGTAGAGCACACCTACAAGAGGACTTGTAGATAAGACTGTTTTGACCTCTTTCTGGTGAGATAAAGCCCTGACAGCTGCTTCTTCTGTAGATTACCTGGCCTGGCCTAAATAATAATAATGGCACCTCTCTGCTCTGTGTGGATAGTTTGTTCATGTTCTTGGGTAGTTTCATACGATGGCGTTGATGATGTAGCAAATCACTTATACAGTCAGAGGCAATGCAAACAGAAATAGGCATTTAGACCCCTGCCTAAAATGCATGTTACAATTTTTCTGACAAAACTGAGTGGTGGGATTAATTTCAGTTAACTTTTTAAATATATAGTGCAAGGTCTCTACTGCCTGGCTAGTCACCTCAGGTTCTCTTTAGAGTCAGCAAAGAGTAATGGTCACCCCTGGGGTGCAATTCATCTCATCCTATTGTTGACATCTAAAATTAATAATACTCTAGAATTGCCTATATGTCTTCATGGTCTATAAAGAAAACATAGCACAATTAATTCAAAAGTAGACACCTATATTTCATATGTCTGAAATTCATTGAAATGAAATAATCTGCAGCATGTCTCCTCTTCCAAGGCTTTTTCCCATGTTGGGAAGAACACTAGACACAATACCTTCTTTTTCCACAAGATTTAGTAGTGTTTAGCAGGCTTATGCTTGTTTGCTCAATATGCAGACACCTTTAGGGTTTATACAGAGCACTAAATAAATTGTAACTTGCTCTTGAAAGCACAGCACATTTTTGGCTTGATTGGGATAGAAAACAAGAGCAGTCACTGCATCAGAATTAACCTGGGAGAACAGTTACTGGAACCAGGGTGTCCCTGCTGTGCCTCAGAGAAGAGGAAAACTCACTAACCCATTGCAGTAGAGCTCAAAACTGAGTAGAGTACTTGGATGATGTTCCAGAAATGCTTAGCAATGGGTTTGTGTCTGCTGGTACTATTCAACATTGGCCCTGGTAATATGTTACTTTACTCATTTTTCTACTTTAAAAACAATGTAGTCTATTCTATTTCTATTTTAGTTTAATGGAGACATAAATCTTTGTCCGAGCACAACATAGTAAAAGTAAGTTTGAGTAACTAAACTTGCTGGGGCAGAACGCTCTACATTTCTATAAAGTGTTCATTCAATTTTGAACAAGCAACATATTTTCTCTCAGATATGACATATGCAATTTTATTTTCAGTGTTTATACATTTTCTGTTCTTTTGACAAGTAGCAGACAGTGTAGGGTAAGCTATGCTATTATGTTGTAAAAAAGCTGCCAACTACATATTTAAAGAGACAAAAAACTTTGGATTAATTAGGCAATATTTTCCATTTCACAGGAATTTCTCAGAATGGAGGCATTCATTGCAATGGGGATTAAAGTGGTGACGATTTGCTGTTTTCTGAGATGGACAGCAACTGTTTTGTAGAACAAGTGCAGTAAGTTAATAAATGGGGTCAGTGCTACATTCATGTCACTTTTCTTTTTGAGGGGAAGCTTCATGCTGAAAAAATGACTGCAAAGGACAAAATGCTGGGTTCTGTCTTTGCTGTTTTACAATGAGTCTTCAGTAGATGTGCTTAAGATTTTCTAATTGACATGCCTGGAAACTTCCCTAAAGTAATCTATTTCTCACTTATTATAAACTGTAATAACAGTTCTATTGATCAATAAATGCCTTCAGGCATAGTCTCATTCATTTTAAATTCTGATACAATAGAGATGGGTGAAACCTATTGCTTGCTTATCTGTAACTACCTGGAACATAAAATACCAGTTCTTTTGAAGATTCATAAGGATGTAGAATCTAATTCAGCTCCTCATTGCTATGTTTTAATTTCAAAGTCTAATAGCAGCAAGCTTAGCTTTTCCCTGGAGCATGCAGGTGTAACACTGAAGACATAGAGGGAACGGATATGAGGAGGAAGAAAGTAATACTTTCAAACAGTTTCCATAGAAGTGCTGCAGTTTAATATACGTACCTGGCATGTGAGTGGCTGTTTGATATCAGGATTGTGTTCAGACACAGCAAGTTTCAAAGCCTGGTTCATTCTTGCAGTATATGAGGACTACTTTTCCACAGTGCATTGGGTAACCGTGTTCATCTGCAAGGTCTCAGTTTTATTGAATAATGCAGGGTCTTTTAAATTTAATTTTTATTCTTACCTCTTAATATTCTTAGCATTTCTTCAGACATATAATAGCATCACAGACATCCTTTGACCAAAATCTGTTTTTTGATGTCAGTGCAGTTCAATATCTAGACCCTAGCCCTTTGTGGAGTTGCAACAGAAGTGGCCTATATTCTTCCATCTAGCAAAATTTTAATGAAAATGAAGATGTGAAAGAGACAAAAACTCCTACATAATGTTAAGGAAAGCACTTTAAGGGTTAGGGATCTCAGAAAAGGAGCGCGGGGGAGAATAAATGAGAAAACAATTTATACACAGAAAGATTGAGTTGGAGGTAATAGATGAATAGTCAGAAAACAAATGTAGGTTCCAGCTGTTTCAGAGAAGAAGAATAAAAAGAAAAGTCAAGAGACAGAAAATTACTGAATTGCCTCAAATAACAGTAGGCTACAATGCTCTGAAAAGCAGCACAAAATCCTGAGCTAACCCTGAAAAGGAGAAGTAGATGGGAAAGAGAAAGGGGAGATACTAAGAAGGCAGAAGAGTAGTCTGTCTCTATTAGACTTTCCTCCGCAGTAGTCCATATGATACACACTCATCCATCCTGCTGCAGTTCACAGCCTGTTGGGAAGTCACTTTTAGTGGGATCAGCCTCTGGAGTGAACTGTTGATAATTATTGAATAATTTTCTGTGGTTATGTAATATCATAAAATTATTTTGAGGTGGCCAGGGAAAGTCTCACCATGGATAAGCAGAATCTGAGGGAAGCAGATAGGAATATTTCAGCACAGATGCAGTGCAGATAATACAAAAAGATTAGAAAGAGGAATTAAAAGGAAAGACAAGGGGAGCAGTGGTAGAACCAACTCCATTCAATCTGGTTTTCAAAAGATGTGAAAAGATGTAGGATGTTTTGGTGTGTTTTTTTTTTAATGGACTCCAGCTGTAAGAAGGAAGTGAAGGGATAATCCACCCTTTTCAAGAAACCATATCAACATTTATTTGGCTAGGAAATTGCATTCCACTCTGGTGAACAGTGACCTGTCTTTAGTTATCATTGCTTCGTCACTTCTCAACTGTATTGTATTAATGGGTGTTCAGAAGTTAGGAGATTCAAAATAACAACAAAATTGGCAGTAGACCACCCAATAGCAAATTGCATCCATACACAGAATTGGCTGGGATACTCAAAAGAGCAGGTACACCTTCCAGGGGGAGGTGTGGCAAAGGATAACTTTGTACATGGAGGGAGATGCTTGTTGATGACTGTATTGGGTTTACGTGGCAAGGTTTTGGTGGTGGGGGCTCTGCAGGGTTGGCTTCTGTCAGAAGACACCAGAAGCTGTCCCCATGGTGGACAGAGCCAGTTCCAGTTGGCTCCAAGACAGACCCACTGCTGGCCAAAGCTGAGCTAATCAGTGATGGTGGTAGTGCCTCTGTGATAACATGTTTAAGAAAGGGTAAAAAACACTACACAACAGCAGCTGAGAAAGAGGAGTGAGAAGATGTGAGAGAAACAACTCTGCAAACACCAAGGTCAGAGGAGAAGGAGGTAGAGGAGGTGCTCTAGGCGCTGGAGCAGAGATTCCCCTGCAGCCTGTGGTGAAGACCACGGTGACACAGGTTGTCCCTCTGCAGCCCACGGAGGTCTACAGTGGAGCAGATATCCACACTGTGGCCCATGAAGGACCCCACGCTGGAGCAGGTGGATGTGCCCTGAAGGAAGCTGCAACCTGTGGAGAGCCCATGCTGGAGCAGGTTTTCTGGTAGAACCTGTGACCCTGTGGGCGCCGCATGTTGGATCAGTCTGTTCCTGAAGGACTGCACTGCGTGGGAAGGACCCATGCTGGAGCGTGTTCATGAAGAACTGCAGCCTGCGGGAAGGACCCACGTTGGGGAAGTTCATGGAGGACAGTATCTCTTGGGAGTGACCCCATGCTGGAGCAGGGGAAGAATGTGAGGAGGAAGGAGCGGCAGAGATGAAGCATTATGAACTGACCGCAACCCCCATTCCCCATCCCCTTGTGTTGCTCAGGGAGGGGAGGAGATAGAAGAGTTGGGAGTGACATGGAGCCTGGGAAGAAGGAGGTGTGGAGGAAGGTGTTTTTTAGATTTGTTCTTATTTCTCATTATCCTACTCCAATTAATTGCCAATAAATTAAATTAATTTTCCACAAGTCAAGTCTGTTTTGCCCATGATGGTAACTGGTAAGCAATCTCCCTGTCTTTATCTTGACCCATGAGCTTTTTATTGTATTTTCTCCCTCTGTCCTGTTGATGCAGGGGAGTGATAGAGCGGCTTGGTGGGCACCTGGTGGCCAGCCAAGGTCAACCCATCACAATGACATAGGCAGAACACCCCCAGGGTTGATTTAAGGCTGCAGAATGAATCCCCAACATGTGACCGTTTGATCTTGTTTCCTCTCTGGTAAATACATAGCAGGTGTATTTAAACAGAGGTAAAACCAAAACACCAAACAAGAAACCCCACTATTCTGTAATAAGTCAGTCTGCAGAGAAGATGAAAGAGAAAATAGCTCCTCCAAAATAGCTAGTTGTTACATGATTTAATTCTCTACCTAAAATTGGCAAAGGCAATACTCTGGCAAAGGCTACATGAGAACAAAGAGAATAGTCAGGCCAGCTTTATGAGTTTGCTCTTGTCTCACCCTGGGGGAAGAAACCCCAGCAGTGGTTTGTGGCTGTATTTAGGACATAAAGACATGGATTATGAAAAACCTACAGAAGGCGCGTGTGTGTCAGAGCTCCTTATGCTCCTTGTTTACAAGGCTAATCACATACCAGACATAGCTAGACTGCACAATTACAATAGTAATATTTTTCAGATACAGAAACACAATATCTTGAAGCTATAAAGCAAATGTCTACAAGTCAAAGGTATGTTAAAAGGTCCTTTCAGCAGGTATTTGATTTTACTAACATTGACCTTCACCATACACACATGCTGTTGCTTTTCCACATTGTAAGGGTGGAAGACCACCACTAATAAGGAAATGTATTTCATTTCCTGCAATTATGACTTAGATATGATATTGCTGATAGATTTTTTTTTTTACACCAGTCTCTTCTGAACAAAGCTAAATAATTTTGTAATTTTTACCTATTTTAACTCTTACAACTGTGTACTGGTCTGTACTGTCAATCAATAATCTGTTTTGATTGAGTAGAACTAGCAGTCTATTCATGCTATCTCAGTACTAAGAGCTAATTCAAAGCTTATGTTCCTTCATAGCTTACTGTCGGCTAGTATTTGATAAAAAATATAAATTTTGTTTCTTTTTAAATCAGAGGATTTAAATGGATCTTGTTTTCTTTCTTAGCTACCCCTTACTTTTTTGTTCTTATGCAGAAGGAATGTATCATAATATTTTAACAATAAAAGTGTTTTACAGTAAGCAGGATTGACTTCATGCTAAGTAGGTTTTATTCCCTTACATTAGCTTTTGGAAACTAAACCAAACACATCAGTGATTTTATGTCATTCTCTGCGAGACAGGAAAGAAATGCACAATTAACACTGCAAGCAGCTTTAAAAGCTTCTCTCCTAACAAGAGAAACAAGTAATAAAACCAACATTTCAATTTCTTACAAACTAAAGCATTTTCAGCTTACATATTTGCTGACATAATTTTTAATAGTTAAAATAATTCTGAAATTGTTGCCATGACCAACTCCAGAATGTCATATTGTGATACAACTGTACCTCTCATGCTTCATACAGTAATGAGAAGAGAGATAGCCCTTTTTTTTTTTTTTTTACAGTCACAGATGGATCTTAGTTGCTTTATGCTTCCCCTCCTTCCAAATTCAGTACATTCCAGTTAAATGTGAATAGGACACAGAAGCCTTGATAAGGTTTTCTGCATTGTCCAGTTAATGAACTTCCACTAAGAAAGATTTTCAGAATGTTTTTAGTGAAGACTTGAGATGTGAAATAATCATTGCATGAAGTCAAAATTGCAACCTAAAATAAAAAAAATAACACCACCTGAAACAAACTCTTTAACAGAAGTATTTATTTTAGTGATATTTGAAATGAATACTAGAATTCAAGGTGACTCCTTATACAGGTGTTCCCTTTTAAGAACATCAGAAAAGTGAAAGGTTCCTTTTTTTCCCTGACTGTGAGCTCTGTTTAACAATTACCAATGCTTCACTGAAATATAGTGATATGTTCCATATGCACTAGGGGAACAGCGTGCTGAAAATGCAGACATTATCTTCTGAAAAGAGGAAAAAATACCAATACTTGTAGGTAGAAGCTACAGTGTTAATGCTACCGGAGACAGAAAACATGCTCTAACAATCAAAGTTTTGCTGGGACCAAGGCTCTGTGCAGAAAGGAAGAGACCAGTAGACTTTCAGAAAATGATCAGGAAGGTTTGAACATCAGATGCTCTGTATGAGACATAGATTGAGAAAAAGGTGGAGGGACATTAATGAAGCCATGGCCGTAGTTCTGTGACGTCTGGCTGTACTGTCAGTATTCTCATAGCACCTGCGTGGCAATAGATATCTTCTAGACAAGAGATGTTCCAGGAGGAATGAGGTTCCCACAAGAAAAAGGGAACCTGCATAAGTCAAATTAATGTGAAGAGAAGATTCGCCAAAGGAAACTATGCAGAATTCATCCTTGGGGCTAAACAGCCTTACTGCCTTTCTTATATGACCAGAAATTACCTGCCAAGAAGGTGTAACACTGCTGTGTTAATTCTGAGGGGGCTGGAGTAGCCGCGGTGCCTGTTGTTTTGTCACCAGATCCAGAGACCTTCTCTTCCCCTTGAGGGTACTGAATAGTGTTGAACAGGGCTCAGTAGGCATGGGCCAGGCCCCAGCACATTGCAGTGATTTGTGTCTCCCTAGAACTGCCAGGATGACAGCATACTTTTTCCAAATATTCTACTAATATTTCAGGATTGTGCACTTGTTCAGCGGTGAAGTTCCAAAACACTGGAGGTGCCCACCGTCCTAGGCATTTGCCCATGCTATCCCACACATCCTGCCACTCATAACTATCTGGCCTTGGGGCAGATCTCTGGATGATATTCTTAAATTGCTTATTAACCTTAGACAAAACCAAAACAATATTCCCAAGCAATAGCAACAGATGTATCTTAACTACCCAAGGACGTTCAAGATACTGAAAAATTATTGTAATGAAGGAGGAAACATCATAGAAGAAGGTAGCGAAGGTGCCATTCTGTATTCCGTCCATAAAAAACCTCTCAGAGGAAGAAGTATAATTGCTAATTGTCTCCACGAGGTGGTACCCGATGTACAGTAATGGTTTCAGTATGGCACTTAGATACCAAATTAAGCTCAAGGCCACTGTTTTAATAACGAAAGTCCCAGGCAAAACATCAGTAATCATAGCAGAGCACAGCAAACTGCAAAAAACAACACCGATCTTTAACATGTACAGCAAAAAAAATGAGCATTGTGCAGGTCAGGTAAACCAATATCGAGAACAGATGAATCAATATCGTGACCTGCAACCATTAACAGATCTAAATTCCTTAATATGCTCTGGTTAATCTGTTATTGTCTCAAACCCTTCGAGCCCCATGCTATGTGCCAAAAAGGACTGTCATGGTTTAGCTTCAGTTGGCGGCTAAGCACCACACAGCCGCTCGCTCACCCTCTCCCCCAGTGGGATGGGAGAGAGAATCGGAAGAGCAAAAGTAAAAAAACTCATGGGTTGAGTTAAGAACAGTTTAATAATTGGGAAAAAGAAAAAAAAAAAGTAATGAAAAGGAAAACAACAAAAGAGAGATAGAGGAACAAAACCCAGAGGAAAAAAAAACAAGTGATGCAACTGCTCACCACCTGCTGATCAACACCCAGCCAGTCCCTGAGCAGCGATCGCTACCCCCTGGCCAACTCCCCCCAGTTTCTATACTGGGCATGACATCACATGGTATGGAATAGCCCTTTGGCCAGTTTGGGTCAGCTGTCCTGGCTGTGCCCCCTCCCAGCTTCTTGTGCGCCCGGCAGAGCATGGGAAGCTGAAAAGTCCTTGACCAGTGTCAAATCCAAAACACAGCACTAATTAGCTACTAGGAAGAAAATTAAGTCTATCCCAGCTGAAACCAGGATACTTATGTGTTAAGGACCTTTCTAATCAAAGGAAGAAAAGAGCTTTGCTTATTCTAAAACACTTAGGGTTTGTACACAGTTTTTATTATACATTTCTCTGTATTTTAAGAATCAAATATGCCCCTTTTTTATTTTGACCAGCTAAGCTTTCAGCTGAGCTAAAGCAATAGCTGAAAAATTTATGAACAAAATGGTTTCATCTACAAATATTGCAATAAAATCTCTTATAAGTAGATTGAATATGCTTATTTTATTACCTTAGTATAAGGAAAAAAATGAGATTGAAACAGAAGCACTGGTTTGGGTCTGTATAAAAAAGACATTTTAGGGATTCCTTTGAGAGAGGAATGTCCAACCAGTTTGGCTTTTTTATAAAAAAAAAAAGTTTAATTATTTTTAGAAATGACACTCTAAGAATTAGATTCATTATGAATAAAAACCCACAAAGGTTTTAGTTCAAAATTATTTTTAAAAAAATTGGGACATTTTTTACTTTGCTTCTCAATATATCAGAAAGGTGGGCTTTTCTGTTTCTTTTTCTTTATTTTTAAAAATCAGCCTAGATTGCCAATAGATTTTTAAAAATTTTTTTAACATTGTGTATAAATTTACTACTTATTATCTGGGGAAAAAAATATAATTCACCCTAGTAGAATTATGATTGGAATGATACTCCAGAGCACTAACTGAGATGCAAATGTGAGAAGTGACTGATTAGGACCTGTAGTATCACTGCAATTCACCATGACAAGGCAGTGGTGTCTTATGGAAAAAGTAATCCAGACAGGAATTGCATGTCATGAAGCAGGCAAATTAGCACAACCATAAATGCACAATGTGCTGGAACTGCATTTCCTAATGGCTTGTAATTTTTGTTTAACATTTTCTTTTTTAGGGGCTACTCCCTTATTTTGCAACCATCTCTACTGCATGTAAATATTTGTGTGAACACCTGATCAAGAAAATAATGTTTTTTCAAATCGTAACATGTCTTTTAGGCTGAATGAGACAATTTCCATGTTTTACTTTTAAAAATATTTATGAATAACTTATTTGAAATAAGCTTTGAAACACTGAAATATTAATTAAAATGTTAATTAAATGCCAGAGCAAAACAATTTTTCGTAATTACTTCAAGCATTTTGCTCTGCTGAAACAGTTCAGTGAGGTCAACACAAGTTTGGTAAACATATTAACCAGACCAAAGCTGTTCTTTGCTGTTGAAAAGCGTTTAGGCTGAAACATTTATTTCTAAACATATGCCATGGCTCTTCCATGGTGTGCAGCCAGCCTAGGCTCCTGGCTCACTCTCAAATGCGGGGTCTGCTGGCAGCAAGGAAATCCGGCCGGGCTCTTGTGAAACTGGCTTTGCTCTACAGAAGCCAGTGCAAGACCTGCCTTTAAAGGAAAGTCTGGTGGAGCAGTAATAAAAAAAGCTGGCTGATGCACAGACAGTCTGCTAGGTCTAGGGAGTCTCCTGACTGAGAAGAGATGTGCCACTTTGGGAACTGTAGGCTTAGAGGATGGTGGAAAGGATGCTCCACTGCATTGCTATGTTTCAGATTAGTCTACCAGGGATTGCTACAGCTAGATGAGTTTGGTTACAGAAAAGTGACCGCGAGTATCATTCCACACTCAGCACTGTGGGTAGATGCTTGAGGTTATAGTTGGAATGGCTATAGCCATCCAGTCCTGGCCCTAAGGGCAGGAGAAATGTCAGTGACCAGTGAGGCAAGAGACAAATAGTAGTAAACCCCAGGTATCCATATACCGATGCATCAAAGCATGTCTAAAATACCACCTTAGTAGTGATTAGAAACAAATCTTCTTCCCAAGCACAGTGCAAGCCTTCACAAGGAATTAATAACTTAAACAAAGCCTTTAACCCAATCTGGGAAAGGAACTGCTAGAAAGGATCATAAAATTTATCAAACAGCTCAGAAAAATTCCAGTTGGTTGTTTCACAGTAGCTACACCTCGTACTGCCTTGTCAGGCAGGTTATTTGAATAGTTGAAGGCATTTTTATGAACAAAACTATGAATAATAATCAAATATGCAGAGAAGAATAAAGATGCACACATAAACCCTTCAAATTTATAAATCCTCTTCTTTAAAATCAGTGCTTTTGACATCATCTGCCATAATACTTTTTTCTGGAAAAATCTGAGAAATCTGAAGTATTGCAATTTCCAGACTCTAAACTGCCTATTGTGAACAAACAAATTACTACCCAAAAGGCAGTGGTTACCACTGTTTATTTCCCTCCAATGTTCTTTTCAAAAGCTTGTTGAAAATCGGATGTGTAACAGTAAGCTAACACTGTATTTTTAAACATGTGCTATCTTAGTATTTTCATGTTATTTCACAAAGAGTACTTTGCCCATAGAAATATCAATAAAGTAATTTCAGACGCATTTTTACTAGAACATTATCTTTCTCAAAGATAGTAAACTTCCTAATGCAGGTTATCACAAACTACAGTATACCCAGAGCAGACAATATACCTCTTTATTTTTGTGGAAGTTGGAATAAGCTACAAAATTCTTATTTAATTGAACCAAGTGTTCAGTTAGTTTAAACTGTCTATGTTTTCCATTTTTCTCCCTTGCTCTACATTCCTTCCCCCATGTCTCACAGGGCACTGCTTTCTTTATAATATATATTCCCTGATAACATTCATGTGTCCTTATGTCAGAATCCATCCACGTAGATTGCTATTCTCCCTATACAGAATACTATACAGCAGCGTGGAAGATTTGTTCCCTATTTGTTTGAGCTGTTTTAGCTGTCAGTGCTAAAGTACAATGGCTTCTAGTTGTCTGTAAATAGCTTTGTCCTTAGGGCTTGGAGGGCAGTTTATTTTTCCTGAAGCACAGCACAAATGTGATGCAGTTGAATAGACATTGTAATGTACCCGAAATGCTATAGGGCCTTTGCTGTGCCAAAATGAGGACGATGAAATTTTCCTATTTCTTTTCTGCATAAATTGAGCTGATTTTTAATCTTCAGAAGAAAAACTGACTAGAGCAAAGGGAATTATATTGATATTTTCAACAGTCTGAAGAATAATAGCTTTGAGGAATAACATCACTCATCTGTACCTTTTTATGAAACTGGCTTTCTTCCATAATCAGGCTGATAAACTTTTTGATAGCTACTGTGTAACTATGTAAGCGAAACTTTTAAATGTAACACAGAAACTAAAACCAGTCCTTCTTAAATGTAGTTTTCTAAGTTGCTAAATACTTCACATGTAGATAAGTAATTTTCAAAGGTGAGTGGTAGTTCCACTTTTTAAAATTATTAATTCTGCGTCATGTATTTATCAGTTAATATCATCATGGTTACTCTGTTCCCTTGTGACATTCTTCATAAGATAATCTGGTTTTACAATTTAATGTCATTTGAATCTGTGTTTAACCAGAAGCTCTTGGGCCTCTGAGGGCACAGTGCATGAAAACGTTCTGAGTAAATATCAAGGATGTTATGTGGATTCAAGCTTTAAGCCGAGCAATGTTCTGTTGCTTGTTGTGGTGTAGGTATCTTGTTTTACATTATGCTCTCACTCATCATATATGAACAACTTCACAGCTGTTATTTCCTTTCAGCTTAAGCAAATCGTGCCTGTGGTAGCCAAGGACAAAATTAGCTCAGTAGAAAGCAAAAGTTATTTTTAGACATAAAATTATTTATTTTGCTAGAGAAAAAAAAATCTTTACATAGAACCAATGTATTTTTGCCATAATTTCAGAAGCAAATGCCTCTGAAATGTATTTCCCTCTGCAAGTATTCCAAACTAACCATTTGTTGCTATGCTCAGTTAGCCTGAATACTCCATATATGATTTTGTGTAGGAGAATTTGTATTGTTGCATATTGTTGTCTCAGATATTTTTTATTAAGTTATTCAGGTGTTATTTTTATGTACTTTTGTTACTGTTATTTATGGGATTTTTGTCACTCCTGAAGACAAAAGAAATGAAATCCCAAAACTTATTATAAATGTGATCTGGTTTATGCAAATCGAGGTGTTAAACACTACAAGAGATTGCTTTTTAGTAACTCATTATAAAAATAACTTTTTTTTTTTAGTACTCTTCATCAGAGGATCTCAAACCTCTTTACAAATAGCAATTATCTGAACCTTTTGGTTCCTGAAGGTGCACCACAGTCCTGAAACATTTAGCATCAGAGAATACCTCAATATTGTGTGTATGCAGTCAATGAAAACTTCATAGATGTAACTGAAGAACAAAATAGGGAAAATTGGA
The DNA here is from genome assembly GCF_034638445.1 of Ciconia boyciana. Taxonomy (NCBI): domain Eukaryota; kingdom Metazoa; phylum Chordata; class Aves; order Ciconiiformes; family Ciconiidae; genus Ciconia; species Ciconia boyciana. The sequence goes on along the minus strand of NC_132934.1, from coordinate 27,652,198 downwards.
ATGTTCAAAGAGCAATGGAAAATTTAAAGGGCAAAGGTAACATTCCTGATTTTCTTCCTTTAAAGATCATCGGGTCTTAGTTCCTCTATTTACAACTCTGTGTATCTCAGATACAGTGGAAACTGAAAACCATGTACACTATCTATTTACAGATCTGTAAATGAAAGCATCAACACTTTAAATCATACTCATATTAAAAGAGTAACGTAACAACATCTAGGAATGGACACCTCTACCTTTGTGTTTGTGAATATAATAAATTTTATTTCCATATTTATTTTTCTATGGCTGTTTGCAATTTGTGCTCATTGAGGCTGAATGTGGATATTCCCGTGTACAAACGGTGGTGGGAAGCCATAGAAAAGCCTTTGCTGCAAACTTGTCCTGCTAGTGCTGTGTTTAGCCTTTGTCTTCGTACCTCCACAACCCTTCTCAGTAGCGACCTCCTCCCAACTCTTCTCAGCCTTTAAGGTAACCCCTGGAGAAGTCTTTCCTCTGAATGGTAAGAATAGCCCATCCTGTGGTTCTTACACCAGGTCTCCACCTAACATGCTGCAGGACATACGGCTGGCTGATAGCAGGACACAAGATTTAGTAATAAATGTGATTTAAGGATATTCCCACTATACCAGTGAGTATGCCAAGTCCTGGAGGACAGCCCTGTGATGAATACACAGTTCTTAAAGGTGCTGTGACAACTTTTTCCTGCCCTAGATAATGCCATCCACTCACTGACTCTTGCCTGTTAGCTCCAAGCACTTCCTCACATAAACCTCTGCAGGAACCTGAGCCCTCTGATGTGAAAACACTGAGCTGCCACAGTACATGCTCACCTGCATGCTTTATGTTGCCATGCTCAAGCATAATGCTCAGAGACAAACAGTCCTTTCTTAAAAGATCTTAAAACACTAGTTAATGTATTGTGTGTGACTTACCATGGAAACACTCTTTAATATTTATTTTACATTATTTCTTATTCTCTAATACCAGGGAGTAGAAATAGTAGAGGTGTACAAACAGGAAGGCATTAGCTTGTACCAAGGAAGAATTTGAAAATAATTACTTCTGCCATAAATCTTGCAGTCCATATGGATAAGGTACAATACTGGCACTGATATCTACAGGTCCATCTGTACAGAGCCTCATTTTACTGCATAAGGTAAAGCTTTGTAAATCCAGCCATCTGTTTTTAGTGCTGTTTATTCCCCAGAACCTCTAAGTAAGGCTGGGCAATAAAGATAAAATGTAAAGAATTCCTCTCTATCATATGACTGAATTTAAAAAAATAATAATAAAGGATTAAAAATAATATTTGAATATTTTATATGATCATTTCTGTCCCTAAAATTATTTAAAATAATAAATACATCATTTGACTATGGTAATGGCATCTGCTAAATGCTATGTAGTCATAAAGACCTAATCCTGCTTCACCTTGCTGTGGAACACAGCTTCTTCACCAAGGCCAATGGAGTGACAGCATTGCAGAATCAGGCTCCTTATGTATTTTTTTCCCATGGATTTGCTGTCTGTGATAATAATGAGGGGAAAAATTGTTTTGACAATCCCAGTGATTTCCTTTTGGCTTTTGGAGCACCAATGGATGTTTTTAAAAATATTATCCCTTCCTCCATTGTTGAGGAACACAGGATTATAAACACATTTGGTAATATCTACTTAGTGGCTTGAGTACTTTTGATTAGTCCCAGACATATATATATGAAAAAATCCATTCTGTGAGATGATTCATGGATCAATAACAGGTTTGGTTCATTCCATAAATCCAGTACACTAACACTCTGAAACTGTGAGGTGCTGGAAGGTACTTCTGCTTTGTCTAGCTTGGGATGAAGTGTTCAAAGCTGATATAATTGTCCATGTGAAGAAGTAGTAATAATGCAATCACAGAAGTTCCTCAGGTAGTGCTGCGCCTTAATAACTCCTATTTAGAAAATATAAATCTACATAGTGAGCCACATCTCCTGAGGCCAGTTTATCAGAAGTATCTATATTGTTTGAAGAAAATGAAATGGAAGCCATATTCAGTTATGTCTGAGCACTCAGTTCTGTTATTGATCCTAGAGAACCTGAAAAATTTCATCAGAAGAAGCAAGGCCTCAAGGCGCCTTGGAGATCATTGAGAGAATATGAGGATCTGCTGTCACTTTATTTTTATTTTTGGTTTTGGTTGTCTTCTTTTCTCCATATAAAATCAGATCAAATACTGAAGAAAAAGAAGCAGGAAGATTCTGATCTGGAGGCAGATCAGACTTGTCAGTCTGAAATGTAATAAGTAATATGTTAGTGGAGAACCGGTAACATGTCCTAAACATTTATTCTCATTATTATTTTAGATCAGATTTTCCTCAAATTTTCATTTCCTACTGTCTGCATGGCTGTTAGTGGTCACTAGACAAAAAATTGTATTTATGCGTTGACATATTCAATGTCTTCAGGGTCTTTTCCAACCTAAATGATTCTATGATTCTATGATTCTGTATGGGGGGGTTGGAACTAGATGATCATTAAGGTCCCTTTGAATTCAAACCATTCTATGATTCTATATGTACCTTAAGAGCATAAACACAGTTTGTGTTTTCATACAAACTCCCAAACCACTGACAGTTTACGTTAGAAGCTAAAATCTACAGCCTTCTCTTTAATTCAGTAAACACATTCAAAATAGCTGGCTGCCAACCAGTAACTTAGGCACTGGTGATGTATTAGTTAAATTTTTAAACTCATAAAGATCAATCCAGGTGCCCTGAATAGATGTGTTTTAACTTGTGCCCTGAATTATTTTAACTTAAATTACTATAAATACAAGACTGATGGATGGTTCTTTCATTTAAGATTTGTCTGTGTGTTTCTCCTGATAAATCTTTATAAACTGTTGTTTATTTGAATTTAATACATATACAATTCCTTTTGCTTCCACCTTGCCCTGGTATTTGTTAAAGGTGACTTTGTCTATCTAATGTTGGGAGTTAACTCTATTTCTGTGGATATGATAATCCTTAATGACAAGTTCATGGGACCCTACAAGAGAAGCTTAGCTCCTCTAGCTAGCTCACCTAACATGCAGCAACACATACATCTACATAAAATGCATAGCCTTGTTTTGTGAATTGGTGACAAAAGGATCTTGAAGCAACTAGTAGTAACCAGGAAAGCCTCTTGATGTTTAGCAAGCTATCTGGGAATCATTCTGAAGCTCCAGGTGTTGCAAGAGAGTGTGTGTGATACACCTGAAAAATTTTGCTTCACAATTTGAAGCAGAAGTGACTATCAGCCCACTCTAAGCCTCTCTTCCATAGAAGATAGAGGACTCCATAAAGAAATGTGTTTTAAATAATGGCTTCATGTCCTGACTTCTTCCACTTTTGGAAGGTGAAGGTCCAGTGTTTCTTCTGCATTTCAAGTCTTCATTTCACACAAAGAGCTCCATGAGACAAGTTCCCTTATAAGCAAATGCAAAATTCCTGGTTTTTAAATGGAAATTAAGATGTGTGGAATAAAATTTGGAACAATTTAATCCTCAAAGACTTACAAGTACTTTCATGCCAGAGATCAGTTTTGTATAAATAAATGGGTGCCCATGCTGAACAGCTATGTGCCTGTTTTTATGATGTTCCTAAAATTATAGCTTGTAACATTTCTGCATAAGTATTTACAAATTTAGCATCTATTATCCTTTGATTATATGAATATCAGTTTTTTAAATTTTAATAAATACTGTTTGATGATCAACAAACTGGAGAGGAAATCAGTTTGTATAAATAAATGGGTGCCCATGCTGAACAGCTATGTGCCTGTTTTTATGATGTTCCTAAAATTATAGCTTGTAACATTTCTGCATAAGTATTTACAAATTTAGCATCTATTATCCTTTGATTATATGAATATCAGTTTTTTAAATTTTAATAAATACTGTTTGATGATCAACAAACTGGAGAGGAAAAAGAAATCATTCTTTTTCAGTTAGCCTTATCTGGCATCTCATCTCAACATCTACCACTACAATCAGCTTCTAAGAAGTCCTATAAGCTACAAAATGAGTTAATCATATCCAGAAACTAAATAAAGTGTTTCATGTTGGAAGATGAACAGGCAAATCTCATTGTAGATAAATATTGTTAATTGTTTTTTAAGTCAGTCCATTCCTGCAGCACAAAACAATTGAATATAGCAGAGCTGGAAAAAGTATGTAAGAATGTTGGACGGTGGCTTAGAGTACAAAGGTTAATCTTTAATTCAACAGGTGGCTGGTCAAAAGGCATGTACCTTACTTGTAAAGTCAACGTTGTTAGTTTTAAATAGAAGTTATCACAAACTCAGAATCTCTACAACTGTTCATTAATCACTAGGCACCGAGGTGTAATTTCCATAAAAAGACCTATCACATCTGTCCCCTCATCTGTTCTATATAAGAGTCATTGGTTTTTCAAATTTATGAAATGAAGAAAATCCATTAATATCCTGCAGTCAGATAGAAGGTAAATGCTAAAGTCCTTTAAAAATGATCTCAAGTACTTTGGCTGGTATATTCCTATTATTTACAGGTTATTTAAGTGAAGTTGCTGTAGGAAACTCATCAAACTTCTGTCAGCTAAAAAACAATTGTTATGTCAATGGAAAGTGATGAAATTTCCCTGAGGGACTAAGACAATTTAGAAATAGAGTTGCAATGAATACCATGAGTGACAAATGAAAAGAAATATCTTCTGTTTTGGCCAATTTCTATGGATAATAGCATCCCAGGATCAAAGTCACATTTAATCAATCAGCACTGATTTTGTCAGCAAGTTAATAAGAACAAAATAGTATCTCCTAAGAGCTTTATCTACTGAAAATGTCATTACAAAACCATTATTAAACTCCAATATTCAGTGACCACTACAAGAACAGATTTTGAATCACCATCAATAAAATTGATATCTTGCATTATGCATATAAATAAAAACTTATTTATTCCAAGGTTTGATATAACGACTGTATATTGTTTAATAATACAATATTTAAATTTTTGGGGGGTTAAATTGGCAAGCAAAATCTATTTAAAAAGATTTGGAAATACGTTTTCTAGAATCATGGGTAAGCTGAGTAGAATTTAAAAAATGCATCAGTGCAGTTAGTACCAAGTTCAATCAAATCTTGTACTATATCAAATTACACCTCCCACCAAATTATATGAATGTTTCAAACTACCCTACTTTAAATAGACCTTGCTAGCACAGTCATAGTAGCACAGCATGCAACTAAAATAAATAAATATGAAATATGCAATAAAAATATTAAAAAGTGCAATTTTCTTCTTGCCTTTTCACAAAGCATAGGATTTTTAAACATAGGATCATCAAAATCTGTATCCACTGGCTATTGGTGTGTTGTAGAGTAGGAAATGGATTTAAAACTTTGATCATCCTTTTTGGTTCATAAATGCTTGAAATCAATCCAAGCAAATCTTTCACAGTCCTTGGGATATATAAATTAAGATAATTTTAATGAACCTTCTTTTATAAATTGAAGATACCTGTATAATTTTTTAAAGTTATTGATATTAAAAAAGTAAAACTGTATCATGCATGTAGTTTGGGTCATCTATAGTCAAATATATTTCTAATCTAAAATGTACCTTTCTGTATCTTTCATCTATCTAAAATCTGATATCAAATACCTAATCTAATACCTAGGTAATATCTATCTAATATGTACAAGGGTGTGGATATTTGAATACTAGGAAATAGAGGGCAAAGTATCTAAAAATAGTCTTAATTTGGCTATCATGCCTATGAAACTGTGTAGCATTCATATAATGAATTGATACTGTTGTCCAATATTCAGATTTTTAATGATAAAAACTTGTATGCACATGGCAAATCCCATGTATGTTTGGGAAACAGACACCATTAGATGCTGCTTAACATTTTTTGGGGGGGCAGGAATGAAATATTATGCTATATTCAAAGACTAAAACGTTTTTCTAATCTATGTCTTGGACCCTCAACAGAACAGTACTTATAAATATGGAGTTTTATCTACTTAATACAGAGAAGACAGAATATGCTGGGTTATTGTGCACTGGGGAAACTGTCATCTACAGGCTTCGATGTGAAATTATAATGGACTCATCGTATAAGTTGTCATCTGGGGATGAAAGGTTGAGTCTTTCTCTATAACATGAAATGAGATCTTTCATAGTTTCCTTATGGCACGAGTGATTGAATGTATATGAAGAAAAGGTTGGGTGTTCTTTTTCCTTTTTTGGGCGGCGATTAGAGAGTGAATCTAGTGAATATGTACTGATGAAAAGTTGGCTTATGCTGAAAGTGCAGATTCTCTTTCCTTAAAATGATCCTCAAACTTATTTTAATGTTTTCTTCTTTATGCACAAAATGTTAAACAAGCCACTTTTGACAATAACTTTAGCAAATTATTTGACTTGACTAATGAATCAAACAAATCTTACTATATTGATAGCTTGGGAGCATCCAGAGAAAAAGAAAATGTAGATGTTGTTTGGTTGGGAACACTTATAGATCCTAATGAGCTTTCTGCGGAGCACAGGATCTGTCATGTCAGATATATGTATATCAAGTATTTGAATGTTTTGTCAGACTATCTAGGAAAAATATAAACATTTGTAACAAACAAAAGTGTTCAAAAATTGAATCTAATCGACTTAGCTTATGTATCTATTTTGAGGAAAGCTGAACCCACTTTCCAGGTTACATTGATTGCAGTGACGAGCTCCATTGACTACACCTCAGTGTACAAGAAACCTGCATGTGGACATATATCTGTCACAAACGGTCCTCAGTTCCCATCTTGCTCCACACTAGTGGTGTTAGTAAGGAGAGGAAAGGAATTTAACTGTGTTGTAAATGTACAGCAAAGTATACTTCCTTTTGGCACACCTATCCTGACAACTTGAATCCATGGTAAGCACAGATCTGAGACTCTCCTGTAACCAAACATCGGGGTTGAAAAAGAAAATATTGAGTGCAGTTATTCTTACTTCCTGCATGGAAGAGTAGACAAAACCATAACCTAGTCTATTGTGAATTACTATAATGGTGTGATATTCTGCTCCTGTCTAAGGTATATTATTAAATTAAATTGTTACAATAATGATATTTGCTTTGAAGCAACACGAAATGGACTCTTCAGTTTTATGTAATTAAAGCATTCCATATCAATAGGAAAGGTGTAATTTATGGCTATTTTATTTAACCTCTATCATTTCAACTATATATAAAGTATAAGTGGCAAGGCACCAGAAGAAATTTTATACAGGATATCCAGCAAGCAAATCAATAATGATCAGCTATTTTTTAAAAAAAAAGTTAAAAATGAGGTTTTGATCTTGGAAAATCATAATTTAGTTTTTGATCTTGGAAAATTACCATTTAGAAAACAAAGCATAGGAAAAGAAGTTACCTCCTGAATAATCTGTTTTGCTGCAAATCCTGTTGTAAAGAAAAAAATTTGCTTCTATGTACTTAGTTATAATCCCCAAATTAACATTGAGATGAGTAATTATATTTATTGCAGTCCTATTTTGGAAAGAGAGAATTTTCATCAAAAAAATGCAAAAAAACCCATGTTAATTTATTTGCTGTGACAGGACCACTTGATATTGCTAGATTTTATACCTACAGAAATATTTCAAACGAGCAGCTTTAAGTACCAAAGAAAAACATTATTTTCTCAGAGGTGCATTGAGCTTCATGTTTTTATTGCAGTAACTAGTTAACACAGACTGGGAGTTCTTAAAACCAAACATCAGTATTAAACCAAAACCCAGGACATAAATCTTTCATACTTGAGCTAGAGTGCTAGTACTCAAGCTGAACTCAGTGCAGGGGTCTGTGGGTGAACTTCCATGTTCTTTCCTATATAAGAAATTAAGCAAATAATTCTTTGCTTCCAAATAAATAGATCTGTAACAGCAACAGTTAATTTTTCACTAAATGTTCCTTTTTTAATGATTAATTTTATTAGTTTATAACATAATTTTAAGAATCTTTATCTTTCAAGAAGAGATCATAACTTTTGAGCATTAGGTGAGGTTTCCACATTCTTGAAGAACCAAACAGCAGCAAAACCAATATGGGATAACCTTTAATTGATGGCTATGGAAGCTGAGATTTGGCAAGAAAATGGTATCTTTGAGTAGGTGAGCTTTTGAATTTTTCTTGCTTTTTTATTTATTTATTTGCAAAGTTATCCATCTATTAAAATAGTATTTCATATGTCTGGTGCAGTTGACATAGAATTGTAGCAATATTCAGAAAGAAGGTTGTCCATATGCCTTATCAAAGCTTCTTTTTAGTATAAAATTAGATTGTCATTCAATATTTTTCACTAGAAAGTAGTAACAGCTCTGTAGCCTTTTGGTGATGGGTATACTATATTGCCTGCTCTGGTATGTGCCTCCCTTTCCTGTTTATGCATCCTGCTCCCGTGTGTTCTGGAGTCATGCTTGGTGTCGGTTTGCCCACTGACATGTTTAGGACATGAGGGAAATAGTACTTAGAAAGATTTTACTAAGGGTCATAAAGATCTGGTTATAAAGACCTGTTAACCGTGAGGTAAGAGACTCCCTGATAGAAAGTGCCTGATAAAAATGCCAATCCCCCTGACATAAATATGAATATATATATATTTGCAAATAATCAAAACTGACCTTTTTGTTTTGTAGTTTTTAGTTCTGACCACATTATTGACTATTTGAAGAGCATAATTCTTAAAAAATGGCAGCATCTCCACAAAGGAAAACCTACTAAACACTCACACTGCTGCATATATGAAGGAAAAAGGTCACAATCTCACAGAATGGCTGAGGTTGGAAGGAACCTCTAGAAGTCATCTGGTCCAAGTCCTCTGCTCAAGCAGGCTCACCAGGCTTGCCCAGGACTCTGTCTAGACAGCTTTTGAATATCTCCAAGGATGGAGACTCCACGACCTCCCTGGGCAACCTGTTCAGTGCTCGGTCACCCTCACAGTAAGTGTTTCCTGATGTTCAGATGGATCCTCCCGTGTTTCCATTTGTGCCCATTGCCTTTTGTCCTGTCACTGGGCTCCACTGAAAAGAACCTGGCTCCGTCCTCTTTTCACCCTCCCTTAAGATATTTGTACATGTTGATGAGATCCTCCCTGAGCCTTCTCTTCTCCAGGCTCAACAGTCCCAGCTCTCTAATTTCAGAGATAAGATATTCCAGTCCCTTAGTAATTTTAGTGGCCCTCTGCTGGGTTTTCTCCAGTAGCTCCACATCTCTCTGCTATGGGGGAGCCCAGAACTGGATACAGTACTCCAGGTGTGGCCTCACCAGTGCTGAGCAGTGGGGAAGGATCACCTCTGGACCCTGCTGGCATCCTCCTAATGCAACTCAGGATACAGCTAACCCTCTTCACGGCAAGGATACATTGTCCTGAGATAAGTAGTCAAGACTGGCTGGTACTCACTTCACAGAACTTTTCTCTGGGTCCTCCTCCGGTCCTAAAATGTAAGTATTCATCTATCTGGCTTTTCAGATCAGAGAGTCTGAAATAATCCTTGGGCTACGTGAGAAACCATGAGAGAGGGATATCAGCAGTGTATGGATTGAGGGTATGTCTCCATGACTTTGGGGTTTGCAAGAGGACATGTTGTCATGTTTCAGAGTGAAAAGCCTGCTGGGGCAGTGCTGAGAAATGCAAGAGATGAGGCAGCCAGACTTGGTGCAATCTCCGCCTCACCACCCTGTGGAAATAACCTCACTTGTGCAATCGCTCAGTGTGTGTCCGGGCATTGAAGTCTAGCCGGCACTGGGTCAAAACATGCCAGCAAGAACGTGAACAAAAACCCAGTATATGTGAGAAGGGCTGCATGGATCAGTGCTTAAGGCCATATCACAATCCCATTTTATTCAGTTGTAGAAATGTATATTTAGCCATTAATAATATTACTTATTCAGACATTAATAATATGAATCTAATTGTAGACATGCCTTTAAGCACACCTTTGTGTTTACCCCTAAGACTTTTTCACATGCTTAGCTTTAAATTTGTGCTTTGATATCCACGATACTGAGGCATATGCCTAAAATCAAGGATGCATATGAATGCCTTTGCATATGAATGCCTTTCTAAGGAGGCACTTTCCTAAATTTGGCCTGTTATTTATGTTGCAGTGGCAGTTCCCAAGCTCTTGGGGTGCTTTGCGAGTGTAAGTGAATCTTTCTGCAAAACAAGGATAAGAAGATAAAAGGCTGACAGATTTCTAAGGCATTAGAGTGAGGACGTAAGACTGAGTATTTTCAAGGTTTGTGTTGAAGCGGACTTTGGTTCTGGAAACATCTCATCTCAGCCAAGTAAAAGACAACTTGTCTCAACCAGGATGCTTTGTGTAAGAGCACAGGATCTGACAAAATTGATTCAGTAAAAATCTTTGCTTTGGTCTCTGAGCTCTTGTAGGATAAAATCTGACCGTCTTCACAAGTGCAAGAGGGGAGAAGCCTCCTGGGGAGGGGGCAGCTGTGGCTGGGCAGCTGGTGAGTGCTCCAGGGCACTGACAGCACAGGTGGTGTGAGCTGTGTGCTGATACACCTGCAAGTGCCTTGGCATGTGTCCCGTCCACTCACTGTTTATTGGAGTCCAGAAGTTTGTCTCTAGCTTACCTGGAAAATAGAAAACTGGAATGGTGGCATTCCACCTCTTGCTGTGTAAGCATAAAAAAAGCCTAAACCCACCACCCAATGAAAAAAGATTATTAATTTCTTTAAAATAATTATTGTGAGATTAGACCATGGTATCAGGTTTGTAAATAAAAGATTTTATTGTTATACTGGCCTATGTTTCTTTTTCTACCCTCCCTCCTATTAATAAAAATTAAAGTTCTAAGCTTCATCCCTTAGAATGGTTCAGTGAAATATGTAATTCAGATCTCAAATTTAAAAGGTTGCCATGCCAAGCTTCTACAAATGGGTTTTTCTAATTGATCAGGACTTCTGAATTATTCTACAGTCCGGCATTGCACAGTCCTGCAAATTGCAAGTTCCTATTAGCTGCCTTAGCAGTGGATGTCAGTAAAAATTAAAACAAAAGAACAGGCATTTCATCAGTGCTTTATTCTGTTCAGACAGTTTTCACATATTTTCATGGGTGGCACAACTATTCATACATTTGAATTGATCATGGTAATGCCACTGTGCACTGACAATTGATACAAATGACATAAAAAGGAACATTTAGTCATCAGATTATGACTTCTCTATTTAAAATTCTTTCCTAAATTAAATGGGACAATAACTGTCAGGAATTAATACTGAATGGGACTAAATCTGTAGCTGCCATTATGTGTTAAAAATACCCTGCCAATGACATTTTCGCTCTACGTCAACTAAATCCACAATTAGTATTAGCTTTCAGGAATGATGTGAATGGGCCACAGAATCAGGAAACACACCCCAAAAAATTTAATAAGCTTCATAATGTGAATACACAATTAGATAAAATTTAAAATAAAATAATGGGAAACACCACAAAATGTAAGGTGTGGACACCAGTGCAGAGCTTTCTACTGACCTCTAAACCTGCAAATTGTGTCGGAGTAGATACAGTCTACTGCACTCTGAAGACAATATTCTCTTCTCTGACTTCCACTGAGTAGTCACACACTCTTTGGGTGGCACACAGAAATCTGTGAGTTTGGAGATTAATTGCATTGCCCGGGGAAATACATCAATATAATTTGTGAAAAATATGTTCTGGACAAATAGTTAAATGTCATATGAGCATTTCTTGAGTTTTGAGTGTATAATACCATTTAATTATTTTTTAATGATGAACTTAATTATTAATTTAATGATTCTGTGATGCAGAATATTGAGTTTCACACGAGATATTATTTATTTCCTGTGGCATGTTTTTACAGGCATGTCCTCTGTAACATTTACATTATGATTCATTGAGGTCTTTAATCCAGATACGGAAAGAAGTGGACTAGCCCTCTGCTTAAATGTGGGTGCTCATTCCTTCTTTTTTCTCCAGTCATTAGTGCTGAGAATGGTATCCATGTAGCTGGACAGTGAACCAGGCCAGGAACAGATCTAAGTCAAAACTAACCCAGCAAAAAAGGGGGGGAAAGGTTAATTTAACTCAGTCCAGTTTGTTGCACAGCTCCGTAAGTGCTTTTGCTGGCTTAAGGGAGAGGGAGTAAAGGACTGCTGAGGAATGAAGAGTGAGGGTAAGATTAGAGGCTATACAAGTTTATACAAGCTTGACGTGTTCACAGAGTAATCTGTTGGTAATCTGTTCTGAGTCCATTACTGCTATGCAGTTTCAGAACAAAAAATGATTTTAAAACTCCAGACTTTAATTAGAAAATTGCTAAAAGGAAATACAGCATAGAATGAATCACACTGTGACAATGACGTTTTGTATAGTATTGTGCGTATTTTTTTAATGCAGCTGTGTTATCTTACATTAGCTAACTACATCTTCCTCTCTTTAAAAGAAATCATCGTGTGCAAATCATCTCAGGAAAAAAAGGCAGTCATCAGTAAAAGGAAATGTATTTCTCTTAATGCAAAGTATTACTGTTTTATGATAAGAGCTATAGTATTTAGCTCATTATATATAATATAACTCCTAGAGATAAAATAGTAGCATTCTTTTTGAGATAGGCTGTTCACATATAATTCAAAGCATAAATGACTGGGTAATACAAAAAGATGAATCAAAGACAAAATACTGTTCCTACTATTTAAGGCTGTATTCATGCTGCAGGGGGAGACTGAGCATTTTTTTCTACAGTGAAATAAAAGTGCATTTTTAAAAGCAGGAAAAAAGAACATGGGTCTGGGAGAGATCTCTCTGATCCTGAAGTCCCAATGCCTTGTTACAGCAGGCAGCATCATCTTATAAGCCTATCTGAAAAGGTATTGTGTTCCTACATCAGCTCCTGCTTTCCTGCTTGAAAGTCTTTACCAGAATCTCACTCCTTTAATAGTCAAAAACCTCCAATTTTTCAACTCAAGTTAATTCAAGTGACCAATTAACTTATACGACTAGAGAATCGACATTTGTTTGTCAAAGTCTGGATTACTTAGGATCTTGGAAATCTCGTTTTATCCCTGTTTTGCCACCTCCAAGACATAGTCTTAATAAAGAAAGGTAATACAATATGCCGTGATAGCATTAATTGCTAATTCTGGCTTTCCAAAACCAGGCTTTACTTGGCAAGCTGAAGTAGCAGTCTAAAATGACTAAAGGTTTCCTTCCTTTCACATAGCTTGGTGGGATATTCAGGGAGTTCAGTGGAGAAAGGCATGGGTGTATTTTCTTTTTCCCCAGTGGAAGCACCAGCAGTTGGCTCTGACAGTAGACATGCTTCTTTCTATGTTGTTTATGTCTTTTGCATTCAAGTGGCAGATGAGGTGCTGACACAAAGATATCACAGACTCACCTTTGAATTTTGCTAATTTTTGAATCTGTAAGAAAGAGCATTCCAAAAGTCAGTAGAGATGAGGCCACATTGTTTTGGTGGGGAGTGAGAGTAGAGCCATGAGGGTATGAGCCGTGGTGTGCTACTTACCCTCGTGGCCAGCCAATAATCCATGGTCCATTTTATTACCAACTATAAAAAATCATAGTTAAAAAGACTTGGCTGTAAATTTTGCTCCTATTCCCAGACTGGTGAAACAGCTCACTTCTAGTTTTTGTTTTCTAGACCATACACACTATTCCTCTTTATCTTGGTTTGATAGGAACTCACATGAGCTCATGTCAATGGTGTGTATAATGTTACACAGTTGCAATACCTGTCACAATGACAATCGGTTGATGCAGTGGTGTGCTTGGTGAAAAATAAACATATTTTTTAGCTATGACATCACAGCTGTGTTTTCTCAAACAGTACACAGTAGTTCATGTATTCTGTACTTGTGGAATGCCATGCAGAGATCACAGTTTCTTTAGAAAAGTTAGTTACTCAAAAGGGATGTGATTTTTAAAAACAAATGTACACTTCGGTACTTTGTTCATTTTCCTAACAGCTTTTTCAGTTGTTGGCTATTAGTCTGATAAATCATCTAGAATTATTTCTGTCACTTGACTGGATAAAATATTCAAAATTCTGTAGTCTAAAGATTTACAAGAGCATATAATAACTTCTGTTTATCAAGATGAAAGTTAAAGCCTCTCTTTCTTTGAATACTCCTGACAAAAAGAGTACTATTCTGATGTTTGTGAAGAGCAAACAAAGTTGTGGGTGTAATGCAAGTCCAATTTACATATAAAATTTATCCTGTATTTGCAAAATTATCTTTGAATAAAAAGTATGTTGCTCGTAAGACCTACTTACGTTTCAGGGGCAGCCATATCTTCATTTTCTTATTCAATGGTCTTGTTTTTGTGTTTCTATGTGACAGTAATCTTATAGAAACATACTACCTACAGCTGCTAAAGCATTTCATCTAGGTTGAGGAGGTGTTAGAAGTCTCTCCTCTTAGAACAAGTAGTGTTTGGTACATTCAAAATATTGTGCTTTGAACTAGAATAAATGCTACTTACTGTACAAGCAGCACCATCATTGTGAGGTGAAAAAAACTTCCTTTGCCTTCTGTATTTATGTCAGAAGTGGAATTAACAGCAGTAATAGCAGTAGGCCTACACATGATACTGGGAATTTGATTGAAATTTTGTGGCAGAAAATGAGTATAACACATAGCCAAGTTTAGCCAACTGACAGTGACTCACTAACTCACACTTCAGCACTTTTCCTCACTTCTGAGATAGACGTATTTAATTTCAAAGTGTTTTGAAGTGTTCAGTCAGAAAAATCAGAAATTCTCAAGTAAAACTGTTCCAGCAAAGACTTTATATTTTAGAATTCAGCAAGAAAAGAAAGAAGTTCCCAACTGCCACTGCTACTCTTTTCCTTTTAAGCCCCCAATTTATCTTTTTTTTCTGTTTTAGACACAGGAAAGCAGAAATGTCCTCCATTTGATTAGTATATAGAAAGCACATGAGCTGGATGTACATTGACATTGGCTTGACTTTCTGATTGCATTCTGCAACTAACTGAAGGTAAGTTACAAGAATGGTGGTCTCAAACTCTTATTGGTAGTGGTGGTGGTGGATAGTGTGGCATCCACAAGTAGTAGCTTGGGAGATTCAGGATGCAGGTTAGGGAAAAATCTTCACTATGAGAGTACTTCACTATGAAAAGGTCTTTGAGAGAGGCAGGGAGTCTCCATCCTTGGGGCTTTCAAGACTTCACTACGCAAAGCCATGACTAAACCAGTCTAGTTTTGTCAATAGTCCTGCTCCAAGCAGGAGAAGCAGATGAACTTTTGCTTGATTATGGTCCAAAGTAGGCCATCTTCAGAGATAATTTCAAGCTAATGTTTCTGTGATTTTACAGAATAGTTGAAATCCCATAGCACAACATGCAATACATAAAGGATTTGTTTAGTCCTATCAAATGCCCATCTTAGCCTTTCCAGCTCAGCCCAGCTAAAGGCAGATTTTGGAATTTCAGAAAGTACTGGTGTGGATAATACTTGAATGTTGCAGGCACATCTTTGTTCTTGATTATTGTTTGATGTTTAAATCAATTTTAGCAGATATGTTACCAAACATTTTAGATGTTTCAGAAAGGTACACAGAAAGGATAATTTATCATACTGAGAAGAGAATGGGTGGATATTAATTTCCACCTAATTTTAGCCTTACAAGAGTTAGACTTTCATGTCTAAGACAGCTGTATGTTAATCAGTCAAGAGAAACAAGCATCTTGTGAGGGTATGCTGGCTTTCCTAAGACAGTTGTCTAAGATAGGGCACATGAATCACCTTCTGAAAATGCTGATTTCTCTTCATTATGGAGTTTCCAAGGTGACTCAGACATAAAGCTTTTAAATGCCTAAACTAGGGCACACGAACACAGGGCTTGACACTGTGTGACTGAAAATATTTTTATTTTATACAACAAAGTATTAGAGGAAATCAAGTAAGCTTACAGCTTAGTATCCTAATTCAAACCTTCATAACCTCAATATTATATTTTGGGATATCTGATGCCAGTGCATTACTTTTAAACACATCAGAAAGGGGCTTTAAATTATTACTATGTTTGGAGGTACAAACATTTCAAATCATTTCAGCTGCTTTGATCCAGATTTTTTTTTTCCTATGATGTATATAACAGAAATTCTAAAGAAAAAATAAAAGGGAAAAAATTAATGGCTTAAAATGACATTATACTGTGTAAGCACATATTGTATAATAATAGCAACAGTGAAAAAGAGTAACGGTGACAACAACTCTGTTTTGTGACAAAGCATCTTGCACATTTCTTTGGCTAAATCCAAGTTAAACTTTCCCTTGATCAATTATTCAACAGATTTCATGAAAGGAAGAATTCTTTACATATTTTCATTCAACTGTAATGTAAGTAACCTTGATCTTTGTAGTTGTCTTTTGGTGACTTGGTCAGAGGCATGGCGATGCATTTCGATTTTGACTGATGTCAACATAAGCAGTTTAGTCCTAAGATTTTCATTTTTGTTACGCCCATCAGACCTCTGAAATACAAAAGATGACATGATAATATCTAGGCTGAAGCACACATCATGGCGGCAATGATGAGTTATATGAGAAACAATGAACATTTGAACTTCATGAAGACAACAGGTTGACAGGCCAAGAAGACTGTGAAAATGGGAGTCACCCGGCCATTTATGCTGTGCTCTAATACATCCATTCACTGCACTGGAATCAATTGCTCTCTTTAAATCATGGACCTGCATCTTAGCACTCAAGTGATGCACATCTATAATACAACTATAGAACAGTCAATCTTGGTCTAGCTATTTTCACCTTACAAGTGAAAAACAAGTTTAAATAGTATTTGCTGATTCCTGTGGAGTTAAAGTTAATTTTGCTGTGGTAGTGAGAGCATAACTGAAACCGAAATAAATGTATAGATATTCTTACTTGGTCAGTATTGAAATGACTTGTTAAAATTCTATAGGGTCCAACTCTAGTTATTATTCTATGCTATTATACCAGCCTATTGGAAGTTTTCAAGGATCCTCAGGACTATAAATCCAAACCTGAAGTGAAGAATGTGTAGGCCCTGCTGCGTAATGAAATCTGTTTTCAGACTGTGAGTACAGGTTTTAGTCCCATTAAGAAAATTTTATTGCAGATCTCAGTGTATTGTACTGGCATATCTCATATGTGTTAGATAGACATTTGGCATATATATGCAAGTGTTGCAAAGTAGGCAGCTGACAGAGCAAAAGCATCAGAAGAAGGCAGTTTGTTTTGATTTGCTGTATCTTAGCCATCTGGGGAGTGAGGTACTACTAATAGAAGAAATACAACTAAGGCTATTTAAAGAATCTCACAGCAACTAGTGTAAAAGTATAAACCCACGAGGCACAGCTATTACTGTTTATTGATTCCTTACAGAACGATTTACTCCCAGTACTTCTGAACTGAACTTCTGATTAATATAAAATGCCTCGGTCACATTTGCTGAATGTTTCTCATTTCCTTTCGAAGGGTCTGGCTCTCAGTTTTGGCATTTGGGTCCATAATCATAGATTTGGGGACAATTAATTAATTATTATATGGATTATGTTACATTGTTGTTGTTGTTGTTATGGTATGTATGTATATTATTGAATTAGTATTAGTTACTATTATTGTTTTATGCAGAATCCTATGTAGGTGAGCAGCTCATTCTAAGAGGAACGGTAGAGGATGCTCATAAGCAAAAGATAAATCCCAGTGGAGTTACAGTGCCATAAAAAAAGCAAGAAGCAGAACTTTCTCTACCAATTCATTCAGGAACATAAAGTAAATTTTTGATAAAATGAGAAAAAAATAAGAGCAGGAAAATAAAAATAGACTTAATGCGTCTGATCTTTCTGTAATAAAGACTTCTGTTGAAGTTGACAGTATTTTTGAGATGGGGTCAGCACTGCACTGCACAGAGCAGTGCAGAAGAGTATACAAAAGTATAGGCTAACAGCTCTGAGTCTGGAAACCTCCGTCATCACCCCCTTGGTCAGAACAGCACATTAAGCTCTTCTAAGAGTCAGGGTGTGATAACATAAGAGGAAAACTAGTCAGAAGACTAGGAACCTAAAAGAAGTGGCAACTGGCTAAATGGTGCTCTTCAGAAAGGGAACGGTGCACAGAATAAAACAGGCCTAGTAGCGTTTTTAAGAAGTGAAATAACCCTTGAGTCTAAAGGATGGAGCAGGTGGAGCACAAGAAGAGAATTTCACCAAAAAAACCCAAACCCTTTTTTCACAAGGAGGAGACTATTTCTGAACATTTTCTCATAAAAGAAAGGAAGAAACCAAGGCCTGCTGCAAGAAAGAGATTTAATATCGCTCTGTGAACAAACACTAGCTCATTTCCCAAGGGAAAAAAATAAGTGAGCAAGGTCCATACCATCCTAAATAAAGAAAACAAGGTTAGTGTATCTTTGTTTCATCAATTCAATCATACAAACACAGAATTCAATAGGAATTGAATTATTTTTTTTCATCCTCTGTCTTGCTCAAATAAAAAGGAGCCATATGCCTTAACTGCAGACCTTGTTGCCTTAACTGCAGACCTTGTTAGTATATATATCTACCCTTGTTATAAGATGTAGCTATATGCACAGATGAGAAAGGTTAATGCAGATTTCAGCAAGTGAGAACATTTTCCCTTCCTGCCTTGCAGCTAGCAGAAAGATTTCCTTTAAGAAACTTACTCAGCCTCGAAGCTTGTAGCTGTGGAGTTCCAATCTATTCTAGGGATCTTACCACATCCTCTAAATTAAAAATATCAAGGATTTTCATTCAAAAATGCCTAGTGCAGGTTACTTGCAAGGACTATTTTTGCCTTGTCTTACTACTTAGTATTATTTTAGCAAAGAACTGGTGCAAACAGGAGGGAAAAGAGATGTGCCTTTTATGGCCTGTCTGACTGATTGGTAAGTGCTTTTGAAATGTACTGTGTTAACTTCATGAGTGAACTGAGCAAACGCAAATTGTCAAGTCAGTTAACATTTCCTGTTCCCATAGCTCTGACTTCCAGCCATGACAAACACTGTCACTGTATTGCCTGAGCTTTCCCTTCATCTTTCCAATGAAAAAGGATTACCTACATTACTCTTTCTCACCTACTATGCTATGGATCCCGGATAAGTGAGAGAAGTGTTGGTGGTGGCAGAACACCCCTTGCATCTCTGTGATGGCATGTGAATCTCACTTCTAATTAAACTCCTAACTAAAACTGTAAGTTGCTGCCTATCTGCACAGTGAAAGAGAAAGTGAAGAACCTGCAACCCTCCTGATTGCATTCAGCCCAGGAGTGTCCCATCACACTAGCAACTCACAGTGCTCTCAGAAAAAGACCTTGCTTTAGAGAAAGGCTGGACGACAGTTATTTCTTGTTTAGAATTAGCTTAACTTGTAGGGTAATCAAAGCTTCATTTATTTAATAATATTGAAGGAAGCACAGTCCTAGAAGTTCTGGGAGATTTTGTGCCTTCTGGTATGGTGATTAGTCTGTATTTTCTTGAACGTGAGTTAGTGTCCTGAAGGGACAGTTTTAGCATCAGTGTGTTCAAGGTAATTGTACCATGTTGTCCATAAGAACTTGAAATCAGAAATTTAATCATAAGTATTTGAAAACATGTTTGATCAGAAATGTCTATGTCCTGAAAACACACATGAAAATGAGTCAAATCAGAATGTAGAGAAAATTTTACTATGGCTTACATTTACATTAATATTTGTGTTACTGTTTTATATCAATCTACTTTTATGTTAAAAAGCCTATTTATCCTCCTTGAAACAGGTAATTTAATTGTATCTCACAAGTTTCCTTCTTGGAGAGAAGCTTTGCAAGAGTTTCCTTGATAAAACTAATAATCAACCTGGAGTGAAACTCGAGAGTCATGTTTAAAAAAGCCAGGTTGGGCAATAAATAGAGAAAATAATAGAATATAGATTTCACAGCTAAAGAATCATCTCTTTAATTAGGAAGACTTAGCACTGTTAGATAATGGGTGGCAAAAAGAAAGTGAACAAACCACATATTACTCAGAAGTAACCTATAAATCTGTACAGCCAAGCTGTTTGGCTGATTAATCTCTTCCCCAGCACTCTGTGTTACACTAAGCAACTAACAGACTTACTGCAAACTACAAGCTTTCTTGCAAACTTGTTTTAGAACTGTTTTATGTTTTTACTTTTGTATTACTTCTCAGATATCCTTTAAAAAATTGAATGTATAACATGTGCACTCTAATTGTCACCAGAAAGGCGAGGGTAGTCAAATTGTTCACATTCTGAACTACCACTGGGCTACTGTAATTACAAATTACTCAGTTTTCAGTACCATCAGATTCACCTAGCACCCAAAGGAAAATGTAAATACTTTAAGACTGTATGTAAGCAAGATGTTAAAACAAAAAATAATTCTACTGCTTAGTATAGATGTGTCAAAAAATACAAAAAGATTTTTTTGTTTTTAATGATTCAATCTTTTTCAGACAATCAGTGTTGGAATGCAGTTATGTCACAAAAAAAACCCTGTTGTGTCTGAGGTTTTCTGTAAGTTCGGCTCATTTCAGTATAGCCACATTGTTATCATTGATATGACTAAAAGGGACAGTACCTTGTGAAATATGTGTGACTGAACAAACACTTTGCATACCCCTTCAGTGAATATTTGAACATTTCAGTGAAAACAGATTTGCTGTGATCATTTATGTCATCCAAATGCTTGATGAAAATAAATAAATAAGCCTAAGAATACCATCACATTCAAATTCACATTAATTTTGAATGAATATTCTTGCTACATATTCTCTGTGCTTCAGACGTTAATCTCATCAACACATGCAAGAGCTGTTCACATGGGAAGTGATTCCAGTTACAGGTGGTGTGCAGCATGTGTATGCTCCATTGTGCTCATTTGTTTTTGCATGTTGTCCCTTCTGCCTGTAACAGCTATCGTTTCTCTTGTTTAAATAGCCTAAATAGTGCACACCAGTGTGGCTTAATAATTACCGTTGACACACAACTAATTCAGTTTCCCAGTCCTCTTCAGCTACTCCTCTGGCACATTTTCTGTGTTAGACATGCTGCTCTTTGACAGTCATGGCTCAAGCGCAAACTGCTGTGACTGCTAATTTACAATTTAGATGTTGTAGGAGGAGTAATTCAAGACTTAAAAAAAATCTGTGAAACACAATGATTTTTCTTTTTCTTGTTGTATACTGTAGAGTTTCCATCAGATGATGCTATATCTAGTTTTATTTCTTTATTAAGGGTTTTTTTTAAAAAACTAAGTATCTCTGTAATGGGTTTTTAATATAGTGTGGATAGATACTAATGGTGTGAAATGCTGATAAATAAGGAAACTGTTGCATTTTCAGGGCAAAATTTGGATTCTCAAAGCTCCTCTCTATTGTTCTGGTGCAGGTGGAAGAGACTTAAAAACTGATAACATACACCAATCTGCATATGAAAAAGTTTACTGCTGTTTATGTATAATTCTACACAGCTCTCTACCACATGTTCAGAAGGAGAGACTGATGAAAGGCTGCTCTTTTCCAGTCCTGAATAGCAATATAGGTAGCAGAGCTACAAGAGAAAGAGAACATGTTACTTGGGGGAAAGTGACAAACCTCAGCATCTCTGTTAGAGTTAAAAAAATCTTTGGAAAAAATTATTCATTATTCTTTGTTAAGTGCTATGGTTAATGTGTATGAGTAAATATAGCCTCTTATCTCCTCTCTAAAAAAGCAAAGCCTGAAAAGAAATAAAACACCAAACAAACAAAGAATTAGGTCAATGTAATTTTGGGATCAGGGAGCAAAACTACAAATCTACTTCAATTGCACGATATTGCATTTAACTGCAATAGCAACAGAACACAGCCAAACTGAAGGGGAAGGCAAGTGTGTTTGGGATGCTGGGTCTGTGTGTACCGTTGTTAGGTAGTGGAGTCATTCTCAAACACTGTATACACTGAGCTGTACTGTACCTCATTTATTTACTACTAACTTTGGAGATAACTAACTAGTTGAACAACCTTGCACCTCAGATCTCATAAAGGGAGATATGTTTACAGGGGCCACTAAGCTTAAAAGAATAGCAAAGTACACTCAGTATATGGTGAATGACGATCACTGAGGGGAAGCATGAGGACGGTAGGGCATTTATACTCTTTTGGCACCATTAATTTTAATTTGAAACTTGGGTCTGAAAGGCAAATTCAAATGAGCACATAGGACTCTGCAAAAAGTTCCCTTGGAGCCTGAACCTACTCAGAACAATGAAGATGGCTGAAATGCTGAACATTAAATAATTTGGAGATTTGAGCTGATATGGCCCCCTGTCATTCAGCTATATCCTGGCCTGCCCCTTCCATTAAGTGCTTTGGACCACCATTGCTTGACATGGTGCTTTAGAAGAAATGACAGACATTCCATGCCTTATGAGCTGGAAACTCTGGGGCCAGGAATGTCACCACCCTTTTTTAGAAGCACTGCATGAGAGTATATGAGTGTATTAGTGTGTGAATTCAATTACTGGACTTTTCAGGGTGTAGCCCCTGAAGCTGATGAAGCTGTGCCTACATGTTCCTAATCAGTTGCTTCCCATCTTCAATGCTCGCTTGTTGCACATTGCTTGCATGGACAGGAACAAAGTCTTTGTAGGAAAAAGGGGGTAGGACAGGGGAAAAACAATGTTTATAGAATAGCACCTAGATGTTCAAGTGAATGAAATGGTCAGCTAATAGCCTCTGTGGACAGTAAGGATCCAACAACTTATTTAGCCCTATAATAATCCATATGGATAATTTAATGTATCTGGACTTTACCAGATGCATTACCTCAACTGCCAGCATATGACACTAAGGTAATTTATATACCAGCACTTTTATAACAAGAACTTAAGACTTCTAGCATTTCATTTTCCTGCCCCGTGAAAGAAGAAAGATGAATCTTGACAGTTTTGACTGATGAGTCAAATAACTGTAATGAATCAAAGTATATTTCTAGCTGCCAGATATAATGTGCTAACTATAAAGTTACTGAACAAAACTATTTTGGTAAAATACCAGCAAATTAAGGAACTGGAGCCACTCTTTTTACCTCTTTGGGCTTACCATCATGAAGAAAGAAAAGCCTAAGATGTTTATATTGATGCCATTCTTAGCATCTTGACTTGTTCCTCTGTGTGTATATAGATGTTTTTTGACTAGCCATAAACATATTAATTCAAGAGGAGGCATCTAACTTCCCAGTTAGCTCACTGGGAACTGCCAGCTAAACAATTTTCAATTTTGAACAATGCTTTGTTATGAAATTCATCCGAGTTTTTAATAGATGAGAATAAAATATTCATAAAGATAAGCACATATTTAATGTGACATCATTTTTAGTGTTTGATTTTTCCTGAAAAAATAAAAGAATTTAATTTTATATCAAGTGAATGTCCTTTTTCTGGTTTTATTGACTAATTTTGTTTGGTGCCTGAACCAAATAATTGTTAATATATCTCTGCCTCAGTTCTGTTTTAATTTCATATTGTGTTGTACAGCGTAACGAGAGAACAGCGTCCTGAGCCAAAGGGTTGCAAGTCCATATTGCCTTTAGAGTAGCGCTGAGGCAGATGTGTAGATGAACGGTCAATTCTGAGCCATAATTACATCTTTGTTGATACACAACTATTGAATAGTGTAAATAATACACATAGTAGCAACAAGAGTCAATGCATGTTTTTCTTTGCTCACTAGAAGTAGTTACCAAATAGTTTGATAGGTGAAATGCTGTTATGATTGACAGATATTTCCTTATAAATTCTGTACAAATAAAATGGATGCATCTTTATCATTCTAAGTAGATCCTAACCGCTCTCCTTTTCCCTCAAGAGGCCCAACACTTCACATGAGGCTTCATATGCTGGTCCAAAAGACAGTGTGGAAAGTAGAAGCATCTAATGAGGTACATATAGGTGTGGGGGTGTAACGCATGGGTACAAGTGTTTGTTACGATACTTCCGAGAAAGGCACTCAGACTTGTGCCCAGGCGCTGGCAGCGGGGCTGCGGGGCGGCCTCTGTGAGGAGAGGCCAGGGCTGCCCCGTGCCGGACACAGCCAGTTCCAGCCGGCTCCAACCAGCCCGCTGCAGGGCACGGCTGAGCCCCTCGGCCACCATGGTGTCCCCCCTGTGGTAACGAATTTAAGAAAAGAAAGAAAATGCCTGACAGAGGAGGAGGGAGCAAAAAGGAGTGAGAAAGAGCAGAGGAAACACCAAGGTCAGAGGAGGAGGAGGGGAGGAGGTGCTCCAGGCATCGGATCAGAGATTCCCTGCAGCCTGTGCAAGAGACCATGGAGAGCAGAGGGGAAGCGTGAAGAGGGAGGAGCAGCAGAGGGGAACCTCTACATCCTGACCATAAACCCCATCCCCAACCTCCCGGTGCTGCTTGGGGTGAGGAGAGGAGTGGGGAGCAAAGTTAGGTCCGGAAAAGGGGGGAAGAAAGGTGTTGGTTTCATATTTGTCTTTTTGTCTCTCACTGCCTGATTTAGTAATTACATTTTCATTTTAACTGGCAATAAATTAATTTTCCCAAGCTGAGTCTTTTTTTCCTGTGATGGTAATTGGTAAGTGATCTCCCTGTTTTTGCCTCAACCCACAAACTTTCTTGCTCCTGTTCTTCCTGTTTTCTCCCCCATCCTGCTAGGAAGAGAGTGAGTGAGCAGCTGTGTGGGCATTTAGCTGATAGCCAAGGCTAACCCACCACGACAATATTCTCTAAAATACCATTTAATAGAGCTAATGCAAGATGTAAAAAAAAAAGGCTAGATAATCTTACATACCTTCAGATGCTGGGAATCCCAACTTGAGCAGCATCAGACAGGCCTCCTATCAGGGCATGGCACACAGTGCAGATCCTGTCCATAGAGAGGTTTGCCAGCATTTAGAGCTTTATTAGGATTTTTCTTAGAAGAAAACAGCTCTATTCATCATTTCCACTGTCAAGCAAAATGATGTTTGCATGAGAACATGTTGCTTCACTCTTAGATATAGCCAAGGATTCGCAGGTGGTGTCATCGCTGGTGCCAACTGAGAGCTGTCTACAGGCTCCTCCGTTACAGTTAGCCTTCTGAGTTTATCCTGTGGCCAAGGGATTTGTGCAGCACAGCACAGGCCTGAAGGCACAACTATATGTGCAGGACAGCACAGAACAGGACAGGCCTGCACCTACTCAGATTAACTGTTATGTGGATCACAAACTCCGTGGTGTACAACGGTCCGGATCGCTACCGCTGGTCACTCAAAAAAGGCAGGTCTGAATGCAGGATGTACTTGGGTGATGGAGTGTGGTGGGTTATCCTTGGCTGACAGACAAACAGCCAGCCAGCCACTCACTCACTCCCCCTCCTCAGTGGGAAAGGGGGAGAAAATAGGATGAGAAAGTTCATGGGTCGAGATAAAGACAGGGAGATTGCTTAATAATTACTGTTGCGGGCAAAACCGACTCAAATTGGGGAAAATTAGTTTATTGCCAATTAAAGTAGATTTGGGTAGTGAGAAATAAAGTCAAACATTACAACAACACTTTTCCTCCTCCCCTTCCCCTTTCACTCCCTCACTCTCCCCACTCTTCTCCCCCCATGAGTGGCGCAGAAGGGAATGGGGGCTGTGGGTGGTCAGTACGCAGTGGCTTCTCTCTGCCATTCCTTTCTTCTCACACTTTTCCTCTGCTCCAGCATGTGTTCCCCACTGGACCCAGCTGGAACCTGCTGTGTCCAGCCCAGGGCAGCCCCTGGCCTCGTCTCACAGAGGCCACTGCCATCAATGCCTGGGTACCATCACCCAATACACAGATAGACGCTGAAGATCCATCTCAGTGTGTCCTCTAGCAGGACTGTGGCTTCTCCATCACACTGAAGCACATTTTTCCTGTGCCTGTCTATGGGTGCATCAGGACAGACAGTTGTTTCCAGTGCATGGGATCGCAGCACAGGAGAAAGGCTCTAGCTCAACCTTACCAATGGTGAAAAGCCACCACACAGATGATTGATTGCTGTCTTTCTGTTGCTGCTTGTTACTGTGGATTATACTTCGGCTCTGAATTTCTCTTTGTGCTTGTTGTGCAGCATTTTTTTTTCTTAATTTTTCAAAAGTCTAGATCAAAATAACTTACGATCCTAGCCCTTTTCTCTTCAACATGTCTGCTTCTAATGTTATTTATTTTCTGAGAAAATGTGTGAACACACATCAGATTGTTTTCTGAAAATAAAAGCTTTTCTCAGTTCACATCATGCATAGACTTAATACACTCTCCCGCAATAAAGTAGCTGTTGATTATTGCCCTGCACAGCTGCGGCAGCCTCATTAGTTTCTCTATGTAGCTTGCAGTAGTTTCATGCCAAATTAAAAATACAGGTCATTCAGAGGACTAATGTGAGATCAGCCTGCAGAAATTTGAAGCTCACCTGAATCCAGCAATTTATAAACATACAAAGCCACTTCATACTCCATCCAAAAGCAAAAATTCACAATGGGTATAATTAGGAGTGTTGTTCTGTCTTAGCAATTAGGCTGTGGCTGATATGTACATGATTATGAAAATGAGAAAGATATTTTTATTGTTCACATGCTATTTAAATAATGAGTGCTTATCCAGGGTTACCCTGGTCATGGGAAATGTTAAACAACTGAAACAAATTATACTTTAAAAAATATTACTTACTGGACAATGAGCCTGATTTGAAGACCACTGAAGTCAAGGAGTTCTTTTCATTGTGTGGAATACATTATTGGCCATGCTTGGTGTCTAGCTTTGGGTGGGACACTACAAACAGGCACCCTCACTGTGATAATATTTTGATGGAATAAGATGGGTCCTTCCTATACCCAGAACATGTTATGACATTGTTAGAAGTATAGTATGAGGTACTGATGAGTCTCCCTTTGGAAAACAACTAGAGTGATGAAGAATGGAGAGGCTCTTGTGCGAGCAGGTTGAAAGAGCTTGGCCTGCTTAGCCTAGTGAAGGCTCTTAAAGAACATTATTCTTTTCTACAGGTAAAACAAAAGTATAGATCAGGTAGGTGGCCACTTGTGAATACCATTGAGATCTCCTTTCACAAGAGTCATGTGCTATGGGGGGGTGGAGGGAGGAGGCATGAGCAGAAGAGATACTAAGCCCCATCTCCTCCCTCCTTTGTATGAGAGAGTTCCCTGCATGTCAGCACCCCAACTTCTTCCTGGCTTTTGAACCTGGCATATGGAATCCCCTAATCCCTATGAGAAACAGTATGCTGGAGACAGGAGCTGATGGAAAGCTAAAGTTCCCATAAACTTCCCTGATAAATCATCACCTGGGTAAACACTACGGAGGGAGACCATCTGCTTATGAAAAAGAAAAATGCTGGCTGTGGAAAATGTGTGACAACTGATGAGAAATGTTGAAAATCACAATAAGGTTGCTAGTAAACTGAAAAGTAAAGTTTCTGAGCACTCTGTTGTTAACACAGTTTTATGTTTAACTGGTTTAAGGACGGAACTTAATGAAATTATGAAGAGGATTGTATGACTTGGCTGCAGGGAACTGGTTTCAATTGCCCAAAATGTTCTCTCCAAGCTTTCACAATCTGTTTCTAAGTAACTTTTCTTCTGATGATTGAAGATTGCCAGTTTTCAAAATTATACCCTAGTTGATGTAACTACACAAGCTATTTTTGCAGAGCTGTATACAGATTTCTTCTCAGTGTTACGCGCTTTACTCTTTATCTTCTTTTATCTGAGTCTCTTTTTTCCTCTGTCATTTATATGAAGAATTTTCTCTAGCATGCAAACACCTACCATCAAAAGGCTTAAAGAAGCTGTTTTTCCAGTGATTGCCCACTACTGTAAAACTCTCTATAGATATGAAAAGCTTAAAGACATTCAAATAATTAAAGAACTGAAATGAAATAATTTTAATTTAACAATACTTTTAATACAGTGTAGTGTTTTTTCTGCTTGCAGACAATAACAGGTTTTCAAGAATTTCAGAAGTCCTCTGTATGGTTGAATGTCTCAGAATGCATTCTCTTCTTACAATTTTCATGCCCTTTAAAGAAAGCGATTTTTTTCCCCATTTGAAATCCATGTAAAAATAGTCTGCTCCACCAGACAACTAAAATGCTAGAACACAAAGGAGCCATTTAGATTTTAATTTGGTCAGATATATGCAGACAATACACCTGCCTTACCATCTAGGAGTATTAATAGAAATAAAGGCAAATTTGCATCAAACTCATGATGAATAAATTGTAAACAATAGTTGCAAAGTAGTTAATTAGCGGATTCATAATAAAACGTTTTAATGGATGCTACATTTCTGAAGCTATGTGAAATAGAAAGTACTTACCAGAGGTAATAACTAGTTTAATTTCCTTCTATAAGTGTAACAGCCATTCTTTGCGAATTATTGTGCTTAGGAGCTGTGAACTGAGACCATTGAGAGGAAGTTGCTCTTCAGTTTGGAAAGCACGTATATGAAATTGTAATTCTGTCCAGGTGTGACCCCAAATCACTGTGATTAACAAGGATGTCCTCATTGACTTCGGTTGCAATGGCGCTCTCCATGAATATATGTAGTGTTTAAGTATATTAAAGATATAGTACAATATTAAAAAGTGGTAATAATGCTCATCGCCATCACTGTAAAATAGTAAAGTACTGAAATAAAGCAGTATAAGATTCCATAAAAATCTAAGCATCCAACATTTCCATAATGTTATCATATTTATACAGATAATCAGTCCTCTTCAATAGCATTGCATGAAGAGTGTCTACAGTGTCACAAGACAAAAACATATATTTTTCACCTGTTAGAGAGAGGGTATGATTCCACAGGTGTTAAGCATTTTAATGGGGTTACACAAACTTACTTGAGGCCATTATACATTTGAAACCTCAAATAATAAGGAACGTATTGTTAATTACTGGAGCAAATTAAAAAAAAACCAACTACTTCACAAACCACTTTAATAAGTTTTAAGCAGCTATACTTAATAAGCATACATTAATAAAATTAAATTGCTACATATTAATTAGAAGAAAAACCCTCTTAAATTAGAGGAAAATGACTGATTTCTGTATCAATATCCATATTAGAGTTCCATGTAATCTCAATATATACAAGACTTTAAAACTGGAATAAAATACACAGCACACATATGGCAGATATATTATAAATCAAAACTAAATGGAAAGAGAAATGCATTGTAAAAGGTATCTTCTTAAGAAATCTAGAAGTATTTAGGTAGTTGCAGTGTAATGGCAAGGTCAGATAACAGTTTGGGACAGATATTTGAAGTTTTGCTCTAGTGGAGAGAGTTTAGCAAAGAAGAATTTGAACTTCTCTAAACATCTCTAAACATGACATTCTAATGAGCAAAAGGTGTGATTCATGTCTTTGTAAACACAATTTCCTTCCCCAAGTAATAGATAACTAGTTTAACTGCCTCAACATCTAGACAAAACGAGATAGCAGAGTGAAGGATTTAACAGCTTTGATGATTTGTTTCTGTGTTCCACGAAAATGATAATTGGGATCTAAAGGATACAGGAACTTTCACTTGTAGACTGCTGAAAGCTATCCCAATTTCAGGTAATAAAAGGGAATCAAGAAATCTGCCAGGTGCTGAAAGAATAGAGCAGTCCTTAACCGGACTGGAAAGACTGGACAAAGAAACCCTGGAGGTTCATTCAGGCTAAAACATGCAGCTTTAAAATGCCCACCACATCCCTCCTGCTCTAATTCTTCCCTCGGGATCTTCTCTTTCTAGGCAAGGGGACAGGGTGCAGATATAACTTTCTGTGACTGCAGGTTAGGATTGGCTAGATCGGGACTTCTCTCATTTTTAATAATGCCCACAGAAACAGAAACCCTGGGATACCATGGTAAGGAATTCAATATAAGGACACAGATAAGAGAAAGCTTTGGGAAAGAATATGTCAATGTGCAGATGAACTAAAAATAGCCCACAGCCCTCCAAACATCCTTCACTCACCACACTTTTCCATATCTCTTTCAGATGAACATTAGAATATTTCTTACTTACATTGTAAATGATGTGAGAAGCTGAGGTGGTAACTTTGTTGTTGATAAGCAGCTTGAATATTCAGAGGCAAGAGGCCAGTGAGAACTGAAACTTCATGTTCAACAGAATGAATTAGTTTGGATGCAGCAGAAGGGCTAGTGAGGGCTATCTTCACCATGAATTTTAATTCCTCTACTACTACTAATGAACTGTTCACTAGTCCTGAGGACAGCAAATTCCATTCCATCAGAGTATTAAAAAATTATGTAAATAAGATATGGAGACCTAATTAGAGTGCAGGAATTGCATGGTTTAAGGAAAAGTTCAGTTATGTATCGGTAATTACACAACAGCCCTTTTTCCTAACAGGCTAAAACAACTCCATTTCAGCATAATAAGTATTATAATTAAAACAGCTTTTCAAACTAATGATGCATGAAATATATAATAAAAAATGTAAAGTCCAAACATCTATAGGATTTGTTTAAAGACCCAGGAAGCATGCAAAATAAGAAAAACATTATTTTGATAGAGATAATATACTAGCCTTTTATTTTTAGCAACAGAATGTTAATGGCAAGTGCAAAATATTCAATGTCAAGGAAGATTCATACTCAGCTACAATATGAATTTAAAATTTTAACTTTGTTCTTGTTCTTAGAAGTAAGGCAGAATGAATTACATCGACATGGATGCTGAAGGAGGGGCCTGGGTAGCTGCAATGGATGTTCAGAATGAAAGGTTTGCAATGATGAATTAAATTTAATGGGCCAATTCAGTCTTTTCAATCATACTATTAAAGCTAAGCATTGAAATGCATATTTTCTCCTAGTAATTATTGTTCATTTTGTGTCTTCCTGACTTTTGCTTCACTTATCAAAAGATATTTTTTCTTCTCTAAAAGATGAAATTGTGGCAGCCTAACAAATTGTAACAAAGCAAAAAGAATTGTGCTTCCTAAAAAGGAAAAATGACTGAACATCAGGGACATAAACTTCTGGGTGTTGAATTATTTTTACATATATTTAAATGATACTTTTGGATCACAGGAGTTCAGTATACTCCACTCTACTCAGAACCTAATGAAAGCTTGATTCTGGGATGTTAAAAATTTTTTTTCATAGTTTGCAAAGCACCTGGCAGGACTAGACCCTGAAGTTATACCACATTTTCTTTCTGTTTTTTTTTTTTTTCTTGCAAAGCTCTCTTTGTTGACCAGACCACTGATACCAATGACCTAAAATGTGTTATGTTGTATTGATTTTTTCAGAGAGGAGAATGCCCTCTGACACAAGAAAAGCTGAAGGAAAATAAAAATACAAAGAAAAATGCATATAAATATCCTTTTCTTCATGCTGGTACATGCTGGGGAAGAAAACTGGGATAGTAGTTAAAAGTCCAAGATAATATACATATTACCAGATCTTGGGGGGATTTTTGTGTTTTGGTTTGGTTTTTTTTCCCCTCATAAAGTTTGTTCCGGCTTCCTTGGGGCTTTCATTGCAAATCTGACAACAAGTTTGGGCTGTCTGTATAACACACAGAGTAAATCTTTAGGGAAAAAAATAGCATTAAGCTTCAAGACAAATATTTGCTCTCAAAGGTTAGTGTAAATAACGTGCCCAACACATCAGCTTTCTGAGCTTTTTGTACCTCTGAGATATCTTTAAGTGTGCTGAGCAATTATTGGAATTATAATTCTTCAATTATTCCTATGTCTAGGATTATGCATATGAGCCTTAAAGGAGCCTGTTTTCTTCCCGAACACCAATTTAATTGTGCTGATGTTGAAGATATGCACAATTGAATTATATTTGCTATGAGGAGATGAAAGGAACTTGTAAACCAAATTACTTATGGATCATAACTGATGAGGCCAGATAATTCTATACCTAATTTAG
The DNA here is from genome assembly GCF_034638445.1 of Ciconia boyciana. Taxonomy (NCBI): domain Eukaryota; kingdom Metazoa; phylum Chordata; class Aves; order Ciconiiformes; family Ciconiidae; genus Ciconia; species Ciconia boyciana. Next base: position 27,620,184 of record NC_132934.1, on the reverse strand, counting down.
CTTTTTTTTTTCTTTCTCTCCAAGCTGTTTATTGTGGGAACTGAACCTTAATGTTACATATTGCATTCCTTTCCATTTTATTCCTCTTTTAAAGAAATTTGTACTTTGAACCTCCAAAAGTCCACTAGCTGTGTAATGCAACACATCCATCTGCTGTAGTTGTATGCCATCATGTCTTTACAGCACGTAAATAAGAAAACCTAACCCAAGTTTTCTTATAAAATTAGTACTTTTAGGATACTGTATGATGATAATTTCTACTCCCCAAATGACTGTGAACTGGAGGCTTAGGATAGCAGATGACAGAGTTTATTTTGGTAATTTACTGGTGCCATGAGTAATGTTTGAGACCATGCCATTTCCCTAACACTTCTGACATAAAAAGTCAGTTTTGCTGCAAGTGTTATACAATTTGGCATAATGGAGTTTGTTTTTCCAGGACTATTAACTCCCCAGCTGCCAGACTTGGAAGAAAGAGCAAAGAAGACTCTGTTACACATTTTTCACAGAGTTTATTTGTACTTCAGCTACCAAAATATATCTGTAAAGTTCCCTTTGGAATATTTTCAAATAAAATGTTTGACAATAAATATATTCCATTTCAATAGAAAATGAAAATACATGCAAATGTTTCACAAAAATCTGTATTTCTGTATGCACTAATGTATCAATGCTCATTTAAAGGAGTGCCCATCCAGGGCTCTTCCTGAAGATATAGTGCTAAAAATTCAATAGAAATGTATGGCTGGCTTTCAGTAAATTGAATCTATGCTTTTGTTAGTGCTCTCTGTGCTTTTTATCTCTGTATGTGAAAGCGTCAGGTGCAAGTAACTTAGACTGCTGTCAGAAAAGTAAAGGATATGTGGTATGATTTAGAGGAAGTTATATTTTTGCAGAAAGAAAAAGTGGTCTGCGCCATGCTGCTAATGATTCTGTTTCTAAGATAATGATTCTTGGTTACTACTCATGAACCTTTAATACAATTCAGCCTTTTGATATTAATGGAATCTCCTGTTATTTGACTGCCTTACCTTGTTGAATTTGGTGGTTATTTACATATTTTTCAGGATACTTATGTAAAGAAAATGTCAAAGACCTTTTTAGACTAAGAAGCTGAAGAACTAGGAGCTGTTGCCCAATGCATATGGTAGGTCATCTAGAGACATGGTTTCTATTCCTGAAAACAATGGAAAACCATTGTTCTCTGTGCTCTCTTAGATTATTTTTGTCTCTGTTAAGATCCTCACTGAAACATGATCTGCAGGGTAAATTTCTCAAACAACTTGTTTCTCTCTATCTGATCTTTCCTGGTCATCCATGAAATTAGGACGGCACGATTTTCTTTCTCCTACCCTCCAGCTATTTTGCCTTTTCAGGTCAAAGGGATAATTTTATATTTTAAATATTGTAGTAACGTTTATGTAGCTTTATGTTTAACCCCTTCATCTCCAGCTGTCACAAATTTACTTTGATGAAATAGCTCTTCAATTTTTCTTTTATGATAGGAGCATTTTCAGATGCCTCCTCATCTCAGGTGTTTTCTTTCTCAACTCAAAACATTTCTTTGCTGGTATGGTATAATCTTTGGCTTTTACCTTTTTGTTTACTTTTCCTGTATAACTGCTATCAAGAAGTTTGAAATCTTGCACATTACCTACATTATTCCAACTTTCCTCATCTTTATCCTCAATTCTGTCTTTTCTCAATTTCTTCTTCCCACATTCTAATATTTTATCTTCAGCAGATGAATGTTATAGGTGAAAATTTCTTAAGTAAAAATAGGCAACCAGTCATTCCTTACATCCTAAAGTCCCATTCTAAACTGCATCCTTTGATTTTTAAAGTTCTTATATGATTGTTTGGTCATATCTCCTACACTTGCTATGTTTTTCTATCTTTGTTTCTTCTCTCTGCTCATGGTCACCAGCCTTCTCACACACACACAGCATGGCCAACACATTTCTCAGACGCACCTTCCTAAATGTAGTGGGATTTTTTTTCCTTTTGTAACAAAGCACACTCCACCATTCTCTGCCATTATTTACTGTTTCCTTAAAACCTACCCAGGCCCATAGCCTGTGTGAGAGATGTGCAGAAAATAAAGGTAAATCACATTTCATTTTATTCCTACTGAAAAGGTACTTGTCAAATACAGAGGAGGCTTTTTCCTAGTCTGTTCAACCATAGGGATATATTCTAAATGTCAAATACAAACAGAGGAAAGCAGAGGAAAAAAATTTGAGTCATAAGTGAATGTTTTCTTTGTATTCTTCTGAATGGATGTTCTTAGTTATTTTCTTCAAATCTTGCAGTAAGATTATAACCTGAAGTCCAGCATAAGAAAGGCATAGTGCATGGCCGTGTTAGCCTAAGAGCAAGGCAAGAACTGGAATGGGACCTTAGGTCACAGCCTGGATCCAGCTCCTGCCTTACCCATGGCAGGAAACTAGCTGCAAACCCTGAAGCTAGTCCAGGTAACATCTTCATCCCTGTTTCTTCCGTATAACAGTTGGTGGCTGCTACAGAATGACTATTTCCATCTCTATCACTGTCTGTTCTTAATTGTTTTGCTTCATGAGCAGAAGTGTAGCTACTTTGGACTATTTTCAGTTTTCATGCTTTTTATGTGGGGATGTGCAGCTGTCTAGCAAGCAGCTTAGTCATGTGAATGCTGTTCCAAAAATCTTTTCAGAAAATGTCTTCTTCTAAGACCCTATTGCTGTCCTCTGGAGACAAATGGGAAGGATTCCAGCACCATTCAGATTTAGAAAGCATCTAACAGTCCCCAAAGGATACATGCTATTGTGACATCTGCACATTTAACTAGCACCCTCTGTTAGTATATTGATTGTATGTTGTATATGCCAACTAGTGCATTTCTTCAGCACACCAGTCAAAGTACAGTGAAGCCAGAAGGTGTCATTCTGCTGTCTTTAATGGGTTAAGCCCATAGCTTCTCCTTTTGCTCTGGCAGTTTCAGTGGAAATGATTCAACGTAAAAGGCATGATGGCTTCTAAAAAAGGAATATTTGCATATTGGAAGTTGGTGTGGGTGTCTGCTAGAGACTACCTTATCAGAAAGAAATAGAAGAGGCCTTCTTTGGTGCTGATAAGATGCATCCATGAGTGCTGAGAGAGCTGACCAATGTCATTGTGAGGCACTCTGAATTATCTTTGAAAGTTCATGGTGGAGGCTCCTGAGGACTGGAAGGCAGCAAATGTCTCTCCTATCTTCAAGAAAGGCAAGAAGGAGGATCTGGGGAACTACAGGCCAGTCAGCTTTGCCTTGTTCCCTGGGAAGAAGTTGGAGCAAATCTTGCTGGAAGCTGTTTCCAAAGGTGTTTAGGACAAGGTGACTGGTTGTAGTCAGGATAAATTTATGAAGCGCAAAAAAGACTTAACCAGCCTGCTATCCTTTTACAATGAGATGATTGGCTTGGTGGATGAGGGAAGAGCAGTGGCTGTTTTTTATCTCTACTTTGGCAGGACTATCAACACTGTTTCCCATAATGTCCTCATAGACAAGCTCATGAAGTACAGGCTAGATAAGCATACATCAAGGTGGACTGAAAACTGGCTGACCTCCTTATCTTGAAGGGTTGTGATCAGCAGAACATGATCTAGTTGGAGGCCAGTTACTAATGCACCCAAGGGGTTGATAATGATGCCAATACTGCTTAACTTCTTCATAAATGTCCTGGGTGATGGGATAGAGTGCAACCTCAGCAAGTCTGCAGACCACACAAACTCAAAAGTGGTTGATACACCAGAGCCGGCTGGACAAATGAGCAAAGAGGAATCTCATGAAGTTCAAGAAAGAGAAAAGCCAAGTCTTGCATCTGGGAAGAAAAAACTGCATGCACTGGTACAGGCTGGGTGCTGACTGTCTGGAAAGCAGAGAAGGATCTGGGGGTCCTGGTGGAGCAATGTGCACTACAGACGAAGTTGATTAACAGTATCCCAGGTTGCATTAGGAGGAATGTTACCAGCAGGTTGATGGTGTGATCCTTCCCCTCTCTTCAGCACCAGAGAGGCCACAGCTGGACCACTGGCTACAGTTCTGGGGTCTGTAGACCCCTGTAGAAGAGGGACACGGACATAATGGAGCAAGTCTAGTGAAGGGTCATGAACAGGAGGAAGGGCTTGGAGCATGAAAGCTCCATGGTTGCCTGGAGAGGCTATGGAGTCTCCACCCTTGGAGATACTCAAAACCCAACAGAACGCAGCCCTGAGCAAGCTGCTCTTGGTGACCCTGCTTTCAGAAGGCGGGGTTGGACTAGACAATCTCCAGATGTCCTTTTCAGCTGCAGTGGCTCTGTGATTTTCTGACAAATATTTAAGTCCCGATGAAGTACTGGTAGGAGGTTTGTGTGTTTGTGTATATATGTGTGTGTGTGTTTTCAATGGGAGAGAGTGAGAAAGCATATGTGTGTGTACGTATATGGGAGAAGAGATAAGCCAAGCAACACACTTTTATTGCTTAAATATCACCTAATTCTTCCATGACTGTTCTTCTCTGCTCTGAAAAGTGCCAGCAACCACTCAGTTTAATGTCAAATTTCCACTTCTGTCCCACATTTGTGGGTAACTGAGATTAAAAGAACTCTGTGGAAAGCAAAACAGAATAAATCTGTGCAGGATATTTTAGCATACTGAGCAGCTGCTGCTTAAAATACAGATCAGAACTTGTTCTTTTGGGAGAGTACCCAGTGACAGTTTTCCAGAAGCACAAGCAATATGTTTACTAATCTCTCCTGGCTAGCAGCAGTATGTTTAGCTTCCATAAGCCTGGAGGCCAGTAGTCCTGTGAGAACCTACAGTTGCAGCAGTTCAAGCATAATAATTTTGATTTCAAATGACACAGTAATTCCTCAGCTTTTATACAGTTCCAGCTTCACACTTCAGCTCTACAAGGAATACAAAAGAAGTGACATCACGACTACCTGCAAAAGATTTTTGGCTTGTGCTGGAATCTAATACTGTTAAGAGACTAAAAAAAGAAACCAAGTTCTAAATCCTTCAAAACATCAGGCATGCGGCAATCACATCTGCAGTGTCCCACTAACTTATGCTGGATTTCAATGAAATTTCAGAGGGTATTTTTGTATCTGACAGTCTTTTTTAACATCTACTGACTATAAAGAGTACAAGCACCAGAAAAAAAAAAGATTAAAATGCATCAAATACAGGATTTTTCAGCTCTTTTTGCCTTTTTCTGGCAGTTTTTTGACCAATTTCATTTGACTTGATTTTGTTTATTTAGAGTGCTACATTTCTGTGGACACAAACCTATACAAAATGCATCAACATGTATTATACATTCATAAATGCACACACACACTTTCCCACACACACTAACGTAACACTCATATTTCTGAATTTGCACTGGGTGTCCATGGCAAGATGCTGGCAGGGGGGGCTGCGGGGAAGCCTCTGTGAGGAGAGGACAGGGCTGCCGCATGCTGGACATGGACAATTCCAGCCGGCTCCAACAGGTCCACCACAGGGCACAGCTGAGCCTCTCAGCCAAGACAGTGGAGCCTCTGGGAAAACATATTTAAGAAGGGGAAGAAAATGCTGGACAGGCAGAGGGGGGAGAAAAAAGAGTGTGAAACAGCAGAGGGAACACCAAGGTCAGAGGAGGAGGAGTGGAGCAGATACTGCTGAAGGACTACAGCTCCTGGAGGACCCGTGCTGGAGCAGAGGAAAAGGGTGAGGAGGAAGGAGTGGCAGAGGGAAACCACTGTGTACTGGCTGTAACACCCCCAGCCCCGCCATTCCTTGTGCCACACATTGCCTCACTGAAGGGACTGAGCATAACCTGCAGCAATAACAAGGGGAGAGGAGAGGAGTTTGGGGTGAAGTTGAGCAGGGAAATGGGGGGAAGAAAGGTGTTTTCCCTAAGTGTGTTTTCCCCAGATGTGTTAATGTTGGGGTTTTTTGTTTGTTTTTGTTTCCCAACACCTGAATCAGTAATTAAATACATATATATTAATTGGCAATGAATTAATTTTCCCCAAGCTAAGTCTGTTTTTCCTGTGATGGTAATTGGTAAGGGATCTCCCTTTCTTTATCTTGACCCACAAGCTTTCTTGCTCCTATTCTTTCTATTTTTTTCCCCCTGTCCTACTGAGGGGGTGGCAAGTGAGCAAGCGGCTGGATGGGATTTTGGTTGCTAGTTGGGGCCAACCCACCACGTAATTTTGTGTTAATACTCATACATATATATTTTTAAATTTTGGCTAGAAGTTTCATGGAGTTTCTTGGAGTACTTTAGAGTAATTTGATTAACATATATACTATCTTAAAAGAGCAATCCCCACAAATAACTTATCAAAAATGTTACCTTTTTTGTGTGTGTGTGTGTGATTGATTTTGTAATGTTTCAAATGGAGGAGTTAGTATGCACTCACCAGCCAGATTTCCAAATGGATTTAATTCTAGCCAGACCCTTCCAGTCACCCCACATTCCTTAGCCCTCTCACTCCTTTTCTCAGCTTCAGTACAGACCCCAGCAGTAAGTCCTGACCAAGGTTCTAGCTATGAAATTTGGGTTGGGTTTTTTCATCTTTTCTAACTTCCTCCTACATGCCTCATGTTTGATTTTTATCCTAAGCTTTATTTTTTTGAATCTTTTTTCTTGTCAGTCTACCTACATTCTCTTTTTCACCTTACATGCATCTACTTTTCAGTTCCTTCTCTCCAGACAGATACAGTGCAGCAGAGAGAGGTACTGTGATGGCTGGTGATCAGGAGGGTTCATTAGTATTTCTTGGTTCTATCGGTTTCTTTTTGTTATCATTGTGAAATAATAATGACAGGGTTTTTTTCTGGGTCTGGTCAGGGTACTCTTGTTGGCTAAGAAACTCGTGATGCTTTTCTCTCACTGAGAAGTCATGGGATAGTACGTAGTTATAGTCATTTTACCTACAGATGTTTCAAGTTGGATTTTTACACAGCTCCATCTTTTCTCCATGTTTTATAAGTAGTCCAGGACTGTTGGAAAGGACAGTGAGATATAGTGAAATATGATGGTAGCAACCACCTGGTGTCCAGCTGTGCAGTCAAATGTCCTAGTAAAGAATGGGACATCTATTAAGACTTCGGTTTAACTTGGAAAGTATTTGTCTGAAGCTATTGGGCTGTGAAATACATTCAGAGGTCTTAATGCGTTGTCCTTGTGAACATAGCATGTCATTTGAGTTTCAACCTAGAGTTTCAAGTAGTTCCTTAGTGCTGGTCATTAACTGAAAGTCAAATCAGTGAAGACTGGGTTTTAGTGCCAGGAGACTGTAAGAGTTTACTATGGGTGGGGATCTTGTTTCTGTGAACTCCACTTTCAAGTCAGGGCTGAACTCATGATTGTCTGAGGGTATATCAGTGTGAATCATTTTGGAAACAAAGGCTTTTATATAATACTTCAACCTATATATTGAATGGATTATCTGCATAAAAGAAAATTTCAGCTTATAGTTGTAACCTGCATTTACTGTTTGCGCATTGTCAGGTGCTGTTCAAAGTATAACATTTGACATTTTGAGTGACCTAGGGTTTACCTTTCAAGGCTGTCACATTTCTGGTGAGAACTAAAGTTAACTCAATTCAAAGGAAAAATAAAGCTTTTAAGTAGAACTTTTCTAGATTCTGGAACCAGAGTGTGTACAGTCTGGTTTAATTAAACTTAGTGAAAGATGATAAAATTCATTTATAAAGGTGTTAAGGATGACAGAAGTGACTAAGAGCTGAAATGCTAAGCAAGATTATGCTTTTCAAGTCAATATATGTAACTGGTTATACTATTACAGATGTGGGATGAATTGCTGAATTGTATTGCATTATGTACAGTATTATGTCTTGTATTATGTATGGTTCTGACAGAAAAGGATCTGCAGTTTTTCTCTTAATTATTTATGCACCTGGATACATAAAAATGAACAAATAATGATATGTTATCAATGTTCCTTTATTAGCATGCGGCTTTCAGTAGTTCAAGGAGCTTCATCAGTCATCATTTGCTTGCACTTAAGTGGCCTTCTTCAGCAGTAATGGTGTGGCTGATTGAATACTTATTTTAAAATTTTAAAATGCTGGTTTGCTCTGGGAGGTAACAACTGACTCTTCATTTGAAAGGAGAAACTGACTTTGTGTAATCTGCAGGCTTGACAATTAGTCTAATTTAATGGATGTATATTTATTACTTACATATTTTTGTCAAGTTCTGCTCAGTATTCAAGTGAATTTAACCTACATGAAAGATACTAGGGTTTGAGCCCTGGATTGCAAAACCTTGTCTATATACCAGGACCATCAGCAGTCCACATACCCTTGTCCTGCATTTTAGTGCTGATTTGCAAAGTTAACTTTTAAGATTAATAATTAAAGTGCTTCATGCAAAGATGTACACAAAAGAAACCATGTGCAGTGTACAACAGATTTTATTGATCCTACAAAGACCAAAACTATGCTATGTGCTTGTGTGCCATCTGCTGCACCTCATCTATCTACTAGCTCTAGACATATGTACAAATCACAGCTTTATAGAATGCTCTGTAACATGGTAGCTTAAGGGAGTGCTTGGATTTTCTGCTGGAACTACAGAAAAGGTGACAGTAAAGGTGCAAATTATGATGCATGATACTGTACAGTGAACTGAGCAGAAAACACAAATTTTTTGTAGAGGTTATACAATCTCAAATTTACTGGCTACTGATCTGTATTGGAGCTATGACCATGCCAATATTATTACTATTCTTGTTATTATCACCTCCGTGGCTGGCTATAAGGTTTGCACAGAATGAATCTAAATAGAAGGTGGGAATGTGAATAAGAAACATTTTCTTCCTTTCCTCTATAAGTGTGGCATGGAAAGATGGTATGATTTACCAAAAAAACTTATGGCAAAGCTAAGAGAAAAGTCTATAGTTTGGGTCAAGCATTTTAATAATAAGACTTGGTTTTCACTCTGACCCTAGAGACAAAACTCTCCATATTACTTTGCTGATACCCTAAATGTTGCAGTCTCCCTGAACATTAAATTTTGGAAGACACTCTAGGAAATATATTTTTAAAAATACATATTTTCTGAGGTTGATAGACTCTTATATAATCTAGTAAATATGCATATAGCTAGAAGAGCATTCCAAAATAAGGAATGGAAAACATGGAGTAATGAACCTATACAAACCAGAAGGAAACAAGAAATGAGTTCTGCTTCCTGATTATGAAGGCTGGCTTAGCTGTCATTTGTCGCTGAAGAGTGTCTACAAACTGCACCATGGCAATGAGGTTAATGATGGTTCTCCCAGTTACATTTAGTCATGAAGGAATGGGATTCTTCCCTGCTCTGTGGCTTGTCTAGTATAGTCATTTCAAGCCCATTGAAGGCAAATGTACAGTCTAGCAGTATTCCAGTAAGACAGGTAAATTGCTTTGCACAGGTGTGAAGGGCTACCCATGCTGAAAGGGAGGGTAATAAATCTCAGATCCAGAGCATCACTGGGCCAAGGGGAAAGCACAGCTCAACATGCGGAAAAGGCTTTCCTAGGGCCTGGGCGCTTCTGTACAGAGAAGCTCCTTTAATGCAAACTAGACCAGCTGACAATCTGGCCTCCCCTGTGCCAGCTGCCTCTGGATGTAAGCAAATGTCAGGGGAACTGGAGATTATCAAGGTGCAAGGAAATTGAAATTGCATGTCTTACTCCAGCTTCTGTGGGACTGGTGTTTAAGCAAGCCGCTACAACAATCCAAACTTATCCAAAGATACCTTTGTAGGGGCGAGCTCCCTGAACCGCTTTGCACTATTGAAGCAGAGTGAGGACACAGAGCAAGGGCCAAGACCAGGGTCCACATCTTCAGAAGAGAAAAAGAAGTGACCAGTTATTTATCTTAATCTATATTTAGTGTAAAGGGAGATAGATTTTGCCCAGTATTGCTTGGTATAGGGTAGTACTGGTAATGTAGAGGGCATTAATATGCTTTTCAGCCTGATTTTTTGGGCAAACAAGATCTCTGTGATTGTACGCTGTGTTTATTTGCTCATTCTTCTGCCTATGTATTATTCCCTTTCCTAAGAGGTTTTGAACCAATTGCCAATTTCAACCAAAGAGACAGAGATCTAGGACATATTTGCTTTCTACAAGCATGGTGAAAACCAGACTCTGGCTAGAAGACAGAGACAGGAGAACTGAAAATTTCTGACAGCAAGGCTGCAACATGAGTGTCTCACTCAAGTCATCCCAACAAGTTCCCACCCCTCTTCAGCCAGCCATGCAAAACCTCACTGGCCAGTCAGCATGCATGAGTGCCAGCATCACCTCTCACTTATCTGCAAGGTCAGGCATGCTCAGGGAAGACAATTGCTACTGGAGTAGTTAGGGAATGTGAGTAAGAAGGAACAAGAAATACTGAAGAAGTGATGTTTTTACTGTTACTGAGTAGTTACGAGTATACAGTCACTGAGGATGCAGATGGCAGAACTCTTGTGGTGGCATAGGGTATAGGACAGAAATCCGTAGGAAAACAGGCTTCATTAATCCCATGTTTACAGAACAAGATGTTTTCTATTTCACCAAACATCTCTCTAATCAATAAGCATTTAATTCTGTTATGAACTGAACACAGTAGAGAAGTCATCTGGGTAGAGCTATTAAGAAGCTGATTTCTACAGGTGAAAGTTGTCTGTGTGTGTTTAAACATTATTTATTTCTTATTTTCTCTGCTGGTAATTTTTTTTCTGAATTATATTTGGGAAAAATATTTAAAACCAAAACCACAGTCCTTGTGATATCTCAGATGTACCATAAACTGTATACATATTGGGAACTGTAAACATGCTATTTTTAACATCTGTGTATTTTACACAGTTTCAATATTAATGGGAAAAACAACTTGCAGCTAGACAGAAATCTGAAAAGTCACAAGTGATCTTTACAAATTGGCAGGGGTATGCTTCTGGAGAGAAGACAACTTCCTTGAGCAAAACTAGTGGTAGCTTCTTAAGTTACCCTTTCCACTGTGGTGCATTTTACTTTAATAGTTCTGATTCTGATAGATGCTCAGGCCTACTTTATTTGAGGGAAAATAAGAATTCTCCATTCAAATGCTTACAAAAATGAGACTCTGTAGCCTGTAGCCCTTAGGAGTGGAGAACTGCTCTGATTCCAGGCAGAGCTTTATTATGGAAATCTCCAAAGTGAATGGAAAGCAGCCCATACAGTGTATAATCACTGCTTGTGAGTTTCCTCTGTGGGTTATTAAGATTAAAATGATTAGGTTACTGACTGTGTGCTAGGAACAATTGTTCATTTAACCATGCATAAATTGTTTTAAAGGTGTGAGTAGATCTTGTTGCTGAATCAAACATTTTGCATAAAAATGTCATTAGAAAGACACCCTGGTGTGGCGTTATGGGATAATAATTTCAGTAATAGAAATGTGAACTCTGTTATATACAACATAAAAGCTTGTTACCCTGTAGAGTCCACAGAAAGTGAGACTGCCACAACTCCCTTGTATGTTGTGCCCTTTTATTGATGGAGAAATACTGTAGCTAGAGGTAGGTACTAAATCAACCTGTTAGCTCTGCCCCATTATATTGTATATTTCATGTTGGAACTGAAAATATCTTGAAATATAAATTTATACAGTAGCATTAAAAAACTTCAAACTCAATGTGTTTCTTCAAGGAGGAACTAAATGTTCATATGTATTTTATATTTAATAGTCTGCAAAAATATACTAAAAAGCCAAAAGTGGGGTGTAGACCATTTATAGTTCCTGTATTTGAAATTAAAGTTCTTAGAACAACTGAAAAAAGTTCTGTTAAATGCACTGCATTTTATGATCTAATTTTTTGCAAGCTGTATTGATCAAAACTATTCTGGCAGCAGAAATGGAACAACAGAGTAATAGCCAAGCTCCTTCATGCAACCAAATAATAGCATGGAGTCGTAAATGGAAACCAAGACAAAGAGGACCAGAGAGATCACATAAAATGTGGTATTTCAGAATATTAAATCCGCTGCAGATAACCAGTGGCATATGAACAAAATTAAAATAGACAGTCTGAAGCTGCAAGCTGGGAAACATAAATTTGTATCTCACTAATGTTTCCCTAATGGATAGCTCCAATGCATGATGGGGATTTATTTTTAAATAATGTTATTTCACTCCTAACTGACCTTCCTGTCCAGTTCAATTTACATAATGAATTGAGATGCTTAGAAGGTATGATTTTTGCAGGAAAGAGAATTTTTGCAAAGTCACTCTGAAAGCCAGAATCAGAACAAGATTTGTTTTGTTTTGACTTAGAGAAGTATTATGATAAACAAAATTCTTAAAATAGAAGCACAGAAAACCAATTCTATTTAAATGTAATTCTGAGACCATACTACATCCCCAAGGTTGGAATGAGCTGCATTTTGTCTGAGTCTTGTGCTCCTGTGAAGCTTTAGAGGCTTTACTAGGGCTTTGGGCAAATGCAGGCATCCACCCACATGGAGCTTATTTCAAGTCAGGGGCCTAACACTAGATTAACTATATTGGACCATAAATAATGCACCTGTCAATTGCACAAAATAGAGCTAAAGAACAGACGGTCCCTCAGAGTAAGTGATGTGGGGCAATGTGCTAATAATGCCAAGGCTTTGGGCAGTGGTAAGGGTAGGGGCAGTGGTAAGGGTAGTGATCTTGCTCAGGTGTAGGTAATAATTTCATTGCAAGTAATTATTAATATAATTATTATTTCCTGTTTGCTTTATCGTAGTTCTTGTTTCCTGCAGATGTAGTGCAGGACTCTCTTCTTTAAAAAAAACATGTTTATAAGACTATGGCATGTCATTGCAGTGTGTGACTGAACAAACTGTTAATTCTGCTTCGTCCTGGTTATTATGGTTAGTGCTTGATAACATGAAAACCTGCTCATATATCTGACATTTTAACATACATTAAATCAGTCTGTACAGTCACACTATGTTTATACTAGTGAATTAAAGTGTCAGGCAACATTTGTCACACCAGTATTCAGTTGTCAACATTGCTGAATTAATAGAACAATTCTTTTTTCAGTTTTGGCCTGGGCAAACTTGCTGTCTCCTAAATAATTCTTGGGTACAGTTTGGGAGTTTCCCAGTAGTCATTTTGGATATTGTCAGTGTGTTCTGCATATAAAGACTGTTTAACAGTATGGGTGCCAGCCTTTCTAGGTTAGCTGGCTTCAGTGCTGGAGAAAGGTCAGAAGCATATTTAATTTATTAGCATTGAAATTGCTTCACAGTCTGGTAGTACATCACAGCTGTAACTTAGCAATTAGTAGCTCTGGGGCTGGGGAAGGAAACGGCTTCCAAGAAAGCTTTTGAGCTGTAAATGATCATGTGAGCAGATGCTATTCTTTTAGGCCAGACTTAAAAAAAATTATTCAGAAATGGCTTAATTTTGCCTTTTCACTTTACTTTGCAGTAGTGTAGAAGATCTCCTCACAGTCTGTAAGAGCTGAGAAGTATGTAGGCAGCTGCTCTATGTCTCCTTGCTGCTGTTAGTTAACCTGTTGGGAGATAGCTTTTAGCTCCTAGACATCATCTTAGAGCTCTGGACGTTGATTCACACAGCATGAAGCACAGGCTTAGTCAGGTTCTACTGGGCTTCTACCATGGCAATTTACTCATCCTCCACTATGGCCTGGTTACAGCAGAATTATTGTTCTGTGAACACAAGGCACAGATAACAACTGCATGGACATGCTCTACAGACATTTCAGAATTTTGGTTTGTGCTAAACCCTAGGTGGATGAACGTGAAGTTGTAAAACATATATGTATATAAAATAGGGTGACAGCAGTCCCAAAGGATGGGGGGAATGAGATTTCCCACCTTGAGAAGAGTGTGATAGTGGCTCCCAATGGGGCTTCAGACAAAGGAAGGCTCCAACATGCTTGTGAATCCTCTGGTTCTCTCCGGCCACATCACTGCCAGCACATGTGTTCTGGGAGAGGGACCGAAGCTTCCTTCTGACATGGACTCCAGCTGGAGGGCTGAGGGAGAGCTGTACTGGGAGACCATAACAAGGCTGGGGAAAGTATGACCCAACCTTCTGTGGTAAATCCATGCTTGAGCTGTCTTCCTAGTCTCCTAATCACATTTACAGCTTCTGCTTCTGTCCTTCTTTCCTTGGCCATTATGGAGTCTAGTTGTTTTAGGAGGTGACCATCAAAAATCTCAATAGAGAATATTCAATAGAGAAAAAAGACAGAAGACATGACTTTGGGTCTGGGGGAATTATTAGCCCAGACACATGTCCCTTTTCATATGGCACCTGTATCTCACTGTGAAATTGCTATTAAATACGGCAATGGCTTCTTTCCCCATTAAACAAGAACAAATGGGAAAATATTTTCACAAGAGTGACCTACTGATTACCAGTCTGAAATGCACATTCCAAGTCCATTTCCTAGATTTATTATTTCCTGCCAAAATTGATTTGGACAAAAAACATAGTAATCACCTAATATGTGGTTAGCAATTTCCCATCTCATTACACAACCCTTGTATCTTATTACCCATTTAAATGAATACCTGTTAAATGAACAGACCTGTACAATGCAAATAATTTTTCGATCCATCAAGCCAAAACAAATAGAGGACTCCAATAAAGTCTTTACAACAGTATACCACACTATAGAATGCAATAAAAATGGGATTTATCAGTGTAGTACATCAGCTAAATGAATATAAAACTTTGTAACAGAATCAAAATTACTTTTTGGGATGTCACATGATTGTACTGTAACCCTAATCTTTCCAAATCCCAAGGAGCTCTGAGGAGGCATTCTGCATCATCCAGATATGATCTTTGAATATTTGTCACTATAGTGCTCATAAAAGTGACACTATTAAACTAAACTGCTGCAACTAAACTTGATACCAAATGTGCAACTGGATCTATCCTACTGACTTCTGTCACCACATCTGTTCTGATTTCCACTACTGTGAATCTGCAGGCCTGAATCTCTTTAAAACAGAAATAAGCACAGCAAGCTACAGTGAATCTGAAGATTGCAGCGGATTAGATTTATCTATTCATTCAAACTGTGATTTAGACACAAGTTCTCAGAGGTGGAAGGAAACGTTCACTCCTGGTTCTCTTCATGACAAAATCCAGGTCTGAAGCTACACACTTTAGGAAATTTTTTATGTATGTGAATAGAGTTAATTAAGAAACTTATGACAGAATGAGAAGAAAGAGGGCAAACACTGGCTGATCATCTCAGAAATATTTTAAAGCAATTTGTTTTTAACAAGGATTAGGAGAGGGAAGAGAGGGAATATATATTTCTACAAGGAATCAAGTGAAAGGGAAGCAGCATTAGAATGAAGAGGTAAGGCAAACCCTCAGAAAACAGTATTTTAGAATGACTCAGAGTGAATTTGTTTACTTGTCCAAGTTACTAGGTAAACAGAGTTTGTTAAAGTTAACCTCACTTTTTCCAGACACGTGCTTGAGTGTAGTTCGTAATTTCTGACTTATAGTGAGTGACCTTACATGGACCTTCCAAGTCTAGTCGTTTCTGTCTGTGGAAGTATCTAACGATATGCCTGCACAGCTACATGACTGCAGTCACATAGCTCACTCATAACATTTACTGCTTTAGCTGCCAAAAATACTTTAGACTTGTTACTTCACTTCCACAGCTGGGTTTAGCTGAGAGGCAGTTTAATAGTGTGTCCTGTTGCACTGCCACATATCTTCTAGCAGCTAAGCCCCAGTTCAGATCCTCTAGCTCTTTGAAAGCACTTCTGCTTCAGGAAGAACAGCCTTATAATTATGAGACTGAGCTGCAGCCTGTCATTTCTGGACATTTACTCCTTGCTCCTATCCAGCAGAGGACTTCATATAAACACCTTTGTCAACCAAGATGTGGCAATAACCTGTCTCACCTGAATGGCAGCTGACACATTGGTTCCCTTCAGCTGTGTTGCTCTCAGCTGAAACACTCACACCTCTCAGAAAAGACTCAAAGCTTACCTACTGTCCGTTTCCTGAACCTATTGCCTTTTACCCACACTCTAGCTCTAAATTACATGCAATTTTTGCATTGTGAATGATGGAATGCTGAGCCTCAAGCATAAGATCAATGAGGAAGTAATAAGACCATGACCTAAAAAGAGTTGGACTTCATGCTCAAATCTTCTTTAGCAAGAAGCAGCTAAAGCTGCAGCTAAATAGCTCTGCCAGAGTTTTGTCATGGAAGAAGAACCATATGGACTTCATTCCATGTCACTGATACTGCATACGAAGTGTGTAGATACTCTGGGGAGAGCAAAGCCATGCTGTCTCTGTTTAGACAAATACCCATTTTTGACATACATTGTTTCTTCATTTACTGGCCAGCTTCTCCTAGGATGCCTGTGAGTTCTGACAGCAGCAATATTGACACTTCTCAATAAAAACTACTACATTTAAGTTACGAAGAATGAAAGATACATAGCATATCCTGCATATCCAGAAACAAACCAGGGAGAAAGAATGATGTGCAAAGATGTCAGTAGAAGTTGAATTGCACTCAAAACAATTGCAGCTTTTAAGAGGATCACCACCTTGAACTGTTCTAGAGGATAATCTATATTTGCCAGCCATGGGATTTCTATCCTTATCTGAATTACTGGCAATTTTATGTGTAGGACAGACTTTTGTATTATGATGACATTGACATTGTGTGTGTGTTAGCCTCTCATGGCCCCCTGCTCTGATAAAATCTGCTCTCTTCAGGGTGCTTACATATTCTCTAATGAATGGATTTCAGCCATGAATGTCAAAAAGAGAATTTTAGTTCAGAAGAAAAATTCCCATTGAAACACAGGTGGCAGAGTTTTCCCTTATGCTATTTCTCACTGTAATCGTAGTGTAGCAGATACAAAAACAAGAACTCTTACTGCTTCCCAGTGATCAAACAAACCAAGTGAGAAGATAGTCAACAGAGAGGTGGAAAACGCAAATTCATGTCTTGGCTACAATGAGTCGTTAAATGAATATACAGAGTAGCATAGTTCAAACTGAAAAGCCTAAGTGTCGCGGTTTAGCTCCAGCCAGGAACTAAGCACCACGCAGCCGCTCGCTCACTCCCCCCCGGTGGGATGGGGGAGAGAATCGGAAAAGCAAAAGTAAGAAAACTCGAGGGGTGAGATAAAAACGGTTTAATAGGTAAAGCAAAAGCCATGCACGCAAGCAAAGCAAAGCAAGGAATTCATTCACTCCTTCCCATGGGCAGGCAGGTGTTCAGCCATCTCCAGGAAAGCAGGGCTCCATCACATGTAACAGTTACCTGGGAAGACAAACGCCATCACTCCGAATGTCCCCCCCTTCCTTCTTCTTCCCCAGCTTTATATACTGGGCATGACGTCATGTGGTATGGAATGTCCCTTTGGTCAGTTTGGATCAACTATCCTGGCTGTGTCCCCTCCCAGCTTCTTCTGCACCTGGCAGAGCATGGGAAGCTGAAAAGTCCTTGAGTAGTGCAGCAACAACTAAAACATCTCTGTATTATCAACACTGTTTTCAGCACAAATCCAAAACATAGCCCCATACCAGCCACTATAAAGAAAATTAACTCTATCTATCTCAGCTGAAACCAGGACACTAAGGATGACATTCATCTCGTAACAGACAGTTATTCATAATAACCACTTCCTTTTGTGATATGTGGGCATCTTAGATTCATGGTCCACTTCAAGTTCCCGGCTAGGACTTGGTGTTGGTTCTCTGTCAAGCAAAATGATTATTCATCTATTTGTTACTCCAGCGTGAAAAGAACACTCTTTTCAAAGTTTGACTGTCCTCAGTTTCATGCTGATGCAGAAAAATAATAATTTCAAAATAACACATTCTTCTTGAGCTATATTTATGTGTTTAAGCTCTTCAGAGTCTTGACTCCTGAGCTTTTTTAGTTACCCTTTTTTTTGACACCCAGCTGTAGTACCGTGCATTAAAATGTCGGAGAAAACAGAGACATAGGACACAGTTCATATAAACTTTATTTGAAGCCAAAAAATATAACTCTTGTAACAGGACAAAAATTATATCCAACCTAGAAAAATAAGGAGATTATCTTGATTTAAAGCAAAACCAAAAAAGACTACCCTGTGTGTGCTGGCTTTGGCTGGGATAGAGTTAATTTGCTTCATAGTTGCTAGTATGGGGCTATGTTTTGGATTTGTGCTGGAAACAGTGTTGATAATACAGGGATGTTTTAGTTATTGATGAGCAGTGCTTACACACAGTCAAGGCCTTTTCTGCTCCTCACGCCGCCCCGCCAGTGAGTAGGCTGGGGGTGCACAAGAAGTTGGGAGGGGACACAGCTGACCAAAGGGATACTCCATACCATATGACATCATGCTCAGCATATAAAGGTAGGGGAAGAAGAAGGAAGGGGGGGACATTCGGTGTGATGGTGTTTGTATTCCCAAGTGACCGTTATGCATGATGGAGCCCTGCTTTCCTGGAGATGGCTGAACACCTGCCTGCCCATGGGAAGTAGTGGATGAATTCTTTGTTTTGCTTTGCTTGCACGCATGGTTTTTGCTGTACCTATTAAACTGTCTTTATCTCAGCCCACGAGTTTTCTCACTTTTACTGTTCTGATTCTCTCCCCTATCCCAGCAGGTGGGGAGTGAGTGGCTGGCTGGGGTTAAACCACAACACCATGCAACAATTAGAAGTATGTATTATAGATGTCAGAAGCCTTTTAAAGTGCATTTTCGCTTCAAAATATCTAGGCATTTAAGTCCTTTGGTAGTAAGTAATGGTCTGAAAAATTGATGTTAAAAAGACAAAAACAATACAGGCTCTGTGGCAAGTTTTTTCTTACTCTATCTTTCTCTCTTTATTTCCTTACAATTTTATTACTGAAATGGAACTTTTTTTTTCTGAATTAAATAAAGTACGTTAAAGCATAGAAGCCTTGTTTTCAGAGTTGAGCAAATTTTTATTGCCTTGCGATAAATCGCAAGAAGCAAGGAATTATGATGGAAACACTGAGATGTTTCTGGCTACATAATACAGTTACTAGGCATTGAGCCATGCATGTGTGCACACACATACTTTAAAATAAATGTAGTCAAGCGGAGCAAAATAAATTTTCTAAGAGCAAAAGCTGAGCTAAGCTTTTTAACACAAAAAGTCAGCTTGATTAAGGAATCAGACCATCCACTGCTGCAACAAAAATGCTTGTACCATATATTATGCATTTTTGGTATCCACAGGCTGATATGAAGCATTGCAAGGTGGAACTCTACTCACTGGGTAATGAAAAAAAGATGCATTGAGACAAGAAAAGAAAGCAAAAAAGATTTATTAATTCATGAATTTACATTCTCCATAGCCAAAAATTAAATCTTCCTGTACAGAAGTCTTCAGCATGTTCACATTAAGGGTTCAAATCATGAAGGTACTTGCATCCATGATTAACTTTCACCCTATTTATTAAAGTGATCTAAACATGTGCTTAACATTTAGAAATGCTTAAAAGCCTTACTGAATTAAGGCCTGTATATCTGATCGAAGTCCTTTGTCATCACTATGAGTCTTTCTATCAGCCAGAAAGACCTTTGTGTTTATGCAGATGTGATGCTTAGTTACAACATTAGAACATGCTCCTAAATACCCATCACACCATAAAGCTAAGATTAAAATTAACGCTTTGAATCACAAACTGCATTGCTTTGGTTTTGTTTGTTAGCTCTTGTTTGCATTTCTCTGTTACTAATACCATTGCTGTATGTCAAGCTTAGTTTCTGATATAAAATTGAAGTGCTTGTCTTTTAGAATGATAAAATATTTGATTTGACTTCAGTATACCTGTTTGTTTGCATAGAGAAGACTAATTTATTTTATTAAAGAATTGCCCCATTAATGTTACATGAAATCAGCACAATTTATATAAATACTTCCCTTGCCCCAGAAGGGAGGGATGTGTTTGTATTGTAACAGTTGCAAAACCTCACTCATTCTGTGCCAAGTCATAGTGGCTGCTCTTAAAATGGCAGACATTTTCTGAGAAGAAGAAATACCTAAATTTATAATATTTTTTCTTTCTTTCAGTGAAATGGTGCTATTGAAGTTGCCACCTTATTCAAGCATAGTTTTCTTTAAGGGAAGACTCCTTTTTCTTCACAGTAACTTATCACTTCCTCCTCAGCTATCGATAAGGACGTTCAGCATCTCCTTAAGGAGTGATTTAATAGAGATTTTTTTCCTTATGAGGATTATATACAACATGAAGTTCAATTGGAGCACCTGAGCTGAGAAATGCAATGGTTAATGTCACCAGAAATGCTTATTCACTGAGGTCTTGATCCAAATTTCACTGAGCCTAGTGTGACTATAACTTTGATAACTGGAAAGCATACCCACCTTGTAGTTTGACTGAGTTGAAAGCATGAAGTATATAAAGTACTGTCTTCCAAAAGTACGAGGTGTAGCAAATATATCAGGGAGATAGATGCTAGATAATTAAAATGCCTTTGGGTGACTAATAACAACTCTGTAAGAATAAGAGTTAATGCAGTTCTTGAAGAAGCACAAATATACTAACACTTCACTGCATTTCAGATCATATTACCATTTTCAGGACTTCAGTTGTGAAGCAGAAGAATGTCTACTGGTGGCTAACAACCACTGTGCACCAGAGAAAAGTACCTGCCATTTCTTGCAGTAACAAAGAACACAGAACTGGAGATAAAGTATCCTATTTAACTGTTTATCTTTTGCTGATAGAGATTCTGGCAAGGCTGAGTATGGTCATCACTGAATGGTTACGTGTTAGCCCATTTTTAGTTGGTGGCAATATTGTGAAACCCTTAAGCAAAGTTGGTTAACTATCCTTAACTTTCTTCTTCCAGAAGTAAAAACTGGCTCTGAGGCAACTAAGAAAGCCGTGTGGCCTAAAGCCACAGCAAATTCCAGGGTCCCTGAGTGACCTGGTTCGCAGGGACTGTAGAAGGGTTGTTGCAGCAACGATGTTCCCCAAGAACACCCAAAAAAGAGCCTGCCTTGGCCGTTTTTGTTCACAGCTACCAGTTTTGACAGAATGAGACTGCTTGCTTTATAGGTGCTGAAGCACCACATGCTCACACTGTTCCTCCAGTCACTATTGGTTCCAACTCATTTCGGCATTCATGGTGCCTATCTAGTTTCCAGAGATGTGCTTTAGTTTGCTACTCTCCTCTATGGTATCAATCAACCAACCAGACCGAGGTAGTACATTTATCTTGGACCTTACTGTAAGAAATAAAAATGGGTCCCTTATGCACCCAACCTACATCCTATTTACATATCTCAAGTAGAGCTCTGGCCTGTGGACATTGAACAGCTATGCCACTGGTTCAGCCCCTGGCTTCATTCCAGCATTACTACTGTGTAAGTAGTTAGAGGTCCCCACCACATAAGATTGCACTGGGACAGGAAAACAATCAAGTGATTTAGAAGCTAGTCTGTAATTCTGAAGACCTGGGGTTGGTTTCCTCCTCTGTCATGGACTTCTGTTACTGGGGAAGTCATTACTTGTGTCAATCAACTTGTGTTGATCCCAATCAACCTGTGTTGAATCAACACAAGTTGAATCAACACAGGTCCACACTTTTTACTTTGTAAGCTTCCTGCATAGGAGCTTCTTCAGAAGCAATACTGTGGGCACTGCTGATGTGTATACACAGGAAACACTTATCATCATCTAAGTTAATTGCTATGAGAAAACTCCTTTTTGAGGCACACACACAAAATAACTCCAAGTCACTTACACTTTAACAGATGACTGAGTTACTTACATCTCCTTTGTTACTGGATAGATACTTCAGAGCAGTTGATATGTGATAACCTGATGTAGGGAAGTGTTGGATTAGGTGTACCTCTGGGGTTACTTAAAAGCATGGGGCTTCAAGCTCTCATTTGGATTACTTGTGCCTGAGGCGGTCACCCGCACTGAGCAAAATGATCAATACCAACCAATCATCCCCATCTTATTAAAAGAGAGTTACTGGCATACTGGTCCATCAAAGGCAACATCAAGGCTCTGGCTGATTTGCCAGTACAAGTTTTTTGTTTGAAACTAGCCAAAGTTTTAAAAGACAAAATGTCATACGGGTGTTCACTAGGGACCCAACTAAAATTAAATTCATGTTTAATTATGTGAGTTTTGGGAATAGAACAAATACAACTGTTTTAAAGTAAAAAATGTATAGCTTCTCTAAGCAGCAAAGTTAATTAGAGTATTTTTTATGTTACCTCTTCAGGCCATTTTTAAATTAACAATCAACAATTATCTTCTGAACTCCTCTTCCAGTCCTGAGAGGAGTATATTTAATCATCAAGTGTCAGATTCTCTTTTTTTCTTTCTGTTTGATAAATTTCCTACTTATGAATTCAGTTTCATATTTACAGAACATAATTCTAAAACAAGAAAGCCCGTTGAAACCTTTCAAACTGAGTACAAAACAGTGTAATGTACAGCACAATGGACCTGAATACGAAGCAAGAGTTTAATGTCTTAATAGGATACAGGATGTTCTTTGTGACATTTAATTTATACTAGCAGCACTTTTAGCAAATGTATAGCAAATAGTCCAAACCTCAGATAGAGAAGTCAGCTGAGCCTGTTAAGAGAGCAAATCCTTCATATGTCAAACACTGATGTAACTGTGACTCTGACCTGTTCCCACCACTTAATCTCTTGCGTCCCCAGGTATATTCCTAGGCTTCTTGCCTACTTGAATGGTTTATTTTATGAAAGGATCATAGGATAACAAGGCCTATGAAAGTCAGAGAATAGATTTGGAGACTACAGAGACATCTCTAATCCCTATTCAACACCATACAACGTTTAAAAATTCCTGTAAGGAAAAATGTCCATATGGCGATTCAATGTGGTGTGAGGCTAAATAAATTGAACGAAAATGACAATTACTGCCTTACAGGAATTTTACACCAAAATTTGCCTTATTCTAACTCTTCCTACTCTATAGTCAGAATATCATATTAAAGTAATTTAACTCAAAATATATAACAGATAACTTCTGGTGTTTGAAATGAGAAAGTATAAATTCTGAAAAAATAGATTTTTTTCAGTTTCCTGTCAAGAGTTTATGTTAAAAAGGACTAGGCTATCACAAAGAAACTGGATATCATATTAAGGTTCCCATAGAACAATGGAATTACAGCATAACAATTTAAGTGGAAAATACCCTTTAAACGTGCATGATGAAACACAAATAATTTATTTTTATCTCATCCTGAAAGTGACAGTGGTTTCTACAAGGGCCAAAACCAAAGCAAATTGAATCCAGTGTGAGATTTTTTCAATGCATTCAATGATTCTTGGGTCTGACTCTTTTGAGAACATCCAGGTTTTTCTCCTTTATGGTAATATTGATAGAAAAATATTACTGCTTCTCTCAGCAGCTAGAACAGAGAAGCAAGTGAAATAATAGACACTTGACCTAACAGTTATTTTCAAATAGCATTCATCCTTCTGCAATGTACCCAGAGCCTGAAATGTTACAAATCAAAGTTCAGTCTTGCAGTACAAATTTGGAAAGTGTAAAATATTCAAATTCAGAATGACCATTACTTAAGAAGACATTTCCCTATTTAAGAAGTCATTTGCTTAAACTACAGTGATTTTATTATTCTCTCTGTGCAAATAAAACTACTCTTTCTATCATATATGTATGATAATTGCATAGATGATATACTTAGAAAGGTAACAATAAATAAAGGACAGTCCCTGAACCACAAAATCTTACAGTTTATCAGACAAAAATGTACAGTGAGATACATATTTCTGAATAATGAAACTCTTATTCATATTTAATACTAGGTTGCTTTCAGTAGGATCAGTATGAGATTTTTTTTATCACAAAAAAAAGACTCAGTTGTGTAAAAGGAGTAGGAAGGAAATGAAGAAGCAAAAGATATAGTTTGACATGAGTGGTTTTATTTATGCTGTTATTATATCTCATTTCAATTCATTACTTATGACTAAATGGATGGTGAGAATCCATTTTCCTAATTTTGTTTGAAATTTTTATCATTATTTCCCTCAGACACTTAGGTAGCAGTGCTAACTGTATGTGCCTCTATTGGTCTTCCCCTAATAACTTTTGAATCTATAAGTTTATTCAGTCAAATCTGCCAAGGAAGGTTTCAAAAGGGTGGGGTGGTTTCAGAGATGACCACATTTCCACCAGTTCTATGAATAAGTAAGGGCTGAATGTCTGTTTAAGTGCCACAGCACTTAAGGCTACCGCATGAGTTCAATCCCTTAGAAGACATAGTGGTATCCACTTTGCAGAGAAACACTATAAACGATCCAGCTTTGGAGCTGGCAAAAATTCAGTTGGAACTCATCCCTCCTTGACCATCAAAGTCAGTTCATCATAAATCATATAGCGTGGAATTTATCACCTACCTGTAAATGTCTACAGTGTAGACGTGTACATCTGAGCTAGTCATGCTTTTTATAGTCAGTGGGGAGTAAAAGGCACTGCAAGGGCACAATTTGTCTGACCTGCTTTAGACATCTATTTTAAGATGAGATAAATTGTGCCCTAGAAATGCCAACTTCTCTCCATTGACTGCAAGGGCAGTCTAAGGCAACTTACTCAAATACAGATGGCCATTTAAATCCCAGCCAAAATGCATGGGAAATCAGGGTACTTATTCCTTAGCTACTTAATAGAATTGTAATCCTGAAAAAATGTTTCCCATGCTCATGAATCATCTGAAAAATAATATGACATTTTTTAATTCACTAAAGTTTTTGAAAAAAGCTGAGTCAATTGTGTATTTCTCACATGGGAACAAGTACACTGTCTTTCCATTATCTGTTTAGATGTTTGTTATATGTGTGCATATGCACACAAATGGACAGTGCACAGTTTTCTAGGCCTCTTACTGCCTTGTACTTTGGTTGTGTGACCATGTCATGGAGAATCTCGGCCTGAGATATGTGCCAGGTAATGGAGCTAAAGTGAGGGGATAAAGACCATAGCTCAAACTTGCAGGTAGGAGTTATTGCCTACAACTGAGACTCTGTAAAGCCTGAAACCTTGCCAGGAGACTAGCTTTCCCTAACAGCAGTGAAACTCTCTGGCAATGAGTCCTTTCCTGTATGGGCTCAGTCGTGGTGGGTAAGTCTAACCAGAGTTTAAAGGATATGTGACCAGCTGCCTGCAGTCGGTCAGGCCACGGAAAGAAGAAATACTCTGGCTCTGCATTGCAAGTCTGGGAGCTGCAGCTCTCATTTCAGGGAACTATGAGGGAGTTCTCAATCTCACTGGATAGAACTGAACTTTCAAATCCACAAAGACTGCAAGTGTGTACATAATTATGTGTAATATCTATGCATTACACACAAATATGTATCTCCATTCCATTTTACATACATATCCACCTAGGTCTAGTAAGTGCATAGTCGTGAGATTTATTATAGTAATATTAGCCAGAATCAGACTAGGGAAATACTCCAGTAGTACCCTTTTTTTCAAAAGCAGTATAAAAAATTAATCTAATATGGTCTTCTTCCTAATAATTTCAGTGTATGATCTTCTCTTGTTGCTGCTGCTTGCCTGCACGAAGTCCCAAAAAGAAAGCAATGGAATACCTGAAACAAGCTTTTTGGTTTTTTGTGTGCTCTCTCAGTCTCAGTCTAACACAGTGAAAGAATGGAAGTGATTGGACTTGGAAACCTATAATAATAGGCTCATAAGAAACACATATATAAAATTATGTTTGCAATTTAAAAACTTCTGCGATTCTGAATTGATTTCTCTATCCACTTTTCCTGATCCTCACCTCAGCTTTTCTTTTGCCCCACTTACCTTTTCATCCCTGCTTTATTAACTTCACACCGTTTCCCTTCACATTTCATTCTGTTTAGCTTCTCCTACAGTTTATGGGGATTATTTTTGCAAGGATTACAGACTTCAGACTTCAAACTCTGAAGTGCTGTGTTGTGAATGTTATCATTCTGGTCTGTTTTTACTCCTGGCAACTGTCTTGTTCATTTAGATTAGAGATAACATTATTTTGGGCTCTAACTGTGCCTTCTGAATGAGTGAATCTTTTTTTTTTTTTTGTGGGGGCCCTTAGACACTGAAGTAATAGGTATGACTGATAATACTAATGGTAATAAAGACACAAACTTCCAGGAGAAAGCTGGAAGCTCTTGCTCTTCAGCAAAATAAAAGTCATTGAAAGGGTTTTAAGTACTATGCCTGAGCAATGTGTTTTTTCACTGGCATTTGTCTTTATGCATGTGGAACTCTATGCTTGGCAATTAATTATATGGTGTAGTTTCCAGCTGTAGTGGTCAGAATATTTATCACCAAGAGCTAGGCAAAGAGCATTTCAAAGCCAAAATAAGAGAGTTCAGAACGGACACCTGAAAAATTTGATTGTGTTAAATGGCCAAGGACTATTTAGGAAGGTTCCATGACCTTAGTTAAGTTTCCTCTGCACATCCAAGTCAAATTTTTTTTAACTTTCTCAATTTCTATATAGATCCTCCCACCAAAATAATGTTGTTGGGTTTATCAGCAAGGCAAGAAGAGACAAAACTTGGAAGAGGCTGTGATAACATTATCTGGTGGGCATACTTTGGTTAGTTCAGGAAATTACAGATGTGACAAATGTCACTAAATGGTGGGTTTTGTTGCTTTATTGTTTCACATTATACATGAGAAAGGCTGCTGATTTCAAAACCTAATGGAAACTTTTAAGGACTTAAAATGTTTTGTTTAATCTAAAGCAATTTTTTAATTTAATTTTTTTTAAAAACTTGTTTTTAAATATTAGGTAAATTTCAAGACAAAATCCTTGAAATTTACCAAGAGTATTGGAAAATAAAAGAACATTTCAGTTAGATCTGAATGTCTTCTTTAGATCTAAGTGCAAAATTTTGCTGAATAGTTTCCGTGCAACAAAGAGAGACAAGTTTTATGTGAAAGAAGTGGAAGGGATACAAATAATGATTAAACCATGGCACTTGTTATCCACATGCCTTACTGCATTCATTTAGAACTAAAAATACTTTTCTCAAGGTTTTTGTGAGAAGGAGAGGAGAAGGAAAAGAAACAGTACAAAAATTTCAAGATTAAAATAAGTTTTTTAAACAATGCTTAGATATTTTATTTACTGTAATAGGCAGGAAACAGCCTGTTCACGGCAGGGAGCTGACTCTTTTACACATAAACACAGCTTCTTTGACTACTTTGCTGTACTTCAGGAACAAATGAAATGATGAATACAGTTTCTATTAGGCAGAAACCCCAGGAAATTGGTAGTTACAGATTCTAGCAACTAGACTGGTGGAGTGTTAATGATTAGTTACTTTTTACTGTGTATTACTCTGATAAAAAACATTTGCTCCAGGATTAGTGGCTAAGGTAAGCATCTGTCTTTTTTTCTTTTTAAAGTGTTATTGAAATTATAAAACCAAACTCCAGCAAACCTGCAAATTTAGTGTCTTTTTGCTGTTGTAATTATATGTTGTATTTCTCTAGCAAATGCTTGTAGATAATTGCTGCATTTTACAGGTGGGCTGAAAATGAAATATACTGTACTATTGCTGAAGAAGGTATAACAAAAGATATGAGCAATAAATTACTGTGTTTGCTTCAAGCATGTAAAAGGCAATGCTTTTTCCAAACTCTTTGTTCATTCAGCAGTTTTCCTGTGGACAAAAGACATTTTTACACAGTCAAAAGAATAGTCATCGATCTGTTAGACAAAGACTCTGTGGTTATGTGCTATCATGACCCTTATATCCCATAGAATGGAAGAGTTCCTCTCATGTAGGAAAAATAAAAGGTTTTCTTATTTTCTTATTTATTTTTGCACAATGTATGTTGTAGTTTTTGAATCTCCAGTTCAGTGCCAGATTCCTGTTTGGGGAATGAGGAATGGCTTGCCATTTCTGCATTCTAACTTGCTTCCTCAGCAAGTTCTCAAGCATCCACCAGCAGAATCATATTACCAGAGGTCACTGAAGAGGCTGCTTCTGACAGTATGTGTTATAACAGAGAGTCATCATTGTTGCAGCCGTAATTTTTATTAACATTACTCACAACCTGTAAATGCCAGGAGTAATTCAGGCCCAAAGCCCTTTCTCACTCTCTTCCCCACAACTACTTTGCTCATTTTCCTGCCAGCTTGCTTATCTCCAGGGTTTCTTTGAAATACTGACCTGCAAAATTAGAACAGCAAATGCAAGTAGATTTATTTAACTTTGAAAGCCTTGTTGGCAGAGTCTTTTCACTTTGCTGTGAAGTAACTTCTGCACTGGAAGAGCATCTTAATGTGATATTATTCTGTTCATTCCTTTTTATCACAAGCACAGCTTTCTTTCCCATAAACTGCAGAGCTTTATTTCATTAATTGTCAGTGTGATGACTTATTCTACAGCGTAGTGAACGTTATCTGAAGTGTTTGGTGTGCTTTTCTGCCTGCTGCTCAAAATGTATTGCTGTAAGCACTGAAAAAATAATGTTTTTTATGTTAGTATTTTCTTCCAAGTTGCATGAAAAAGTCTTGCTTTGCTAAGTGTATTTACACTGGTCAGGAATGGCAAGGGGAAGACTCTTACCTCAAAGGAGTATTCTGCGGGCATTTTGCTCATTGTCAGTAGCTAGTTCTGGAACCCTGCTCCCAGTTCATCACTGTGTGAGACTCCCAGTTGTCACTGGGCACATCTATGTGGGTGCACTGGCTGCACTTCCCCTCCAGGGCAGCTCCCTCCTTCTGGGAAGCCAGTGCAGAAGGCAGCATGACAGGGTGGAGCAAGGCTATGAAGCGTGCTGATATAGAGGGTTTGTTTACCTGGGTAAGAGAGGACAAACACAGGGCACTGTATGCACTGTGAATTTACTGCAGAAAATTTGGAATCAGTTGGGAAGACATGTAGGTGCACTAATGCAGAACCTGTGGCCCAAATAATAGACTGATACCTCTTTAAAGACTTCAGTAGCTTCAGCGTGATACCGTGAGAATGTGTGACTGAGCTGGCTTGTTTTTGGCAGATCAATGCGTGGGTAAGAACAAACATATATGTCTCTGCACCTGCCTGTATAGAAATATCCAAAGACATCAATGGACTTTAAATCAATGATAGATTAAAGCTAAACCCCTCAGGTGAGGCAGCAACGTGTTCAGGATTAGCTGGCACTCAATGCCCCTCACCAATGGTGAACAAGCAAATCCTAATTCAAAATGGAAAGTGTGAATAGTTAATCTAAGTACAAAATAGAAGGTGCTGTCAGTTAGACCTCAAAGTACTTTTTATTGTTCACCTCTTACCTTTACATGACAATATGTGAATTTCAGTATTTTGTTTTCATGATAGTAAATTTGCATTCACAAGCATATGTCTACACTAGAAAACCCAAATCATCCTTGCGATAAAAGCAGACTGCTGGATTCAGTTCTAATAGCTAGTTGCTAACTGAAAGCTTCCACTATGAATTATTTTTATTTTAATATGAAGGGATTTTTCCTAACTAACTCCTTTGCTGCTACTGCTACAGACTCTTCACATGTCCTGTTTTTGGACACAAATGATTCCACCCTTCATGATGGCACAACTTCAATCTTTATCAGGTACTTTAAGCTTCTGATGATGGGTTTTATAAATTACAAATTACGACATAATGTAACTTTTGACCAGAAGGGATTGTAGTAATTAAAGCATAATCTTTTGACCACATTATAGCATTAAATTTCCTATGGCGCAAAAATATTTATTGAGGGCATAAAAAGCAAGGATAAACACTCAGCCTTTTTGCCATTATTATTTAACTACTCCAGTCACCGAACCTGTCTGGTTCCATTTCTGTAAATACTACACTATATGACCTACCTTGACCAATACATTCTACAAGCTGGAGTCATCCATTAAACTTGTGAAATGACTTTGCCAATACGGCTTGTACAAAAAGCCAATAAGTAAAAAATGGTTCTCCTATGGGCTGTCCTAGCATTTCTTGCATGATTAATATAAGCAATTGTCTCATTTCGACTCTTCAAGGAACCAATAACTAAACAGAAATAATGATGCTAATTGAAGGCAAAGATAAACTTGTATTTTATACCATTGCCTGGAGTTTACATGCAAAATATGTTTAATATGTGCTGGGTTTACTGCATTATTAAAAGACATGAGAAGGTGATGGTGGGGATACAAATATTAATGTCACTTACTGAAGGTGCCAAATGCAGAGTATGCTGGCAGTGCATGATACAGTAGTGATGAATTTTCATTGCCAAATATGATAAATAATGGTAGCCTAGCCTTTTTAGGTTTCTATTCCAGCAGCTATGCCTCTACACATGAGAAGTAGCTCAGACTAATAAAAAAACAGTCTGTCTTCAGAATTCGCTTAACCATTATAATAGTCACTAATTATACATAACGGACCAATATGAATACCACAAACTCTGTTGCCTAAAATTGTCCAAGCAATTGTCTTCTGTGTTACTCTACATTTTCAAAAGTCTCCCACTAGTCTTTCACAGCCTCAAAACTTTTCGAAAGGAGATCTTTCAGTAGTATTCAGATGATGTGGTGCTTGTAGGATGCTGCTGGCCAGCATCTAGCTTCATTTAGACCTGTTATTAGAGAGAGATTACTTCTTTTTAAAAAAATTGAGGAACATGGAGAGAAAAGGAGTCTAATAATTAAAACAGTCTCCAACTGAACATCATGCCTATTCTCTGCTAAAAAATGGTCTTCCTATTATTAAATGCAAACTATTCTGTCCTTCTAATCTAGAATTAATTTGTGCAATGTTTCTATTATTTATAATTTTCTGTGTCATCAGCTGCTCAGCAGATTAACAATACTTCTTTCTGAGACTAATTATAATGGGAGAGCTTTTGTATTCATCCGACTTTTTAATGAGGTTATTAATACTTACATCTCATTACATCTGTTGAATCATAATTTAATTTTTAATTACTACATGCAATTTTCTATTTTGTATATCTGTATATGTACATGCTGATTATTGGAATTGTTTATATCACAGAGGCTAAGAATAATTCATTTTAGACAAGAAAACAGTTATTGTGCCATTGTTTTCAGTAGAATTAATATATTATAGACATTCTAATCTTTTGCCTATTGATCAGAGAACTCTTTATTTGTTATTCCCTAAATTTAACATTTTAGAACCCAATTCAAAACCTGTTCAAGTCAATGGAGAAACTCCCACTGATTTCAATGGCTGTTATGTCAGGTCATTAACATATTTTATTACTACATCTCTTTATTTCTTAAGAAAAAGAAAATGTCTTTCAATACTATTGGAAATGAAGGACAAAAAGGAACAGTGGACAGTAAGAAGGATCCGTAGCTACTTCAAGTGAACTGCTCTCAGAAGATACATAATTTGTATTTGATGAAGAGAAATGAAATGTGACCTTTTTTTTTTCCAAACCTAAAAGTCCATTCAGCAAAGCTGGGGTATAGATAAAGAAGCCACCAGGAAACCTGGAGAATACTTTGGCCTTGATCCAGCAAAGCACTCAGACAAGTGCTTATCTTTAAGCATGTGAATATGCCCACTTGAGCCAATGGACAGCTCCACGCCACATGTCTGGCTGGCTACTGCCTGGGTGGAGGAAGACGGTAGGGATTTAATAGTGGGTTCATGATTACAGTCATGGTTAGGGCCAACCTCTGGTCACAGGTACAGCCTAATTTATACTAATTCTAAACTTCTACTGCCTAAACCTGAAGACTTAATCTGACACTTCACTTCTTACAACACTGTTTTGAGCCACTCAAAGACCAAATTTGTATGTTCTGAAATTGAAGAGGTGACTTGGGATGGGATTTATTTTCACTAACTTCAGCCTTCTGGCATCTAGCCTATGTTAGTCATGAGAGAGAAGCTCTTCTAGGAGAATTCATATCACCTGTAATTATTTCACTTTTGAATGGGATGAATTATCCTTTCAGATTTCCAAATTCTCTCCAGAAGTTACAAAGGGGGCTTACAGAACTAGCTTACTATGGCTTCATCATTTTTTAGATATCTAAAATTAGTGGAGATGATGAAGCTAAACATAAATGTATACCTTTAACAGGTGTTCCACTGGCCCAGTTGAACCTCTAGTGAACTAAAAATACATTAAGCAATGAATTGGCTGCTATGAGAATTTAATGAATCCCATTTATCCGTATTTACACGCACATAACCCCAAATGGTTGTTCAATTAAGTGCCTTCATTTGTATTACATGTACAGAATTCGTCTGTCTTCTCCCCACTAAAACTAAATATCAATAAATGCATAAATATCCAATGAATCTATGTGCAAGCCTGGTATTTAGCTCATGTGTGTATTGATACCATTTTTAAAATGTGGAGCTAGATAATAAATCAATACTTCAATGACAAGGGAAAACAAATTAAAGTTGATGATTACAGGTCCGTGATAAATCAAATGGCCATCAATCAACACAGCCCAAAGGCAGCTGAAGCCTCCTGTTGAAATCAATGCCATGAGAAAGCATAAAGAAGCAAAACAATAAACAAGATAAATTTGAATAAAAATTCACCAATTGCAAATTAATTGTAGGTAATACCAAGATAAGTTCCTTGATAAATAATGGAATCATGCAATCATAATGCCTCTATTCAAAATATATAGCTTAAACTACATCCCAGATATCAAAACCAAACTGTATATATTTGCAGTCATTTAATTAAAACTTTATAAATTACTAAATTTTCCCTTTATAAACAGTTTCCTTGATTTTAAGGTAGGTTATGCACCTGTTTTTAAGGTTAAAATCTCTTACTCTGTTTTTTATAATTGATAAAATTATCAGGTACCAGTCAGCTGTGCTGGCTGTGTCCCCTCCCAACTTCTTGCCCACTCCCAGCCTAGTCACTGGGGAAACAAAGTGAGAAATAGAGAAGGCATTGATGCCGTACAAGCACTGTTCAGTCATAGATAAAATATTGCTGTGTTATCAATACTGTTTCAGTCACACATGCAAAACACAGCACTGTATGGGCTGCTATGAATAAAATTAACTCCTTCCCAACTAGACCTAGTATATTGTGTACCTTTAACATAAAGTTGCTTTTGACAGCTAGGTGTCTCATTTTTTGCCCTGTTCTTTTGGTAGGTCTTATATTAAAAAAATTGTAATTACAAGGTAAGATTATCTAATCTCCTAGGGAACTCTTCGGAAATTGTAATGTAGTAGGTTAGCTGTCTGAGAAGACAAATAACATTTAGAACAGCACAGAAATGAGAAATTAAGTAAAAGGGAAGGTCTATGAACAGGAAATACAGAAAAATAACAGTGGGGTTCATATTTTAATTAAAGCAATTGTGACCAGAAAAGAAGTATTTTTATTAGTGAGTTGTCTTGTAAGTAATCTGATAAAATTGTCTGTAATATCATCTCAAGCTAGACTGTGTCCTAGGTAATTTAGTCTAAAGTAAAATGTTACCTTAAAGTGATTGGAAACCAAAGTAACAAATAATTAATCTGGTAGTACTGTAAGTAGTATTTGGATCAAATAAATGCCAGAGAAGCTTTTAAACAATAATATGTATTAAGTGATTGCTGTGGTTTTTAAATTATAATTTTATGCAAAATGGAAATAAATTAACAAGCAGAGTAAAAGTCACAACCAACTTAATAAGCAGATGGCAGTGAGGTTCCAACCCTCAACCTTTGGATGTAAGTGTCTAATGCTAATTAAAGCTTCCTGATCCACAGTTACTTACGTATTTATAGTATCTAGGAACTCCAAAACTCTCCTAGCATTTAGTGGGAATAATGGTTCTGCAATGCTGTAATTTCTTTAAACAATTTCTTCTTTTGCCAGCTGCATGACAAAATTAAACTTGCCAATTATAATTCCGCAATTGGTTTGACAGTACTCAGTTTGTTTAAGTGAATGTCCAGCTGGGTGATATCTTTTTATGAAAGAGTTGGTGGCTTCATCAGTATTTTAGTATGGAGACAAAATACGAATTGACAGCTATAATGAGGATATTGGAGTCTTTTACTTTTTTAGTTGGGGAAGAAAGGTGA
This sequence comes from Ciconia boyciana, assembly GCF_034638445.1. NCBI lineage: Eukaryota > Metazoa > Chordata > Aves > Ciconiiformes > Ciconiidae > Ciconia > Ciconia boyciana. The sequence goes on along the minus strand of NC_132934.1, from coordinate 27,586,087 downwards.
TCCTGCAAATCTCACTCATGCATAATCTCATTTATTCTTACCAAACTGCCCTGTTAGAGAGCTTCTCCATATGTTTTTCTGGCACAGGAATAAAAAGTTCAGTGAATGTGAGCTATGTAAGTGTTCAATTAATTGACAGGAAGGCATTTTTTTACCTGCAAGAAAATACAGATCTATTTATCTTCATATGAGAAAAAAACCCAAACCAGTCTGTCTATCAGTCAGCCTAACAAGCTACACCCCACACTCTGACAGTACTATCACACACCAAGTCTTCTGGGCTTCATTTCTAACATTGCTCACTGACTTTGCGCAGGAGGTCCGTCTGTGTTCACCTGCAACTGCTGCCATTCCCTTGCTGATCAACTGCTCCCACATTTTGCTCTTCAGCACAAAACAGTCTGCTTGTGCATGACATGCTGAGGCGGACAACGAGTGAGGAACCTTGTTGAGTCTGTCTACATGGTATTTTGGAGGCAGGCTGATCGTGAGCCTTATTTTTCATTCACTTGAACCTGAGTGAATGGTTTTACTTTTGTTGAGCCTGAACTAATATGTTGAAATGCGAAGTGTATTACCTCAATATTACATTACACAGAGTTATCTCACATTTGTCTAAAAACAGTGCAGATGACTTAAGGCTCTGAGGATTAGGATCCTACATTGTCACTAGGAGACTCCGTTGATTGCAAATATTTTTCCCCAAATATGAGTTGTTCCTTAGTTGCGTGTGTAGCAGCTCTATGGAAAAACTTGTATCCTGTTCTCAAAGAGAAAATTCCCTAGTACAGATTACATAGAGATAGAAAGATTGGCTTATAACAACCTTTCTGAAGAGAAGTCAATTTATAAAATTAGATTTTTTTGTGTGTTATTATTAAAATACTGGGTTTTAGCTTTCAGTTTCATTCAGCAGACAGAAAAATACATATTAAAGAAAATGACAAGAAATATTTTCTGGCCAGAATAGCTTCTTTCCCTGTGTTAGCACCTTTTAATTAGTTTAAAGATAAACCAGGTGGAAACAATTGTGTGACTGCTATTTAGAGTGACACATTTACAAACAATTTTAGTGCTTGTCCAGCTGGTGGTTTTGTCTGTAATGGTGCTTAAAGAGCTCCTGTCTTTTCTGGGTTATATTCTATGGTGTTTATGAACACATAACTTGATTTCCCAGATGAAGAAAATGTAATGTAAAATCCGAGTAAGTGAATCATAAACTCTGTGGAGTAACAGTGGAGCATAGTTGCTTTTTTTTCCAAATGGAAGATAATTAAAAGGACCTTTCTTGTTTTATAGTATATCTCTTGTTCTTATGCTGCAAAGTTGAAGAAGTATTATCCCCATATTGGCTGGATTCTGATTTGTTTTATCTTGTAAATTTGTCCAAAAAGGCTAGATTTGGAATTATCTTCTGAGCTGCCTTAGATTAGCTGCCTTTCTTCATCAACTAATACCACTAGTATCTTTACCTTTAACTCCCAGAGACAAGAATGTTTATAGGGAGAAAAGGATCACTTCTACTGTGAGATATTTTTGGAGAGGTTTAACACAGATTCTGAAGAAAAGGATGCAATAACTAGCAGAGGGTACCAGAAACCTCTTCACTCCAGTCCATTCTCCTGGTAATTTTCTGGTTTAGGGTCTAGGGTTGCCTATTTATGGAAGAGTTTCTCCTATCATGTTTTCAAATTTTGACAGTTCTGCATGAGAGAAAGGTGAGATTCATCTCACCAGTCATAACCACTGAAAGATAAGGTAGGTAGTTTTCAGACACCATTTTCCAGGGTTACTCCCCAGGTGGGACAGGGTGGTAGGCAACGTTAGAATTGTCTCCATTCTATCAGCCTTTCAGTGTGATGAATCTCCTGCCACGAACTGTAGAGGGCACCTCACATCACTACCTTGGAGTAGATGTAGATGCATGTCTTTTACACAGCTAGAAGTGGAAAGGCTGATGCTTATCCAAGCTGCTGCTAATATTTCAGAACATGTAATTTTATAGTGTGTTAGGACCCAAAGAATTTAGTAATCCGCCCTGTAAGTGTACCTCTATGCAGTGCCACTGCAGAAGAGACCTGGTTTTGACTTCTTATTGTCAATCATCAGCCCTGCAGGTGGCAAGAGATCAATGTCAGCTAACTGAAGTTCTTTGTGTATACTCAGAAACAATGAACTCTGGTGCATTCTCTAGAAAAGAACGTGATAAATATAACCACAATTAGCATATGATACTCCCAGGTCAGTATCTTTAGGTATGTATTGAATAAGGGAAGTTTCAAGGATTCTACTTAAAGATAGAAAGATATGATTGGTATGCTGCCACTGAAAGTCCTCGGAAAGGACTAAGCAAAAGATACAGATATGCCATCTTCTGAACACTAGCCTGAATTTTATATTCTAATTGCATGACCTAGGTAATCTGAATTTTTTGTACTATTTTATCTGAGGTTTTCATACCATCTAATAATCATTGTTTGAGGCTTAAAGCCTATGAAGGTGAAAGCTGTGACAAACTGTTATTCCTATTTTCTCAGTGGGAAAACTGCTTTAGGAAACAGTAATTTTTGATATTAACACAAAAATAAGAGTCTAACATTGACCTTCTAATTCCTTCTTCTGTATTTAATCCAGTAAGACATTATTGCTCAAACTGGGAAGGAGCGAAGGGGAAGATGACAGATAAAAATAGGATATTTTCCAACATAAGACCTGCACATTTCTGTCATGCATGTTTTTCAAAGTCAAGGACAGCCTTTAGGGATCCTTCTGTAATGTTTTATTTTCTGAGGATAAGGTCCAAGGAAAAAATACGAAAAATACAGCATAGGCTACACTACCTTCCAGCAAGCTTTCTGTGCAAAGCAACTAGATTACTTGACTGTCTCTCAGGATCCTGAGAATTAATTAATACTTGACTGGCTCTTTGTAGGAATAAAGTATGGAGTCCTTCCCTAGTTAATGCTGTAACAAAGTTTCCTTTTAAAGAGTATTATGGGTTTCTGTGTCCCTTTCTAATTATGTATCATAAATGCCAGATGTTCTGGGTGTACAAAGTGGCAGTGATGTGGGGATAGAAGTAATGTTGTTTCACTGACTTTAATTGTGCATTCCTATACTGACAGCAATGCTGGGGATTTGGTAAGTGCTTTAAATTAGAACTGTTTGGCACTGGAATACTGCAGTATAAAAGTTACCATTAAGGGAATTTTCACTGAAGTTGTTGATGCAATTTCGTACTTAACCATATGTCTGTGTTTGATTATGATTCAGAGCACTAGAAGTGCAGCAATCAATATCCTTATATTTTACCAGTCACAGGCCCCTAACTGCAGCAAAACTGAAAAGATCAAGCTTTTATTTGTAGGGGGTTTTCTTTGTTTTCTTGTTTGTTTGTTTGTTTTCAACTCTTAGTCTCACTTTTCTGCTTCATCATTTGGGCTAGATAGCCTGAAAATATTCCTTTGAGGTGACTGTCTTCATTATTGTCATTAACAGTGGAAGAAACTCCTGCAGGAAATGAGGTGGGCCCCTCTGGGTAGCAGACACATCAGTGTCTAAAACAGTAAATCTGCTAGAGACTTATGCTAAGGGACCTTTTCTCCTCACTTCAGTCTGTACTAGTGTTATCCCACAAGTGTGAGGTCGTTTACCCGGCGAGGCTGTTGTACCATCCACTATCGTGTTGTACAATATCTTTGTTTCTATTTCTGTGTCTTCTCATCTCACCTTCCAGTGTGTTGAAATTCCTGTATAGTTTGTATTAAAGGTCAGCTTCTTTGATGGTAAGGATCACGCTTTTCCCTATGTGTGCATACAGTGCTTAGCAGAAAGGAATCTTAAAAATAAATACATGCACACAGATGTTACTGCAACACAAGTAATAACAGCCCATTGGGTTTTCTACTAAGCTTCATTCTCGGTAAGATATTTGAGTCTGTAGGAGATGAATTTTTATTGCTCCTTTTTCTTCTGATGTCCTTAGGAGAGTAATAATTGCTTTCCTTTTATGCAACAGTTGGGGAAAACATACTTTTTTTTTTTTTCCTGGCCTGCTGGTAGGGTAAATAATTTTCAGAAATTAGGTTTACACTGAAGTGGATGAAGCATAGCCACACCCAGACTAACTCAGTCACATCTGATTTAGACCGAAGATACGGATCTCCACCTCATAGCACACGAAAAGTGGAAAAGTGCCTATGTAAGAATTACAAAACATTATTGTTTGATTAGCGGGCAAACTTCATAGTATGACCTATTTTCCCTTTAATAGTACATGACTTACTTATTTTTTAAAGAAAGAGGTAAATAGCTTTGATAGAGACAGTAACAATTGAAAAGTTGTTGCTTATAGTTTATTAAAGAACGGCTTTTGTTAACTCTAGAGAATGCATGGGTATTTATTCACAGAGCTGTATTTCCAGTTAATATTTAGTTGGTAGTCAGTAATGTAGAAATAAAATGAATTTGCTTTTCAAGTAAAAGGACAGAATAAATGCTCAGATTCTCCAGAAAAGCTATAATGTATCTTTATTTTTTGAGAAGGAAGCTGAAAGAAATCAGATGATAGGGTTATACAAAGGATACTAATTAGGACTTACTAAATCTGTCCTGTAAAACTATTAAAGATTCCCAGCAAAATACCAGCTATTTGGTTTAAGTGGGAGAAAGCAATTACTGCTCCTTCATGGGGGCAGTTTTAGAGCTAAGGCTTATGTATTTTGTTGTTGCATTCCAAGTAAAACAAGCTGAAATTAGTACAAATATACTGTTGACATTTTGGTGTTCTGTGGCAAACTATGATCTGCAAGTTCAGACCTGCCATCGCTCCTGTCATGGAATGGGTACTGGAGCAATGGATTCCAGCTCTGACAGAGAGCACTCTGAGAGCAGATATACCTCTGCAGTGCTGTGTTGTCACGTTTGGTATAGTTTTGAAGCTTGAAGTTTCTTGGAAGGTCATTTATAGTACATTAATGTTCACAAGGGTTTTGCTGGTTATGTTATCGATAACCTTAGAAATAACTTGCAAGCTTGAAATATCCATTCACGTGCACGTGTCCAGCATTGATTCTACTAAGTTTAAGTGTCAGAAAGCAAAACGTCAAGGCCATATATTAGTTCAGGTGTTCTGCAGTACTTAACTGCATTGTGTGGGAGACATCTCTGTGCAGAGTTCGGTCCTCTATCCTCCTTTCTCCACATTAAATTCTCTTCTTCCCTAAGAATATTTATTTGGAAAGCTCATTTTAGTTATAAGGTATCTTTATTTTTTTCTTTTAAGGGGTGATTTTTGTAGAAAACAGGTTACTAGCTAGTTCTTAAAAGGACACAAAGTTTTTAGTTCCTGCCTTGATTCCAATCACTATAATTGCTCTTAATAGCATACAGCAAATCTAGTAACTGCATTTATTTCTGCTTCCCTCATATGAGGTAAGTTATGCATTGTCTGGAAAATCATATGGCTAGTGGCCAGGTATGACTATATTAAAAGGGTACAGGAGGGGGGAAAATGCACCAAGAAAACATTTCTACCACATTGACAGGTTTGATGAGATGGTACCTGAATGATGAAAAATTACTGTAAAAAATAACACCAGTTAAAAGCTCCAAACTGATTTAAAATCAAAACCACCTTGATTTGTAATATTGAATGTTTTAATTTTAAATTAAACATCTCAGGTACAAAACCCCTTGATAGAAAATACAGAAATGTGGTTGTCAGAGCAGGAAAATCGGTATGTCAAGGAGGTGAGAAATGAAGCTTGTCAGGCAACATAAACTTGACAACTGTTGTCCTGACCTGGCTTATTAATGACAGCCAGAAAACACTGTATGCACTCAGCTGACAGAAATAAGAGGAAAGGCTGTCCATGAGAAACTCAACACAAGACATACGCTGAACCTAAAGTGAATCATAGAAGCCTTACTGTGAAACTGATTCTCTTTGGCTGCACGAGGCCTTTAACTTCTCTATGTCCACAGAGTACTTACATGTCTCTCAGATTATCTGATAGGAGAAACTTTGCATGGAAACAAACAAAATTAATTCTGTACTGCACACAAAAGCAACTATTTTCTGCTAATACATATTATATTTCATCTACTGTTTTTCTGGTTTAAATCCACTTCCTACCTAACATGTATGCTCAGGGAAACACTCTGTTTTAAGATGAGTTTGTACTTTTGGTGAAGAGGAACTTCCCTGTAAACCTCTTGGAGTACTTCTGGAAGTTATTAAAAGCATGTCTACCTTTAGTTTTACCAAAATTATCTCTTTGGTTTAATTATCCTGCTGTGCAAATTCCTTATTAAAAATATCTTGTGAAGGGAGAAAAAGATTTGAATATAAATTGGAAAGTAGAATAAGCATGTGTACAGCTATAAATTTTCTCCTATCTCCTGAGAAAATGGTGAGTTAAGCTTAGTAAGGGAGTGATACCTTCAGTGGGGATGTTTACAAATTTCAAGTAGTTAGCTTTACCAACTAACTGAAATAAAATGTCTAGAGAGGGAAGTGTAAATGACCTGATGAACTGAAGGATAATGATTAGCTCTTCACTCTAAGGATATTGTTTAGCATGGACTATTTCCAAAGTCTCCAAAGTTCAAAGGAAATCATTGAGCATTCCATATTTGAGCTATCACATGGGAAAGACTTTTTTTTTTTTAACCGCAGGATTGAGGGCTGTATAATGCTAAGAACTGCATGGTATGGTATGGCATGGCATGGGAGAGAAATTTAGAGTAGAGTGCTGCATAGGAGAATTAGATGTGCAATTCATAAAGGTGCAAAGTCTGTTTACAGTCTTATTGCCTCTAAAAATTTATCCCTGGTTTTCCAAGAAGCCTTCTCCACCTAAGGAACTGCATTAGTGTTTTGAAGCACAATATTAAAGAACCATTATGAAGCTGAAAATTTTTTGGAGCTAGAGAAAGTGACTTTAAAAATAAAAAAACAGGCCACTTTTTCACATTTTTGTTGCTGTTCTAACACTGAAACTAAATGGAGGTAACAATCTATGCGATATTATTTGTAATGTAGGCTTGACCTTGCTTGTATACACTGTACCAGATCACACTTGTGTACCACAGTCTCTCTTTCAGCCTATTTCACCTTAGAAGCCATCAGAATAATGTAGGTAAGACTGCTGATCTGAGAATGGTGCCTGTGAATGTTTGTGGTATTTTTATTCTTGTTACTTTATTTCCACAGATGGACAAACTCGTCACTGGTGATCCATAGAGGAACAGCATAAAAAGTTAAAATTGAGGAAATATTTTTTTCCTTCTTTTTTTTCTTTCTTTTGAGTAGGTATGTTAAAAGGGAAGAACTGTTCTTTAGTAGCTTGATAAGGTGGAAATCCGGAGATTTCGTTTTGCTTGCAGTTTCTGTCGATAGTAGTGGAACTTATTTTGGTTAATTTTAATTAACTGTAATTGGGAGTCAAGTCCAAGTCAGTCTCTTCAGCTTCCAGTGCAACTGCTGGAGAAAGATAAGGGCTATCAGATGGCAGTTCATGTTATCAAAACAGTTGCTGAAAATAGTTGCACCCATTCTGCTAGTGTGCTTATTTCTTTGTATTGGCAAAGATAACTGGCTTGAGCAAGATACCTAACTCTTACATGACAAGCTGAGTGAGGTGTATCATATAATATACAGTGAATGAGAGTCACTTAGGCTGTATTCAGACTGCGTATGAGAGATGAGTGACACAGCTGTTGTGACAACAAAGCATATAAATAGAGATTTGAGAAATGTAGAGTTAATGTTACTGTGGGCTTCCACATCCAGACTCTCTATAGCAGAGTAGTTGTGATGCCTAACTTTGGGCCTTCAAATAGGCAGTTTGCAACTATTTTTTTGACTAGGTTACACAATGTATATATCAAGTGCTCTGAATTCCTGATAATTTTCTTGAACAGAAAAGCTATGACAAATTCATAATAGGGAGTCAGAAAACTGCCTTTACCATGGTTAGAGAGAGATACTAGTACATTAGAGTCTGATGATTTATCATTTGTTCAGGAGCTTCTTTGTCAGTATACAATACCTCAAGCAAAATGAAAAAGGCATTCAGAAGAAAACAAATAGAGGAGTCTGGTAGGATTGCTTTACAATAAAATATTAACAAAATTTCTAATTTTGGCACGTTGCTGAGTCAATGTGACACAGGTCTAGTCATCGGAATTCCTTGTAACTGTAAAGCCAAACTGAAACCAAATGCAAACATTCATATTTCATATGTATCTAAGAACTTCCCTATTTTACACATGTAACAATATATAATTTACAGCAGGGTTGCAGAAAAGATATCAGTATTACATGGGTTGCTTTAAATCTACTGATATCTCTGTTGGCTTCAGAAGGGGAGGATCTTGACTCTTTGCTTTTCTTCCACAAAACAAACATTATTATTCTGTTAGAGTCTCTTAGTTCTCTGTATCCTAGCACTGGCTTTCCTTCTGTATATCTTCAGCCTAATTCAGTAGTATATAGCCACTCTTGCATTATTTCCAGGAACCGGAGAGAATCACTTAGAACCATAGCAAAGAGGAGTTGACAAAAGATGGGTTTTGCTCCTTTAGTAAAGAGAAGCCTATTTAAGACTGGTAACACTGTAATATTAGTCAAGACTTTCAAAGGAATTATTTTCACTCATGCCCAATCCTCATTCTGCTGAACATGTACAGCTTTGTAACTCCAAAAGCACGTTACCCATAGCCAAAATTTTGCTTTTCAGGCCCACACACTTCATATGCTTCTTAATGATTCATTTGTTCCTGTGTTGTCTGTGTTGATAATGGGCCTGCCATCTGATTCAACATGTTAGGTCTTTGCTGCCAAATCATTCCACATGTGCTCGGTGACTTGTTCTATTTCACGTGCTTTGCTCTATCCTCTTCTCCCAGCTATGCTTTCTCTCAGACTTTTGTGTCTTCCCTGCATCATTTCCTGCTGTGAGGAACTCTGCTGAGCTCTGGCTTGGGCTGTGCTCTGGTGACTGTTGTGTTACACAGTTGTGAGCAGTTAAAATTCTCATATGAAGGAAACTGGCCTCTGTCAAACTCCTGGGCTATGAGCACCCACTGAACAGTGCAAGCATCACAACTTAATTCACATGAAGTGAATAGAATATGGCAATTGAATGCAATATGCAGCTGTAACTAACAAATATATCTGTTTTTTGAAAACAATGTATTTTAAAACAAATAGATGTCAAAATCTATGTGTGAGGAGATGTGTTCTTTTTGATTCCTTTGAAAAAAATGTGTTTATTTCATTTATTATGTTGGATTTTTAAGAAAGGACTGACCTTGCAAGTTGCCTATAGCAGCAAATTCCTGGCTTCATGTGGAGACATGTTAACATCAGTGTGCCTCTGTCTGGCAGAAGTCTACCCACTTGATTTAGTGCAGAAGGGCTCAGCATCATAAAATCTTCAAGCCAAGATTTGTGCTTTTTACTTTCTTTAATAAAGAACCAAGCATATAAATTGTCCTAAATAAATAATAATGTCAATAACTGTGGAGGATTTTCATGAACAAATCCTGCCCTTCCATTTTAAAAAATGTCACATCTGGCACAATGTTATAGGTAGTAAAGGTTTGATTGAACATGCTAATCGGAGCAGACTATGTTTGGGGGAATAGATTGTCTTTATGTATTGTTTTCCACTTTGCCTAGCCTTCTCTCTATATATATATTAAACAAGCATTCTCTTTTCCCTCCTTATCTCTTTAGTATCACACAGATTGCTAAAATAAATCTCAAATGTTCCTCTATTACATCTCATTTACGTCTGTTCTTGACAGGTTTCTCACTGTTTTCAGAACTGGCAATGTAATGAAAATGATATGAGTCATAAGAAATGGGAATAGAAGATAAAGGCAAAATTATAAAGAAAACAAAAATGAAAAAAACTGGGGAGGGGAGGTGGGGGCTTCAGTTAGAGATATTAAAAGATATATAAAAGGGCAAAAATAATCCAAATAAGATGCAATGGAGTAGATGAACTAAAAATGTCAAGGGGTAATTCCTTGTTCATTTGTACACAGAGCTGAAAGCTAAATAAATCCTTAGCAGGCAGAGTCTGTTCATTGATGGCAGGTATCTGTGCAGCTCTGTTCACAAAAGACATGGCTGCAGACTTGCTAGTATTTGCCTGTACTGGCATAGAGCAAGCAGCAGGAATACCAGCAAAATGACTTGTGCACATGTGGGATTAATTAAAGCGGCTCATGGAGCAATGAAAATCAATGCGGCTTTTTGGAAAGACATTTCACTATCTTTTCCTCATACAGAATTTTTAAAAATATCCTAAAATTTAAAAAGAAGTATCCAAAGAGGATGAATAGTCTGAAGAGAACATAAAACTGCATCTTGTCAGGAATGATCATACACTTAATTTTTTTTTTTCAGCTGACAAAAAGTATTTTATATTTGTGTCTTGGGAGCTGCTTGGTTTGTGGAAACTTTCTTAAAATAATCAATGAAATATTCCAGAGCCAAAAATATCTCCCATAATCCTATCCCTATGGTAAGTGTCTTGCAAGTGCCATGCCAACAGTCCCAGTGGCATTGCAGTTGCCTCTAGTCTCGAACTAACATAAGATTGGCCATACCAGCTCAAATCAAAAGCCTATGCAGCCTAGCATCTTGCCTCTGATGGTGACTGATAGCAGATACCTTGCAAAGAATGTAGGAACAGAATAAACATAGAGCACAGAAAAAGCTTATCTTGGGGCTTTACTGAACACCAGAAAGGTGGATGTCAAGAATACCAAGATGTAGTTTTGTGTTTTTAATAAATTTTGCTGGCTTGCTTTTCAACAGATTCATCTGTGACTAGTGTCCACCTCAGTTACTATGCGTATCATTGAGCTGGAGCCTGGTTCAAATGATGTCAAGAGATTTCTTGATCAACCACAACTTATTTGGTAGAAGAACTTAGAGCACCAAGCAGTTTTGTATATTGGTCTGTAAAACAAAAAGCACAGAGTTGTTTTTTCCCAGATAACATAATCTGGGGTATTTCAACCTTATCTCCATTTAGTCTTCTGAACAATGCTAATTTGTCAGTATTCTTCCGGGCACAAGTCTGTTAGTTACTTAAGTATAGCTGCCACTTATTAACTCCTAAATATCACACTAAGAACTGTGATTAACATATAGCAAGGAAACCGTTTTGATGTTCCTCAGGTCCATTTTATCTCTATTTATTCAAAGGCCATTAAACTTCTCTTCAAAACTATAATTTCAGTATTTGATAGATTTTTCTTTTTGCTGAGAGATCTTAACATTTTCACAAAAATAAGCCCCAAGCCATTCTTCTCTGGGCACCATTGATAATTTAAAGAGGCAATTGCCTCTTTAACCTCATCCTGTGAAATCTGATCCAACAGAGCAGTGGAATCCGTAACTAGAACTCCAGGGAGCTGGATGTTATCCAAATAAGTCTTAATCTGGGCAACATCAATATTTGTTTCATTAAAAGCTTTCTGCAAATAATGTAACAGGGGAATATATCTGGGGTTTGGGGTATTATTGTATTTCAATTATTGTGTTATTATTACATCTTAATAGTTAACTTACTTGCCATAAAGTTTAAAAAATAATAGAATTCGGAGATGTAAGCAGATCTGATCTTTTAAGTATATGCTTCAAAGATCATCTGCTGTAGTGGAGCATCTTTATTAATGGCTGCATCATTTGCCTACCTCCTTTGCAAATCAGATGAATCCTATAGAGAGTGCCAAATGCAAATGTTAAATTGCATTCTCTCTTCTCCATGTGTGCCCAGCACTGATGTTGCTAGCATGGTATCCTCGATCGGTAGGAATGACTATCTTTAGAGAAGCCATGCTGCTGAAGCATGAAAAATATATAGTGTCATTTTGCTAGGATTATTCCCAGAATAATATTGCTGCTGACAGTGACCATGGAAATCACTCCTAACAGGATAAGTTTACACTAATGTTGACATATTTGCGGCTGTTTAATAAACACCAAGTTAAAACAAGCATAAGCTATAAAACAGACTGTTTTACTTTTTGCACAGTGTCATGACATAAGAGAAAGAAAGTAGCTATTCCATTTTGTTCTGAAGTTACTAGAGTTACTAGAACTTTTGTTTTAGTAATATTTCATTAATAAGACACCAAAGAGTTCAGGCAATGCAAATGATAGCACAGTCTCCCATTTTATTTTTAACCTTAAAATATTGTAGTAATAAAACCTGTCACAATTAATTCCAACACTGAACCATATATAACAGAGACAAAAAAGCCTTTAGAAGAACAAGATCTTCTGGTCCTCTTTTGGGGTCTGTTGTGGGGACTGCATTTGTGAGGCTAGTTTCATATTTTTTTTTCCTCAAGAGAGACAGGTTTTCCTATTATACATATTTCTCTGATCTGTTGTTATTTTTGTATTTCTAAGTACCATGTCCCAGATTAATGAATTTGGTCCCAAGGAAACAAACTGAACTTGCACCAAAATTGTATCAATATTTCATCCAGAACTGGAACTGTCCCTGAAATTTTTGCTAACCTCTAACTGGAACCAAACAGGAACATTTTCAGTCACAGATGAAATGAAGTTGGAACTAAAAAGACAATTTTCTACTTTAACTTCTTGTTCAGTATTTTTCTGTCAGCTAGTACTCAAGCTTACTTAAATAAACAAATTTCATACAAGAGAAATCAGTGGCACAGCTATGGCCAAGGCTATGAAAAAAGTTACTAGGAAGTTACATGTTGTGGGTTCATAACACATCAGCAATAACACAGTAACTGTAAGTTCCTGCAGCAGTAATTGTAAGTTCTTGCAGCAGAGAAACACTGAGGTAGTTTGATATCAAAGAGGTAAGCTGCCTCATGTTCACCATAGTGCTGGATCATGGGCTAGCACAACTGGATTGTGGGGTGGCATCCTCAGGTTGTACCACCCTGACCCCTACTGTAGAACAGCTGGCATAGAACTTGTCCACAGCATAGCTCACCTGAAGGCTATTGTCATTCAGTCGCCTACTCCCTCAAGCACCTTTCCCTCAGCTTCTTGTTAGTGATGTGGGAAAGCTAGGGAAATACTATTCTGGAGTGAAACCCATTAATTCATAGGCATTTTGCTGTCTAAAATTTTTATCTCATTAAAATATTTTTGTTTCTTCTCCTATGATAAATTCAGTATCTTAAGTATTGTCATTGATTGTTGGATGCTGTGTTATGGAAAAGAATCCACCCCTCAAACCCTAACGCAATCACCTATGATAGGACATTTCTTAGGAAGGGGGACTGTTATCTTTAAAGATAGAACTTCATTGCCTATTTTGCTGAGTAATCTGAAATCATTAGATCTCCTTTGTAGTATCCTACATAAAGGATAAAGAAAGCTGTTTTCTTAGCAAAGTTATGTATGAGACAAGGGCATGCTGATAAAATCCATGGTTGAGTGGAAAGGATAATGCTGACCGTGATAGGAGCTTTTTAGTTTTAAAAGCAGCTCTACAGATGATTTTGGTAACTACTTTCCTGTGACTTATAGTAAAAGCAGAAACATCAATCACTTGGAAGAATTACTTCCTCTACTTTCATTTTCCTACCTTATCCCATAGCATTTTGCAGATACATCAGCAAATCAAAACAGCCTTTGTGGTTCCCACTGCAATTTGAGGAGGGGTTGCAGAAACCCAAGTTTTCTTATGCTGTTCTAATGTATATTGTCTGCACTGAATAATTTATTTCAAAGAAACTTATGTCCAGAATAATTCCTGAGCACTACAGGCTACCATGACTATGTGTAAATTAACCTGAATGAAGAAATTGTTTCATCAGTCCTGGCTCCATCAAAGATAAAATTCCTGGAAATAAGGAAGCTAAGTAGAAGAATTTCAAGCAGCTCTTCATGTTAGTGAAGTGGAAGATAATTTGAAGGTGGTTTTATTTTTCATAATAGCATTTACAACAACTGATTTTTCAAATTAATTTGTTTTCTTGCACACATTACTCTGCTTAACTTAAATGGAAGCTTCATTATTGAAATGTGAACAACGATGCAGTCTAAGTAAAAATGAAACTTCTGGGTTATATATATTTTAACCAGAGAATAAAAATAAAACCAACATTTCAGAAGTTTGTCACAGAATGGTTTTCATAAATCTGAAACCAGATTAGGAACAAATCCTTAGATGCAAAATTAACCCTTGGTGAGAAAATTTGAACCAGCCTTTCATGATTACTGTTGCTCAGCAAATTCTAACAAGCATGACACAAAGCCACCATCCATTTTGGAACAGAGCACAACCTGAAGTATTATACACCTTCTGGGAAAAGGTGCAAGGACCTCATCTGGCATAAACTGGTCAGAGTTGCAAGCATCAAAAAGTACATAGAGCATAGACAAAAAGCTGTTGATAGCTTTGGTGAATCCCTTCATATAATCTTTGTGGCAGAAGATGAATGGACTGTTCACCTGAGGGCAAATTGGGCATTCATTATTTTAATATGGAAACTGGTACATGGGTATTGCAGCAAGCACTAACACTGGAAAACATGAAAATGTAGTAAAAGGCAAATAGGTAAAATTTGGGATTGAAGAAAATAAGCTAACCCTAAAGAAAAGAAAAAGCAAAGTGAGCATATACGCCATGAAGGTGAATTCAGAAAAAGGAATCATGAGCTGAGGAAAAGCTTGATGGTGCCTTTCAAGAGAAACTGAGCTATGACTACAAGAGCTATATTGCAAGGTTCTTGATTTTGGTCACTTTAGGAAAAAAGGAAGAAAACAGACAAAAGGAACCATTCACTTACATTTTAGCCAAGGCAATGTACATGAATATATGAAAATACATTTTACTAACTACAAGGGGGAAAATATTATGAGATATGGTTGATGCTAAATAATTTTTATGCTTGATTGATGAGTAACATCTGATAGAGAGCCCCAGATAAACAGGGGCACATTTATAAACACTTATACTTTGAGAGATCGCCTTAAACTGCCATCTGAGTTGTGCTCACTTTGTGTTATGGAAAAATATAATTAATTTTGGTGATAAAAATGCCACCACAGTTTACATAAATTAACTTTTAGTCCAGGGGAAAAAAGTAGATGAGCATGACCAGGAAAACATGAGGAGTGGACTGAACCATAATTGCTTGGTTAAAGATAAACTAACAAAGGTAATGTCCATAAAATGGAAATGGTGTAGCTGGAAGAGAAGACAATAAGGTAAGATATTCAAGTGCATTGTTCTCACATGCACTGCAGTGACTTAATAGACAAGAAAGGGAAAAAAGATTTGGCAGCAAGAAGACTCAAATAATTGCATTTGTGCTCAACCTAAGTGATTAAATAGACAGGTTTAAAAGATGTCTACAATGATGTCCAATGAGTATAGGGACTAAGTATCTAAAGATAAGGTCTAAGAAACTGAGGTTGTTAATTATGGAGGCCCTATTTCTGAGGCAGGAAAACAGTATGTACAAAAATGAGGAAGATATTTAATATTTTTTCAAATAACACAAACAAATGTATCACACTTGCTAACATAAGCTAAGTATCAGTATGCTCCAGCAGAGAAGGAAACTTCAGCAGTAATGTGTGGATATAAAAAATACCTTTCTTTAAATATGCTGAAATGCACCATGCACCACTTGTTACAGCTGCCAAAAGGAAGCTGGAGTATTCCCTTTCCGAAGAATACAGATTTTATTTTTCTGTATAACTTATGACTTGTAAATTGAATATAAATTTCAGTGCACTTTACTGATTGCAGCTGCCTACTTTGAAATATTTGTCAAATTCTAATGGATTACAGGCCAGATCTAGGCAATCAATGTATTGATTTGATTTGTAAAAAGTCTGCTTTTAGGCAAAATGTGGACTATATTAGCCAGAATAAAAGTTCAGGAGGGCATGGAGGATTTTAAACCACAACAGCAACAGCATATATCCAGACCCTCTCCCAGCCAGGCAGGGAGCTTTCCAAGGTGGAAATTTGTTTACAAATATCAGGATAGTGATTCAGAAAAATGGGATAGAAGACACACTACTTCCATTTGGGACTTGAAAAATGTGAGAGTAGAGGAGTTTACACACCAGATTTATTTGAGTTAGCTCTGGCCTACCTGATAGCAATGTCAGTCAGGAGGGTATAATTCAGTGGGTGTAAGTTTAAATGGCTTGCAGTGAAGATTACTTTCATGGAGACAGTCAGACACTGGATGAGGGGTCACATTTGAGACAAGAATCAATAATGAGCCAAAGGCATTAATCCTTTTTGTGTGGTTGTGTAACATGTGAGTGGGAGGCTATAAGTTTTATACGAAAGCTATGATTTAATGTATTAAAAAACTGACTTATTTGAACACAGTCCTTCTAGGCAGAAGATAGTGGTTTTCCTCACAGTAAGCTAATCGTTGGAGAATAGTTTAGCTAAGGACTAAGTCATCAATAGATGAAGACAGCCAGACCCCTAATTTTATATTGTCAAAACAAATGATCTTAACTTCTGCCAGCAGTAGTTCTCGCATATCAAGGGAGACCACAGGGCAAAGCAACAGTGCAAGCCATGCCGGAGGTCAATTACATATGGCTTGTCAGTTCACTAAGGGCTTGTGTTTGAGTGCCTGGAAGAGTGTTCCATATAAGAGTAGCTGGAAAGGTGTAACAAATTTGCTTGGGGAACAATGTCTATCACTAACTAGCTCAGTTTTAGGAGAGACGATGCTGGAGCAGGGATGTGAGAAGCTCAAGGTCCATTAGGCACCTGAAGTCTCAACTGGGTTCTCAGAAAGTGTTAGCCAAGCACCCTGAACACCATATTTGTTACAGCATTAGCCTCCTAAACCTTTTTTTTGATTGCGCTAGGAAGGGAAATTTTATTGTAGTTATATTATCAATATTATTCCTAGGGAGAGTTTTTCTCTAGAGGAATTATATTTTCTGTGCATTTCACTAATACTCTTAAATGTGTTATATTCCTTTATGTATTTCCCCCTTCACTGTATTTGCAACTTCTTTTAGTTAGTTATGATCTGTAAGAATGATTAATGTGCCATCTATCCTTTTCTTTCAGAATATGAATAGAAATGTTAAATCAGAATGGACGTAATACAAATTTCAGAGGTACAGGAAAGCTCACCTAAAACAATGTCCTTCCATTTAAAATTACTTTACATTAACTATCTTTGAAAGACTACTCATATTACAAAATGGTCCTCCAGCCTCATTTTATTTAATTCTATAAGTCTAATTTTGCGACACATTGTGTAAAAAGCTCTACCAAACTCATGTTATACTCAGCTCATTTAGTTTCCTTTGTTAACTGATAATGTAATCTTGTTCAAAGTCATTCAAATTTACTTTCCATTTGTATACTTCAAACATTTGCACTGGCTATTGTTCTTGACTTTGTTGTTAACCTTTGAATGCTCATAGATCTTCTTTCCTAATATTTGTTTCAGTGTTTTGTTAGGGAGAGAATTTCTTAATCTCTTCTTTGTCCTATTCGCTCTCTGCCTGATGCTCTTTGTCTCCCATAGTGACTGTTTAATGCTTTTTGCCCTGTAATGAATTCTGCCTGGAGACATAGGAACCAAACCTCAGAGCAGACTTTGCACAGCTTCACAGAATTCAGTGAAAAGTGTTGACAAAACCTCCATCATGTGAAGTCCTGGAATAAAAAGTCTCAAAAGATTATACTGAGAAACAGTCTGATTTCTGACCGGGTCACCAGCATCTCTATAATTTGATCAGCAAACCAGCACAGAGGAGCATGTACACCCTGTCAGAGGGACAGCATGAGAATGGGCCTTATACAATATGGTGGAGAAGGAGTGACTTAGCCTCTTCCAGAGACTCACTTTTGCTGTCAGTCCACCAAAAGGTGCAGCTTAGCATCGTTCTCTCCAAGGGAATATGGTATGTGAACCACAGTCTGTTTTATAAGTAATCTGCAAATACAATTCTCAAATTAACCTTGATTTATTGGGGCTTGCGCTGAATGGAAAAGTAAACCCAGTATTGTTTTCTTGTGTTCACGTCAAGGTTTCTCTTCTAGCTCTGTCCCTGAGTCTAGAACACACTCTGTATTCTGGGACTGTTTAGAGCATGATGGAGACAAGGCAAGAATTACATTGCCTAGTTCTGCTTTAAATATTCAACATTTCTAAAAGTTAATCTAGGTTTCTAAAAGTTGGTGGCTATGTGATTGCATTGTTGTGTCCTTCAAAGACCTTGAGAAACTACTGAGAATAGGGAGGTTAACAGTTTCAATTTTGTTTTAATGAGATACTGTGGTCTTGGGAAGCTGTAGAGATAAGGAGAGAAATAACTACAAAATAAATGAGAAAAAGGAGAGATGTAACAGAGAACTAGGAGATACAAGTCTCTTTACAAATGAAAGGCTTGGGGAATATGGTCTGGGAAATAAAATAAGGAACAGTCAAAGGGAAAGATCTCATCTTTGTATTGCACGTTGCTATTTTTGTAAATCAGTGATAGTCATAAAAAAGCTGCATTGGGATCACCATCTGGTTCTGAGATCAGATTATGGTAACACAAAGTGTAATGCTCTTCAGCAAGACTGGATGAATGATTTGAAAATATGCTGAGCTGTTGCTGCATCAGTCTTCAAAGTGAAAGTCAGATTAGAGGTAGAAAGGAGACTGTGCAACATTTGGTTGTCCCACGGTCACTGCAAGGAGCTTTCACAAGACTTTGTCACTAGTTTGTGATGAACCTGGTGCTCTGAAGCTCACGTTTGCAAACCAGATGATTGAGGTATGCTGTGGTCTTTTAATTTGTTTTCCAACTGTTTAAAATAAAGACCAAACAGCATGACAACAATATTAATTTTGATTTTTGGAAATGTTTGGGTTTGGCTGCCTGTAAGACTACACTTTTTAAAAATCTCAATCTTATTCTGAGATTGACACTACTTGTGACTCTTTCCAACACCTGCTTCTGAGGAAACAAATACTGCAAAACTTTTGAACATCTCATCTGAGAGTGCTACAATTCTACAGTAAGCTCAGGAGAAAAATCAGAAAAAAAGTATTAAAATAAGTGAAATTCATTGTCATAGACTTAAAAAATGTAAGGATGATTCCTGAGTTTGTGTTTCTCAGACAGCAAGTGTAATCATTATATAATGTAAAAAGTTTACACCAGTTCTCAGCACAGAGAACTGTTATCCTACATAATTATTTATGTTAAGTAAAATTGGTTTGAACAGAATGTTATTGCTTTGGATTGTTAATGCAAAATGAATTTTTTTACTGTAGGTGAAAAACTTTTGTTAATAATTTTACCTTTTCCCTGGGCAGATTCTTTCTGCTTGCTCTAAGGCTGTAGAAGATTGTGTTTTCTCAAAGGTCAGGTTCTGCCTTGTAAATGCATTAAAAAACACAGATTTTTTTTTTAAAAGGAAATTTTAAATCAAAATAACTTGTTCAGAATGTATAATTTGATAATGACGGTAGATGTCCAGCCCTTGAGGGTGGATGATTTTACTCTCTGCATGAAATTGTGTTGAAAATATCCACCAGTTGGTGCAAAGTTTCCTGTTCCAGAGGCAAAATATTTGTTTTTATGAGTCTGCTGTCTAAGTCAAATCCGGTGGAGATGATCTAATAGAAGCAAATAGAGGGAAAAAGTGAAACTGCTTAATTGCCTTTTCATTTTAATTGTAGCACTGTAGCAAGAGGCCCTCCATCACACATTATTTTGTCTCTCTAGGCAAGCGCAGCTGTGAACTAGGCTCCCAGATCCAACTGGAACTGAGATGTGAATGGGAGAAAAAGGTAAGAGTTGCTTTGCCCTGGCTTAGCTTTTTGATATGCAGCTTCTGCTGCCTGACTCTCCATTGCTCAGGAGACCCTGATTCTCTGTGATGCTGCCAGCCTTCCTGGGAACTTTAAAAGCTTCTCTCCAGTTGTTGCACCTGGGCTGTGTGTTTCTATATTACAATGATTTCAAGTCTGCCAAGAAAGTGACTGATTTGGAATCTGTTTTTTTTGATGTATGGGAGTAATGGCCTTCAAATTTTAGGTTTATCATTGATGTTAGTTGTTGTCTAATAGAAGTTGTACTAAATTGAAAACAGATTAGTTTTGCATTTTGTTAGGAATGTACTCACTTTAAATAAAATATTAGAGTATTTTTTTACAAAAGCATGAATTGTGTTAAACTTGTTAACTGTTAACCTCGAAAGATGTAATATAGGGTACTACTTTGATAATGAAAAAACCCCCAGCCATTATAGAAATTTCAGAAGAAGGAAATAGATTTAAACATGCTAAATTAGTATAAAGTAAAGAATTAACGTAGAGTGAAAATGAAAGATTTAACAGGAATACGTGGTTAGAGCTGGGTGAAATTAGTTCAACAAAGAGCAAATTTACTGAAAATACACAGCTGAAAGAGATAGAAGCTATTCACCAATGTGAATCCAGAAACAGTTTAATCCATGAAAAAATTAGAAAGATATTTGAAAGACTTGTTTCAAAATCAGCCTAAGATGTAAAAGTGTAAAAAAGGTGTTAAGAAATCACACACATAATAAGTTTTGTGTTTAACATGAAGATGTATGAGAATCTTGGGAGATTCAAAATAAAGCTGGATTTTGGGGTTTTTGTTGCCTTTTTTTTTGCTGAAAAAAATGAAGCATCATTTTTCGGGTCAACTGGGAAAAGGCTTTTCTTTTCCTCAGTTTTAAGTTGAACGACCCACCTAAAAGTCCATTATTCACATCAGTCTTGTTGCTTTACAAAGGACTTTTCTACCATGAAAGCGTGTTCTGCTGTTCCTTTTTCTGCTGCAGCTTCCTTCATCTCTGTGAATCCCTTCCACTGAGTTCCTCTTTGTCTGAGAACTCCCTTAGCAATCTCCTCCAGTGATCAAAGTCTCCCATCTGGTGATCTGTTGCTTAGTTACATCCCCCTAGAATAAAACTTTGAAGACCTGGCTTGCTTTGGCAAAGGGACAGGTATCTTACCATTCAAGGCTGCTCCATTTGAATAGATGATCATCGAAGATTAGTAACCCTCATTGTATGGCATTTCCACAGAATTAGAGGTATTTCTTGTCACCTCCTCTGGAATTATCCATTTATGGAGACAAAAGTTAGTACAGAATGTGATTAAATCCTATATTCAAAATATTTTTGAAGTCTGCCTCACATTTACAAAGTCAATTTCTAAAGCAAATGGAAGGAACAATTTCTAGGTATACAGCCTCCATAAATTGTCATATAAATTTATATCAAAAGTCCTTCTGTACAAGGATTAAGACACTTTAAATATTTTTCTCTGTGTTTTCATTTCCACTTACTAAACAAATTTGCTATTTGATACAGAAGATTTGCAAAAACAGAATTTTTGAATTCTTAAAAAGATAGGGAAAGAAATAATCTTTACATCATATAGAAGCACTTCGCTATACTTTGGGTTTGTTTTTTTTCAATCTGTTTATTCTGCATGCAGGATTTAATACTTTCAATACAATGTATTAAGAAACTTTGCTTTGATGATAAAGGGTGGTCTTTCCATATCTAACACAGATGACAACACATCACTGGAGATGCTTTATGGCATTGTTCCCAAAGGAAAAAAAAAAGACACTTCAAGTAGGCTATTCTATCCCCATAGTAATAAATTAAAAATAAGGAAAATATTTTACAATTCTAATACTTGAGAGAGGTTTTTTCCTTTAATCTGCTAGAACTGTTCCTTGCAGATTAGTTTTGTAGAAGATACTGATATTGTGGTGGTTTTTTTCTTCACAGATATTTTCTGTCTTCAACATTGGCTTCTCGATCTTTGAGTTGGTAATCCATTGATGCCACTCTTGCTCTCCACAAGAGACTTCCAAGGGAGGAATTAGGGCTGTATCTATATTTCATGGCAATTTTATTTGCCTCTCAGCAGTATTGGCCAGTTGGTAGATAAACTGAAGTGTATGTGTACTGTGGAAGAAGTATGTGAGGAGGATGCACTTGAAGCTAGTCTCATATCTATCTTCACAATGATTTATTAGTTTAAATGCAGTATAATTCAAATTAGTCTACTTGCCCAGAAAAAGGGAAAGACATTCTTTACATGGGCAAAGCAAGTGTTAATAAAGAATTCCATCTATGAACACCTGGTGGAAATAAAAGTGATCCTTAAACTTGAAGATATTGTCCCTGCTCTGCCTCAAAATTGCAGAGCAAAAGAGTTTTGAGTGGCTCAGTAGAGCTAATTCAAGTGCAGAAATAACTTTGAACAGGTTTGCATTTACTTTGATGACTCCAGAGTTGAGAAAATCATGGGAGATCTACAATGAATGCCCAGGAAAAACTGTGCTAGGCATACGCAGACTAACTATACAGCACTTCGCCATCATTGTCCTTTTTTAAAACAATGTGTATGACAGAGTGGTGCAATGGAAATCTTATTCCAGCTTTGCTCCCTGACATTATTTTCATGCCTTACTTTTTGAAATGTGTTGTGGGACACTCACCACCTTTTTTATCTCTTATGAATCTCTACATTGTCATGATTGATGTTTTTGATAAATCCTGTTGGGTGTACAGGATGCAGTACAGCAGACTTCCTGGAGAAAAATCATTCAGCATTCAGATCTGAACACCGAGTGTGTTTTTTGGATCAGGGTTGACCTGAACTGTACCAAAACAGCTCCCATCACCTTCTTGTTAAGCACTTTTCATGCTAAAAAAGGAAAAAGAAATCCATTCTCTGATATCATTTCATTTCCTGAGAGTAACAAGCTTTACTCTTGATTTTAATGTATTTATCATAATTAAGCGGAGTTGCACTGACATCCAGACAGCAGCATCTTTGTAAGGCATCTGAGATCACAATCAGGAGTTCAGTACTGGAAATTGCAGACATTTATTTAGTTCAGTGGAGTCTCTTTGAGGAGCCTAGTGATGCTGGGTTTGGCTAATTGTGAAGATCTATTCAGGTGATTCCAGACAGCCTGTATGCTCTCGTACATTAACTAATTGACTAAAAAAACCCCCCACTAATCATTGTTTTAAATAAAAACCTTTTCAGATTACCAGGAAAAGACAACCATCAAGGTATTTAATCAGAAATACTTCTTTGGCCTTCTTGCCATTAGACTTTAAAAGATTTTCTAGAAATAATTTCAGGGTGTCTAAAACACTTTACATTCAAAAAAGCAATATGATTTTGAATACAAAATTCTTTAGTAAAGCTCTCAATTTACAGATTAATGTAATATTTTCCTATGAATTTATTTCTTTAATATTCTGTAAGAGATCCTGTATTTATATTGCATGCTATCCAACTTATATTTAAAACACTTCTCCATCCCTGTGAGGAAGGTATACAGTGTATATTAGGTTACATGATTAAAGCTCCTCTGCTCACCCCCAGAAAGGAGACAGAGAGACAAGGTTGGGGGGACACTCAATACCCTGCCCTGGCTGCTCCATATCCCACCACAGGAGCCATCAGCCCATCAAAGGCCCACCTACACCAGCCCAGGGGAGCAGAGAGGCCCAAGGGCAGGCAGGAACCCAAATTAGGGACTCAGAGAAGGAGACTCACTGTCTGGGCCACTTCCAAGGCTGTCCCAGGAGATCTTCAGCTCCATGATCCAAGTGTGAAACCATCAAGATAAGTCAACAGGAGCAACCCTCTGGAGCACCTTTTGCCCTGAGGGGGGTCACTGCCTATGGGTATGGGACACAGTACAGGATGCAGGGGAAGAGCATTTTGGGATTGCACAGGACTTCTTACAGGGTGTTTAGAGGAGGAAGCAAAGGCGAGGAAAGGGATGGATCTTGATGATTTGGTGAGGACCAAGTGTGGGAAAACAGCAGGATAAGGAGATAAAAAGGGCTGGCTGCTTGCAGACTGGTCAGTCCTCTTGACCATCCATGCCCTGCACCTGGTCAGAGCAGTCTGTCCTGTCTTCTTATTAAACTCCATTACCAACTCTTGTCCTGCCTGTGGGGCTCTATCACGCGTGTGTGTGTGTGTGTCTGAGGCTCTAAGTGCAGCCCCTGGAGTGGGCCCAGGGCTTGGAGGCCCATGTGTCCATGATGGCAGCAGCTGGACCAGGAGTGGGTGTGAAAGTGTGTGCTTGCACGCTGGCAAGTGGATGAGGCCGTGGGCATTGTTCGTGTTTGTGTGAGTGCCGAGTGTGTCTGTGTGTGCTGATCCGTGTGGCTGGCAGCATGTGTCTATGTGTGGTGTGTATAAGTGTGTGCATGTGTGCCTGTGTGTGTGTGCCTGCTGGGAACACATGCTCAGTCTTGTTGTTGGTTGGACCCAAGGGCGCAGAGCTGCGGCAGCCTTTCCAGTTTTAGCCCCCTACCTAACAGTTTATTGATTCACTTTTAGGTTAAAGGAATCAGATCTCTAACTCTCACCATCCTCATGCTTTCAGACTTATTATATTTATGTGGTTTCGTATGAGATTCATTGCACTTGACTGTAGCCATCTAAGAAATTATGCATCTAGCCTCTACTGTTTGCCTAGCCCTCCTGTTGTAGTCATTGAAGAGGGAATGGTACCATGGCATGGAGAGTGTGCCTAAGGTAGATGAGGTGAATTGCCCTGAAGGGACTTCTTTACTTTCATTGACTAGGGAGGGCTCTTAAATGATAACCCTAGACTAGATAAGGAATTTTTAGATGGCTAGAGTAACACGAATTTAATACTTAGTAACTTGAAGTTATAAACAGCATTTTGATGTTATAATCAATAATTTGAAGTTATGGGGCAGATCTTCCCTTTGGTGTTTGCAGACAGAATGAGCTTAGATCTGATTAAGATGAAGCCACATGGGCCTTCTTGTCTTGTTCTCCTTGTCTCAGAAGTCCCTTGTCCTTGACAATGAATCTTTATTAATGAGAGAAGAGAGCAATGAGAGTGTGAAAAGCCAAGAGAAAAGCCAAATTCTGTAACCTCTCCCCTTCCCTTATTCACCCCCCCAAAAAAAAAGGTAAAAAATTGATTATATTAATATTTTGTAAATTTATGCTTTCCTGCAGAGACCTTTATTTCTATTTTGAGAAACAGAATGTTATGGTCAGCCAGAGACAAATAGTGAGAGCAAAGACTATGCAAGAGCCACACTGCCTTTGTAGGTAAAATCTGTATGAAGATTCAAGGACTTTACATTTGATGATGCATTGATTTCACTTTTTCATAGAAAAGTATAAATTAGCATCACCGGAGATTCTAAGCTCAAGAAGTCCTTGGAACTAAGAATTTCAGTGTTTGAACCCTCTTATGAACTAAGGTTGTCTAGATAATAATGGAGAATATTAGCTCCAATGTCTAAATTAGGTTCGCTGCTTAGGTGTTGCAGCTGTGTAGTTTAGATACTTACTATAAGAATCAGATTCTGGAAGCCCTGGATAGGATGTAGTCTGATTAACTTCCCACTTTCAGTAATTTAAGTACAATAGTTGTTATATTGCTTACATTGTATCTCATAGTCTTGATAGTCTAATCTTCAGAGAAAGATCTATCATGATTGCAGGAAAATTTTGAGCTAGTGTGCTACACACTGGCTTACTCTGACATTTCTGAAAAATAAAGAGGAGAAAAAAATGTGTGAATTTACTACAATTTCAGAAACCTACAAAGATTTTTATTAGGCATGAGACATTTGGTCATGTTTTTCTCCAAAACAGATGATTTTTGCATAGATTTATTACTCTGTCTTAATATTTTTGACATCCTTTTATAGTCACGACCTACAAGTTTTGTTGCCTCTACAAAGGTAGCAAAACATAAGAATGATCTTTTGTGGGCTCCTTACACCCCTTCACTGTCTCAGTTTCAGGTTGGCTGTTTGGTGTCTTTAACTTTCCTTTTATTGTCCAGCTACTGACTACTTCATTTCAAAGACCATAATTTCACTACTTTACTTAATACATTACCAGAGGAAATGTTCCATTTTGATAAATTTTACAGCCTGAGTCAAATGAATAATCCTTCCAAATCCATTTTCTCCCATGCTGCAATTTATTAGTTCCTAATGCTGTGATCCATGGCTTATCATTGGATAGGATATTGTCTCCATATAGGTTTCTAAGGTAGGCAGAACAAATCACTATCCTAAACTATTTGTGTATCTCTAATGACTATAAATAGAGCTGAGAAAATTATGCTGGACTAAAAAGTCCAACTTTTAGACAGCTAATAGAAAACATAATGAAAGCTGTTCCACTCTAATCAAGATGCCTAGGCTTTCTCTACTGGAAATATACAGTCACCCTCAGAGTCTTCAGAAGCAAATTTTCTCCACCTATCTCAGATTGTTTTAGGATAGGGATGACTCATCTTCCTTAGGTATTCACCACGTTTCAGTCACCAAAGAATAGTGTATTAATTTAGACCAGATATTTAACTTTTAGGCGACTAAAGTTAGATGAAATGAGTTCCACCAAAGCATTTCTACCTTTGCTGAGTCTATGCATGAATCAGGCTTTAGACATTGGTTCTTCGTATTATTTTAGTTAGCTTTATTTTTGATGTTGCAACATGCTTTTAGTGGCTTTTAGTCTAACTTTCCTAGATGTTACTTTAGTGTAGATTGGATCACAATCACATTCAACAATGATAGTGAAATGTGGTGAAAAGTATGCTCTCAAGTGGCTTGGCTGTTTGGAGACTATGATAAATTTGATTTACAAATGAGAACACTTTACAAGTGAGGAGCCATTGTTGCTGGTGCTAGTGCTTAAAGAAAGCAGTGGAATTTGGCCACTGAATTGGTTACAGAAAATAAATTTTGTTCCAATAGATATGCCAGGACCCAAACACAGAAATATAGAGAGGTCTGCACCATGTTAGTGAAAGTATAGTCAAGGCATATGTCAATAAAACCATCTGTTATAACTGCTATTCTAAATCTTATTATGGTGCAGAAATCTGTAAGTATTAGAAGTTACAGGTACTACTCTTGATGATGTCTGACATTCAATATTTCCAGCAAACA
Organism: Ciconia boyciana; assembly: GCF_034638445.1. Classification (NCBI taxonomy): domain Eukaryota; kingdom Metazoa; phylum Chordata; class Aves; order Ciconiiformes; family Ciconiidae; genus Ciconia; species Ciconia boyciana. The sequence continues at coordinate 27,559,094 of NC_132934.1, read as the reverse complement.
ATAAAAGGTTAGATAATTAGATGACTTGTATGGCTTGCAGAGGAGCATATGCTTTGATAACCCTACTCTGCTTTCCATAAAGTGTGTATGTTCATGATAATGAGTCTGTAATTTCAAGTCTTTACAAAAGGACAACGTTGATGTTCATGCTAGTTAATATACTGGGATTTATTCTCAGCAAAAGGTATGATCCTGTACAATTTTGCATAAAAAATGTGCACCTGCAAAACACAAAAGCACAGCAACCTAGTTGGTTTCTACATATTTTGCCCTAATAGATGCTCAGTAAATGTATTTACAAGAAAATGACCAATTGAAACAAGGAAGTCATGGGAGGGCTTTGAATATGATGATTTCTGCGAGTAGATGATGGATATTTCAACGTTCAGAAATTTAATTTTGGGGTTCAATTCAGTGTCTTCTGTAGAAAAGTCTGATAATTCACCTACACATAATAGAAAAATATTAGATCAACTCAGATAAATGGAGTCTTAGATAAGCAAGATTATTTTTACTATGCTTGATAGTCATACTTCATAACATAACCACAATCTGAATTACAATTTGAAGAACATTTGTCCTAATTTGTGAGAGATGTCCATATGTTTTAACTGAACATTAAAATCAACAAGGCATGTCTTACACACCCCTCTCCTAATACTTTGATTCCTTTCAGCTGACAAGATCTGAACTACAAGATGGGAAACTCCAGAAGACTTCTAGATGTACTGTTTGTATTATATTGTTCCTTTGTTATCGTATTGAATGATGAGTGAAAACAACTTTGACCACGGCAGGTTGGATTTCTCTTGTGTGTCATATCATTCTCAGATGATAAAATGATACTTAATTTCACTGAAACCATAGAGAATTGACACTTTCCAGCCTACTCTGGTGTACCTTGTTCACAATGCTCAGTGGAGCTCTGAGGACTGAGTTGACCCCAAGACTTGTTTACAAAAAGTTCCCAAACTGAAGCCTTGGAAACATGGAATAAGAACAGAGCACACTGAAATTCTATTAGCAAATGTTGCAGTTGATGCATTACTGCTGGGGAAGAGAGATAGTTGTTTAAAGAAAAGTCATTCTCCATGGTGATAGTCCTGTCATTATAGGACATAGAAACACGAATTGTCCTCTTTTCTCAATATGTGAGATACTGGGAGCAGTCTGCCCTGTGTGTGACTCGGGTTTCAGTGTTGCCCTGTCAAGCATAGCCTGCTGCCCTCTGTTTGGAAATAGATGCTGGATTTGAAATATCCATTTGGTTACTATATATTCAACTATTGGTTAAAAAGATCCGATTGTATCATCAGCTAACCTTATAATCTCTTTTGCCAGGAAATCTAAAACCCAAATAAATTTGGCCTCCTAGCCTTTACTGCTCAGTTTACACCTTAGAAGGCAGTGCTTTCACATATAACAGTACTCCAAAATTCCCAAATATATATCAGATTCCATCCATGTTTCTTGAACCCATAAGTCTGTTTGGGAGACACAAGTGCTCACCTGTCCATCCAATTCACATACGTATACATCAAAAAGTCTTTCCTTACCTTCTTCACTAAACTTTGTGCAAATCTATCGTTAATCTACAAGATTGCTTGTACACCAATGCACACAATATGAGAAACAAACAGGACAAACTGGAAGCGTTGGTCCATTCCCAGAGCTGTGATGTCATTGGTATTAGTGAGACTTGGTGGAATGAGTCCCATGACTGGAGTGCTGGGATGGAGAACTACAGGCTGTTGAGGAGGGATAGGCAGGGCAGGCAAGGTGGAGGAGTTGCATGTAAGGGAGGTGTTTGACTGTACAGCATTTACAGTTAGGGATGATGTGGTTGAGAGCCTCTGGGTGAGGATTAGGGAGATGTAAAACAAAGCAGATGTCATTGAGAGTGTCTACTATCCATCACCCAGCCAGGATGATAGCACTGATGAGTTATTCTATAGTCGATTAGGAGAAATCTCTGCATTGGTAGCCCTTGTCCTTATGGGAGATTTCAATTTCCCAGACATCAATTGGGAATACAATACTGCTGTGACAAGCAAGTCTGGGAAATTCCTGAAGCATGAAGATAATGTCTTGTCACAAATACTCAGTGAGCCAACTAGGAAAGATGCTCTCCTGAACTTGTTATTTGTGAATAGAGAAGGACTCATGGGAGATGTGATGGTAGGTGGCTGACCTGGCTGCATTGATCACAAAATGGTTGAGTTTAAAATTTTTGGTGTAATGAGAAAAATGTTCAGCAGACTTGCTACCCTGGATTTCAAGAGACTAAACTTTAAGCTACTCAGGGAGCTACTTAGCAGTGTCCCATGGGAATCTGCTTTTGAGGGTTTAGGGGTCCATGAGTGCTGGTCAGTTTTTAAGAATCACCTTTTAAAAGCACAGGAGCAGGCAATCCCATTGTGTTGTAAGTTAAGCAAGCAGGGCAGAAGACCAGGTTGGCTGAACAGGGAACTAACTCCTCATGGAGCTTAAGAGGAAAAGGAAATTGATGGTCTCTGGAAGCAAGGTCAGGCTTCGCAAGAAGATTACAGAGCTGTGGTTCACATATGCAGGGAGAAAACATGTAAAGCCAAAGCTCAACTAAAGTTGAAACTGACCATTGTTGTGTCAGACAACAAAAAAAGGTGTTTTTAAGTACATTAATAGCAAGAGAAGGTCTAAGGAAAACATTGGACCGATACTTATGAAAATGGTCGCCTGACAAATAGGGCTGAAGAAAAAGCGAAGGCATTCTATGCTTTTTTTGCTTCAGTCTTTAACACTAATGATAGACCTTGGGCTGCGTGGTCCTCTGAATTGGAGGACCACAACTGCGGGAACAGTGACTTTCCATTTGGGGACCAGTTGTACTAGCTGAATGTTCATAAGTCCATGGGGCCTAATGGGATTTACCCTAAAGTACTGAAGGAGTTAGCGGATATTATAGCAGGACCCAACACGAGGTGAGCAGCTCCGGTGCTGGCACGATCCTCAGCAGAGCGCTCTAGCACGGTGCACAGGGCGCAGTTCCTGAACCGGCGTAACCTCTGGAGGAGTTGAGAGACCCGCCAGGAGCCCGCAGATTGCGTGACAGCAGCTGACGAGACCTGTGTGGGGCCAGGAGCAACAGCGGCCAAGGCCCCCTCCCCACATTTTAAAGAAGCCCCTAGGGAGCACTAGCGACCAGGAGTGCTGCGAACAGGGCAGGCAAACAGGGCATGGTGCATCAGCAAGGGTGTGGCGCAGCAGTTTGCACGGCACTTCGCACGGAAAGGCATGCAGGAAGGGTGCTGTAGCTCTGCCGGCTTGACCAGGGAGCAATGGTATCCACCAGGCAAAAGGCTATGTCCGCTCTAAACTCTACGCCCGCCACGACTGATGCAGCTTCCCAGACAGAGCTCCGACACGCTGCCGCCCAGGTGCCAGGCTGCCGGGTGTGCTCTACTCTTATGCCAGTATCAGAGGGCAGCCGTGAGCACACCTGCGGGAGGTGCTCCCAGGCAGAGGAACTCCTCCGCTTAGTGACAGAGCTCCGCGAGGAGGTGAGTAGGTTGAGGAGTATCAAGCAGTCCAAGAGAGAGATACACTACTGGAATTGCACCCTACCTTCCCTGAGACAGGCCCAACAGGCAGATGGGATGCACGATACGGAGGATTCTCTATCCTCTCTCCACCTGGTTGAACATAGTGACTTAAGGGATAGGGGGCAATGGTGATAAGTTCCTGCCTGGCGCAGCAGGCGCGTCTCCTCTATGACTACCCCACCTTCCCAGGTGCCCTTCCATAATAGGTACGAGGCTCTGCAAGTGAAACCAAACAATGACAAGGACAATAATTCATCTAGCTTCATGGTGTTGCCACGGTTAAGTCAGCCTACACACTACATCAAAACCACTTCCATAAAGAAAAAAAGATGGGTCATTGTCATAGGAGACTCTCTCCTGAGAGGAGCAGAAGGCCTAATATGCAGACTGGACCCACTGCTTAGGGAAGTCTGTTGCATCCCTGGGGCCCGGGTTAAAGATGTGACGAGAAAACTTCCTACGCAGCTACATCCCTCCAATTATTATCCATTATTGATTTTTCAGGTAGGCAGCAATGAAGTTGCATCAAGAAGTCCAGGGCAATCAAGAGAGACTTCAGGGCCTTGGGATGACTGGTTAAGGGATCAAGAGCACAAGTAGTGTTCTCCTCTATCCTTCCAGTTGCAGGGAATGATGAGGGAAGAAACAGGAAGAGCCAGCAGATCAATACCTGGCTCTGAGCCTGGTGTCACTGGCAGAATTTTGTGTTTTTTGATCATGGGTTGGTCTTTATGACACCAGGCCTGCTGGCTACAGAGAGGGTACACCTGTCTCAAAGGGGGAAAAGGATCCTTGCGCAGGAGTTAGCAGGGCTCATTGGAGGAGCTTTAAACTAGTTTTGAAGGGGGAAAGGGATAAAACCAGGCTCACTAGACATAAGTCTGGGGATGGCACGCCAATGTTTGAGGGACAGTGTGCTAGCAAGGTCCTTTGGTCTGCCATCTCAGTGGAGGTAGGAGATGGAGATCCATGTGGCAGCAAAGACACAAGGGTTATTGATGTGTTAGAAATCACAGAAGCACCTGAGAACATAGGAATAGGTCACATAGGAATTAGGGCTTCTCTCCCAATAAAGGTGACGGGATCAATAGCCCAACTGAAGTACATCTACACCAATGCACACAGCATGGGCAACAAACAGGAGGAGCTGGAAGCCATTGTGCAGCTGGAAAACTACGATATAGTTGCAATCACAGAAAGAGGGTGGGATGACTCACGCAACTGGAATTCTGCAATGGATGGCTATAAACTCTTCAGAAGGGTTAGACAAAGAAGAAGAGGTGGTGGTGTAGCCCTATATGTTAGGGAGTGTTTTGATTGTCTAGAGCTTGACAATGGTGATGATAGGGTTGAGTGTTTATGGGTAAGAATCAGGGGGAAGGCCAAAAAGGCAGATATCATGGTGGGAGCCTGTTACAGACCACCTAACCAGGATGAAGAGGCAGACAAAATAGTCTGTAAGCAGCTGGGAGAAGTCTCACAATCGCTAGGCCTTGTTCTCATGGGGGACTTCAACTTACCAGATGTCTGCTGGAAGCACAATACAGCAGAGAGGAAACAGCCTAGGAGATTCCTGGAGTGTGTGGAAGAGAACTTCCTGACACAGCTGGTGAGTGAGCCAACTAGGGAAAGCACCCTGCTGGACCTGTTTTCTGCGAACAGAGAAGGACTTGTGGGTGATGTGACGGTTGGAGGCCTTCTTGGGCATAGCGATCATGAAATGATAGAGTTTTTGATTCTTGGAGAAGGAAGGAGGGGGGTCAGAAGAACTGCTACCTGGGACTTCCAGAAGGTAGACTTTGGCCTGTTTAGGAGACTGGTTGACAGAGTCCCTTGGGAGGCAGGCCTGAAGGGCAAAGGAGTCCAGGAAGGCTGGACATTCTTCGAGAAGGAAATCTTAAAGGCACAGGAGCAGGCCATCCTCATGTGCCAAAAGATGAGCCAGTGGGGAAGAAGACTGGCCTGGCTGAACAGAGAGCTTTGGCTGGAAATCAGGAAAAAAAAAAAAGAATTTATGATCTTTGGAAGAAGGGGCAGGCAACTCAGGAGAACTACAAAGATGTCGTGAAGTTATGCAGGGAGAAAATTAGAAGGGCCAAAACCCAACTAGAACTTAATCTGGCTACTGCCGTACAAGACAATAAAAAATGTTTTTTTAAATCCATTAGCAACAAAAGAAGGGCTAAGGAGAATCTCCATCCTTTATTGGATGCTGGGGGAAACATAGTGACAAAGGATGAGGAAAAGGCTGGGGTACTTAATGCCTTCTTTGCCTCAGTCTTTAATAGTAAGACCAGTTGTTCTCAGGATACCCAGTCCCCTGAGCTGGAAGCCAGGGACAGGGAGCAGAATGAAGCCCCCATAATCCAAGGGGAAATGGCTAGTGACTTGCTACACCACTTAGACATACACAAGTCTATGGGGTCAGATGGGATCCACCCAAGCGTACTGAGGAAGCTGCAGAAGTGCTCACCAAGACACTTTCAATCCTTTATCATCAGTCCTGGTTAACCAGGGAGATCCTGTTTGATTGGAGGTTAGCAAATGTGACACCCATCTACAAGAAGGGTCGGAAGGAGGATCCAGAGAACTACAGGCTTGTCGGTCTGACCTCGGTGCTGCAGGACATTATGGAGCAGATCATCCTGAGTGCCATCACACAGCATGTACAGGACAACCAGGTGATCAGGCCCAGTCAGCATGGATTTATGAAAGGCAGGTCCTGCTTGACCAACCTGACCTCCTTCTATGAGAAAGTCACCTGCTTGGTGGATGAGGGAAAGGCTGTGGATGCTGTCTACCTAGACTTTAGTAAAGCCTTTGACACCATTTCCCACAGCATTCTCCTGGAGAAACTGGCTGCTCATGGCTTGGAGGACATACATACATTTCGCTGGGTAAAAAACTGTCTGGATGGCTGGGCCCAAAAAGTTGTGGTGAATGGAGTTAAATCCAGTTGGTAGCTGGTCACAAGCGGTGTCCCCCAGGGTTCTGTGTTGGGGCCAGTTCTGTTTAATATCTTTATCAATGATCTGGATGAGGGGATCAAGTGCACCCTCAGTAAGTTTGCAGATGACACCAAGTTGGGCCAGAGTGTTGATCTGCCCGAGGGTAGAAAGTCTCTACAGAAGGATCTGGACAGGCTGGATCGATGGGCCAAGGTCAATTGTATGAGCTTCAACAAGGCTAAGTGCTGGGTCCTGCACCTGCGTCCCAACAAACAACCCCATGCAACGCTACAGGCTTGGGGAAGAGTGGCTGGAAAGCTGCCCAGCAGAAAAGGACCTGGGGGTGTTGGTTGACAGCTGGCTGAATATGAGCCAGCAGTGTGCCCAGGTGGCCAAGAAGGCCAATAACATCCTGGCTTGTATCAGAAAGAGTGTGTCCAGCAGGACCAGGGAAGTGATCGTGCCCCTGTACTCGGCACTGGTGAGGCCGCACCTCAAATACGGTATTCAGTGTTGGCCCCTCACTACAAGAGAGACATTGAGGTGCTGGAGCGTGTCCAGAGAAGGGCAAGGAAGCTGGTGAAGGGTCTAGAGCAGAAGTCTTGTAAGGAGCAGCTGAGGGAACTGGGGTTGTTTAGTCTGGAGAAAAGGAGGCTCAGGGGAGACACTCTCTACACTCTCTACAACTCTCTACAACTACCTGAAAGGAGGTTGTAGAGAGGTGGATGTCGGTCTTTTCTCCCAGGTAACAAGCAATAGGACAAGAGGAAACATCCTCAAGTTGTGCCAGGAGAGGTTTAGATTGGATATTAGGAAAAATTTCTTCACCGAAAGTGTTGTCAAGCATTGGAACAGGCTGCTCAGTGAAGTGGTTGAGTCACCATCCCTGGAGGTATTTAAAAGATGTGTAGATGTGGTGGTTAGGGACATGGTTTAGTGGTGGACTTGGCAGTATTAGGTTTGCAGTTGGACTCAATGGTCTTAAAGGTCTTTTCCAACCTAAATGAGTCTATGATTCCATGATTCTGTGACCCTTCTCAATCATCTACCAAAGGTCTTGGGAGTCTGGGGAGGTCCTTACTGTCTGGAAGCTAGCCAATGTTATTCTAATTTATAAGAAGGATGTGAAGGAAGACCCAGGAAACTACAGACCTGTTAGTCTAACCTCAGTTCCTGGAAAAATTATGAAGATCATACAGAGTACTATTGAAAGGCATTTAAAAAATAATGCAATCATCAGGCACAGTCAACATGGATTCACAAAGGAAAAGTCCTGTTTAACTAATTTGATACCCTTCTACGATAAGATGACCCACCTAGTGGATGACGGGAAGGCGGTGGATGTAGTTTTTCTGGGTTTTAGTAAGGCTTTTGATACTGTCCCTCACAGCATCCTTCTGGACAAGTTGGCCAACTGTGGGATGAGCAGGTACATGGTGTGCTGGGTTGAGAACTGGCTGAAGGGCAGAGCTGAAAGGGTTGTAGTGAATGGGGCTATAACTGTCCAGCAGCCAGTCACCTGTGATGTTCCTCAGGGCTCAATTCTAGGGCCAGTTCTGTTCAATATTTTTATCAATGATCTGGATGCAGGAGTGGAATGCACCATTAGCAAGTTTACTGACGAACCCAAACTAGAAGGTGCTGTGGACTCTCGATGGACAAGAGACCTTGCAGAGGGATCTAAACAGACTGGTCTATTGGACAATGATCAATGGCATGAAAATTAACAAGAGTAAATGCCAGATTCTGCACCTAGGATGGCGTAACGCCAGGCACAAGTATAAATTGGGAGAGGAGTGGCTGGAGAGCAGCCCTACAGAAAGGGATCTGGGGGTGCTCATTGACAGCAGGCTCAATGTGGGTCAGCAGTGTGCCGTGGCAGCCAAGAGGGCAAACCACATTCTGGGATGCATTAGGCATAGCATAACCAGCCAGTCAAAAGAGGTGATTGTCCCACTGTATTTAGCATTGGTGCAGACTCACCTTGAGTACTGTGTTCAGTTCTGGGGCTCATAGTTTAAAGAGGGTTTTAAGGTCCTTGAATGTGTCCAGAGGAGGGCAACACAGCTGGTGAAAGGGCTGGAAGACATGTCCTATGAGGAGTGGCTGAGGACTTTGGGTTTGCCTAGTTTGGAGAAAAGGAGTCAGAGGAGCAACCTCATTGCTCTGTACAGCTTCCTGAAGATGGGAAGTGGAGAGGGAGGTGCTGATCTCTTCTCCCTGGTATCCATTGATAGAACGTGGGAATGGTTCAAAGCTGCATCAGGGTAGGATCAGACTAGATATTAGAAAACATTTCTTTATCGAGAAAGTGGTCAAACACTGGAACAGGCTTCCTAGAGAGGTGGTCGATGCCCCAGGCTTGTCAGTGTTTAAAAGGCATTTGGACAATGCCTTTAATAATATGCTTTAACTTTTGGTCAGCCCTGAATTGGTCAGGCAGTTGGACTAGGTGATCGTTGTAGGTCCCTTCCAACTGGAACTATTCTGTTCTGTTCTATTCTATTTTATGCCATGCCATGCCATGCCATGCCATGCCATGCCATGCCATGCCATTCATGATATAATTACAAATTAACATAGTCATAGTAACAGAATATCATGAAATTCAAGAAAACAAATAATTTCCCATTTGGGGAATACTAAATAATCATTGCTGTATTCATTGTGATAAAAATACCAAACACCACTCTGATGCATGGCTTGAATGGGTTTCTTAAAGCTCTACATCAACCATTTTTATGAGCTCAGTGCAGAAACATTTTGCAAAATGCAGTGGTCATTGTGGCTCATAAGGTCAGATTCAATGTTCTTAACAATTTCATCTGACCTTAAAAATGTGAATCTTTAATTCTGTGAATAGCTTTATTTTGATTTCTAGTATGTGGAAAGTGTTCATCCTACATCCTCTACAATCTTGCAAGTCTCTCTTTAAAAGTATACAAGATACACTTAAATGAATAAGCTTCTTCAATTACTCCCCAAACAGCAAAGCTATAACAAAAGCTTAAACACCGACTCCCTTAAAGAGTGATATATTAGTTTAAAGCTTTTCTTTCACATTGTAAGAGTTCCAGAATGCTAATTTGATACCCATCTTTGGAGGGCAGTAATATTGTGTCACATGATAAATAATGTATGTATGAAAGAGTTTAGATTCATGTAGTATTATGTTAGTCTATTGTATTCAGGTTCTTATACCATTGCTAGGTTATGTGAACAGCTTCAAGATTTTCAGTTACTGAGGTGACTTAACACCTGTCATTTAGCAATGACCTGAGTAGCTAATTCAATCTTGTATTATTCTGACTTTTGTTGAAGGTACTAGATGCTGTCATAATACCGACGTCGTATGTTATTTTTTTATGATTATCTTTGAGATCATAAACAAATGAATGGCATTTCTACTTAAGACTACTTTTATATACTAGAAATGCTCTAAATTTGTCAAGTTAATCAAAATCTGGTATGAGTCTTTTGTTGTGCATGACAACCATTCTGCTGCCTCTGACACATTTTTTCTGCGTGATTCAGCCCTACTACTAGTACTTCAGTATGTTACTTGATTAATGAAATCCTTTCTCAGGCTGAGAATACGTAAAGCATCTATATAAATATCTTATGAAAAATAAACTACAAATGATCTTGGGAAATGTTTAGCTACAGGCTCAGTGGATATCTTAGAATAAAAATAGTAGTAAATAGTTAACCTGTGTGTGCAAAGAAGAAGAATGTTTAAGTTGGCTTTTTGTCAAATCATTTCTAGAACTGGTTCACAAAATTTACAAACTCAATTTTCATAAATGTATTTCTATAATCTTTCCTGTAAGATTATTTATTCAAAGTATGTAAATGCTTAGTCTGCTAACCTCTGTGTATATCTGAAATAAACTGTGATTATACACTAAAAAGAATAGTTTTCCTCTGAGTTGTTTCAGCTTTGAATTTACATACATGGATAAAAACTCAGGCACTGACAGACTGGCACAAATTATTCCTAATCTCAAAGTAGCGTGAATATACACAGTTGAAGCTATTAAGGAGTGTACAAATAAAAAATTATGTTGTTGTTTCCTATGTATCATGAGAAAAACTTCTACAAGGAGAATAATAATACATATAAAAATAAATTTGGCATAGTTGATATTTAGCAAGGTAGTATTTCTATTAAAATTACTATTATATACACTTTGTAGCTACTGGTTACGCCTATACTGCTTTAATGCAGTGTAATACATATATGCCCCTGCTAACCTTTAATGAGATGACAAAGCTACCCAAAGCAATCTAGCTGTGGCAGCACAGACCTGAGAAAAGGCTAATTTAGTCCTTTGAGAGTAAGGGACAGCAAACAGATTCAGGCAGAGAGGTGAGAGAGAGAAGGAAATAGAGAGATGATGTAAGACCAACAGCCTAAGTTTTTTTGTAGGAAGCATGGCAAGGGACAAACTTATGGAGTAGCCTTACCATGAGACAAGCATGCAGATGTTTGTGCTGAGCGAAGTGAAAAGCACACAGAATATGCCTGAGGGTGTATTTTTTTGAAAATGTAGTGAGTGATGGAGACTGGAATCACTGTCTGAAGAAGGTGGGGAGTGAGCCAGCCAGCTGATGATAGCTGATACGAGATGCTAAAGAAACTTGGGCTTTTTAGTCCACTGAAGGGATAATTAAGGGAAGCACAGAGAGAGATATAAAATAGATTTTTGAAAGTAAACTCACTGAGAAAGGTATAGAGAAGCTCAGTGCCTTGGAGCTGAAAACATACACACTCAGGCTAGAGATAAGAGGTATGTTTTTAATTGTGAGAAGAGGTAACAACTTACATTTGCTTGTAGGCTCCATCAAAGACTGGAATCCAGTTAAGTGTTTATCTGCATAGATGTAAACATGATCTTTCCACCTGCTGCCCAGAGCCTGTAAGGCAGGTGGTTGATTCAGTGGAGAGCCACAGAACAGTACGATGGGTTGGTACAAAGCTGAGCTGGATGCAATGTAGACTAACTTGCATTAGTAAGGTCCATTCTTAGTTTTGGTACAAGGTCATGTTAATGCAGCTATAGAGCTTCAGGTTGAAAACTAGTTGGTATTTAACAGCTTGGGAAATGGCAGAATGAATATCCAACTTCCAATGTACACGTAACCTTGGAGAAATGCTATAGTGAAAAGGCAGAAATCATCGATGGCCCACTAGAATAAGTGGAGGAAGTTCCTTGAGTTGTGCTATTTAGTAGATAAACCCACATTAACAACATCCCTCTGGCCAAAATCTATTACTTTAAGTGAAAACTAATAAAAAATGGGAGAGATCAAATAATGAGGAATGAATGAAATGTTATTATTTGAATGACTACATCTGCTACTTGTTACAATATTTAAAATTATTTCCACCAGCAGAATTATCACCATGCCTTGCCTGAGCTGCTTGTTTGTTTCAGTCTTGCCATGTTGTGATTTGTGTCTGCATGGAAATAAGGAAATCTGTTATTGTCACAGTTTGACAGTGTGTGACAAAATGAAATGCCATAAATTATTTATCCCTTATTCATTATTCTTAGATCCATCACATTCATGAACATTGCTCTCTATAAATTTTAATTCATTTATTCATTTAAATGCATCCCTCCAGAAATTTTTTAGGATTGAAAGAATGAAGATTATATAAAGCTGAAGTAGCTCTCCCTGGAGAAGATGGACAAATGGGCAGAGAGTATTATAATGAAATTTAGCTGCATTAAGTATAATTCTTCATGGAATCTACTGAGGTTTGTGAATATAATTCATACTTCTATTTTCTGCATTATTTCATCTTTCATGCTATTAAATCAATCCTTATTTACCTTTCTTGGAACAGTGACTGCTATAGTTATTTTAAAGTAGCTTAAACGAGGTTTGTGGTCTTATTTTAATAATACTAGGTAGAGACTCCCATGCATGCTATTGCACAGCTGCTAGTATTTCTGGGGTTTATGAAGAAAGTGCTGCTTATGGCCACCAGAGGTCTTACAGAGATTTCACTGAATGCCTTGAAAATACACAGGAAGATTTAAAACAAAGATGAAAACTTCGAACTGCTTGCTTTTAATTTATACTAAAATTGACAAGCATGGAAACCTTCATGAAAGTCAAAACCTATTTGTTGTGTTTTGTTTTTTTCAGTAAAATAGCGAAAAGATTTTTTTGCATTTTGTACCTAAAAGTCTCCATAGTAGATCACCAATTTCTTTATAGCTGATGGAGTGAATAGCCAACAGCAGAATCACTGGGATAATTCCTCTTTTCATGTTTTAACCTGAAACTCTAATTAAGGTAAGTTCAGGGTAATTGATTCCCTTAAAACAAGGGCACATAGAACAAATGATTATTCAAGAATCATGCTACTGTGTTGTACTCTAGTTGCTGGGAAGAATTTTTGAGGTAAGCATTATTTGCACAGATTTCCATTTGTTTTTGTGGGTATTCTGAGATCTAAGCAGACTTAAGGACAACTTCTGGTTCGAGCACCAGTTGCTGTTTGTGTTGGTTTGAGAATTCACTTCACTTATCACTGTAGTCCAACAAGGTAGAAAAAATGCAAATTCAAAGTTGCTGGACAACATCTGATTGTGCTCTGCAGGTGTCTACCTGTTTATTCTCTCTTGCTTTGCCTCTCACCCCCCATAAATATGGAAGTAGGTCATGGGAAGTGGAACAACTTGAGGAGGAGAGTTTAATATCTGTCACTGGAGGTATTTTGACCACTTTGGTGACTTAGTTGCTTATACAGAAATTTATTTCTGAAGGTAAAAAGTTCCTCAGTTATGTTTTGGGAAGAATTAAATGCTTCTAAATCTTTCCCATGATAGTTTTTTCTTATTAATGTCCTGATACAAAGCATACGACTTTCTTTATTTGAATCAGGACTTAAGGTGACTTATGGCAACTCTGTCAATATTAATAATTTACTATTATACCCCATTTATCAGCAGAGAATACATAGCTAGTCAGTGGACCAAAGGAAAAAAACCCTCATGTTTAGTCCAGCAGCCCGAGGCATTCAGCTGAGGGAACAAATTTAAAAGTGCCGCTTTTTTATGGTCAAGTCATTTACAAGTACTTTAATGTCAAGAACCCCAAGAGTTAGCTTTTCTTAATACATCTCTGCACTGGGTCTTGTTGGGATACAGTTAATTTTCTTTACAGCAGCCTATATGGTTCTGTGTTTTGGATTTGTGGCTAAACCAGTGTTGATAACAAACTAATATTTTGGCTATTGCTGAACAGTGCTTGCACGGGGTCAAGTCTTTTTCTTTCTCCCACTCTACCCATCCTCCCCTCTCCCAGAGAGGCTGAGGGTAGTCAAGAAGCTGGGAAGCAGCACAGCTGGGACAGCTAACTCAAATCGGCCAAAGGGGTATTCCTACCATATAATGTCATGCTCAGCAACAAAACTGTAATAGACGAAGAAAGGAGTGAGGGGTTTTTGGCTTCCAAGGTGGCTGTTGCTTGGAGACTGGCTGGGCATCAGTCTGCTGGTGGGAAGTGGTGTGTGATTGCTTTTATTAAGGAGCATTATCTGTCCTTGATAATACTCAGGCTCTGTTCAAGAGACAGTGGGGGGGTGGCAGCAAGGCTAGGAATTGATCCTTGTAGTCAGTATAGATGAAGTCATCCAGTTTTGGAGGCAGAAAAGAATCTAGCTTACAGGTGCAAGCTATACTTACAGACATAGATATATCCCTTTTGGTGTTTTGCTTCTCTCTCTCTGGCTCCATGAGTATTTAAATGGGTTATGCAAAAAGAACAAACTCAAGGTAAGTGAGAGCCTCTCTCCCAGTTTAATGACTCAGTTCCTGGTTGCTACAGTTTACCTGAAAAATAAGACAGTTAAGCTTGAATACCTTAAGGTAAGAGAAATTGTATTCAGTTCTTCTACAAACTGTAGCAGCTTTCAATGATGGAAGATGGTAGAGTTAGATGGAAAAAAAAAAGTGGAGAGACATAAACATTGCCTCAAAGTTTTAAAATAAAAGAATGAAAGACAGAAGGACCTGTTTGCAAAACTGAAGAATGTGAATTCTGAGTGGAAACAGACATTTCCAGTGACAACAAATAAGGTATCTTAAGTGGAAGTTCAAGCATATTTCTGAATCCCACCTCCCCTTTGCTTGCTGAAGGCAGTTCCTCAATCAGTGTGTTGACAATTACCAGGCAGGTTATGAGGTCTCTTAATTTCTGCATAGGTAGCCTAGATGCTTAGATCAAGACTTTATCAAGTCTTCATATTTAGATCAAGACTATCACCGCTTAATTTCAGAAATGTAATTTAAACATTTAAGTTGTAGTTTTACTAAACTCCTTACAGAGTGACTAGACAGGACCCAGTCTCACTGGCAGAAGGAATGCACATGTGAGATCTGAATCACTCTGGATACCCATACTTCTTTTCACTGATTTTAGAAGGAACCATGCATATCTGTTTCCCTGACAGAAATATTCTGCTTGGAAGAAGACTCTGGGCTTAGAGACCAAAGCCATTCTGTGGACACAGATCCTTGACTTATTTTGTTTAGGGAGGGATCAACAAAGTGTGGAGGACTCTGAAGCTTTAAGAATTATAGTGAGAAGTGAGAATATAGGATTAATCCTCCTGTGTATAAAAGCTGGAAAAGAAGCTATTCATAACCTAAATAGTGGCCAGAACATTGTAGAAATGGTATACTATTATCTCTGAACAAGAAAAAATAACAAAATAAATATCTAGGATGATAAGTAACAATATCCAACATTCATCAAAAGAACATATGCTATCTAATAACATGTTTTTACTTCTTTCTTCTTAAACCTGATGATGTAGGAATCAATAAAACAAAAAAAATGTTAAAAAATGAATTATACATGTTACAATGACAAATAAGAGCAGTATTCAACTATATATGATACATTTTGTAAAAATATTTATTTTAAAAGTACCTCCTGGATATGTTCTTTTCCTTCTTCATTTTAAAACCTTAATCCTGTTCCCACTGAAGGGTAGAGTTTCACCAGTAACATTTCAGTTACTTTAAATCATGGATGTACTTAGTGAAAAATGGTAGACAGTTTCCCAAAGGTATGAATTAGCAATTTTTCCTTCTTTTGTCTGTAGAAGCTTGAAAAATCATCCTTAATTCCTCAACTTCCCCAGCTCCCCAATAAAAATATAATTATACTTTGTTGAGAAAATGTCTTTCTTGTAATAACAGTTTTCATTCTTTAAATGAAAATGAAAATAAATGTAGTTCAGATGTCAGTAATTTCCCTTGCTTTCTTCCCCAGTGTGAGACACTGTCAAGTGCTGTAGCAATGTCTGATGCTTCCCTGCTGTTGTTTACTGAAGGACCAAAGAGCTTCCATAATTCATCTACTTGCACCATTTTTATGGTTAATCTTTTTCTAACTGAATGTTCATTGATTTTTACTTTTTTTGTGCATGACCATACATAAAATATACACAGTTAGGAATAATCCCTCCTTAAAACTGGATCATACGGAAATATATCTTTTAATACAAACGTCCTATCTTTTTTTTTTTTTTTTTAAAAGGTTGTTTTATATCACCTCTGTTATGGGCTTTATACCATGCTTTCTGAATAATGTTTAGCTTTTCAGAAGTGTGACTCAGCTGCATCACACCCAGTGAGCAATTCTTTTTCTTCTCTCAGCTTTCAGACCCTTATGACCAGTCTTTCAGATACAACCCCCAGGTCTTCTGCACCATTGAAATTCTCACATTTGGCTTCTTAATGTCTCTCATCCTGCAGTAACAGGAACTGATGGAGGCTGGTTTACTGAGTGAAAGCAAGCTGGTAATTAATGGACAGATGGTGAAGTAGAGCAGGTGTCACTTGGATCCTGATCCTGAAAATCAGCACCTTTTCTCCCACAGGAATAAGGTGTGGTTGGCAGCTTCACTCAGGTGTGGAGGGCAGGGAGATGGTGCACAGGTATTGCCCATGTGCAGGGCAGAAATTTCTGCTTGTGCCCTATCAGTTATCAGACTTCCAGGGACAGTGGATTGTAAGGGGGAGAAAAGGACATTTCCCACTCATTTTCACACATGAGTAAGAGTAACTAGGATGTCTTTCTTTTTGGGGAACTCTTGGAGGGGTCTTCCCCGAAGCAGAACTGAAGCTTCAACTGTGGCAAATGTTGGCTGTGCCATATTAGAACATAATCCTGATGTTATTTATACCCTGTTTACCCCTGGCCTCAAGGGCACACCTCAGAGTGAACAAAGACTATCTATGCCAGTAAGTATTTTTCAGAAATGGCCCCTGACCTGTTATCTAGTGTTTGTATTTCATTATGCAGTAATTTTTAATGCATTTATCTAATGACTAAAGACAAAAAGTGTAGTCATTCTTCTCCTTGCTGCTCCATTGGTATGTTTGTTTCTTTCCCACCCAAGACAACTAATTTTAGATAACATATTCCAAATATTCTGGAAGTGTTTCTTATATCAAAGTGTCAAGATGCAATTTCCATAATAATACTTGTATTTTGTGTGGAGATCCAGTCTGATGTCACCCTGTGAGACAGACAGGTTCATTTGCTGCAGTGTTTGTTCCATCCCCATTATCTGCAGAACCCCAGGCAAATAGTTTACAGTGTGGATAGTATCCTAGAGCCAAGCAAAGGCTGTCATGTCTGGTGATGTTTGACAGTTTGAAGAAATTGCTCAGGGAGCAGGGTCTTTTTCTTATAGCTAATCAGGCCAGCGTGTTCTCAGATTATCAGATTCACACTTTCTAATGATTTCTTCTCAGTTTTGCTATACCACAATGTCAGGCTGGAAGGTCGTTTGATGAGCACCAGCTAAACATATGTAGCACAGCCATTTCTGACACATGCAATTTTAATGCATGCTGACTACTCAGACTGACATAATCCAAAAGTGGCATCTGTTGTGGGACTTCATATTTTGGCTTTCAGTTAGGTGTGAAATGCAAGTTCTTCGATATGATGAAATATTGCTGTCTTGTATTGACATGGAGAGCCCAAGTGTCCTTGGGTCAGCTCACCACAGCTGTTAGCAGTCCTCTGTTTGCATTGAATTTCTGTGGAAACACACACCAAAAATTCATTGCTACCTCAGTGTGGCATTTTGCTTTCTGCTGCTGGGCCACAGCTAATGTTCTGAAACTGCCAAACCAGCAGTAAAACAGGCTTTCCTTTAGTTCCTCCCTACTTAATTATCAGTGACTCACAAATTGCCTTTCATTTTCATTGTGTCAATCCTGGCAGTCCCAGTGCTCCAAATGACCAATTAGTGACACGGCAGCAAAGGCACTTCGACTGTCTTGGTTTGGAGCTGAGCTTAGCTTCTACTTAGGAGTGTTAACAGCCTCATAATTGGATTTCTTTCTAAACTTAAACTGGATTCTGTAAAAGATCCCAGAGGTTTAAGACCAAGCAATCATTTTGCTAGAATTTCAACCATGTCCTTTATCCTACCTGGCTTTTAACTGCCATATTTTTTACTGTGCTGCTTCCTTATCTTTGCTTTCATTCATGGAGTTCTGGAGACTGAGGGCTGTGCTTTAACTGAGATCACGCATTGGTTTCCACCCTTTTGCTGCACTCACCCTTCCTAGGCAGTAAAAATGGGTAAGCTTGAGCATTTCCATTCCTCATGGGATGCCAGGGAAAGGAAATTGGCTAAGTGGAGCAGAGTGTGATGAAAGGAGAAAGGGAGAGTAACCGTGAGGTGAAATGGTTTTCTCCCTTCCTTGTGTCACCAGCCAGTCCTCCATCATACACTTGCTGTGCAGTTACCTCCATCCAGTCTGTCCTGAGCCAGATGAGCTGTGCAGCAATAATTTGTAAATGACCAGTATGTGGTTAAGGAGATGTTTCCATAAGGAATTGGTGCAATATGAGGTGAGAACACTGCCATAAGTGACAGCAACTCACGTCACAACGTTCAAGTGGAGATGCACTCTTGGCACGTGAGAGTCGTGAAGTGCTGAGGCATTACATTTTGCAGCCTATCTAAGGACTAGTCAGCCTTCAGCTTGACCTATTTCATCCATGCTAAGAGCACACTGTGTAACAGCTGCTGCTGTGGCTACTGCAGCCTCAGGACTGAAGCAGCTTCCATTGTTCTCTTTCTTCCAGCTTGTGAGGGCTAATGGCCTGAATCCATTGCCCTCCTGCAAAGAAGTGATATTCATTTCTATGCATGCACATCATGTCTTATGGAAATCCAGACACAAACATGCATAAAAGCTTCTGTCTACAAAATTTTACCTTTGGGAATGTAAAGTTATATATTTATAAAAGCCTAAGTAATCTTGAAATAATCCCCATTCGCTAGAGAAAGTAAAGCAAGGAAGGCAGCAATGAAATGAAAATTACATGTATTTTAAAATACATACAGTCATTGTATCTAGCTATGAAGAACCATAAATCACAATATAATTTATGTCTGAAGCATAATAATAAAACCAATCATATAGTTCCTATCTCAGCAGTTTTGCAAGACAAAGGAAGACAGAATATTTGGGGACCTTTAAGTACCTGTTATTTTTTGATAATGGTTTGTTTAATAAAGTTGTTCCAAAACATTTGTTCAATTAAACAAAGCCTTATCTTTTGAAATAAAAAACCCCCAACATTCTAAAATTCTCTAATTTGCCAACTGGTTCCTTATGCAGTGTGAAACTTCTCTTAATTTGCCTCATAAGATTTAGCATTTAGCTGCCAGACACAATTTTTTCATTCTGTGTAATTCTTGCTAAATAAAACCCAATTTATTTTCCTGAGATTCAGGTTCCTGGGATTCACTGTCCTGGACAATAAAAGATGATGAGCAACTTCTAATCTATGCAGAGCATGCCTTCGTTTTCTTGACATCAAGCATAGCTCCTTCCTTCTGTTTGGAGCTTCTCCAAGTTAGGTCATTCATAATTCTTTTTCTCACCACTCATAAATACTGGCAGGGAGTAAATCAAGTGCTAACCCCCCCCTTATTTTGAAATCCTAAGCAGGATCTCACAACCTAAACAGAAACTATAGCGGAATTTATATGCTTAAATACAGAAACAAAACACTTGGACAACATAGAGACCAGAGGCACTTAAGTAGTCCTATAAAACTACTTATACCCTTAAAATTCTGCCATTGTGTATACCAGGGAGAGACACGCTGACTGACAGAATGACAGACTGATGGGAGCATATCCAAAAGAGGGCAAATATCTGGGCTCTAGTGACTGTTTCAAGTCTGCTTATACCTTTATTGCTAAACTATCACTGGCTAACAAAGAAACAAACAATGCCTCTTTCCCCAAAGGAGGTAATGTAATTAAATTAATGACTTTTTGCCATCATATGCTAATTTCTCAAAATGCAATACTGAAAATGCTAACTTCCAACTGAAAAGCACTTAGGAGACTTCAGACAATCTGATTCTGGATTGGTGACATTTTGTAAGAGGCACCATCTGTGAAATGGGTTGTTCTCAGATTGTTCCTCTTTAGCTGCTGGTGTACTCTGTTTAAGGGTTACAGTGAAGAAGGAAATGCATGCTTGGCTCTAATAAAATTCAGTTTCTTTCACTTCTTGTTTTCTGTAGTTTCATCTCTGAGACAAGCAGTAAGCATGGGAAGATTCAAGTTAGGAAACACAGATTTCAGATATACAAAGTGATATCTTTGAAGCCAATATCAGAAAGGAACTAACCAGCCCTGGGTAGACTTCCAGCATTCAGTAGTGAGGCATACCTTCAGTTATTAGATTGCTTGTTATTCTGTAAACATTCATACATGATGGTCTTTACTCCTGTCAGCTGTGCTGTGATGTTAATGGAAATATTCACACGAACAGAGCAAACTGAACATGTGGAATCTGGGATTTTAGATAATCACCCATGCTCAAAATAAAAAGGTTGTATCTCCAATTACACCAAGCCTACCCTGTAGACATCATGGGAATGTGAAGATCTCTGCACTAACTTTAAATTGGCCATCTTAACTATCGAAGCACTATCGCCATGATAGCATGAAATTCTACATGGACTAATTTTCCTTCTTCTTGACTGAGCAAATTAGCTTGAGTGTGCCCAGTACATAAGCTAAATAGTTTAAAGCTGGTCCCTTTTTCTCATTATTGCACTATGGTCTTGAATGCGGATACATTCCAATTAGAGAGGCAAAATCATATTTTGGTCATGGAAAATTTCCCAGGAGCCTGAATGTGTTACAATTTCTGTGCCACGTAAACCTGACTTCCATTTCAAATAATGTGGATCACACAAGACAGTAGCTCTATAAATTTGGATACACAGTTATTGACCAAAGAACTGGCTGCAAATCATCCAGCACAAACAGGATTTATGTAGGATCTTATGCTGGTTAGTTACTTGGCTATAAGTAATTTTTCACTGCAACATTTCAGTATAGAAAACATAACCAGCGAAGCAGTGAAAATTATAAGGAAAAGTTTTTAAATTACATCTTCCCTACTATTACTGAGGTTGAAAAACTTTTCTTATTATGAAAAGAAGATAGCTTTTTAAAATGCTTTAAAATCCCTTAGCTTGTTTGTGTTGCTATGAAATTAGAGATACTGGATAAGGTAGAGATTTCAGTATGGGATTATCAGAAAAAAGCTGTGAACCCTCCTTTCTCAACATGCACACACATTCCCACCTGCCATCATATCTCTTTGAGCTCATTCATACCAAATGCTTTTGTGCAAGTTGGCCTTCCCTGGGGTTGTGCCTGCCCTCTGACTGATCCTAGTCACTCAGCATTTTTCCCAGATGATCTCCTCAGTTTCTTTGGAAAGCAGTATTAGAAACATAATGAAGGGAAGAGTTCAGCTCTATAAGTCACTCATTGCTGAAACCAAGGACTTGTTCACACATATGGTGAGGAGGGTTTCTACCTCCACAGGCTGCAGTGGCTCTAAGGGACAACCTTTGTCTATAAACCTGGCCTCTAGCTGTACACATCAGCCACCCCTTAGCAGAATTCTTGGTGGGACTTGCAGAAGTGTTGGTACCATCCTTAGAAAGGAGGATGTTAGAGATGGGGAGAGTGTGTGTGGGGGGGAAGCTATCATGTGATCTGTGCAGACAAATTTAAAATGCTTCAAGTGTGTTTTGAAAGGCAGCAACTGTTCATTTGACAGAACAGTGATTAAAGGGCGAGATAATTAAGGAAACAGAGGAACACAGGTTTGGGTTGTAGCAAGGCAGGCAGGAGAATGAAAAAACAGAATGGGAGGTACATGGAGATGAATGGGAGGTGAATGGTGAAGGGTCTGAGGGCTCAGGTCAGAAAAAACATCTAGGAGATGTCAACTTGACAGAATGCATTGATAAATTGTATCTGATACAATAAGCAGTGTATGATATCATAATCTTCAGAAGGACCGGGAGTAGAAATCAAATGATTCAGTGTGGGTGATGTAACTGGAAGGCAGGAAATGTGGATAGCTATGTTTAAGTACCCCTGGTCCCAGCCATAGAGCCAATGCATCCTAATCCCTTGCATCCTAATGCAAACAGTATACTAAAAAATTCCATGGAGCAGAAAAATAAAGTGGAAAAGGGGATTCATCCAAGCTTTACTAGTTTTCAGCAAGGAAAATGGAGCCAACTGTAGAATGAAGCACAGGGACAAAGAAGAAGTGGCAGACTAGTCTCATGGTAGAGTTAAGATCAAAAACCTTTCCAAGCTGGAAAACGGTGACATGGAGTCATGGATCCAAAGGGAAGAAACTAGCTAATAAAACAAGGAGAAGGTAAAAGTCATAGGTTTAAAATGAAGATACTGGAAGATTACAGCAAATAAAGAACAGCCACAACACCCACTGTATTTTGAGGGTATCCAAAGGGTTATCATATGTGTAAGGACACAAGGGAATGGAAGTAAGGTTCCCAATCACTAGTAGTGCTTGACTGAACTTCCTTATCTTGATACTATATACCAGAGAGGTGACTGAGGTCCACAACAGTCTCTCTGTCTCACTTGGTGACCTTTGCAAGGACGACCCTCCAGTTTATCATGGAAGTGCTTGTCACCTGCGACTGAATATAAGGATTGTTTCAGGAGGACCATGGTGAAGTGCTGCTCCAACTTGTCAAACATAACAGCACCCGTACCAGCTCTCCTGGGGGAAGCCCTGCCTTACTGTGGGAGAAGAAAGGACTGATACTGAAGGACAAAGAGTGCCCTTCACTCTTTGCCATGGCTTTTTTTACATGACTGATTTTGTAGCCCCCTGAAGATCACTGAGTCTATGTGCTGTTGTAGTGTTGAGAAGCAGCAAGGTCTGCAGAGCCTCTTATAAAGGAAACTTCTTTGTGAGGAGAAAGGAGCTATTATTATTAAGCTCTGAATTCAAGTGTACTGCACTTTATCATGGGACAACTACCCAACTGCTGGAGAAGTAGAAGGCATGGGGTACTTGAAAAGCAATGAAGGGCAGAAAGGGAACAGGGGGAGGACATCAATGGAAGGTATGATCTCTCCCTGCTATGGACCTTTGTCCCTACCAAAACAGATCATATGTCTCTCCCTGTGCACCCTTCACATGGGGTATGGACACGGCAGGGAGGCTTATGTGATGCTCTGCAGCCTCTGTGGTGCTCTTATGGAGAAACAGAGACATCAGACAAATGCTAATTGCCTTCCCAACCTCAGTGGCTGTGCTACTTCTGGACCTAATGGACAAGCACTCCAGACAGGCTGGAAGAATTGCTCAGCCTGGCAATTATACACCTGATGGAGGGACCCTAGGTGCTGAATAACTAAGGGATCACCTAGTTTACCCACGCCACATGCCACTGTTGACATTTTGAAGGGCAGCACAAAGCTGTTAAATCCTAGTAACAGCTAGGAAGAGACCAGATTTCCAAGGGCTGAGTAGGGAAATAGGAGTTCAGCACTGGGGAGAAAGTAAATAAAAGTGTCTACGAGCCATATGCCTATATTTTTCAAGGCTGTAAGAGAGATGACATCTCTAACAAAGATTCCCTTTTCAGTGCACAGGGAGTGGAGAACACATAGGGGTCCTGATTAGAAAGAACGTATGGAAGAGAAAAGTTGTGTGGTGCTGTAGGGAGGAACTGCTTGATTAACATGGTTTAAGTCAGACCAGCACTCAAATCAAGTAGTTTATTGATTTATTAACTCCACATAATTAACCAGCAATCAATGAACTATGCATCCAGGATCAATATTAGCGATACAACAGATAAACCACAATACTAGACACTTAAAAAATGTTAATAAACACCTATAAAATTTCTAAACACTCTTCTATCACTAATCCCACAAAGTTCTAACCTCACCACCACCCTACACATGTTTACATCCCCAGATCCCTTTTGTCCCCCACGCCTGGACATGTGGGTTATAAGCACATACACATTCTCTGGAAGTGCCCATTCCCCTGTTTACACACCTGTGCTCAAGATATGAGTGCTCTAGTGTTATGTGTACACCGTTCCCTATGCTTTGCTAATGCACATGCCATGGAGAAAGCCCTCCATGAGGTCACATAAGCACACCCCATGTATTGGTCCCTACATGTTGCATCCCTGCTGCCAGTCCTCTAGCTGGATGCTCATGGTGTCTGATGGGCACACCATTCTGGCTGGCCCAGAAGGAGGCCAGGACTTCTGGAAGTACCAAAACTGGTTTTCACAGCTGCTCTGTTACTTTCTTCTGCCAAGGTGTCACAATTTTTCATGCTTCTTGGACACTTCTTTTCAACTCCTTATCAAGAGTCTCCCTGCAGTTCAGTGATTACTATTTAAAGATGACTATCTTAAACAAACTTCATTATTGGGAATTTCCTTGTGGTGTTACCAGGCTTTTTGGCAAATATCCCCTCAGAGGACAGTTTTGGACAGTCTATTCACACACCCCATTTACACTTGCATTCTTGCCATTAGCTGTTTTCTGGGCCATGTCACCAAGAAGAGGCCATGGGCACTCCCCCACAGTGTGGAAAAGGGGAAGAGGGAGTGTATTCCTTAGGGAATGGATGGAGACACGCAAACGAGAGACACAAAAAAGCAGTTATTGAAAGTGGATTATGAGTAGAGGCTGAAGTGCTGTTTCCCCCTGTCCTCAAAAAGGAGGGCCCAGTTTCCAGACTGTGGAAAGAGCTTCAGGTATTAGGTGAGGACAGGAGCCTTGTCTTTTCATTTTCTCCTGTTTTTCCACCATCCCCAATATTAAGCAGCAAAGTACGAAGAATAACTGGAAAAGAGCTTCTTTATTCAGCAACCAGGCACCTAGCACAGTCTTCATTAGGTATGAGGTTATTTCTTATTCTCTCTCCATCAAGATATAAACAACCAGCCTGGCTGAAGGCCACAAAAGGTAGAAGGATTGTCCTTATTCATAGCTATTATCAAAAGGTACAAACCGGAGCTAGAGGAACCTCCATTTTGACCCAGTATATCTGGGTAATGATTGTAAGTCAAGTATAAGTTAGCATAATTTATGTTATGTTTCTCTTATAAGGCACTTTGCTAGTAAACATACCTGTGAAAGAAGATTTCTACATACTGAGATTGAGACATACTTCAGCATGTTACTAAAACTGAGGGACTCTTGATCTTACATATATCAAACACAATAATTTTGCTTAACCACACACCAGTCACTAATCAGATGTTTGGGGACAGGGAAGGCCCCAGATTCTCCTAGGGGCGACATATGGCCACAACCAAATCTCTGCCAGGTCCTACTAATCCTTTCCTTATAGAGCTATAGCTTAATAAGTGTATCTGGATAAAGGCAGAGATCTTTTGTGAATATCCCAGCTCCAAATGAGTGTATCCAAGTATGCTTTAATACATTCTTTTTTTTTCAGTACACTTTGCTGAGGCCACAAAATACTACAATTCTTTGTTAGCAAATTTTAAATGAATTTTCAGCAGTTAATGACAGATGATCAGCTGGCAGAGAGCCACCCTAACTTTTAGAGAGTACTATACTGATTTTTCCTTGCACCAATTAACTATGTCATTATACAACTCTAATACTATTACATGAATTTATTTCTTCTTGAGAAATAACAGATCTGACCCTTAGGGCAGGAGAAGGTACTATTTTCAAACATTCACTGCTTTGTAAGTAGAGCTGCAGCCCAATATTTTGGAATTTAATCATGGCAGATTACATTAATACCTCAAATTGAAAGCTTCTTAACTAAGTATGCATTGCTAGTAGAACTGCTATAGAAGACATTAGAAAGAAAACAATGTAAGTTATGTTGTGACATGATTACTCTAATTAAATGCAATTTCAAGTGTGGCTGTAACATATTCTGTTCATTGTTTGCCTTTTTACGATGACATCTAGGAATAGTAGATGAATTACAGGGGAAAAAAAAAAAGATCACAGATGTTCTATTGATTTATGTCCCTGCCACTTCCCCTTTATGATAGATATAATAGATTTTGATTTGATCTAAGTAAAATATTGTTAAACATTCCAAATGTTCAGTTTTATTACTGCACAGTAATTTGAAATTATTTTAGTGCAAAAAGTTGCAGAAATAAAAATTTTAAAAAGAGAATTCAGGGGCAAAGACAGCTATATATGAAAACTTATGCTCCACTAAACTTCTCTTCAATATTTATGTATCTCTGGGGAGGAATAGCATTGACCTGTTAGAAAAACTTAGAAATAAATGGTCCACTGCACTAAATCTAAAGTAGGACATGAGTTACAAAACGAAACGGGTATCCTACAGTATCAAATGTTAATGGTGTGC
Organism: Ciconia boyciana; assembly: GCF_034638445.1. Classification (NCBI taxonomy): domain Eukaryota; kingdom Metazoa; phylum Chordata; class Aves; order Ciconiiformes; family Ciconiidae; genus Ciconia; species Ciconia boyciana. The sequence goes on along the minus strand of NC_132934.1, from coordinate 27,532,802 downwards.
TATAACTTTCTATATCCAATATATTACAGACTTTTATAAGAAAGAGCATGAACAAATTGTCAGTATTCTACAGCATATGGAGGTACTCGCTGAGATATTTCTGAAATAAAAGTGTAGTAGGCTGTGAATAAGTGATTGATAAAGTAAATATAAGGAAAGATCATTAATTGATGAAATAAACTCTGCAGGTCTTTACTTAGGTAAAGGACCTATTGCCTTGGGCCGACTGACGTAAAGAATGTTCAAGAACAAGCCTAGGTAATTCCACCCTCAGGACAACCTGACGGTAAGGGGGATCCACGATATAAATCTCTCAACAAGCCTTTGCACAGCCATAATATTTTGAGGTGAGGAGGTTTCTCAAAGTCCATGTTGAAGACACAATTTTTTAATTCCCATGTCTAGTTTGCCTCTGACTTGGAGTTGATGCCTTCTATTGTTAATATCTGTTTCTGATTAAGCTAATTATATAGTGGAATGACACACATCAATATTGTGTATTATAATACTGTAAGTAAAATCCACAACACTTTTTTTTTTTTACTGTATGAATATTTCCATAGGGTTAAAATAGCCCATTCCTAGTTGATCACGGCACAAGGCACAGAATGAACATTAGCAAAAGTTATGTAGCAAAACTGCTGACAGGTCAGACTTCTGACAGGTCAAATGTAAATAGGAAATCAAGGGTGCTAAAGAATTTGAACAGTTTTCAAAGGATGCTTGAGCTAACAGTAAAGGTTCCTTAAAAGCAATAAAAGGAGGGAGCCATATAGGAAATGGTGGAGCTGTCTAATGACAGAAATATAAGAGGAGCATTCAGATATGATAATAACATAGCAAAGAAGCTCAGTATATTCTTCGTTTTTCTTCTTTACTGGTGAAGCAGTCTGGTGAGAATCTCACACCTGACGCATTTTTTTTTGTGACAGGTCAGAGGTGTTAGGTTAGTTTGAAATAAATATGTAGAAAGTACAAGACCAAACAGATTTTTGTGTAAGATCTTTGCAAATCAGCAGAATTGCATGGTATTCACCAGGATGGCACTCATATGTGAAATAGCAGAGCAGTTGGCCGAGAGTGTAACCTGTCATCACAAGCAGCAACTGTGTCAGAGTATTGGTGAGCTGCCAGTATAACTCCCAACCGCAGAAAGTCCTCTAGAGGGAATCTTACAAACTATGTCGTGGTAAGCCTGACTTCTGCCTCTGGTTAGATGATATAGTCTATATAAAGAGTATGGTAGCTGAATGCATGGATAAACATAGTGTATGAGGAAAGAGGCAGCATGGCTGGGTTAACAGACAGAAGGAAATCCTGCTTTCCTGATCTGCTAGAGTTCTTCGAAAGTATCGCAGAATGTGGACAAAGAGGAACTGGGTACACAATATATTTGGATTTTCAAAAAGTCTTTGAGAAGGTTATATGCCAAAGTTTATTAAAGATACTAAGGTGTCAAAAGGTTGGAGCATTTGTGAAGTTAATAAAACAAAGGACATAAAGTTTGGGATGATCAGCACAGAGCTAAAAACAGGCATTTGACTAAGGGGGTTACAAGGTTGAATTAAGCATCTGAGCTACCTCTGCAGTAAGTGTGGAGAATTAAGCACCAAAGAATTTATATCTGCCAGCACAAAGAAAGAATAAGGAAACGTACTGTTATAGCGTGGGAGATGGAGTCTTCATGTGAAAGAGGAGAGACAAGGAATTTGTCCCTTCTCTTTCAAGTGTTCATGCATTTAGCAGAAGAACACATTCAGATTAAAATATTGGAGAAACATTGCTGGAGAGAGGAAATATCTTCTAATTACAGACATTTCTCATAATATAGTGAGAGTTCACAAAAACTGACTTCCAACAGGCACTCAACAATAACATTTTAGCCAAAATAAAAATAAAAGTTTTTGCAGGTTTACTTGCATACATACAAATCATTCAGCAACTGAAAGACTGAAATAGAAGGCTAAAGAACAGAAAGAAGAGGATCTACCCAAACCATTTTCCTACTTTGAGCATTGGTAATAGTACTGCATGCTGTATAAAGGACAAGAACGAGTTTATAGTGAGCCTACAGGATTTTTTTAACCTATATGATTGTTCATGTGCAAAATTATAAAGAAGAAAGCCTAACAAAGATAAAAATTCAAACTGTCATAAGTTCCAACTGATCTGGACACTCACTCTAGAGTACCTGAGGCCTTCTTTTCAGAACACTTAGTTCCTGGTGTACTTTATGCCAGCTGGATTTAAGTGTGCTCGATATGTTTGTCAATCAAAGCCCAAGTACCTTAGCTACAGGACTCAGAAGAATGTGTAGAAATTTGGAGCTGGGTTCAGAGAGATTCATGAACCCAGAGTCAGAGGCAGGGGTAGAACACATTTCTCCCTGTCAGCCATCAACTTCAAAATCTTTTTTTTTTCTTCACTAATTGTGCTGGTTTTGGCTGGGATAGAGTTAATTTTCTTTATAGTAGCTGGTATGGGGCTATGTTTTGGATTTGTTCTGAAAACAGTGTTGATAACACAGGGATGTTTTAGTTATTGCTAAGTAGTGCTTATACTAAATCAAGGACTTTTCAGCTTCCCATGCTCTGCCAGGTACACAAGGAGTTGGGAGGGGACACAGCTGGGACAGGTGACCCCAACTGACCAAAGGGCTGTTCCAGACCATATGGTGTCATGCTCAGTATATAAAGCTGGGGGAAGAAGAAGGAAGGGCGGGACATTCGGAGTGATGGCGTTTGTCTTCCCAAGTAACCGTTACGCGTGATGGAGCCCTGCTTTCCTGGAGATGGCTGAACACCTGCCTGCCCATGGGAAGGAGTGAATGAATTCCTTGTTTTGCTTTGCTTGCAGGCATTGATTTTGCTTTACCTATTAAACTGTCTTTATCTCAATCCACGAGTTTTCTCACTTTTACTCTTCTGATTCTCTCCCCCATCCCAGCGGGTGGGGAGTGAGCGAGCAGCTGTGTGGTGCTTAGTTGCTGGCTGGGGTTAAACTGTGACACTAATATTCCCTGTTTCACCTGCCATCTACCATATAAATTTTTGTAATAATTGACATGGAAATCCTGGAGAAAAAGGCTTCCTTCAGTTTTATTAAATGTTTAATTCAGTCTAAAAGTCGCATTTGAAATGACCTCCTGCCGCAGTGTGTCAGCTAAACATATTAAGAAAGAAAAAGGCCTGTGTGCAGCAGTTACAGAAGGAAGACCTCCACTAATGGTTTTCAAGGTAGCATCAGAGGCAACCAAATCAAAATTCTTCCTGGAGACTGAGTTATGGACTTCGCAAACTTATTCAAGTGAGCAGTACCTTTGACTGCTTGTTTGACTAAAGCTCAGAAATAGACTTCACAGGTATGCCTGTGAAACTAAGCCGGGGAGAACATTCAGAAATGGAATTCAAGAACTCACACCCAATGGTTCACGAAGCTTATGCATTAATCCATTCCTTGGTACTCTCCACACTCCAACTACCTCTCTCCAAGACAGGTTTGCTGTAGTAGGTGCTAGATCTAAGCAATTTAAGCCATGCCATGCTGCTTGGTTTCAGGATCCAGTTCGGTCCCCTTTCTCTACTAGTGGGACAGGTGTAGTCCATGTTTGTATAGGATTTGAAAATCTTTTAAGAAAGGATTATGTTGGAAATGGGATCATAATTTTACAAGGCATGCAAAGACATAACTTGACCAAGTGGAATGACATGTACTTTTCCTTGAGGCAGTGTGAAACACATCTAGGAGTTACTTATAAGTGATAAGTACCAAGAACTATGCTTTTTCAGTGTGTCTGAAAGTGCAGGTAAGGCCTGGCTCTTAATGAGTTGTATAGTGTATACGCTGAAGAGACATGTTCAAAACTAGTCTGAGAAAAGACGACACCTTGCTTAAATCATAGAGATCCCAGATTCCGTGCTAATATCAGGAAACATGACAATTACCACATTTCTGCTGCAAGTGGGGTGATATTGCCAGGGTCGTTGAAGTAACGTGGGACTGATGGTTTAGCATTCAGACACTGAGCTACTGTCCCAAAATTTTAATGATCCATAGCAAAATTGTCTTTAGAGGAATGATATTGTACCTGCCTTTAAAAATCCTCCTCATCCTGCATTGTGTGATATTTTTAAATACCACTGTGACCTTAGTGTCCTGTGCCTGTTCATTGCTGCTTAGTAGACTGCTGCATGCAGGCTTAGTAAATTAGGCATTTTTTTCCTCAGACATTGACTGAGGTGGCTAGCAAGTGTGTACAAATCATGACAGTATAGTCTAGGTTCATTAGCTTCTTAAACTCCTCATGGCTTCTGCTTGAGTAATTATTTAACACAAGCATAAAAAGTTCAGTAAATTACAGTTAAGACACAGATATAATCACCATTGTCAGTCATAAAACAAATTATAAAAAACAGTTAAAAACCCCAAGGAATAATTGCTTCATAGTTGATTGGCTGAATCAGTTATGACTAAAAAATAATCTGACCTTTCTCATGTTACCTGTGAGTAATCAAACAACAGAGCGAGATGATGCTGTCATTAGGGTACTGTGACCATGTGAGAGATAAATGCTCCATGCAGCACAGACGTGCAGGACCTGACATTTTCCCAGCACCAATAATTGTCTATCATTTTTCTTTTATGCTTTAACAGCTCCTTAAATGTGTCAGGACTAGACATGCTTACCCTGAGTGAACATTTCTCTGAATTGATGGATGTAAAACATATACAACACACTGACACTTGAAACTTTGCAGATTTCCTAAAGCAACAAAGCTGTTAAAGGTAAGGCAAGGTTGATTAAGTGCGGAAGCATTAAACTTTTAATGACGTCTCATTGATACCCTGCATAATTGTTGCTATATTCAGTGGCTGTCTCCGTAAGTGCTCCTTCATTATTCAACAGGCCAAGGCACTTTGTGAATGCCATCAAAATCAATTACAGTTTGGCTACTTTGGGGGGCCAATGAGGCAAAGAATTAACCTCCAACTAATTTCCAAAGTCATTTACTTACTGATAGCTTAGCACATTTACTTCCACAGGCACTGTATGTTATGGAGCATTTACAAAAATAGAGTATGCAATAAGGTATGGGAAGAAAATAATCTGAACAATAATAGGGAGACTGTTGGGGCAATTGTTGGGGCATGAAGAGTCCAAATAAATGCTGCAGATTGAAGATTTTAGGGCAAGAGGTTATACATGAGAATTAATCTGCCAGACACATTTTAATTCACTCTTTAAAAATCAGCACACTGGTTGGCTTAGCTGAAAACATTGATAATTACTTACAACACATGGTCATCCAGCTATCTAATTGAATCTGTTACTGTTGAATGTCATAACTGGACTAATTGAAGTTATAGTATGGAAAGAGGGAGACTGTGAATTAGAGGATTGCTTACAAGATGCTCTGTTTCCACTAGGCTTTGAAGGGCTTTCTTAAGAAATCATGTCATTCATCTTAATGCAAGCATCTTAGAGAAAGGGCAAGATGATAATCCAAAAAGGCAATCTTCTTTTTCCTCCCTGAAGAAGCTGACTATACAATCTGTGGAACATCTATGACATTTAGACAAATGACTCTGTAACACTCTTAGAAAACCTCTTTTCATTAAGTTCTTCTATTAAAAACACACCTGAAGTCAGGTCTACTGCTTTTCTGATAGAAGCAAAGTATGGAACGAGTGCCTAGGTCTAGGCTTGGTAGATTGAGTTTATACACTAGATAAATGCAGCATAAACACACTGTATGTGTAGCCTAGACTTTCAAGAAAATACAAGTTATTTCTTCTCATACACAAGCACACTTTCTATATTGACTCTGGCAATAATCTTTGTGAAGACTGTATGTCGGCACTAGTATCTAAGCTCTGAAAGCAGGCATTAAGTTTCTCCCCAGGAAGTGAAAAAGGAATAATGAGGGAACAGTCTCAACAAATGCCTATGCAGTAAAAATACACCCACTATTGTGTGGCCAGCACTGACTACAGGAAAAGGTGGCTTTTCATATTGTGGACAATGTTGTCACCACAGGCACCCTGAGACCCTTTCTCAGTAGCCACTGTCTACTTCATGAAAAACCTGCAAAGATCCTGTAGTCTGTTGTCACTCTCAGAATCACTGTACCAAGGCTCTCTGGTGCTCCCATTATCGTCTTGCTGGTGAAGCCATCCTGACTTCCAGACATAACAGAGGTCATATTTGTGTTTCAACACAAATTTTTCTTGAAACACAAAGAGGTGGCATCTCAAGCATTTCTGGGTGCAGAATTAGGCGGAAGCTGGATGTTTCAGACTGAACACAACTATGCCATTTTTCAGCATGTACAAAACCTTTTGTAATGTGCCATGTACAAAATACTATGCAGTCAGTTCCCCACAAACTGGCTGCACTTTGCAACACCTGCACAGCACAGTGGAATGACATGCCCAAATGTTCCAGTGCTGCTGCTGCACATATCAATCTATAGTCCACTGGGTAGGGCTTAGGAATATTACAGTTAGAGAAAATATTATTCCATAATACTGCAAGATCTCATTCATCACCATGGGATCTTCACGAACACTAAGTCAGCCTGGCGATGTGTCATGCCTGCATGTTTCAGAACTCCAGTAACTTTCCCTTGGAACAATTTGTCACCTATGTTCAACTGCATGACACAGGAATCAGCGATAAGCTGATGTTATCAACTCTACCATCCTCCCCATGCTGTGGTCACTTAGGCAGTACAGAGCCACTGAATCTATTCTCAGATGCTGCTAGGTGTCCACTGACTCCTCTTTCTGCAGGCTGAAACCCCTTGTCTCTGTTTTCTTGACACTTGAGCAGCTCAACCTTGATGGCCTGGATGTGCCAGATTATTTTTCTCTTTTACTAGTTGATAACATCTCCCTTGGAAAAAGGCCTTTGAGTCTCCTAGTCTTTTTTGCTGTATGTTTCAAACATGGAGAGAAATTTTTTTTTCAAGAATTTGAAACAGACTCAGCTTTTCATATGGGCCAGTTTGTGAAGTATCTAAAACCTATACATGTGAGTTTTCCAGGTCATTATTGCTTCCTTAAGGGCTGGTTAATGATGGTGTGTGGTATCCAAAAGTCAAAAAGGGCAACTGCCCTTCAGCTGTCCCAATGCTTGCCCCGAGGGTTAGTTCCATGTGCTCTTTCTTAGGTCTGCAAATTCTAGGACTAGATCCAGAGCCCAGCTCCATATTCCTCTTTCATCATCAACCATATGAAGAATTTTGGCTTTCTCATCCCCTCTTTCTTCACCTGAGGCTGCATACTTGTATCAGAATGAGAAAAATCCCCTTCATTCAAATGAAGTTCCCTTTTATCCACTGCCTCGTGTGCTAAAATTACAAGTGCAGAAGAAGGACTTCTGACCTAAAGGCTTTTCCAAAGCAAAGAAGGTTTAGACACAAATTTAAGAGCAAAAATAATCCACAATTGGCAAATGAAAACATTTTTGTTGTCAAGTGTGAAAAAACTATCATCTTCTACTAAAAGGGCAGTTGATAAAGAAGTCCTGAAAGGAAACCTACAACCAGCTCTCCGGGAATTGCATTTTCAAGGGGAATAGAAAAAGATTTTTTTTTTTCCCCTATAGTAATAGGCTGTTCCTAACTTACAAGACCTTATTGGGTTTCTCATAGCTCATATCTGGACTATACTTCAGGGGAAAGTTCAGATAAGTCACAATCCTTGCACCGATGGAGAGAGACATTTCTCCTTTTTTAGACACATGAATTTTTTTCAGAAATCATTCAAAAAGACTAGTCTAGAAACTTTTTCCCAGCTAGGTATGAGGAAAAAGATTGAGAAAGACAAAGGACATAACAACAAATCTTGTTCTATCTTTACACTTTAAGACATTAAAAAAATAGATACTGCTCTGTTACCTCAAGAAAAGTTTATGAAATGCCAAACTCAAATCTGTTAGGCAACCCTGCACCTCAGTTCAGGGCCTCATAATCAGATTATGCACTTCCTTGTATTCAACAGTGTGGGCCTGATAACACTTTTTTTTTAAGCATAAGGCTGTCACAAGCCCTTTAATTAATAAAAAAAACAAAAAACCAAAACCTAAGAAGAATATCAAAACATAGATTTATGTCCATAATTAGGGACAGATTGTAAGAGACAGTGCAAATCTACTTAGTTGCATATCTAGGTGCATCACCATTTTCTCCTCCACTCCTACTGTATAATCGTGTCCTGGATGAAGTTGTTGTAGACATATCTGGCCCTGCAGAATATGTCCTAGCATGGCTTTTGCTTCCATGTTTGTTTAGCTGGGTTTACTGCCCTACAGATCTAAGCAATTTTGGGAGCCAGTCAGTGGGCTCAATGCTAAAACCTATGGCCTATGACCATTTGGAATAATTACTGGTGGACATGGGGACTCCAAGTGGTGTTCCCAATGCAGCTCATTCAGAGCTTCAGTTCTGTTACAGCAATGCACTGTAAAGCTTTACAGTCTCAAAGTTATGTCTCCTCTTGATATCTCAAGGCCACACCTGTCATTTATCAGTGTAGGCAATCAGGAAATTTGGCACTTCAATGGAACACATTTCTTGGAAACAGTCTCTAGATTGAAATCAACAAGTAGCCAAAAAAGAAGCTTAAACATTTAGTTTAGATTACCTACTTCACAGATTACATCCATAATAAAATTTCTTATCCACAGCTATAATCTTGATGGAATAGTGGTGTGAAGTGTGCATTTGGCAATGTATCACTTTCACAATATGCAGAGATGGCAAAAAAAAAAAAAAAAAAAGCTTGTGTCCTGGTTTCGGCTGGGATAGTTAATTTTCTTCCTAGTAGCTGGTATAGTGCTGTGCTTTGGATTTAGGATGAGAATAATGTAATAACACACTGATGTTTTAGTTGTTGCTAAGTAATGTTTACACTTCTCAAGGACTTTTCAGCTTCCATTGCTCTGCCAGGTGCACCAGAAGCTGGGAGGGGACACAGCTGGGACAGCTGACCCAAACTGGCCAAAAGGCTATTCCATACCATAGGAATTCATGCCCAGTATAGAAACTGGGGGGAGTTGGCCAGGGAGGAGCAATCGTTGCTTGGGGACGGGCTGGGCATCAGTCAGCGAGTGGTGAGCAATTGCACTGTGCATCACTTGTTTTGTACATTCTTTTATCATTATTATTATTGTTGTTATTATTATCTCTTCCTCTGCTGTCCTATTAAACTGTCTTTATCTCAACCCACGGGGTTTCCTTTTTTTTTCCAATTCTCTCCCCCATCCCACTGGGGCGGGGGCAGGGTGAGCAAACGGCTGTGTGGTGCTTAGTTGCTGGCTGGGGTTAAACCACGACAGCTTGTTACAAATAGTAAATACAAAATGAGTTGGGCTGTGGAAAAACAAAACCTTTTTTTAATAAAGAAATCTTTCATATTTGTTTTCTTTGAAAACAAGTAAGATATGTCCGTATTTGTATGATCTGCAGCCACGTTATGTGGATAGCAAGTGTATGTACAAATAAATAAATAAAGACAGAATTGGTCTAATAGGCTATGCTATCTAAACAAGCAGGGCAAAAGACAGGAGAATAATTATGGTCTAGTTGGCCTTACTTGAATATCCGTGCTTTTGACTATGTGAATAATTTGATCCAGAAGACAGAAAAGTATTGTCTAACCACAGTAAAAAACTTTGATTTCAGTTTCAGCAGAAGACTTATGGAACTGGAACCTTTTAAAGAAAAAGCCACAAAAATTTTCATTGTTGAATAGAAAAGCTTTGCACAATTTAAAATAGGATTATTTGTGCTTTGCTTTGTACAGCTGTGACAGAAGTTTTGATAGTGCTTCTAGAAGGAATTGAGCATCCTTATGGCCTCCAGAGGCATTTGAAGGGGATGGTGTGCACCATATGTGATTTGTAAAGTTTGTATGGCTTCTTTGGGCAAAGATATGCCTCAACATAATGAAATAGAGTTTTTGACACCAGTTTCAGCTAGGAGATGAGCAACCTTCATTTTCATTGCATTCACTTAAAGGGGAAGGCACTCACTTCTTACTTTGATGAGCATAAATTCAATACTGCAAGAAAATAAACTACAGATGCTGGAAATACATCTTACTTTGGCTTTAAACCACGTGGTCCAGATTCACAGAAGCATTTGATGTGTTTAAAGTAGGACTTGGTGGAATTTACATTGATATATATTATTTTATATTTACATTTTATAGTTAATAACTTATATATTATAATTATACATTATACCATTATACAATTATATTTTATAATATTTTATATAGATAAACTGTATCATCAATAGGAGAACACAGGATCAGAGAAAGAGAAAGTCTGTATAATTCTTTAATAAGGGCAGTGACCTCTGAAAAGAGTCCCTGTTTCTAGGCCTGCTAAGGCATTTTGTATTAAACCTTTATTGAACAGCATTCATAAACAAGGCAATGACTGTTCTCTCCCAGATGAGTGCCCTCATCACTCATATACAGACTCAATTTTTTTTTCTTTGTCTCTGTGAAGCCTGAATGTTTAGGTTCATCCTTCTTAGAGGAGGATGGATGTTATCTTTGTCTCTAGCATAGTAGATTAGACCTTTTTTTTTCTTTTTGGAAGACGGAATTGGGTTTTATATGCTTCAAAGTCTTTCCCTAAGTGGATGACTTATGTGTCTAAACCCAGGAGAGGCTTTAGGCTGAGAATCGCAATCTCAGATAGGTTTGTAAACCTGTGAGAAGCACACCTGTAGAAACATGTGTCTCTTTATTGTCTACCTTCCTACTCAGCTTGCTTGTGTCTGTGAATCCCAGTTCTACAAGTCCAGCTCTCCCCTTGAATAACATCAGGATCTCAGGTGCCCACCTTGCAATGACAAGCAAATTCTGCTCCTGAAGATGACTAACTAAAACTTATCTTTGGGAACAACCAGCATTACCACACTTAAGTGCTTTTGTGGAGCTGAGCCTGTGCCACTGTATGCTGGAAAATGAGAAATTTTATTGGTATTTCTGCTGGAAGTCAAGAAGTGAAACAGAATCATGTACAGAGCAGCTGTACAGAGTGTTTTTGGAAAAAAAAAATTCTGGTGAATTAATGTGGTATATTTCATGAAAGCCTTCCAAAGAGTATCACTGCTCTTTTTCCTGAAGGCAGGATGGAGGCTTGTTAATTGAACTCAATCTATTTAGTTTATCCAAGAGAAGGTTAAGAGGTGACTTCATTATCCTATTTAAGTAACTGTATAGGAAAGACATTTCTGATGGTAGATGCCTTTTTAATCTAATAGGGAAAGGTGTAATGAGATCCAGTGGTTAGTAGATGAGGCTAGACAAATATGAATTAGGAATAAAGCAGAAATTTTAATAGTGAGAGTAATTAATCACTGGAAAAACTCAGCAAGGGATGAGGTGGGTTCTTCATCATTTGAAGAACTAAGATTGGAAAACTTTCTTAAAAATATGGTGTAAGTCAAACAGAGATTATTAATATAGAAATTGCCCAGTGCAGTTCATTGCCCTTTGTCATATAAGAGGTCAGACTAGATCATAATTGTGATACCTTTTATCCTTAAAATATATGAATCAATAGATCAGGAGAGTAAGAAGTAAAATTCAAGGCTCCCTACTTACCTGGAGTTACTCCAACTGCTTCTTCCATGTAACCTGATTTGATGACTGAGCTTGACTTTCCTCAATAGACTTTCAACAGCTGCTGCCTTACTACTAGGCAGACTAAAAGCCCCAGGCTCCTTTCTGCATATCTGTTACTTCAGACCTCTTACTCCATACACTCACTATTTACTGATCTGAAGACAGCAGCCAGGACAGAAACTACTGCCCAAACTCAAAAGATGGATATCTGACAGAGCAGGAGGCTTTTGGAAGTACAAATGTAAAAGACCTGAACCCTGTCCATCCACAGGCTTTGGGAAATATTTTGACAGGTACTTACAACCTCTGAATATTCCAATTCAGGCAAAAATATTCAGGCTTACATTGTTTTTAAATTTAAGCTGAAGTATCTGCCAGCTCCAATTTTTTTCCCCACTCCTAATGAAGACAAAATATACAGGGAGTGATGACAATCCATATGTGGGCTAGAACAAAAGCACAGACTACCTTATCAGTACATCTCCAAAAATGCAGAGAATATTCTATCAGCACATCTTCTTCATTTAGACAATCTACAGGGAGGCTGAAAATATCCTGAGCTCTGCAGAAGATGTAGCCGTTGCTGTATTAACCAGAAAGGGATATTACTGACAAGATACATTAATATTAGGTGGTGTGATATGGCTTCTGGAAATAACCATTTCTTATTTCATTAGTCCAGAAAAAGCCAGATGAATTCTTCCAGCCACTCTTCAAACCTGATAAAAAGGGCATATTTAAAATATGTTAATCCTTTTCCATTTGGAAATACTGAGTCAAAGGATTTATGTGAAGAGAAATTTAAGGGGATAGAGGACAGATGAATAAAGAGAAACAATAAAGTTGGAAAAAAGAGCAATTTCTACATTAGCAATGTATATAACATAAGATCCCACTAGGTGTCTTGGTAAGGGTCTAACCTTAATCTCTAACCTTAATCTCTCCTTGTGGTTGTCACTAGCTATTAAAGCTGTCCATTCTAGGGTACCCACTTCCTTTTCTTTTTAGCTCAAATTAGTTTTCTGAGCTGAGCCATCCTATCTACCCTTAGAGCTGTGTTGTTTCAGGAGCAAGAAGAGATGAGAATTGCACATATGCAGCTCTAGCATTTCAGGTCTCTTCACCAGCACTGCACTTTCTTTTTCATACAGCCCATCACCTGCCTCCATACCATTCATCTCTGCTCATTGCCTTCTTGCTGCTGGCACTTTCAGAAAGAGATCAGCACTACATAAAACGTACAATAGGAAATGAATGGGATGCTCAGAACAACACACAAAATATTTTATTGCCTACAAATTCAAAACTCAACCACCATTTAACACAGAGCTACAGGCTATGGTGTTACTGAAATGCGCATGAGGCCCTGAGCTGTCTCTGCTCTTCACCAGCACGTGATAGCCAGTTCAGTCCGTTACGGCATCTGGCCATTTGGGGTTCTCATGCTGCTCAGAGCTAATCCCATTCTTCATGAGCATGGGTTGCCTGAGAGTTTTTCTAGGCTACAGGCCTTACTCAAATATGTATTTCATTAAAAAGGTAGAAGAAATGTAGAACTGTACATTGCAGTGTATCACTGAACAGCTTTTTAGTGTCATATGGGCAAGGAGGATTTTTTAAGTAAGGTGCCCTATTGCTACAAGAAAAATCATGATGTTCTTAATGTCTGCACAGAAACAATGCAATGTAGTTCTAAATTGTAATTTCACTTTCTCTGTGGAAGTGTCATATCCACATGATTATACTTCCTGTGTGTTTATAGTCTAGCTTTTTACTTTGCTGTCAAGCAGGTAGCTCTTGTGGCTCTTGATAGGGAAGTAATAAGGATGTGAAACAGATTTCATTCCTTCTTGCAAATCATCTACACCACAATTATTTATTAAAATCCAGTTAAAGAAGAAATCATTAATACCAGCACATATTTAGAACCCATCTTGATTCTCAAATTCCAAGGTGAGTGACATGACTGATTATTTGACAAACAAATACACGTCTTTTGGTTTTCATTTGTACAAAGTTTATTTGATATGGAGTGCATGTGCATCAGTGAAATACAAAAAACCACAGAATCCCACAAGGCTGCTTCAACAGAGGAAGTCTCTAATATAACAAACTGCAGAGACATCAATTTGATTATGTGAAAACTCCCTGCTGCATTTTGAAACTCTGATTTGAGGGATACCAGGATCTGCAGCCTAGCTTTTATGTCATCAAACCATTTTCTACAGCTGGGATGCTTTTCTTGGATGGTAGATGTGCATCAAACAATGAGTAGACAGCCCTGGGTGCCGTGAATATAGTCACTGATGATGATGAATTTCCTCTGTAACAGAGCTTTTTAGGGGACTGATTGGACCATTTTTCTGAAATAATCCTTTATACTAGCTAATCTGAGAAATGACATTTTTTGCTTTAGGAACTAAAGGTAGCTATTTTGTACCTAAAATGTGAAGAGCTTTTTTCCAACATCCTTGAGTACTGTTACTGATGAATAAAATTGTTTGCTGCCAGATGATATTGAACGGGTCCATCCATTATTCCTATCATTTTGTCAGATTTATAATGGCAGGAGTCAAGAACAGGATCTAATATTTATTGTCCTTTCAATGTTTTTCTAGTTTCTTCTTTTCCAATTAAAAACAATTGCAATTGGAAAAGTTTAATTCATTATTTAGCCAAAGCACCACATAGTGATATTTTCAGCACAGAAGCACCTGTTTTTGAAACTTTGTTAAATGTGAAAATAGCTTTCACTGAATAAGGTGAAATAAGGGGACATTAAAATATTTATACAGATAACAGAAAAACATGTTATAGAAAGTAAGTCAAAGCTCAGAATATTTATATTACAATAAAACAGTAACTTCTAGATGAGTACGGTTGCTTAAGTAAAGGTATGAAGATAAACTTAAAATGTTCAGATTCTCACCTTATAACTTTCTTTTTCACTTTTAAGACAATCTGCCAAGTGTTGGTGTAATTTTGTTATTAGCCATCATTCAGAGTATGGCAGACAGCCAGAGAAGCACTCAATGGTATTTCCTGTTCACCTGTCCATACCCTTGCACAGTGAAGAGCTGACATACATAAAACTAGGAAATTAATCATCCACAGAGTCTGTTTGCTCTAATTTGCATGTCACTCTATGTATCCAAATGGTAAACAAAAATATCTTCAGGACTGCTGAGTTTTGGATGCTGTCCATCTGTAGCTTTGAAATTAGCAGTCTCTCTCTCTTCTTCTACCTTTGCATTCATTGCATTTTTAAGGCATTAACTTTCCTCCTTAAGGATAATTTAGTTCACAACAATATTTTATTCTGAGCAACATAATATTCTTACCTTAATTAGTGGTATTTCTAAAGTACTATTCTTTCAAAAACATTATTTATGATGCCTGGGGTTATATGTGAATTGTAGTAATAACACTGTAAGTACTGATACATAGTGTCTGCTGGATCTTTAAAACTACGGAATGATAATCATTTTTGTGGATATTTATTGCAGTAACATGTATGGTACTGGCTTGAAACAAAGCTTGATATCCAGTGAACATTAGAAATTTTGCAGAAAAAGATTTATGTAGGTGTTTTTTGGATTAAACTATTTACTATTCGAAGTAATTACTTCATTTTTCTTCTAGTTTTTCTGTTTATACTTATTAATGTTTCATATACAGCTGATAAAAGCTTCCTTTTTTACCTTATCACCATTCAGCTAGCAAAAGGTGTTATTCTAACAACAAATTCGTGGAACATCTAAAAGTGTGCAGTCAGCTGACTGTGTTTCATCACTGCAGTGATTTCGTACTGAATGTGCTCTTCAGGGAGAAACTATCTTGTACAGGATTCCCACAGGCCTTGACCAAGGCACTTCATTTCTCCATTTCTCAGTTTCGTTTCTGTAAAGTACACATGGTAGTGCTTCTTTTCCTTAGTCTGCTGGAGCTCTTTGCAATAACATTTGCATTCACAATATTTACTGCTATCATGCCCAGCATAAGCAGGGCTTGGTTTTGACTGAGGCCTCCAAGGGTTGCTGCAATAAATGAACAATAATATCCCTACACTTAGATAAATATAGACAGGTAGCATAAAAATACATAGCTGTTTAATTGTAAAATACATCCTGGGATAAATGCAGGACATCATTAAGTAAAATTACTTCTTCTTCTCATGGGTTCCTACCTCCTTTGTATTTGCCCCACCTTTTGAATTTCTCCGTTAGTCATGGTCAGCAGGTGGAAGCACCTCCATGGGGTGTCCTATCTATTCCACAGATCCTGTCAGCCATCTTCAGCGGACTCTGTGCCAAAACTACCACCTCACAGATGAAAGGAAGCTTAGCACATGCATTAGAAGAAAGGGAAAGTGTTTAGAAGAGAAAAAGACTGTTCATATAGCTGAAAAGAGCTGTTGGATGGGGAAGGTTATCCAGGGGCAAGGCAGGAGAGAGGCTTATATGAGTTTCGCTCAGAAGATTCTGAGACCGGTTCTTCATTTTTGTGATTTATCCAGCAGAAGCTTATGTCTTGGAGATAGGAAGGTGCACACTGCTCTGAATTGTGGAGGATGAACAAGCATTTGTTTGAGACTAGGGTTAAACATTTCACTTGGTTCTGCAAAATTTCCAATTTCAGCTGTTTTAGAGGCAGGCTATCATACCAGTGAACTTTGAAGTAAAGGTATGATTCCTATTTACAGCATGTTCTCTCTGGACATTGGCTTGATAATTTACCTCACTGTCAAATTTTGTGCATGCACTCCAATTCCCAGAATATATAATTCTTTCCCTCAAATAATGATAACATTGCCTGAATATAAACTGTCTGCTTTAACTAGAAGTTATCACTACCTTAAATGGACCCAGAAGCATTTTTCACAAAAGATTACAGGGAGAGATGTCAATTTACATTTTTTGCTCCACGTATTAACTTTAGTTTCACTTCATTCATTTATGTGGCAAAACACAAGGTACTGTAACTCTATCATCTAAGTGGATGTAAAATTTTTTGTGATTAAAAAAATTCTAGATATTTATAGGGCGTAATTTTGTATTTGTGTGTGTGTGTTTTAACAGGTGGTACAATTGTTAGTGGAAAGAAATAGAATGTAAAGGTTCAAGATCCACTCCCAGTGCTCTTCACCTATCAGGCAAATATGAACTTGTCTGTTCTGAAAAATGTCTCTGATTGTGACTAGTGTTATTTTTTTGCAAGCCTTAAAGCCAATACAAAATCAGTTAAAAGGAAATGTTCATCTTTTCCTATAGAAAGATAAGTATAGTTGACATTTTGAATAGCTTCCATAAAGTGTCACTATAAGTCATAAAGAAAATCAAACAAAGTATGTTGTTTTATTTAACCTTCCAGGCACTACAATTCTTGAATTACCAAGAGTTCAAGTTGGTAGCTCTTCACAAGTACTGTGCTTTATGAAACTGTACATTTTTATATAAAATGCTTCTTTAAAAATAAAAGGAAAGCCCTTTAAGTAGCATTCTGGTATTCTGAGGGATAAGAAACATTTTGGAGTGAGGGAATGCACTCACACTGTACATTTAAGACAGTGACAGATTTTAAGAGTTTATTGCTTCCTGCAGATATTGTATCTGGTGTTCCAGTTTAATCAAAAAATTATTCAGAATGGTAGAGATAAGAAAAGGTCAAAGAACCAGGGATTTTTGGTGTTTTCCAGAAGAGTAAGGAAGAGGGAAGAAAGAAAAAAAAAAGATAAGTAAACGTTAATCCAAGCAAAAAAGCCCAAATCACTTGGGTGAAAATTACTCGGGGTGACCTTCACTTCAGCGCTTAACTAATGTATCATCAAAGTTTGAGGCTTTTTCTCAATTGTCCAATGTAAAAGTAGAACAAATGCCTTCACCTGCAGGCATCAAGTTGCCATAGTAGGTCCTACAAAATCAGTGGATACATTAACAGATTACCTTAATATTTTCCTTTTTTTCTCAGTGTATTTTAGTGTATCACAAGAGCGTATGTGTAATTCTGAAGGCAGAGATGTACTGATTATGTCTTTATGGCATGTGCCCACTTCCCCAGTTTACCAGGTAGCCAGTGAACACTGCTGGGTTGTATGTGGGAAGTTGAGCTATAGCATATTCCTTTCTAGTCTGGAAAGCCCTCTACTTCTGGAAAATAAGGAAGCCATCCAAACAGCCAAATACATTGAGTGCTGAGGTGAAATATTAAGGAAGGAAGAAAAGGTAAGAACATGTGTACACCTTTCCAACACTGTGCAGACAATCATATATCTTTTCCATCTTCCTCTTGTTCCAGATCAGATCTCTTGACCTTTCTGATTTGATTCAATTGATACAATTTCCTGGGTGGAAATCAGCTCATCCAAATTTGTCTGTCTAAAATTAGGCATCTAGTCTAAGGTGGTCCTGCAGATGATAGAGGATGTGCTTGATCTCATATAACCTACATTTATCCCAAGTCCCATTGCATTTTAAGCAGGCAATTAACTGCCATTCAAGAGATGGATTCCCATGTGTATGAGATGGTTGCATATCTCCTTTTCAGCTTGTTCCTGTCAAATGTCAGTGCCACTACTGCTTAATATTCAGGTGTCCATTTGAGTAATGAATTTTTCCTTCTCTTAAGTAGTTTGCTTTAGGCAGCTGAAAAGCTGCCCAGAAGCTGGTTTTGGTGAAAACACAGAACTTTTAGTGAAAATATCTCTAACAGATGTAGTCACATGCAACCAAAAACTATAAGAAGAAGAAACTTTTTCAATTTTTTAGAGGTAGTGTGAGCTTATTCCTAGCCTCCTCCAATAACTGCCTAATTTATTTACTGTCAGTCCTTTAAATTGTGTTAGATGCCCTTTCAAAAGATTCTCATGCAATTCCAATTTAAATATAGGACAAGGTTTAATAAATATGAGTGCCAAATAATAAATCGTGAAGATCGTGAAGAAGGAAGGAGGTTATTATTACTGGAGGTGGCTGTGCATACATCTGAGATTCGTTAAAACACGTTGTTACAGCTGAAATCACTAGATGGCAATGTAACATATGCTCTTACAGGCTCTTCCATTAGAATGCAAGCAAGTGTTCAGTCTCTGAAGAAATGCTATATGGTTGCTACTGTTGTTGTGCAGTTGTATTTGAAAAGTACCCAAGCTTGCTTTTTTCCACTTTAATCTCTGTATTTGGTAATGAGAAACAAACATGATTTGTCAGCTCAGATTTCTGGAGAAAGACAGGTTTGAATGCTTTTTAGAGCTGGCTTCATTCCATACAGGTGGAGGGCATGAGGGAAGGAAGCACACTTTGAACATACCCAGGCAAATTTCTGCGCAGCTGGATAAACTGACCTATAATAATTCTGTTATCGCACTGCAGGGGACCAGTGAGGGTATCAGAAGCAAGATACCGTTTGGAAAAAAAACCCCAGCATTATGTACCACTTTATCTCTCAATCTGTCATTTACCTATAAATGAGACCAGATTCCTCCCAGCTGGCTAAGGCATTGCCAGAAGCACTATGTTACTGTATAATCACCCTCACGGTTCTCCCTATGGTAAACAGAAAGTGAAGTAGCTCCAGAGAGTGAATCACATCATTGATGGGCTTTCAAAGTGCCTCTCTCTGCTCTTTGGCTATCCAGAGATTTTCTGAAGAGGCAGCTCCTAACTGAAGCATGTCATACAGGTGTACAAGGGTAGTTCTGGGCTACAATACCTACATTTGTGAAGAAGTGTATACATTTGAAAATTATTTCATTTTCAATTCAATTTTGATTACAGAACCACCTTTTTACGGATAAAAAGAACAAAGGTTGGGAGATAAGGGGGGTAAAAGGAATGCAAGACTGTCTGCAGAAAAGAAAAGACAGAAGATTATGAGAAAGCAAAAACTGAAGTAGACTGAAGCCTATGAAGAAACATGAGAAGCAGAAGGTAAACCACTGCAGTGCACCTGCCAGTGTTCTGTGTTTGAGCTCTTCTTTTGCTCTAAGCAGTAATGATTATCTCTTTACTTTAGTCTGTGAGTTTTTCAAAGGCCACCAGAGAACAGGCAGGAAAAAAGGAAGTTAAAAACAAGAAACATATGCATGTGAGAGCTCATGAGGAAGGGTAGATCACTGAAGCACTAGTAAAAGAAGAATTATAATATTCTGAATATGAAGAAGCAATAAATAGAAGAAAATGAGTTCCCGAATAAAATAACCCAACTCTCAGCTTCCTCTTGGAGGGAAGATGGATGATTGTATCTCTTGGCTGCTCTAACTACAAGTCTTCTGCAGCCAATACACTTTCAGGGCTATGTTGGCCAGATGTTGGCACCTTGGAGAACATCTTTTATATGTATTAGACAGCTGTAGCTCGCCAGCAGGTTTTTGTACACCCAAGGGATTGGATCTGGGTCCTGTGACAGTAGAAACCAGACTAGTGCAAAGCCTGAGTGAATTTGAGCTCCTTAGAGATGAAAGGCAGAGGATGTTGTTATCTAGATGTAATAACATGGGTAATACAACAAGGACATCTGAATTTAGTTCCTTCTTCTGTGACTGTGCTGATGAATAATTCTGTGTGGGTCATTTACCTGCTCTTTTTGTTATGTAGTTAGCCTTCACATAAGTTGTAAAATTAAACAATCTATTGCTTAGTCCTGCTTGATGTTAAGGCCATGTGACCTGATGGGCAACACTCAGTTCCCATCGCTTGGGAATTTAGGATGCTACTGGCCTTACAAGATCAAGCTGTAAATTGCTGTTCGTCTATTGACTGAGTGTACACTTAGTGATATATTAAAGAAGTAAGGTAGGTCTTTCCATAATGGACTAAACTATGTATTGCCTCCAAATGAGACGTAAGAAATCTCACTTGCTTGGAACAACTTAATGTTATGTTTATTTTCTGTAGACCAATGCAGTGGCTTCAGTAGCACATTAGTTACAAGGTGTGTTTCTGTAATCATAATGAAATGGAGATAGGAAATGAGCAGAGATGTTTAAAGGACTGATGTAGGGTTGTAGCCTAGAGGTATTCCACTAGGTAATAATATTCACATCATGTCTTAAAGCCTATGTATTTCTACACAATGTCTGAGTTTGTTTATTTATATTTAAAGCAGCCATGTTTCTGAGTGGTGGAACAAATTTTATTCTTGCTGGTGGAATATGAAAAAAGTAAGATAAGATAGCCTGTTTAGTTTTGGTGAGGTGATGCCTAAGAAAAAATGGAGGTAGGAGCATTACAAACACTTGAGACTATGACAGCATTGTCAATATTTCTAAAGTATTAATGAAATGACTACTACAAGCATTTTGCCTTTATTTAGAAATACATGAAATTAAGGTATATGATAGTTTGTATTTTATATAAGCAGTCCTGTGAAAAAAGCTGCACCTATGCTTGAAATTAATGAGAAAACACTGTAGCATTTCTATTTAGTGCTATAATTTAGTAGGTGTTTGAAATTATTTCAACTTGTCAGAATAAGTCCAATTTGCTGAGTTGTGAAATCATGGTTTCATATCTGGAATATTTTAACAGCAGCATGATACAAATTAGCTTAGGAGGATTCCAGAATAATTGATTTTTTTGTTGTTGCTATTTTGCATTTTAGATCTCCACTTGATTGAAAACATTCTGAATGAGCTTGTCACAGTATTAAACAACAAGCACCATAGTTCAGATTCTGTTGTAACTTCCATTTCTTCTCTGGCTGCTGTTGCTCTAGCACTCTGAAAAGCTCACTGTAATAGCTGAAATTTTCCATGTTTGTTTTTTTTCTCCTCCGTGACCCATTTGGAAGGTTATAGGGAAAAAAATGTTTAAAGAATAAAGACAGTAAGGTTTAAAACTTGAAAGTTTCTTAGTTTTGCTTGAAAATTTTCATGTAGCTTGTCTCATGATGTGCTAGTTCCTTAATCAGTATGCACAACAACAACAAAAAGCCCACCAAGACTAAAAAATGGCAAAGATTCACTGCAAACATTTCAGTTATTTCAGAAAAACTGTGGGTGGTATCTATGTGTCTGAATGCATGGACAAATACTATCAAATCTACCAATGAATATATACTATATCCACACTGTTCTAAAAGTTTGCTTCTTACAGATAACCACAATCTTTGCTCTTTTGAGTGACTGCTTTAGAATGTTAAGAGCAGCAAACTTGACAGTGGTAGCTACTTAGTTGAGGCTGATAATACTTCTAATTTTATGTATCCACAGCTAATTACACTGTCATTGCAAACTGGTACAGAAATACATTATTTTAGCAGCAAATCCTACTTTTCAGGCATTCCACCTGTTCTCTTGGAGACTTCTAGGCTCCAGCCCTGCTGTACAGTCCCATTGCTTATGTCTGGCTTGCTGCCAAACACAAATAGCTCTTCTGACTACAAGAACAAAAGCTTAACCTAAAGGGCTAAATTCTTCTTTGGCTCACGCTGTGTGCAAATACCCTTGGCTGCATATATTAAGTCAGCATATCTTTTCTTCTGTTAAAGTGGTATTAGACACAGGTAAAATTTTTCATGCAAATTTTTAAGTTAAAATGCAGATTTAGCAGTACTAAAATAATAGTTTCAAACAACTTATTGGTTTAAAATTATTATCTGATTTTATTTAATAAGAAATATAAATATTTTGTTTCATTTATAATTTTCATTTTTGACAAAAATATTTTGAGAACAGCTGAAAAAAGTAATAATGATACTACTACTACTACTAATGTTCCAGCCAAACAAAACAAATAAATTTTATACATTAAAACTTTGTATCTATTTTGACCTTATGCAAAAACTTTTTTTTTTAACAAGTTTAATTTGAAGCTGTTTTTCCTTTTTTAACAGCTGTTTCTCTGCTTCTTTTCTCTCAAAAAGTGAACTAGTGGCATAAATGGTCAGAAATTTCGTTTTGCTTAGCTTTACCTATATGTGCTACTGAATAATCAGTAAGACAGTCTGAGGTAAACCTTTGCACATCAAGGAATTTGTAATTTGAGAGTGAGAGACCTGGTACTGTATGCTGAAGTGTTTTGTGGGTTTTTTTGTTTTGTTTTGTTTTTAAAAGATGTAAGCTGATTCAGTGCTATCAGACCATGTGAAAGATTTGCTCGGACAAGAAATCTTGCTTATGGAGGAAGCTGTTGAAACCAAATCACTCTTTTTTTCATGGGAGAAATTATTGGGGAAAGAAAATTTAATGTTGTTCTCCAAGTACGTGTGTTTTAGAGGCTGCCTAGTGAGTTATGTCAGCATTCGAGCAGCTATAACACCATTACCATTTGCAATGGGAGCCTTAGTGGAACACTACGTGCTCTGGTGATATTCAATGCAGCAAGCAAAGTGGCAGTTCAGGATCTGAATGTACTATGCTAAAATTCATCTTTTTACCCCTTTCTTCACTATTCAGAGAATGGACAGCTTGGACCCTGGCTACAGTAAAGTGGTAACTGATATCTCTCCTTGGCAGTTGGCAACTGCACTGCAGTGGTAAACACAGCTTTGAGATCACATTGAAAGAAATGCATATAGCCAACAATGTACTTGAATCAAAGTGTGTCTAAGGGGAAGTGATCTATCTAAATAAAAAAGCAGAGTAAAGGTTGTTACAAAGAGAGATTAGTCCTTTTTCCAAGACAAGTGAGAGATTTCATTGAAAATTCAAGCTGGCAGACTTCGTGAAAATTTGGCTAAGTTTCTGGACAAAGACCATAAACTTACTAACTAGTATGTCATGCAGAGCTTCATGAAGTTCACAGGACCGGCCTAGGGAGACACATTTTATTGATGGTTTCCAAAATGCATTTTAATATTCTTACAGTTGATAGAAGCTAATAGGTATGGAAAAAAAAAAAAAAAGAAACTGTTACGCCTTACAAATCAATAAAAAACTCTACCCCAAGAAGCTGGGGCCC
Source organism: Ciconia boyciana (assembly GCF_034638445.1). Classification (NCBI taxonomy): domain Eukaryota; kingdom Metazoa; phylum Chordata; class Aves; order Ciconiiformes; family Ciconiidae; genus Ciconia; species Ciconia boyciana. The sequence goes on along the minus strand of NC_132934.1, from coordinate 27,509,259 downwards.
ATCTGAGCAAGTAAGTAAAGGATCAAGATCTTAATGTGAATGCTTCAGAATTAGAGTGCAACATTCATTTTATAGAGACAATTATAACGAAAAGTGTTTCTCTTCAGGGTTTCCTGCTTGAAGCCAAGGTCATGTCTACTATCTGTTATTGTTGTTCTTCCAGTATTTTATGTTTATATTTTTGTGGAAACTCGTTTTTAGAAATATGACCTACAGTAATCATTACCATCTGATTTGACATTGTCTCTTACAATGTCAGTTAGTTAATGTTATTGTGAAGCTTGGAATGGATTAGAAACTACTTGGATGACTGGAAGCTACATTAAATTCAATTGGAGTTAAATAGGCTATTAATCATCACTTGGTGATTACAAGGCCTGAAGTTCTCCTTAGTAATTAGTTTTGAAAAATGTTATGCTGGTACAAATAGAAGAGATTTCACTATTAAACTAACCTTGATAATATTGGTACATTTTTGTTATTGTTATTATTTTTTCCAATATTATTTCAAGATTCTTATTAGGCAAGTAATATAAGGATATTTCATTCATGGTTCTAAGCCAAATTCTGCCTTTTGACTTTTGTGAAGTCTCCCACTAGCTTTTATTTGGTTTGCTTACCTGTAGTTAAAAGTAGAGTGTGGGCTTTTATGGGTTATGAGTTTATAATTCTATTTTCTAACTTTTAATGTTCCAAATTGTCATATCCAGAGACAACTGATACAGAGAACTGCAGCTAGAGCCTTAATGAGTTTGAATTTATCAAGATTTACTTCTTGCATGTGGGAACCTCTTTACTGAGGTGCAGCACGTTTTAAGATTACTTTAAAATATTGTTGTTGTCTTCAGAAGTTCTACTAACAATCAAAGTATCTGATAGATTCATTTCTCTAACACATCTTCAATTATATTTCATGATCATACAACAGAATCCTGAAGTGTCTACAGAAGCAATGTGCCCCTCTTTCTGTATTAGTGCAATAAAAGTCAATAGTTCACAACACAGTCTTCCAACACTTAATTTTTTCTTATTTTATGGATTGGATAAAATTTATGTTTCACTTCTGCAAATAGATAAGTTAAATGTAAAAGCTAATAAAAATGTAAAAGAAATCAACATTGACTTTTAGTGTTGGCTTCTGGGTGTCTAACCTGAACACTAAGTTTCAAGGGTTTGAGTTCAGCCCTGTCTTTATGTGCACGTACCTAAAGTTATCTCAGATTAAACATTCAGATTCTGGAACACAAACCTCTCTGGATATTTTAGAAAATATGGTTCTGAGATTTCAAAACAGGGTAAAAAATTATTTTGTTTTCTTGTGCACTTATTTTTGTAGAGTGACCACTTGCATATGTAAAGAATTTCATAAAAATGCTCTGTATTAATAATGAAAATGACATCTTCTGTGATACCTGGTGAGGTGTTCAGCTGAGTGATAGCTGGATTTTGAAATATTTCTTACAGTTATAATTATACTTAGGAATATGTAGCCAAAGACATTGGAAAGTCTACTTACATGAAAACTGACAACTAAAATTCTTCATTTCAAAATAAGTTAGTGGATAACTTGTAAAAAAAATTTTGGTATTACTACAAATTCACACATGAATAAATAAGAGCCTCAGCCATGTTCACGATACAAGTATTGTTTGGGAAGACGTGCTCTTAGATAAGAACTTGCTATACATATTCTGATCTGGGAGATAAGCTGTTAGGAAAAATAAGGCAGGAGGAAACTTACTAGTGATAAATTCTGAAAGTCTGGTTCAGCAAATCTAAGTAAAATATAGCCAATTTAGAATGCTGGTGTACTTGATTTTAGCAGAAGATATGAAAGCTCTGATTTCACTTAAAAAAACCTCTCTGCTAGGCATATATATATATATGATTTGACTTTTTGCCCTGAATTTAGAAAGAACCCAAAAGTATTAAACTGTTGGATGGATATCCTGACTTGTGTAATAAGCTCTCCTAAGTATGACAGCAAATGTGATTGTCCTATTGGCTTTTGGACTCTAAAGTTTGTAAGGAGGAATTACTTTTGTTATGATGTGTTTGCTCAGTGGGGCCTTGATTCCTCATTTTCAAGCTCTAGCTATTACTGCAGTACAAATATTAAATAATAAATGTTCCTATATTGCTCTTTCACAGTTTTGTAAGAGAAAATATGTTATGGTAAAACAAGCCTATTCACCTTGGAATGTTGTTCAGTTGAAAACTTATTATTTTAAAATTAAAAGCTTTCTGCGGTATAGTCTGTTTAGCATTTTCTCCTTATTGTCTGCTTATAGTATATGTTGAGGCGATTAAAAGTCAACTGGAATCACAGTGTTTTTAAAAGCTGCCTGGTGTTTCAAGATATTTTTTTTTTTTCCCCCAAGGAAAACAAACTAATACTCTCAAAGCCTATTAAATTTATGACCTTCTTGCTGAAAAGGCATATTTTAAAAACATTTTCTTTGCTTGCAGATTTTTCATTTATGACTTGCCAAATTGTGGTTCATGCAACAATACCAAATTTTTATTCACTTGGAGTGGGATTTAACTTACATATTAAAATATATAGATGTGCATGTCTTCTTGTAAATGTCTACATGTGAGCTACATAGCTTGTGTGCTCCTTTTGTTTTGCTCCTGGATGCCAGTAGGGTTTAATTTGGAGATACGTCTAGATTGCCAGGTGAAACTGCTGCTGGTGTTGGTACAATGGAGAACTGTAGGAATAAAAGGAATGTTTATGCTAAAAATTAAATATTTAATGAATTTATGAAAGTCAGTGATGAGCAGAAGTACAAAGACTAGAAGTTTCTGAATCATAATTTAGAGCTGAATCTTTTAAACTGTAATTACAGTCTGTTTTTTATTTGTAAGTCCTTCTTTCAGGCTTGTTCTTGGATTGTAAGACTTCTACTTTTCTAGGAAGTACTCTGAATATTTACACAGAAGTTATATTAAGCATGATTTCAAATATTTTACACCATATTATGCTTTTTCTCTTCAGGATCTATTTATACTTTTCATCTGGTTTCATTCTTCTGGGACCCTTGGTACATATGATCAAAATGTGACAGTGGGAGTACACAAAAATTATTCTAGTTGATCAGATTAAACCCCCATGTTAGGGCCTCCCTCCAAGCCAAGCTATTTGGTACTTTGTTGAAAACAAAAAAACAAACAAACAAACCCCCCAAAACTATGAGAGACAGCTTAAACATCAATAACTCTCTTATATGAATTCCCAGTTTCTGGCAATCGGCAAGTTAGGGATTTCTTGAGACAGATTTCCTTCTTCAGGAGTGTGTTAAATAGTCATTGGTGGTTCTATGGATTTGTCTAATCTTCCTACCAGGTCTCTACCATTACAGTAGAGAAAATATTATTACATTCAGTGTCTGTTCTTCTAGAAGGTATCTCAGGATGTGAACTTGAGTTGGACTTGACAAATTAATAGAAAAAATCCCACAGCATTTGTTTGTATTCAATTCTGAAAGTGTTAGGTATTCCTGCAAGGTTCCGAGTTTTCTTGGTATTACTGAAGCCAAGGAAATGAAGATAAGCAGCTTTCAGAATAAAATGCTCAGTGTATTTTCATTTGAGTGTCTGAAGGAAAACAGTCGTCATTCCTTGACAAAGCACAAAAGGCTAAGACAACTACTTAACCAGAAAAAAAAGTCATATCTTGAGAGCCAATCTAAGCAGAGATGACACTCTAAAGATTGCTTACCTTCTCTCATTTTATTTCTTTTCAAAGACTAAAGCCAAAATGTTTCTCTGCTTCTCTTTAGTATTACTGCTTCTTTTTAATATATTATTTGAAGAAGCTAGTATCCTTGACTGTGGTGTTATCACCTTTTAAGCAACATTGCGGAAAGATAAACTGAAGAAAATACATTTGAAAATTAAGGAAATTACTCTGAAAAAACAATATGAAAATGATTGTGAAAAGATATGCTTATGTTGTTTTGTGGATACTACTCTTCATTAAATAATAATTCCCACTTTTCATTTGTACTAAAAAGGCAATTTATCTATGATATCTAAATAAGAAAATGACATTCACATGAATGAAGTATTTTATTGTTTTTCTCTTTGACCTGCAAGGGAAAATAATGGTAAAAAGATGATTGCCATCAATTGCCAATTTTTATCATAGATGAAACTGATGATTCCAGGTTGCAGACGCTTTGAAGTAAAAAGTAAATAGGATATTGACTTTTTGTCACTGGTTGGGTGATGGGTGCCTTGCATAATGAGAGACAGATGTGCTTCTCTAACAGACAAATTCTCTCTTTCTGCTCAGCAGCTTGCAGTCTTTTATTACTGAAATATGACCATAGATGTTTTATTTCAGAACTGCTTTCAAGAGTTCTCAAGGTCTCCTGAGCAATCTCTGGCTAAGACAATGTAAGCCAATATAATTAGACTGGGTATCACTCTTATTGACAGTGAATGACAGTGTTAAAAATTACATGTTAAAAACCCAGAAGATTTGGTGTTGTCTGTGCTCGCATCACAGTCTGATCTATTAGTCTGCATGCAGGTAAGCATTCCACTCAACATGTAGGAATAAGCATTGCTATTATTATTATACCAAGAATCTGGCATAAAGCCAACCTAGAAGTTTGTAAGGAAACATAATATTCTGTCATGAAAGGCAGGTACATCTGAGAAATTGGTTGTGTTTTACACTGTCAGAGCAGAGGAAGAGGGGAACAAAAATCTCACCTGAACTCAGTGGGTTTCTCATTGCAAAATAAGTCTGCGTTACCTTCAGGTAGGGCAGGAGGATTGTGGCAATTCACTAGAGAAACAGAATCATAGAATGGTTCGGGTTAGAAGAGACCTTCAAAGATCATCTAGTCCAACCCCCCTGCCGTGGGCAGGGACATCTTTCACTAGATCAGGTCGCACGAAGACCCATTCAACCTGACCTTGAACACTTCCAGTGATGGGGCATCCACAACTTCCCTGGGCAACCTGTTCCAGTGCCTCACCACCCTCATTGTAAAAAATTTCTTCCTTATGTCTAATCTAAACCTACCATCTTTCAGTTTAAAACTATTGCCACTTGTCCTGTCACTACAGGCCCTGGTAAAAAGTCTCTCTCCATCTTTCTTATAAGCCCCCCCTTAAGTATTGAAAGGCCACAATGAGGTGTCCCCAGATCCTTCTCTTCTCCAGGCTGAATAACCCCAACTCTCTCAGTCTTTCTTCACAGGAGAGGTGTTCTAGCCCCCTGACCATTTTTGTGTCCCTTCTCTGGACCTGATCTAACAGGTCCATGTCTTTCTTGTATTGTGGATCCCAGAGCTGGATGCAATACTGCAGGTGGGGTCTCATGAGAATGGAGTAGAGGGGAAAAATCGCCTCCCTTGTCCTGCTGGCCATGCTTCTGATACAACTGGCTTTCTGGGCTGCAAGTGCACATTGCCAGCTCATGTCCAATTTTTCATCAGTATCAGGGCTGCTCTCAAGCCATCCATCCCCCAGTCTGCAATGATACTGGGGACTGCCCCAAACCCGTTGCAGGACCTTGCACTTGGCCTTGTTGAATTTCATGAGGTTCATGTGCCTGCTCCTCAAGGTTGCCAAGGTCTTTCTGGATAACAACCCTTCCCTCAAGAATATCAGCTACACCACTCAGTTTGGTGCCATCTGCAGACTGGCTGACTCAACCCACAGTCTATGTTATTGATGAAGATATTAAATAGTATTGGTCCCAGTACGGACCCTTGAGGGACACCAGGCATTATTGGTTTCCACTTGGACATTGAGCCGTTGACTATAACTCTTTGGATGCAGCCATCCAGACAATTCCTTATTCATGTAACAGTCCATCCATCAAACCCGTATCTCTCCAATATAGCAGCAAGAATGTTGTAAGGGACTGTATCAAAGACCTTGCAGAAATCTAGGTAGATGACATCTGTAGTTCTTCCCTTGTCCACTGGGGCAGTCACTCCATTGTAGAAGGCCACTTGATTAGTCAGGCATGATATGCCCTTGGTGAAGCCACGATGGCTCCCTAATCACCTCCCTGTCTCCCATATGTTTTGACATATGGAATCTGTTCCATGATCATACCAGGCAAGGAGGTGAGACTGACTGGTAGGTAAAACACAGACACACAATTCTTGTTGTGATTAAAATGTGAGCTGTATGGCTTAAAAGGAGTAAGCAGGAAGAAACACTAGTGATTGTTAAAATTTTAGATTACTTACGATCTGTTTATAAATCTATTGCATTTCTATCTGCAAGGAAAAAACAGTGATGCAGAGAATCTAAGTGACTCTAGAATAACAGGCACTAATTAATTAGAAAGCTGTTTTTCAGAATGTAGGCCTTGTCTTTGTTTCTGAGCACGTGAAACAATATTTTAAGGTGCTACATAATTAAATGGGGAACAAAGTGTTAGGGATAATGTGATGAATTTGGAAGACAAGATACACTCTTTGTCTTACCCTGTTGTTTTGTTGTTACCATATTGCTTTACTCCACTCAGCCTATCACTTAGTAAGATGAACAGTTATGTGGCAGTTGGTCAGTTGGTTGAAATCAGGCCAGATACCTTGAGAATTTGAAACACACTAATACTCAAGGTATTGTTTTATGAGACAGGTAGTATAAAAGGTCTTAGATGTGTTGCAGAACAGGCTTTTCACAGCTGTTGCCAAACAAAGCAGGATAATAACATGGAAGGGTCTGCTTTTGGTGATCTTTGTTTTTACTAAATATGATTTAAGCCAGTGACATCCTAAAAGTAAAGGGGTATTTGCAATGTATCCAGTCATAGGTTTTTTTGTTTTGTTTGTTTGATCTCTGCAATTAAGGGTTTATGCTGTTACTACTACTACTTCTTCTACTACTACTATTAGTAAACTACGGGTTTATGCTATCTAGTGCCACAAGACAATAGATATGGAGATTCTCAGTTTAAGAATAGCTATCAACACTTGTGTCCCAGTTGTTGGTAGATATGGCTAAGTTCTAGTGATAGCATTTACTTTGTCATAGGATTCAGCATCTAGATTGGTCAGGGCTAATCACCCAGTTCAGTCATTAACTATGAATTACTTAGATGTGAAAGAGATTAACAGAACCAGATCAACATGGGCAGCACATGAAAAGGCATCTTATTGATTTCAAACTGCAGGTTCAATTAGTCAAATCTTGCTCTCATGAAAATCAATGACAGGCTTTTTTCTGACTTTAGATGGAAATTGAAGTCCATATTGTAATAATTCTATGCTTCTGCAGATTTTCTTTTATGGGTGTTATAGCTTTGTAATTCCAGCATTCTGTGTTCCATATTTCTTTATTTTACATTAATTATTAATTTTCAGCCCTCAGAAGTGCATAACAAAACTCATTGTGGCTTCATAAACTGGGCTGCTATTGCAAGCCCAGTTCACAAAGGATAGCTATTGCAAGTGTGTCTTTTTTTACCAGAAGATTGTTGTGAGACATCTGGGACAGAGTCCAAAATTTCTTCTTCCCAATTATAATGAAAGCTGAGCTTTAAAAATACATTGCCAGTACATTATTTCATTACAATTATTGTTATAAAAATGAATTCAAAGTACAGTATGTTATACCTCATCCTTACTGTAATCTTTATTATGAGAACAAGGTAGTGTAATTTTAATAACTGTTAGAGTATACAAAAGACAGTGGTCTAATGTACCTAGTAGTGTGTTTAGCTGTTCATATGTAGACTAGCTATGCATTCCACAGCCATCAACAGGTAAACTTGCTTTGAAAAATGCATGAGGTATTGATTTTATTTCTTCAGCAAAGGATATAATGAGAACACAGCATGTCACAACAGGAATCTGTCCTTGTGACAATGATTGCAACGAGAACAGGAATATAAACTTGCAGTCCACACCATTTTCTAAAGGCAAGAAGGTTCTGGTTTCACTACTTTCTCACTTTTTACTTTCCTCTTTTACATAAAATCATGTGTGGTAGCAACCCAGTTCTGCTTTCAGGTCATCCAGATGAATCATCTTCAGATAATGGGAATACATGGATGATCAGAGATGATCTAAACCTATTTTTCTTATTGAACATGTTGAATAGGTTACTTGTCTCTCTCTGATTCTCATCCTGTTCCATTTCTCCAGTGAAGCACCATTCTAACCACCATAACGCATCATCATTAGACTGAAGATCAATACATACTGTTAGTATTTATATAAACATATATATACACACACATATATATCTGTACATATATATAATTTATTCTTCTCCTTTATCTTCCATATGCTGCTTACTTTCTCCGCTTGTTAGCTTCTCTGGATAAGCATATAGCACACTGTGAGTGATAGCACTGTTCAAATAGTCCATGATAATAATTGTTGTTTGCTTTAAAAGTGTGGAATTTAGAGGGTTTTTAATTTATAACCAAAAGGGGTTTATTTTCTTTTTTCAGATTTTCCTGTGCACTGACCCCTGCAGAGGCAGGGATCTGGCGTTTGTTCTGGATCTGTTGAAATGACAGAATAGAAGCTTTAAGGGAGTTATTTTTTATAGATGTTTCCCTTAGTATACTTTGAGACATTCATGACTTCTGTTTCTTTTTTCAGTAGCTCTTTTAGTTGGATTGTACTTCTTTCTCCCCACATGACTCTCTCTCTTTCATCCTCTCTCTATACACTTTTTGATTCCTTTTAGCCACTCATGACTTCAACTATGATTTCTCTGTCAAACATTCATTTACTTTATGTTTCTACCTTGTCTTTATTCATCTTATGCTACATCATCTTCCCTCTCTAGTTACAGAAGGATAACATGCTGCTCATTTTACACAAGGGCAAAGCTGAACATTTTTGAAAACTGTTCCTAATTTTTACCACATTATTATCTTTAACATTTGTTGCCAAGCTGACTCATTTTCAGTTCTTCTTTCTATTTTCTTGCATATCTCTAAGTCTGAGTTCTGTCATTCATCTGCTAAAAACTGAGGTACAGAGTCCAGTCACACATTAACTGCATTTAATATTTTCAGTTAGCATTCTCACCACAGAGCTGTGATTTTCTTATAAAAGACTGTAGCCTTCACTACTAGCTCCCCTAGTTATCCTGATTACTAATCTGAGCATTTTGAAGGCTTAAGGGAAAAACATTCTTCCACATTCATCTAATCTCATTGATGTTGGTTGGCTTGTGGATGCAAAAATGAAAGAAGGATTTGGACAACTGTTTTTGTAGATACTGCATAACTCCTTGTAAGTGTATTTCCAGGTGACTGAAGTTTAGCTATATATCTTGTGATGTTTACTTTATTTTTCTTTATTTTCAGTATCCATTTGTCACTAAGGTTGGTAAAAGAAATAATTTTATGTTTATCAAACACAGACTCAGTGGAATGCAAACAATATGCCCAGCTCAGGTTATAGCTGAACATGAGGCAAGACTACTGTCAAATTTTCATTGATTATATGACAATAATATTTTGCTTGGTAGCTACTCTGTACTAACTGAAAAAGATAGATCAAGTGTTCTGGAACTGTAATGATAAACCCATAAACAAGCTGTGCAATCAAAAGAAGACATAGACAAATGTGGAACAGGGCAAGTAAACCACAGCAATCACTCTTTGTGATACTTCATATTAAGTAGGCTGATAATTTGCTGTGACTTTTCACAACTTCCTGTCACACAAGCCTTGCACTGTCAATAGTCTATTTACATTGCTTGAGTTACTACGCTTTGGACGAAAAACCTCACTTAACCCAGGAGACCATATTGACTTTCCCTTGTGTTTTAAACTAATTGTATCCTTGTTAATGTTTGATTCAACTGTTGTTGTAGTTAAAACATATAGGATGAAGCAGCCTTCAATAGAAATTTTGTTCAAGTCAGAAAATATAATCTTGTACTTTTAACAATGAAGTTTAAGAGCAGCATGATAAAAATTGAGGTTCTTTTCTAATTCCTTTGTAGAAAAGGACTTCTCCTCAGCACTGAGGAGGGCACAGCTGGAGTGCTGTGTCCAGTCCAGGGCTCCCTGGTATGAGAGGGACATGGACGTATTGGAGTCCAGCACAGGGCCATGAATATGCTGAAGGGCTTGGAACGTGAGCTATGTAGAGAGGATGAGAGAGCTGGGACTACTCAGCCTGGAGAAGAGAAGGCTCAGGGGGATCTTATCCATGTGTATAAATACCTGATGGTCATGGGGAAGGAGTAAAGAATACAGAGAAAGACTCTTCTCAGTGGTGCCTCATGAAATGCCAAGAGGCAATGGGCACAAACTGAAATACGGGAAATTCCATTTAAATACAAGGAAAAACTTTTTTACTGTGAGGGTGATCAAACACTGAACATGTTGTCTGGAGAGGCTATGGAGTCTCCATCCTTGGAGATACTTAAAGATACCCTTGGAGATACCTTCTGGACACAGCCCTGAGCAACCTGTTGTTGGTGACACTGCTTTGAGCAGCAATGTTGGACTAGATGATCTGCTGAGGCTGCTTCCAACAGGTCTGTCATTCTGTGATTATGTTGAAGTATTTCTAAATTGTTTTCTTCAGATTAGGTAAGGACACCTAATAAACTTAAAGCAGTACACCTTGATAAATTGATCATCTTTTTTTTTCTTAATTAAATATGTTATGCATAGCTCTTCCAAACTTTTTTAAAAATTAAAATAGTAGATGATTAAGTAATTTTTTTTGAAAGAAAATTCACAAACACAATGCAAATTCTTTCACACAACCCAACAAAATTACCAATAATGTCTAATGGTATGTAGTAACACAAATTATATAATTGTGATTATGCTTATTTTACAAATAAAAAATCTGGAATTAATAGATTTCAGTTTTAAATGTGCCTAGTAGATCAGAAATTATATTAGTTTGTTATGTATTCACCCTACTACTTTCAAAAGAAAATAAAGAAAATCTGATTGATTTATTTATCCATGTGAAGAACAAGCCTATGATTCTTAATTTACACTCCATTCTTAAATATCCAATTATTGTTTCAATTTTGATTGATGTTAATTATCTTCCTTTAAGGCATTTAGTAGATTTATAGGCTGTAATTTTCAAAAGGATTTTCGGATTTTATTTGGATGTTGGACACCTAACTCATTTAAGTACTGAGAAAATACAATCTTTTCTCTCCTTGTACATTAGAGAAACACTGTTTGATGTTAGAAAAGCTTTTTATTTCCTACTACATATTCTTACTTCAAATGTCAAGCTCCTAATATGAATTAAGTCTCTCTATCAATTCAGGAAGGAGTAGTATAGTGAGTGGAAATAATGAGATTATAGCAAATGACTGAAGTATATTCTGCTGCTAACTTTGTGCCAAATTCTACAAACCCTTATTTAGTAGTGTTTATCATACCTACAAAATACATAGGCTCAGGGAATGGTCTATCTTCTAAGTTTGGAATGTGTTGTCATCTTTCCAGGGAGGATTAAAACATAAATGGTATGGAGGACTGAAACATTTATCTGTGTTTTACTTGATTAGGGCAGAATTTTATAACCAAGTGCTGGTGATCCAGGAGCTTTCAGAAGGATTAAATACATAGAAAAAAACAAGCAAAAGAAGGGGGAAGAATTGGGGAGAAAATTGAGAAGAAGTTTGTTTGACTATTTTTTTTTAAATGGGAGTGTCAATCGTGTTTCTGTCACAATAAGACATGGGGAGTGATGTTACAGCATCCAAAGGCAACAGCTATCTGCCTATAGAGAAGGATGTTACAGATGCTACATGTTACTATGATCAGTATCTTACTAAAATGTGTCAAAGGTTCATAGTCCTTTAGGAAGGACTCTTAAGATAGGATATTTTTTAATGTATGGGTTAACCCAGTTTGCTAGTTATTCCAATTTGTGCACTGCTGGGTTATGCTAGCAAGGGGTAATTCTGAAAAACAAAGGAAAAGCATAAGAAGGGACTTAAAATGAGTTTTATCCTTAATATTTGTATTGTTCTGGTCTGTTTCTTACAGTAACCAGATTTAAAAAAAAAACCAACAAACTAACTAGAATATTGCTTTTGGTTTATCTAGATGCAATAAAGCAATAGTGGTGATGTTGGAAAACAGGCCGTCATACATGCCATCCTTTTACACTTACAATTAGAATACACATCAGGAGGAATTATATGTGGGATCAAACTAAACACTAGCCTTGTCATTTTTGTCAGTTTTCGAAGCAGAAATTGGTCACATCAGTAAATAATAAATCTTTAGTGAAGAAGGTGCTGTCACCAAGCAATAATAAATGCTGCATTAGCATCTTACACCAGAGACTCCTATTTGGAGTGTCAAAGGGGTTAAATATAGCAATTTACATCATATTATTGTGTATAATCGTGAATCAGGATTTGGATGTTATCTAGGGACTTGGAGCAATTTGGTGTCAATTATTAGAAAAAAAGGCAGTGAATGTGCTTCATTTTCCTTGATAAACCTATTCATTCTACTTGTTGATGTTTTTCCTTTTTTTTCAGGTCATGGACAGTACTTTTTAAAGTGAGAAGTATGTATCCTTTTTATTCTATTATTTCAATTATTTTTGAATAATACATTTATTGAGGATTAACCTTTCTTAGCATCAAAATTCAGAGTCTGGCTGTAGCTGTTGCTTGCTTAGTTCAGTTGGGGAAATGCTGGCATTTCCTATTAATGCAAGGAACTTAGGCACTCAGTGTGGCTTAGATATAACTGCACTTTTGAAGTGTAAGACAAAAATTCTCTAAAAAGATTCTAACCTCTCATGTGTCTGAAGAACCATAGACCCTTTCTGCATATGAATGTTAATGTGTTACTAAATGGTACTAAAATGCTGGTACTGTGCATCCCAGCTGAGCTGAGTTTCTTAGCACCTAAAAAAGACCTGAATTTATTTGCAAGTCACAAATAAGGATTTTTGTGACTGTGACACCAAAAAGTCCTCATCCAGGGAGCTTGTTTGAGTCTACCTGCACTATTGGGTTCCATGCAAAGAAGAGTATCCATAGGACTCCTGGGTTTTGGTTCCTGTTACAATAATGATTTTTTTTTTTGCATTCATTATTAATACTTGTGAAAAATATATGACCAGATGCTAGAGCCCAGGACTATCCTTCACAATTTAATGCAGGAATCACTAAATTACTGTGTTTGAGCTTTTTCATTTTCTGTTTATTCCCAAGTTCTTGAATCCTGTATTTTTGGCTGAAGACTTTCATAGAAAAAGCACTAAAATTGAAGCCTCCACCTCAGCTGCCTGGAGTAAGGTGCTCAAGATATTCTGCTGAGAAGGAAGTATTTGAAATCATTTAGACTTAAAAAAAGATCCATTCAAATGTCTCATTTCTGAGAGGCAATAAGCACTTGGATGTTGTATAAAAGTCATGTTGTATAAAAGCTCTGCTTTGGAAGGAAATGTTTGAGTCAATGAAGGCAGTTCTATATCAGTTCAAGGTAAAAAAAAACCCTAAGATTTTAACGCATCCCTCTTCTCATCTGTTCTTATGCTTCTTCGTTTTTTTTTTTTCTTTTGTTTAGGGATGTTCCATCACCTACTGTACTGGTTGCTGTGAATCTTTTTCCTAGGCATCTTCACTGTGGAAGGAATATGAGTAACTATTTCAGGAACAAATTGGAGTCTGGCAGCACAAAATGGCATCATCATGTCTGTTGTTTTGTGAATCCCTACAAGTTCATTGTCATTTGAACCTATAGATTGACCCAATATGTTTCCCAAATCCACAAGCTAAGAAAAATATACTTATTCATACTGACAATATCAAACTCAATATATTTGCCAACTGTCTAGCAGTGTTTCTAAAATATAACTTAGCAATATTAGAATGGCAGAGGAAAACAGTGGAGGTTTCTCGTAGATTTTTATTTTCCTTTTTAAGGTATGGCCTTGCTCCCATTGCTGTCAATGGAAGCACTGACTGTACTATTACAGAACTGATTGTTTCAACTATACAGTTGCAAACTCAGCTGGAACTGTTTTGAAATCTTATGATATGCATGAATGTAGGCATTTGAATAGGAAGGACTGGAATAAAATTTCTTGCTGAAGATTTAAAAAACTTTTCTGGAATCAACAGGCCCAAGAGATGGAAAAGCTAAGGCAAAGAAAGCATTAATCTTCGGGTGCTTTCCACAGTCTTTGGTTACTCTGCAGTCAGCTGAGTGTAATCCAGATATCAACTATGCTACTAATTTAACAGTGTGTTGGGTCCAAGTGGCATGCTGTAGCTTTTATATGTTCCTTAATTTTCTTTCCCCCACCTCCCCAAAAGGGTGGACCCTAACAAATTGCCTCTCGGAAATACTTTCTGGCATTTGCTATCAGCCCAGATAAAGGTTCAGACACCATATGAGGTTCTTAGCTGACATAAGCCAAAAACAAATTAGGCTGCATGCCAGCAATTAAATATTGTTGATGATTTTTGACTAGTGCTTGAGATCCTGCCCTGGCTTTGCTATATTTGTTAGTAGAGATAATAGTTGCAGAGACCTGTCTGCTACAGTAGCCTACCCCTGAGGGGTATAGGGATACCTAAAATCTCTGAACTTCTGTTGGACAGTCCTCATTATCTCTATAGATATAGACTTGTGAAGAAGTCTTCCAAAGGCTCTGTTCAGCCTGTGTACCTTTTCAGTGGAGCCATTTTACTTCATGCAAGAGGAAGAGTTTTTCTGAATTTGTATTCTGTTAATGTGTTCCCATAAAATCATAATATCAGAATGTTTAGAAGTGTATTAACTGCCTTCAGTATATTTGTCATGGGTGGCTCATTCCTCTTTAGAAAAAAAATTTCTTACATTTTTTGTAGTAGTGTCTTGACAGAATTTCTAAAATGTCTCAATATTTTTGCATGCAGCTGTGTTCCTATATGCGTACGTTTAGTAGAAATTTTCCCTAACACTTGCAAAAATATATGGTATAGTTTGCAAGAGTTAATGATTTCTGTAAAAGTTTATTTCAGACCTACCTTTTGAAAAAGTTGTCCTTCTAATGCAGATGAACATTATATTTGGGGAAATGATTGCCTAGTGCCTCAAAAGCCTCATCCTTATTATCTAGTCTTCTTTCAGCTATCATTGGCTGGGCCATTCCATGTATATACTATTGAAAAAATACATGTAAAAGTATAGAGAAAAATCAGTACTGGAAAGGTGACATTCTTTCCTTCTTAGTCTGAGATATCAGCATCAAAATTGTGTTAAGGAGTAGCGGGCTGAAGGCAAAAATTTCCTGCTGAACACCTTCATTGCTCTTTTACACAGTCATGGGAAAGAGCAATTTCAAATGTCCATCAATGCCATCTTATTCCACTTGCTTGGCATAAGTGAATGACTTTGTTACAATAGCTCTTAAACTTTGTGAGAGTTGGAAATCCACTGCATTGCAAAGTTTATTGTCTGTCTTTAACATACATTCACGAATTAAAGAGATTAATTTGAAATTTCTATTGATGTGATCATTATTCAATATATTTCTGAGAATAAATCTACCTCAACATGCCATAAGAAATCTACCTCAACATGCCATTGTGTCAGCTGAATAGCACATTTATCACAATGATATTTTCAGAAATTCATGTGTAGCTTTTTCAGAACAAGCTTCAGTGGATCTCCTGGTGGCACATTTTCTATGGTATTACTTGACTATTAGGAACGTCCCAAAGCTAATCAATGCACTATATATTTAAAGCATCTCTGAAACTTGTAAATTAGGAATCAGGTAGGATCATTCTTGAGATAAACAGTCATCTTTTTAAAATTTTTTTTTTAGACAGTAAATAAATGTTCTTTGGAACAATTTTATGGTTTTTGCAACCTATTTACTAGACTCTAGAAACAATTGCGGTGAAAATAGAAGAGAGGCTGAAGAATGAAGTGAACAATTTGAATCACAGGAAATGTCTCAGAGTTTCCAAAGTTTCCCCAGAATTATTTATCAACTGCTTTTTTTCCCTACAATGACCAACGGAATTAAACTTGTGGCTTACTGTGATGGAAAAACAAACAGGTGTGGAGCCCTCTGCAGTCCAATATGCTACTGAAAATGCTATTTAGTGCACAACATGGATGAGAGCCTAGAAATAACATTCTGCCAGTGTGAATTATGATAATTTCCTTGAAGTTAATAGAATGATGACAGTTTGCATCAACTGAAAGATTGCCTCCTGACATTGATAGTAACAGGATCAGAATGGGGAGTTTTAAGACAGCACATAGTCAGGAATAACACAGTTAAATTTTCCATATTTAGAAATCTAATACATATATTGTCTTGAAGGACATTGCTTTGACAATATCCTTAAATACTAAATAAAATACTTCTAAAGAAATTAGAACTGACAATATTAACAAGTGAGTCCAAAAATTATTGAATTTAGTGTCAGGTTGTAAACTGTAAATGTGTACAGTGTAATAAAATGAATGGAAAACAAATTGGTGCACAGATGAGATAGATTCAGATGATGTTGTACTACTGCATGTGTGGATACCATTTTTTGGGAAAAAAATGGTAGATAGAGTAATAGAGTTTTTTTAAAGCACTTACTATTTTTAACATTTTAATCTCTGCGCTTTAAAGTATCTGTGGCTGTAATTGGTTATGTGTAAAAATCATAGGTCAATACCTAAAATCCACTGTGTTTTCATAGTGAGTACCTAGATGTCTAAGTGACAAAAGGTAAAAATAGAGATCAGATTTAGGACTCTCCAGCAATTTGGGCTCAAAAATTACATTATTCATACTATTGCTGTTATCAGTTCAAATTTATTATCAGTTCCACAGGCTAAATAGATGTTACACAAGCAGGTGCATACTTAAGTTCATAAGCAGAGTCGTAGGAATCTTTTTTAAAAGAAATATTAATAGAACTTTCTCATGAGCTGAAGAAAAGTAGGATGACAGGTATGATGCCTACTTTTAACTATTTGTAAAAGGAGAAAACTTAAATCAGATGCATGGGAAATTACTAGAATTGTTGTCTTCAATAATTTCCATATACACACAAAGCAAAAAATGATTGACTTATGAAAAGTAATTAGTGAGTTCACTACTATTCTGATGAAATGGAAGCTTGATCCTAGATTTTCTTTGTAAACAGATTAAAGTTACTAGTGCAATTCCATTGAGCTTTGCAGTGAGTTTTAATATTGTGTGAAGTCTTGATATGGAAGGTTTCTGTAAAATTAGTCTCAGCATTATGAATGGGACATCTCTGGCTTAATGTTATGTATAATTCACAGACACTAGCACAGATGGAGAAGCAGGTCCCTGCATTAATGCATTAGCAGAACCCTCGTAGACTTCATTGTTTTTTGGACAGGTGAAGAGTAGAACCTACATTTAGGTGTTAGCTCAGTGGAAAGAGGATCTCATGGGGAACTGGGAATTAAATGAAACAATCTTTCCAAGGTAAACCACGTCAGTATTTCCCATATGTATTCTCTTTTGATATGCATGGTATTAAGTTTGTTATTACATTTAATTTCATTAGACATTTTCCATTGTAAAGCTGTGCTTTCAGCTACTTATAACCTTGTCAAACTGTTGATCTCAGTAAATTTAAACTAACTTTCAGTGGAATGGATATTGTTTCTCAGACTACTGAAAGATAAATTGATTTGGTTGTGTCACCTTTTTATGATTTCTTTCATGAAGAAGCACTAACGTTTCCAGATTTTGAAGTACGTGTAATTTCTTTGTGATGGCAGAAATAAAACTTTTGCAGAAAAAGAAAAATCAATCCCAATTCAGACAAGCTATTAAGATTTTAAGAATTTTGATCCTCTCATGCTCACTTCAGATTTGGTTAGGTTGAGACTTAATTCTTTTGAAGGATCCATGTGAATAAAATATGCTCAGATATTTCTGTCTTGAACAGGGACCCTCTACTGCTCATGAAGAATGACATGCATGATCTCCACTTCTGGTAAGTTGTAAGTAAGAGGAACTCCCACTCTCCAACTGCCACCATGCTGCTTGTAGAGGGACCTGAAAACAAAGGTGCTTTTAACTCTAGCCTTAGGATGATAGGCAGAATGGGTGGGAAGACACCTGATTTGAATGATCCAGAGGGATCGAGATGCTACCTTGGATCAAAAGGAGTAACTGGATTTGGCAGCTGAGAATAACTGCAGAAGCAAGACTGAAATGTGGAATCAGACATTTCAGGAAAAAGGGGGAAAGCAGAACCTGAACCTGAGGAATCTGAGAGGTTGAGAACCATGGCAAAGAAAACAGCAAGAAGTCACTCATTACTGCAATCCACTATCATTTCAGATAAGGATTTAGAATTGTCATATCTTAAAGAAAGGCAACATACTAATAGCTAGGAAAACCCACTGGTAAAGCAGATATCTCACTTTCCCCTATTGTCTTCTCTGGAAAGTGACAACTTCACTGCCAATGTTATATAGCTTTGGAGCTAAAATGAGAAGGGCCTGTGATCTAAGGATTGTCAACCCATTAATAGGAAGAGTTCATATATTACACACAATGGAAGTTATTTTCTTTTTTTCACTTCACACTGTTTCTTAAAATCTAGGAAATTGCTTGTAAAATACTTAAAATGTTCCAATTGTAAAGAAAAAACCTCTGAAAAGTTATGAAATTCTAGCATTAAGGTTGCCACTGAAAGTGTAAAGAATTATAATGGATAATTTGCAATGAATAATTGGAAGTGTTTTGTGTTAGTTAAATGAGCAAGAGTTGGCTTTGAATATTACATAGATAGACTGGGACAAATTAATCACTTGGGCAAATCTATTGAAATTAAATCATTCTTAGTGGGAATGAATACGGCTCATTTTTGTGAGCAATTTTTCTTCTATGCTTATATTGCAAAAGAAAATCTATAACAATTATAGATAAGTCAGGAATACACCCTTTTGTGTCTGAGTTTATTTAGTTATCTAAAGTTTGATTGGGTCTTACCGTATCTCTCGTTGTACCTTAGGGGTACTTCCTTGCCTTCCTTTCACCTTATTATCTAAGCAGCTCTCAGTCTTTCTTGTAGCTACCTCTATTACATGTGCTATGTCAGTAAATGTATTAAAGATTGTGAGCTGTTTTGATAAGAAGATAATGGTGGAATGTATTGGATACGTAATCATACCTGTTTTCTGCAGATTGATTCAGCTTGGTCTTTGGGCTTTGTCTTATCTGAGTGATTAGTTTTTAGATCTGAGTGATTTCTCTTCCTCCTAGCTTTTGGGTGCATTTCCCCTCATAATTAAAGACATACTAAAGCATTTGAAAGGGACTGAGGTTTCCATATTCACAGTGATACCCATCCAGCTGGATAGTAGGAAGTTATTTCAGAACTGTGTTTAAAAAACTTCCCCTAAATGCTACAAGAATTGAAGACAATCATACTTCTGAAAGTTTTAAAAGTGCAGAAGAAAGAAGCATGTGAAACCTCCTGAAAGTAAGGAAACTAAAGTAATGAAAAGTCACAAATGTAAAATAAAAATAAGATAGAATAAACAGTCTCTGTAATGCTGTTTTTACAGAAAATCTTTTGTGATACCAAGACACAGGAGTCTATTTAGATGGATTTGTTATGCTCACAGCATTGGGTCATAGTATGTGGCATCTCTGCTTTATCTAAGCAGAACATAAGTTAATGTGACAGATAATTGTGAAATGATGAGAGCATATGCTTCTGCTTCCCAGATATCCTGCGTTCATGTTGATTGAAGTCATTTTTATTCTGTTCCTTTGGACAGTTCAGTCATTTTATTCTGAGGATCAGAAGATGGAAGGCAGGTTGGTGGATGTTAAAGCACAGTCACCTTCATGTCACTTTTTCTTATCAAAGTTTCCGTATCAGACTGCTGTTTTCCAATGGGTAGATTTACCCATGTAATTGCAGCTAACCCATGAAAATTTAGACAAAAAAAGGCTGACTTCAAGGGTTTGGGGGTATTTTATTGAAGTTGTTCCTTCCAACTGCCATTCTTGTAATGTCTTTTCATAAGCCGCTACTTCCTTTTGCATATTTGACTATATCTTCATTTCTTCTCATTTGTTGTGTCTGTCCTCAAAGGTGTATTTTAGGAATCAGTTCTAAAAGAGAATAAAATAGACTTTTGCCTCATTCCCTTCACAATTTAGTTAGCTTCATTACCGTTGTACCTTCTATATGCTCTAGACATGAGTGTGTTACTAATGGGATTCCAGATGATCTTTAATGTTAATGGGAAAACTGTCACTCTGGGGGATTCCTTTATGGTTCTACTTGCTAAGCATGATTGACACTCCCTGAGTCACTGCTTTCAGTACAGATATTTCATTGACAGGAATAGCAGCCAGTTTATCTCTCACTACCCACCCATTTCTTAAAGTCTTTGGAAGATTTAGTGGCATGTACCTTTCTTAAATGCTATTTTAATACAGTTCCTTCTCAATTGTAAACCATTGTTTTGGATTTGCTTTTTGGTGCTAATATAGTACTGATGTTGAAAATAAAGCGTCCTTTAGCCTGTACACTGTGGACATCTAATATTTTTTTTCTGGACCTTGGTGCTCAGGGGGGGTGTGTGTGTGCTTGTCTGTATATAAATAAAAGTATGTATTTCTAGAACTTGGACAGTAGTTGCATTAAATTTATCCTTTCTAGCAGATGCATAGTACTTCAGCAGGGAAAAAGAAGCATCAGCAGCACGCTCCTTCAATTCTCAGCATAAGTTGCTCACTGGAAAAAATGGAAGTCCTAATTAGAGACTGGAGCAATGATAGAGACTTTCTATTACTTTATATTTTGACTTATTGCTGGAAAGCAAGAGAGAAGAAATGATATTTTGTTCAATATAAGCTGCAGTCTTTGTCCTCCTGAAATATACATTTCTTATTTTTTCCCCCTTCTTAAATTTGCAACAAATAAAAGGTGGCAGGCCTTAGCTCTGTTGCTCCTTATTTTTCCTTACTGTTATCCCTTCAGAGTTTTGTTTTCCTCTATATCTCTGTCTTCCTTTTGTTGTTCTTTCTCTCTTTCATAAAAAGTACATTTGTATGCAGTGTCTGCTGTATTTAAACTTCTTTACACAACATATTATTCCCTCAAAATGTTCCACAAGCTAATTCCATTAATCTTTTTTTCTTTATTTTCTGTGATGTCTGAAATCCTGATATTTTTCCCCACCCTTTTCTCATCCAGACACACCAAAACTCTTTTTCCTGCTCTGCATGATAACTCCAAAACATATGCTATGTGCCTTTGAATAAATTCTTAGCTCTCTTATGCTGTTCTTGGTACTTTATATTTTAAGCATGAACTGAAAAATAAATGATGGCATGAGGAAGACACCAGGTAATAAACAGATATTTATTATGTCAATATTCATAATGAAAATATAAAATCATTCAGCAGGATAGTGACTTAGGAAGTTACCATTGTGGGAAAACAATAGATGAAGAGTGGGTGCACATTGACAGCTGATTCCAGGATCTGGTTATCTAGGAATGCCATCTCCTTCTCTAATCAATTGGGAAAGATAGACACCTCCAGAAGGAAATTCATCTGTCTAAGATGGAAGAAGTCTCTTTCCATGACTAAAAGCTTAGATTAATCTATCAGAATTTGAAGTGTGAAAGTAGGTAAAATTAATCATATACCCCATAGGTAGGTGTAAGTTGGAGTTATAAAGAAGTAGGAAGGCATGAAGAACCAGAAGAGCTTTTGTTCTTGGGCAGTTAGTTAAACTGGTCACGGAAAAGCCAACACTCTGTGCTGGCCCTGGAGTTCAAAATTGTCCTGGTCCTTTGTGGGGATGAATGAATGGCAGGAAAAAAAAAAGTGATGTGGAATACCTTCCTTTCTGCTGCAGATAAGTAGAGACAAGTACAATCTATCTCAGGGTGTGTTGCATTGCTAATATATGTGATGGAGTACAGAGCATTTTCATCAGCTACTCCCAAACTAAAACAAAAGATGTTTGCACTGCTTTGTGCAAACTCTTCTGGGAGATAGCCAAGGAAAAACCTTCATTGTAACACAGAAACTTAAAGTGCTATAAAAAAGTGAAAGCAGTATTGTAACAGTGGCATAACATCATGCATGTAGAGTATTCAACGTTGAGTTGCATGGGAGTATCTAACCACCAGCACAGAACTGGAAAGACTGGGCATGGAACAATGGAGTTCAGGCTGACATCTGGACCGTGACAGCAAGGAAATGTTTGTTATACACAGCAGTTTGTGACTGATCCCACTGAAGTGAATGGAAAAACTTCCTTAACTGTAGTGACCTTTTAGGTCAGGCCTGCTGTTCCCAGATACCGAAGGTAGAGGAATGATTTTTCATAAGTCTATTTCTCCTCTCCCTGAGGTACTATAGCTCTCTACATATATTGTAAATTTAACTAGTCTCTCATGTATATTCAAAACATTCTTGTTATTCAGGGTGACATAGTAAAATTATTTGATATTAAAAAAACAAAAAGACAACCAAGAAGATTCCCTATGGAGCAGAAAATAAAATGCAAAACTTCATAGTACAACTTCTTAATACACTCTAGAGAAATAATCTGCCTGAAATAAAGACTAATTCAGCAAAAAAATCCAAAGCTTGAAAATAATCAATCCTCTGTAAAATAAGGAAACTGGAAACAATGAAATTGGGAATCCCTGAAACTACAATTTAGAAAAAAATATTACAATATATATATCAGAGGAACACATTTAGCCACTTAAGTGAGTTGGCAAATCTTGAGAGAGTTTATTTTAAATTAGTTAAAAGAATGGTTACTTTTCACATCATGCACAGCCTAGTCTTTGCAAAATATGTAATGATGAAAAAATATCCTAAATCTAATATAAAGTCTAGAAATTTAAAGTTATTAAATACTGATATTGTCTAGCCATATTGTTCTTTTTTGGCATAAAATTGTTTTTATATAAATTATTAATTTCTCCATGGATACTGATTAAATGCCTTCCCATCACTTGACCGTTTGCAAGAAAATCTGCAATTAGAAATTAAACATTATGAAAAAGAGTCATAAAGATGCATTAGTAAATCAGAACTATAAAGATCTTAATCTTGGGGAATCTGGGTTTTAGGAAATCAATATACTTAAAACAAAGAATACACAATGAAGGTACAATACTGAACACAGTTAATTATTCTATATCCTGTGTTTATTTTGTTATAGCTGTTAAAAAATGCCTACACCAATTCCATCTATGCAACTGTGAGGACAGATTAAAATCTGTTTTGTTCATCATCTGAATTCTATTTATTCAGCACTTCACAGGAAGAAGTCTCTGAATAACAACTTGTCTTACATAGCTTATGTCTGAACCACTCACAATATGGTTGTCCAAAGAATCATTTCCCGGCCAAAATTACACCCAACTATAGCATAGCTTTCTCTTTCTGGTAACCCTAACCTAACTTCACCCAGAGTCTAGCATTTTGCCATAGGGTCCTTTAGGAGCCTCTTTCCTACCCTACCTACTCCAGTTGGAGCTCTGGCCTTTCTCTTTTCTCAGCCCTAACCTTAATCTCAAAATTTTGCTTGCTCTCTAAAATAAGCCCAGCTGTGTTGGGACTGCTGAAAGGAAGCTAGAGCTGTCAAAGCAACCCTTACATCAGGAACTTCGTGGATTCAAGGATGCACGTAGTGTTAGTATCAGGGTTTTGGTTAGGGTTAGGAGAAGGAGAAAGCCTGGAGTTCAACTCAGAATGGGTCTGAAAAGGCAGTGCCAAAGCAAACGTACTGCTTCTAAAGGAGTTCTGCCCCAAGGAATCTCCAGTCTGGGGAAAGTCTGGGGTGTGTAGGAGGAAGCCCAGAGCTCCAGCGGGAGTAGGACTGAAAAGAGGCTACCAAAATAAGCTGAGGAATAATAAATGATTTTTTTTTCTTAATGAACATTTCATTGTTGAAAGGTCCAGGCCTACAGATCAGCCACGGGTTAGTGTTTTAATTAAGGCTAGTGTAAGGATTATGGCTAGGGTTCGGGTTTTGAGAAAAAGAAAGCCAAGAACAGCAGCTGGATTTGGGCTGGAAACAGTTACTAAAGGAAACTGCTGGCTACAGAAACACCCCTCTCAAAGAATTCTTTATCTGTGAGAATTCAGGTATGTCTTTTGTGAGGCTGAGCATTATGTTAAAGGTAGAATTACAACTGGGAGGAAGACCAAGCTCTGGGCTCCCATTGCAGTGGAACTGGAAGAGTTCTACCAAAGGTGAAATAGGACTGCCAAAGCTTTCTCCCCTGAAAACCATTTACTATTTGAAAGGTCTAGGTTCCCTTGGTCTGTGACTCAACCTAGGGTTAGAGTTATGGTTAGGATTACAGTAAACTCAGGTTTGTTTTGTAAGAAAGAAGCCCAGAGGTCTATCTGGACCGGGGTTGGAAAGAGGCTAAGAAATCAAACTGAGGGCTGCCAGAAAAAATTTGCTCCCAGCAGTTCTTCATCTAAGCAAAGACCAGAGATGCTGTGTGTAAAGACCAGATTAGGGTTATAGATAGGGTTAAGGTTATGTCTGAGAGAAAGGGAAAGCCCATGGCTTCACTTTAAGGTGTCTGAAAAACATTTTGCCAAAGGCAAAGTCCTTAAGGCAGATGATTCTGCCTTGAGTCAAAGTCTCTGCAAAGTCTCCAGTTTCTGGGCTTTCCAAGCCCATAGCTGTACTTGGAAAGGGACTATAAATGGCTGCTCAGGGAAATTTAAGGTTACCAAAAATTTCTCTTCAGATTAATTTTTCCTCTGGGACTAGTCTGCAGTGTAATTTAAACTATAATTACAGTCAGGGTTAGGGCTGAGAGAATGAGAAAGCCCAGAGCAAAAGTTGCAGGGGGGTGGAAAGCTGCTTCTGAAGAAAACAAGGGCTGAAAACAATGGAGCTCTTCTGTCTTCTCTCAACCCTAACTCTCATCTTCACCCAGCCGCTGGGCTGAGGCTTGCAAAAGACATCCAGGTCCTCACCAGCAGAGAGTTCTCCAGGGGAGAATTTCTTCTGTCAGCCTCTCTCCAGCCCCTCTCAGACTGCCGTTCCTGGCTTTGTCTTTCCTGCAGCCCATGAAGACTCTAGCAGATTGATATGTAGACCTGCTTTTTGTGACCCCTTGTTATTTGTGACCATTTTTTTCTGCCTGTGGATACACACACTGTCACTTTTACAAAATGATGGTAGCTCTTAAGATTCCAAATCAAGCTGAATTTTTTATTAGTTGTATTTTCCTCTTTATATATGTGCAAGTTCCTGCTGACTCTGACCTCAGCTTATAACTGCCTTGTTTTCAGCTTTCTGTGAAACAGAACAAAATGTCAGCAGGTGACAACCTATGCCTTCTTGATGTCATTCTATAATTTAAAATTGTTAAATGTGGACCAATGTCTGAGTTCACTGGTTTTGCTAAATAAAACACTTAATTCATTCTTTCTAAAGAACTTACGTTATTTCTACAACCCATTATATTAGGTGAGACAGGGATAAGCATTTACTGTGTTTTACTGAAGACACTTTTATTCACATCCATTAAACTATAGTGCATGGTCAAACATTGCTATCTATCTGACGTACACAATGTGACAAAAAGGAATTTTAGAAGTAGGGTTGGATACTTAGCTGTAATGCTTTATTAAGAAAGAACAATAGTGAAAAGCAATCCTGTGTTCACTCAAAGATATATGCAGACTTTGTTCCAAGGCTTATTTTATTCTACTTTACAAATATATATATAGTAATTTGATGCTACTGGTTGGCAGAGAACAGTATGAAGCACCTCTTAAACTCTTTAGTTCTTTGTTACCTTTCTAATTAACTTCCAAGAAGCTTTAATGTAGTTATCTGTAACATTTGAGAAAAATTGTCCAGATGATTTTAATCAAAATCCCACCTAATACAGAGACGACATTTTAGAACAATAATAGGATTTGGAATTATTCTGTCTTGGCTGCCTTTTGTTAATGTCATAGTTACTCTTTTTAAGGTATCTTCCACAGTGTTTGTGGTGCTTACAGGTCACATTTTCTCTGAGTTTGGGCAGAATTTTTGATGTATATTTTATTTATTATTTAACTGACACATACATGATCCATTTGCAGTTTTGTCAGCCTTCCAGTCTATCTTCTATATTTAATTGACAAAGTATATACAATATCTAAACCCTTGGAGAATGCCTATGTGCCTTTCTTTTTTTTTAATTTAAGTAATAATGGTTGAGAGCCAGTTTTAGTTAACTCTGGAGTAAACTATGGGATAAGGCCTTGGAGGCAAGAGGGGCCCAAGAAATCTGTTTCATATTCAAGGATCACCTCCTCCAAGTTCAAGAGTGGTCCATCCCAAAAAGCAGGAAGTCAGGCAAAAATGCCAGGAGGCCTGTGTGGATGAACAAGGAGCTTCTGGCAAAACTCAAGCATAAAAATGAAGTATACAGAAGCTGGAAGCAGGGACCAGTAACCTGGGAGGAATACAGAGACAATGAGCATGCAGAAGCATGGTTAGGAAAGCCAAATCCCAACTGGAGTTGAATCTCACAAGGGATATCAAAGATAACAAGAAAGGCTTCTATAAATACATAGGTGACAAAAGGAAGATGAGGGAAAATGTGGGCCCACTGCTGAGTGGGCCAGAGGCTGTGGTGACACAAGACACGGAAAAGGCTGAAATACTGAATGCCTTCTTTGCCTCTGTCTTTGCTAGCAAGGCTATCAGGAATCCCAGGCCCCAGAGACCAGGGGGGAAAGGCTGGAGCAAGGAGGATGTACCCTTGGGGGAAGAGGATTAGGGACTACTTAAGCAAACGGGGCGTACATAAGTCCATAGGCCCTGATGTGATGCACCCAAAAGTGATGAGGGAGTTGGCTGATGTCATTGCGAGGCCACGTTCGATAATCTTTGATTGATCATGGCGACTGGAAGAAGCGCCTAAGGACTGGAGAAAAGGAAATGTCACGCTTATCTTCAAGAAGGGCAAGAAGGAGGATGTAGGGAACTATAGGCTGGTCAGCTTCACCTTGATCCCTGGGAAGGTAATAGACCAGCTAATCCAGGAAACTATTTCCAGGCACAAGACAGACAAGAAAGTCATCAGGAGCAATCAGCATGGCTTCACCAATGGGAAGTCATGCTTGATCAACTTGATAAACTTTTATGATTAAATGCTTGGTTTGGTAGATGAGAGGATAGCAGTGGATAGTGTCTATCTAGATTTCAGTAGGGCTTTTGACACTGTCTTCCATAAGGTACTCATAGAGGCACTGATGAAGTATTGGCTGGATGAGCAGACAGTGAAGTGGATTGAAAACTGTGCCACTGATCACCACCCTCTGGGCCTGGACATTCAGCCAAAGTCTAGTTGGAGGCCAGTAACAAGGGCAGTGTACCCTGTTAGGTCCAATCAATGCTAGGTCCATAGGTAATGTTAAATGCTAGGTAATGTTAAATGCTTTCATTAATGATCTGGATTATGGGGCAGAGTGTACCCTCAGCAAGTTTGCTGATGACACAAAACAGGGAGGAGTGGCTGGTACAGCAGAGGGTTGTGCTGCCATCCAGAAGGACCTCAGCAGGTTGGAGAAATGGGCTGACAGGTACCTCATGAAGTTCAACAAAGGGAAGTATAAAGTCCTGCACCTGGGGAGGAATAACTCCATACACCAGTATATGCTGGGAACTGACTATCCAGGAAAGCAGCTTTGCAGAAAAGGAGCTGGGAGTCCCGGTGGAAAATAAATTGAACATGAGTGAGCAACGTGCCCTTACTGCAAAGAAGGCTAATAGTACCTTGGGCTGCATTAGACAAAGTATTGCCAGCAGGTTGAGGGAGGTGATGTTTCCCCTCTATCCAGCCCTGGTGAGGCCACACCTGGAGTACTGTGTCCAGTTCTGGGCTCCCCAGTACAGGAGAGATGTGGAGCTATTGGAGAGAGTCCAGCAGAGAGCCACTAAGATGATTGAGGGACTGGAGCATCTCTCACATGAGGAAAGGCTGAGAGAACTGGGACTGTTCAGCCTGGAGAAGAGGAGGCTCAGGGGGCATTTCATCAATGTGTATGAATAGCTGAGGGGAGGGTGTAAAGAAGCTGGAGCCAGGCTCTTTTCAGTGACAGGACAAACGGAAACACAAGCGGTTCCCTCTGAACACCAGGAAACACTGGGAGGGTGACCGAGCACTGGCACAGTTGCCCAAGGAGGTTGTGGAGTCTCCCTCCTCAGAGATATTCAAAGACCACCTGGACACAGTCCTGAGCAAACAGCTCTTAGCAGTCATCAAAGTGTATTCACATATAAATTGCTCTCTCAGGTATCCTTAGAAAAAAATTTCTTCCTTACTTTTTGGAGAACCCCTTGTTGCTAGCCAGGCTAGGAGCAAGGAGAGGAGTTCATTGCAATGTTAAACCCTACAACCTGGCCCAAAGGGACCTGGGGTGGAGATTGTAATGGATATACCTTTAAATTGTTGTCACCCATGATTTGAGTTGCATGTTAGAGGAATTACTATAGCAGGAACCACCTGAACCAATGGAGGACAAGCCTTACAACAGTGCAAGTGCAGCAGTGACCCAACCTGAGCTGGCATTGCTGCCCAATAGCTCCACGTAGCACGCCACCTGTCCTGTCCTGAGTGACCACCATAACAGATGGAGCTCTAAGTCATGGACTAAATGAACTCAGTGGACATTTTATGGACATTTCACAGGTGTGGTCCATACACTAAGGGAATGATATCTGTGTATTATATCAAAGGATGGGAAGAGGGGTGCTGGTTAATGAGGATATATTGGATAGTGTGGGACCTGAGCATGATGTAAATGGTATAGAATAAGGGGTGGAGAATGTGCTGGTTTTGGCTGGGATAGAGTTAACTTTCTTCATAGCTAGTATGGGGCTACGTTTTGGATTTGTGCTGGAAACAGTGTCGATAATACAGGGATGTTTTCGTTATTGCTGAGCAGTGCTTACACAGAGTCAAGGCCTTTTCTGCTCCTCACACCACTCCGCCAGCAAGTAGGCTGGGAGCGCACAAGAAGCTGGGAGGGGACACAGCCAGGACAGCTGACTGTAACTGACCAAAGGTATATACCATGCCATATGACATCATGCTTAGCATATAAAGCTGGGGGGGACTTTCAGCGTTATGGCATTTTGCCTTCCCAAGTAACCGTTACGCGTGACGGAGCCCTGCTTTCCTGGAGATGGCTGAACACCTGCCTGCCCATGGGAAGCAGTGAATGAATTCCTTGTTATGCTTTGCTTGTGTGCACATCTTTTGCTTTACTTATTAAATTGTCTTTATTTCAATCCATGATTTTTCTCAGTTTTACTGTTCTGATTCTCTCCCCCATCCCAGCGGGTGGGGAGTGAGCAAGCAGCTGTGTGGTGCTTAGTTGCTGGCTGGGGTTAAACTACGACAGCCAGTAACCCCTGCTTCATGATCGTACATTTCATGGTAGCAGAGCCTACATACCTTCTTTCCTTCCGTGGTCAGCTGTGCTAACATTGTTTATCCCTCAATTTTATTTGCTACCTACAAAATATTTCTCTTAAGGAACACAACCTGATCAAAGAGCAGTTAATTTCTCCAGCTTAAGGTTTGAAGAGTATCATGTCATCTTGGCTTATGCCAGTATTGCTCATAGCATGATGTCCCAGCAGTTAAAAACAGTCGTTTAATAGAGGATTAACACAATATAAAGTCTGCTCTGTTGAGGTAGGGAATTTTAGCTTTAGGAGGTTCTAATATGAACTGCTTGGTCAATATTAGCTATTTACACAGAAGTTCATTCTATTGTATGAACTCAAGGAAAGCTCCGAAACTGCTTGACACTCCTGCACTGGCTTCTTGTGATCAGATTTAGATGTCTACATCTGAACTAGCTGTCTAGACCTTTTTGTTCAGTCATTAGAGAGAAACTGACATTTCTATGCATGTTTGATTTTGTCTTAACATAGATGTCTAAAATAGACGCAATAAATTTATTCTAGATGTACCTAGTTCTCTACTTAAATTCTGTAGATGTGCAAAGTGTAGATCTTTGAAGTTAGGACAGCTGAATTAAACTTTGTTTCTGAATGATTACTGAACAACACAAAAATAAAATGAACTATGAAAATACAGTGGAAGGAATTTTGGAGGTGTTACAAGCCATGCCAGAGGAAAAGTTCTCTGGAAATATGAGACACAAATGGAAATTAAATTCAGCTTAACACAGGCAGAGAAAATTAACTATGGAAATGTATTACAGAAAAGGGAGCAATATTGCCTACTATGATAAAAACTGAACATGGCAAAAAGGTGTTTGAATGTCAATAGCTTGGAGGACTATGACAAGAGGGTCAAACAACAGTAGAAATATTGGTTGGAAGGCACTTCTGGAAGCCATTTAGTTGAAGCTCCCGCTAAAAGTGGGATCTTTGTCAGCAGTAGATCAAGTCCGTTATGGCTTTGTCTACCCGAGTCATGAATATCTGCAGGGCTGGAATTTCCACAGCATCTCTGAATGTCTTATTGCAGTGCTGAACATTGACAGTCCTTTGTGCCATTGACATTTTTTCTCCTAATGTTAAGCTGAATTTCCCATGCCTGGTTTTGCAGTTATTGAACTTGTTATTTTGTCTGACACTACTGAGGTTTAGTTCCCTTATCTTTGTAACTCCCTTTCAAGCAACTGTAGAAAACTATTAGGTTACTTTTTATCCTTCTGTTTGCCTGACTAAACAAGCTTAGCTCCCACAGTCTCTTGTTACAGGACATGTGTGCTGTGTCCTCCTGATAGCCCTCTGCTAGACCTACTTCATTTTCTCCATATCCCTCTTGAACTGGGGACAACAGGAACATTATTCCCACAGTAGCCTCACCAGCACCAGGTAGAAGGGAATAATAACTTCCTATGATCTTCTGGTCACACTTCTAATGTATTTAGCATGCAGTTGGCCTTAGTTGTAAGAGAAGTTTGTTATGGCTTGTATTCAAAGTACATTCACAATAAGTTTGAAGTAATTTTCAACAGGGCTCCTACTCAGTCAGTAGAAGGCTTCACAGACTTCCCCAGGGATCATATTCAGAGAGTAACATCAGAATTTAATGGTTAAAATGTGAGACCAGAAATCTAGGCATCACAGTTGCTAACAAAAAGTAAAGAAAAAAAATGTTTTGCTGTAGGTAGTGTATCTGCAAACACACATCTTTATTAACAAGACTCCCAGAATCACAGAATGGTTGAGGTTGGAAGGGCCCTCTGGGTGTTATCTTGTCCAGTCCTCCTGCTCAAGCCCATTCTTACATCTCATTTTTCCTATGAATTTTATTTCATCTGGACTCTCTATTCTATTTCAAGATCCATAGAAGAGCTCCAAGAGCTTGCTAGTATTGTACTGCAGTTTAATTAAGCCTCTAGCCCCATTCTTCAGACCTGGGATGACAGAAGATGAAAGGAAGAGCTGTAGCAATTGTCGTTCCTCCACAGGTTTAATCAATATAGTATCAGTGCTCCCAGTGTCCGGGGGTATGTAGCACACAATGTTGTGATACTCTTTCATCTCTGCAGATCCTGTGTTCTCTCTGTCCATTTAATGTTTCACTTGGTGACTTTGAGCCCCCAGATGCCTAGACTTTAATTCCACATTAAAACCCACAGTGATTAAGAAAGTGAATAGTTTGGAATAAGACATTTACAGTGTCAACAAGCTCTCAATCAAGCTATAATCCAGGACAATTCAAACTGAGAATACTTTTTATTAAGTTAAGCTTACACAATAATCTTAACATTGCTTGTTTATTTTAGCCATTCATATGTGGCAGGCAAAGAAATGCCTGCAGCATTTTAGCTCTGAATACATCTAAACGCATAAAATCAATATCTACACATCAGATTCCAAGCTGTAGTTTCACCCTTTAAGAGAAGGGAAGCAATAGATTTGGTCGCATTACAGAGAGGATCTTTTAAAACCCATCTATTTAAAAGGTAATTTCCAGTGATTAAGGCCTTAGGGAAAGTTATACTGTCATATGTGAAACTAGAATATTGCAAAATAATACAGAGATGAAAGTGACAGTGTGAGTCTGTCAGGACTTTTGGTAGTCTCAGATTTTACATTTATTGTTGTTACAAGTTGCCTGCTTCCAGTGTAGCTGGTGAACTTTCTATTGCTCCTTTTAAGGAGAAGACAAACCAATTTTTCTTCCAAATGAGACTTAATCTTTCTTAATCTCATTCCATAATTTACAATCATCCTTCCTTTTATTATTCCAGGTAATTCCTTCCCCTCCTTGGTAGCTCTGTCCTTTGAATATTTGTAGCTTATCATACACAGTAGCTTGCTTTTTCATAATAATTTTTGAGACAGGAAGGGATGCAGAACTAATTGCTGTATTTCAGCTGTGCTCATGAGAGACCAGGATAAAGAACTTTACAGGTGAATGACATGCTACCTTTTCTGTCTGATCAAAAACTGCAATGTATCATGACATTTTATGATTATACTGATACCAGTAGAAAACCATGGCTTCTGAAGACAATTATAACTTCCTCATCCTTGTCCCCTTGAGCTTTTAAATCAGTTTTAAATGTATTGGCATTGCTAGTGGCAATTCAACCATAAGCTGTTCTGATTTTTCAGATGTATATGTCTGAACAATTGATTACTGAAATGTCACTTCAATAACAATCTATCTATTCAATAGCAATGCATCTTTCTGTTTTCATACATGCATATATAAATATCTCATGCCTCTCCTAATGATTCAGGATAGCTTTTTACATTTGCACCCTCATGTAGCTACAAATGTTACTAAAGGATACATAGGGATCAAATGAGTGCTTTAGAGTGTATCCATATAACTTTAATGAAGACTGGGCTTAAAAAAAAAAAAAAAGCTGTGTTCTTTATCTGCTGTGGTCTCAATATTATCAGAAAGAACTGTTCTTCAGCAAAAGAATCCAGTTATAAATGGCCCATCCTTTTTATAAGTGGGACATGACTCAGTAAACCCAACAGATTTCTTGTATATGATGTAATGAATAGCCTGTTGTCTACAGTCCAAAAAAGAAAATAGGGTAACTCCTGTATTTGTAGAAGCCCATCATTATATGGTGTTCCCAGAATCTCTGAGATGTCCAGGGACTTCCAATGCATTTCAGTGATTAAAATAATTTTCTCACATCTTCTTGGATGTTATGTTCATCTCCCTAGTCTCTTAAAAACCTTTTTAAAAACTCAATATGCATATTTCCCCTTGGTGAGCTTGTGTTTATTTAGTGTGGCCAGTATCTCCTTGAAAATTACATTCTGAAGTTTTGTGGTCTTACTGAGTCAGAAGAAGCATCTTTTCTCAAACAGAGCTTAGTTCTACACTTGTGTGATAGCATATTTGCTGTCATCTTTAATTTTGCTACTCCTACTTTTTAGCTTTTGTCTTATACACTTGGCTCATTTTGTATGTATGCTGATGTTAACTGATGCTTTGTGAGCATTCAGGTTTCCTCAGCTGATTTAGGTGGGATTAATAAGACAAGATTTTTCAGTAGATTCAAGAAAGGCTTTAGGACCTGAAATGGCTAAATCCCTAAGCTCAGGAATGGAAACTAGAGTTGCATTTGGCACCTGATTTGTATGTCTTCTTTTATTGGGACAATTAGGCTTCTCAGAACAATGGCCTGAAAAGCCTGAAGACAAGGCACAGAGTTAGCAACTGGAACCATTATGCTCAATGAGAATAGATACTCAAGGCAGATCTGGAGGCAAATGCCTCCATCCAGCTGGGATTCAAACCCATTCCTGAAGTCTTCCTGCATTCTTTTAAAATTAAGTCGTGGTGATGGAGCTGCTTATGTCCTATGGAATAGCATAGCAGAAAACAGGAGAACTGGCTTTATTTTCAGTCCTATGAGGATTCAAACTGTCTTCCACATTTCAAAGAGGATGAGAAGTAAGGGACAGTGGGGAGCACTGTTACACTTTCTTTTCAAAGCAATGCCACCAGGTTAAAATAAATGCAATGTATTAGTTTAGATGCAGATGATGCGAATGTGATCGTGATTCTGCAGCTCAGTGTCTTTTGCACTGAGCTAAAATGAGAAACACTGACATTTTTTCCTTTCTTCCTGGACTCTTCCAAAATTTCATTTTAAAAAATGGTCTAAAAGCCAGAAGTAGAGAGCTGAGTCCAGCACGTGCCCTCTCAGCTGAGTACTTCTGGGCTACAAAATGGAGCCTGCCTTTCTAGTTCTTCATCTATAGACTGATGATCCTTTTTTATATGGTGGTGTGGGATGTAGACTTGCATCTCTTCAGCTTGAAGTTGTCATTGAACTCTGGTTTCCTTGCTGAGTGAGTGACTAAGTTTGAAGAGATCATAAAACTGCACATGAAGATGAAGAAGTTATGAAGAACTTCCTTCTATATGAAGAAGTTAATGCTATATTTTGTAAAAGTCTAGTCAAGAAGTCACAGTCATTCAACATGTTCACCCATTGTGGCTTCAGCCCACCAGAGGGTTTAGTAATAGTTTTGTAGTCAGCTTGAAACCATATTTCAATTCAGATCTTGGTTCGGTCACAGTCAAGTACTGACAGCATGACATATTTATTTCCCTATTTACTAGTTAAAATGCATACACATTGATATATCACTTTGTGGTACGGTGATGGTAATTGCTGCATGACTCCTGTTATTTTCAGATGTCTGGTTTCAACACACTGGAAAACTTTCTAAAAAGTCAGGCCCAAATTCTCAGAACAAAAGGAAAGAGGCTTCCAACCTGTTATTTGTTCTTCTGAATGTATTTTAAAATATATTGAATGACTATATATTTAAAGGATTCTTGAAAGTTTTCAAAGACCAAGGTTTCTTTTTTCATATTTGGCATCTTCAGGTATAATGTATACAAATAAAAAGTGATTTTTTTAATGGAAGAGAACTGTGTAAATAATGGCTGCAGAAAGAGTCGGAGATTTTTAGTCCTGGTGATGTTTATTGCATCATGCAGTTCTGATGATTTTTTAAAAATCAAAGAGGTGACTTTGCATTCATTTGAATAAAATTGATGTCCCACTCTACTGCACTCCATGAATAACACTGACTTTTAGCAAAACAGAAAGTCAGCAAAACACTTAACAAAGTTAAGTATAACTTTCTTATACTTAGCTGTAAAATATGTCACTTTGCTCCATGAACTCATTTAGATCATGAACTCATTTATTTTGGGATGATCCAATTACTAATAAGAAAGACACATGCAGAAAAAAGACAGAAAGATATTGGAAATTTCATCAGATCCTTTAGTGTACAATATGGTTCGGTCTTGCCAAAGTCAATGAAGCTGGAGTTCAAAACTTTTACTGTTCTGATAAATTGGGTTTTTGTAGTCAAGGATAGAAGTTTGTACAAGAATAAAGATGTGTGTCTTGAGGTCACTGGCTTTCAGCTGAAAGATCAGCTTGGAGGAACTCAGTATATATTTGAAATTAATCTTTTATGCTTCAGCTATATTATTGGAATTGGAATAATATGTCAGCCTATAATACTGAACTTCTTTAAAAAAAAAAAAGAATAGTGTATAAGTAATCTTATGTGGATGGTATCGAAGGCAAATTTAAGTTACTAAAATAACACAAAAACAGGACAGTACAGTTAACCCGTGAGATCTACACAGTATAATGTCTATGAGTTATCTAAATTTTTTGGGCTGGAATTTATAGAATTGGCTTGCATCCTGTGCCCTACCACTTGCCTTCAAACTTTGAAACACTTAATGATCTGTATAGTTAAAAATCTTCATAGCTAGAACTGGATTACTAGAAAAAATCTCGTATCAAGTAGTTTACAGATTTCAAATTATTTGAGAACTATTTTGTTTTCTTTGTTGATATACTTTTCTTTATATGCTCATTGTATTACTCTGTTAGCTGTTTTCTAATGACCTTAATTTTACTTCCCAATAATATTGATTTAAAAAATACAATAAAATGAATTTCTTCTTTGCAATTGAAATTCATCTGTCTAATTTCTCATATCCATTTTAAAGAAAAATGTGCAAACAGCAGGGAAATTAGATTTTTTTAAAACAAGATGCAATTTAGATAATTACCTACTTTTTATTATGTGTATGATATTTTTGTATGTTTACAGTAATACATCTCTAGAGTGATAATGAATCACTTAACTGAGTACGACTTCTTGCTAAATTTTTACGTATTAAAATGAGAGTCTAATAGAGATTTGTCTGTACCATAGGCTAATAGTAGCAAATCAATCCTGTGTATGCTTCAGTTACAGCTGTGTCCTCTTCATGGATATTTTTACACCATCTAATGTCAGAGTGTTTCTTTAGTCTCAGTAGCAATCACTGCACATGTAGAGGAATCAGACAGAAAGCTGATTTGTTAGGAGATGTCTTTACTGTTTCACAGAATACAAATCTCAGGCAGTCAGGCCCTCTCCCTTTACATTAATACAAATGAGGCTGGATCCTGAATTCCTTATTCATCATGTTTGCAGAAAGTTCTGTGAAAATACATTTTTCTTCTATTTTCATGAAACTTTTAGTTTGTGATGCAAGACAGACAAAAATATAAAATGTGATGGTCTAAGGAATCTTCTGAATGAGCACCACCTTCTTCATTGATTACATATAGGATTGCAGGATAATCCAGATTGGAAAGGATCTCAGGAGGTCTCTAGGGCAGCATCCTTCACAAAGAGAGCTCTGCTCTGAGGTCAGACCAGGCTGTTCAGGGTTTTACCTAGTCTGGTTTTCATAGCCTCGAAGGACGGATGCTGCATAACTTTCTGGGGCAACCTGTTCCACTGCTTGACCATCCTCATGGGGAAATGTTTCTCCCCACACCCAGTTAGAATCTTCTCTGTTCTTATTTATTCCCTCTGCCTCTCATATTCCCACCATGCACTCCCAGTAAGTGCCTGGCTTTGTCTTCCTCATGATCTCCAGCAGTATTGGAAGGCTGCTGTTAGGTCCCTCTGAAGCCACCTCTTCTCTAGGCTGAACAAGCCCAGCTCCCTCAATCTCTCCTCACAGGGCAAGTGCTCCTGCCTCTGATCAGCTTTGTGGTCTGGTTGATCAGCTGGGAAGCCCAAACTAGACACTAGATTTGTACTGTAGATGTGGCCTCATGAGCACTGAGTTGACGGGGGAAATCACTTCCCTTTATCTACTGGCGATTTGGTAGCGCAGTAAGCTGCTGACACTTTCTGAAGCTCTTTTGGTATTCTGTCTTTCTTCAATTCAGGGCAGGAGACATGCAATGTAACACAGATTGCTAAACCATCAGGTAGACTTTGCAAGCCCTTGCTGTAGGATTCCCTAAGGATAGACTGCTCTTTGTTGTTTTTAATGTACTGTGTTTTCTCTGTTGCCTTCTAAATCCATCTTAGGCTGGAACATTGAAATTGGCATAATACCATTTGTGTGGGCAGTATGCCACACTAACAGATGGCCATACTAGTGGACAAGTTATGTGCATCAATTTTGATTAGGATGGGAAGAAATCCTGAAACAGCCATCAGTGTAGTGCTTCTGAACCTGTTGTTACAGGCATAAGTCATCACTGCTGCTGCTCAGAGATGCAGCTCTGAATATCCCAGAATAGCTTGTGTCTCCATGTAAAGATTTTCTGCTCCAGTGGATCAGATTATTTTTGAGATAGAGTAATAATATTTAAAAGTCTAAGTAAACTTCCCTCAGGTTGTCACGGCTACCAGGAAACACACTTCCCATGACCTGTAACTCCTGTGTCTCGCACAAATCCTTATTTTGTTTCTTTTTTAGACAAATAGCCTTCTAACTAGTGCAGCATTATTTTTCACAGGCACATTTTCCCAGGTAGATAGATAGATAAGTAGTTAAATAGACTGATCCTTCTCTTTGAAAAATCTGAAAGCACAACTCCTTATATGAGTGACTTAAAACTTTTGGTATGTTTTTCCTAAATAGTTTTAATACTTTGAATGCTTAATTCAGTACCTTCTCCTCTTCTTATTTTAATGGCAACCAGTAAAATTATAATAAGGGTTTTTGAAATCAGGATCTGTTAAACACAAAGTCTATTTTTGCTCATAATTGTGGATGAGGGACCACTGAGAAAGTTATTGTCTATGGTGATTGTGTCTCCATTCAGAGATTTATGCTTTATATGCCCCCACTTGGGGACAATACCTTCTGAATTATTTTAAACCAGGAGAGCTAATCTTGAACTGACAAAATAAACTTGATTTTCCAAAGACAATCTTTTATGAAGGTGGACTGCACCTTGGTGGTTATCTTTATTCCGTGGTTTTAGACTTTTATCTCCCCATTAAGTATAATCTGTCCCAGCTATTTTATTTTTATAAATGTAAAAAATGAAATTGAAAAAATAATTGGGAAGTATCTTCTGAAATTATTTGATGAAAAATGTAATGGAACTGGCTTTTGCATCTTTTTAGCTTTTGGGAAGCAAAACAAGTGATAAGAATTATGTTCATATTGATTGCATTATCTTTATCTCTACATCCACTGTCTTTTTTAGGTAACATTATGATATGAATAAATGCATTATCCTGATAGAGCACAAAGGCACTGGGCAGTACTGTTATACGTATTACTGTTATATTTGGGAGCTTTTATCTAACTATGGAAGCTAGCCAGTAGAGCAGTGAGGAGGGATCATCTTTTGGAAGCTGATTATTGCTGCATTGTCAGTATGCGTCAAAGTGGCAATGATATTGCGCTGAGAATGATCAGAACTCCATAAAAATTGACCTGTGAAAGAGGATTTGAGGCTTTTTAGCCTAGAAAAAAGAAGGCTGAGCGAACACATAGAAACCATCTTCAAATACAAAAAAGGTGGCAGGAAGAAAAGGAATAAACCATCCTTCTTATTCTCTAAGGATATAGTGAAAACTAACAGGCTTTAATTGAAGCAAGGATGAGGTAGGGGATACATTAGGTACAATTATTTTAAAGCTGAGAAGGGCTGAGCACAGGAATAGATTATCTTGGTGAGTGGTGCAGCATCTATCACTGGGAGGTTTTAAGAACTGGTTATGTTAATAAAATAGAGGTATGCCTAGTCCTTCAGCTGGGGATGGATTACATTATCTGTCAAGATTTCTTCCAACCTGTTTATTCTATTATTATTAAATGTCTTGTCATCCTATAGAGTTTTATGCTTTTCTTCTTTAGCTTGCAGTGATATCTTTTGTGGGATGAAACTCTCTAATTAAAGGAAAAAATATTATTCTACACGGATACAAAACATATGTAAACACTGAAAGTAAACATGGAAAAAAACTCTTAATGAATTGTGTTGCAAATTAAAGACTGAAGGAATCATATGTCATTTTGCTATTTCACACAGCAAAATAATAATGACATTTTCAGATGTCAAAATATACTGAGCATATCACTGTGCTGAATTCAAGGTATGAATTGGAAAAGATTAATGAATATATTTCTAACACTACCTAAATTGTTCAAAATTTGATTAAAGCTAGTTTACATTTGTCAGGAGGAACCCTGACCTTAAATCATTTTCTGGCCTGGGTGCCTGGGACTGCAAATGGCTGAATGCCCTTAGTTCTCTGAAGGAAGTCTGAAGAAAATAGGAATTGAGGAAAATCAGCATTTACAGAACCAAAGTTTTTTATTTCTTCAGTTAAAACTAATACATTTAAAACAAACTTCAGTTAAAAAAATGAATACTCTTGTGGTCTATGCATGTTGTAGTACCAAAACTCTTTCTGAAGAATGAGCTTCCTAATGATAAGGAAAAGGAAAATGGAGTCCCTAGAAAAGATGAAATACTGAACTGCAGAATATGACAGCTGTTCAAGCCCACAAGACAAAACTAAATAAAACCTTTTTTTTTTTTTTTTTTAAATAAAACCACTATGGAACTGAAAGATCTTTTACAGGCAAATCCTGAGTTAACCAATAAGCCACAAGAGAACTACTAAAGCCTCATATGCTGAACTGAAATAGAAAATACACCACAGTTTCTGAGGAAGTTAAGGACTGCCAACTGCAAAGTCAATCAAAACCCAGCCATCCAATGAAAGAAAAGTCACCAAAACAGGTGATAAAATTTCAAAAACTGAGCAAGGGAGAAAAAGACACTTCCTCAAAAAGTTAATAACTTATTTGAAACTAGAAAAGCAAAACATTCAGTGTTCTTCAAAATATATGAAAAACTGAACTGTTTCTTATCCACAAACATACACTATCCCAGGACCAGATTTGAAGCCTGATTAAATGATAACCTTTAGCAGACTAAAGTATCTAAAGCCTTAATACTATTCTCCAGTCAACGACAAACAAAACAAAAACATTTTTTAATGCAGAATTCCAGATGCCTTCTGCTGATCTTTCTAGATGTCAAATTCCACATTTAGCCTTGTAGCCCCTGGTTTTTAGCTATGTAAGTATGAAATACTTATTAGCTTGTCCTTCTCAAGTCATTCAAAAATGAGTGGTTACAAATCCATGTTTGGTAGATTTTCTGAACATTGTGTTCTGTGTTTGTGAGCAGACAGCATGAGGTATCCTAAACTCTAAAAAGCCTATTCTTAAACAAAAACAAATAACTGAACCGCAATCACTATTAAAGATTGAATGCCCATGTTAATTCTCCAAAGGAGCAGAAATTTCTACTCACCCGCCAGAATAAATGTCAAGTGATTAAATGCAACTGGAATTATGAAGAAAGTCATGGGTTTAGCCCTGTGGGTGTACAATAAATATAGCAGAATTTGAAAAATTCATGATGTAAGGGACTTGGGGATTGTATCCCTGGAATGTCTCACTCAAATGATCACCAGGTTGAATTATCAGCTTTGCTTTATGAACCACAAGGCAGAGTTAAAGTCCAAGACAATTGGAGTAAGCATGCATGTTTTAGATCACTTAAAAGATTCATCTTTAAATAGGAAGGACTTATCAGCAATGATCTTAATTATGCTTGGAGCTCCACTAAAATATTGCCTGAGATTAATCAGCTGCATCTACTGTGTAATAATTGCGATCTTCAGCAACGATTTATCCCAGAAGGTAAGGCTTCGTATGAACGTTCAGAGGATGGAAGGAAAGGGCTTTTTGCATCCCTCTGAAGCACAGCGGACATGCAATCTGTCTAATCAGGAAGTGTAGATCTCTTCCAAAGGGCAAGGTTCCCTAAAGTGGGATCAGAAGGGGTTCCACAGAGACAGCAGTGCACAAATAGACAGGAAAAGAGATCCTGATCCCAGTATACATAGAAGAGAGGAAGGAAATATAAGAGCTCACTCTCCACTGTTCCTCAAAATTGGTGTCCTCTCTTCTGGTGTTCAAGACCCTCACATCCTTCTTCTTATCTATTCCTCAAATCATTTTTCCCATGATTGTGGCTCTCATGAGCCACAGGAGCTCCCAGGAGCTCCCCTGCTACTCTGTTAATTCTTCTATTTATCCCATAATCATAGATCCAAACCCATCCTTCATGTTCCTTCCCAGCATTTTGCTTCCACTGCACAGGTAATTTTTGTCTGAGATTTTTCTTTTTTTTTTTGTATCTCTCAAATTATTGTCTTCCCTACAATTTATTTTCCTAAAATAAACTTACTCTTCCCCAGAGATGAGAATAGTAACACATCTGCACACTTTGCTCATATTCTGCAAAGGTCAGGTTCAAACTTGCATTGCTAGGAAATAGCACCAACACAGTAACAGCATCATGGCCCTTAGGTAATTTACAAAACTCTCCAAAACATTTTTTTTTTTTTGGTATATGT
This sequence comes from Ciconia boyciana, assembly GCF_034638445.1. Taxonomy (NCBI): domain Eukaryota; kingdom Metazoa; phylum Chordata; class Aves; order Ciconiiformes; family Ciconiidae; genus Ciconia; species Ciconia boyciana. Next base: position 27,467,543 of record NC_132934.1, on the reverse strand, counting down.
GCATTTTTGGAGTCTGTCAAGCCTAGAATAAGCTGAATAAAGCTGAATGGACCAAGCGCTATTGCAGAAGCAGGTTGAGTTGATGAGGTTATGCCAAGAAGGTATCAGAATGGTAGCCTGAACCTCAGTGGTATGTATACATACACACAAGAAAGTAGTAGATCATACCAAGTAGAACAGCTTCTTTTGTTTCTTATCTTCTAGACATATTGTTCCCAACACCATATTTAGATGATTAATAGCATTTCTTACCACCATAATGTGTAGCAAGTGTCAAAGCAATTAATGTAATTACATACATATTGTAGGCTTCTTCTTGCATCAAGGGCTTCTCAGTCTTACTGTCAGCTGTTACTTCACTATAAAAAGCTTCTGTACTGTCTCCGGTAAAAGCAGAAGTTGGCTCTAAATGAGTTTAATTATCCTTTCTCAGACTAGTAGGGCTCAGGAGTTGTTACTAAAGATTGTCAGAGGTATGCTGGCAAGCCACAGTGTGTAATGAGATCTATCAGAGTATTTCCTCCACAACCTTTTTCAGGCTCTTTGGAAATCTGGTAGAGGAAGTTGTGGTGGCAAGCATCATGTGAGCATCTGACAGTGAAAACTATACTGAATGCTAACTGTGGGATTCAGCCTATAATAAACATGCTATAAGCATGTTTGTTCAGACTCCTTGGTTAAAGGTGAGAGGCAAACAGGACCCTGGGCTGTAGACTATAAAAACCAAAAGTGGAGAAGAAGTCATCTGCAACCATATCCAAATTGCTTCCTGGAGCATATTTTCTTATTCTTCTCTTAGCATTGTCAGATCAGAATTTTTTCAGATAGTACCCAGGGAAGGTGCCAGTAAAAAAATGTCTTTCTAATATTTACCTACATTTTACTTTGGAAAAAATTATGTAATTTTTTCTTACTGTTTGTTTCCTTGCACTACCAGATATAATTCCATAGTCTTATCTCAACCCCTGCTATCTCCTAACATGTATAAACTCTACCCTGGCCACCCCTGCATTAGTCACCCCCAAGCTGAGCTGAATGTATTATCTTGTTTGCTTTCAAGTCAGTTCTGTCAGTAATAGTGGTTCTTACTGCTCCCTGAATATCAAATGATCAGAACTCTTGGTCAGCTGAAATCTTAGTGATTGCTATAGAGAACTGAAACAAAAACATAGCAAATTGAGACTGGAGTGTTTGTAGAGAAATATGAATGCCACCAGTACATATATGAAAACTGCAATTTCAATAAACTATGCTGTTATGATGACTCTGGGGAAAGCAAACCTCCAGCTCTGCACTGGGAGTGTCTGACAAACAAACAGCAATATACTTCATTAAGAAGTGTTAGCTCTAAAATTGCATTAGTTAATCAGTCTTGGATTCTTTCTTACAAATTAATAGAAGACTGAAGAGTAGAAAAATTAATAGTAAAAATAGAAGAGCTAATATAAAAATAGGAGGAAATTAACAGAAGAAGAGTGAAGGTTGAGAGATAAAGAAGTAAAACGCAAGAAACTAAAATTGCTGTCATCTATATAAGCGAATTCTTATAAGTGAATTCTATAAATTCTACCTCAACAGTTAAAGTGAAAACAACTTTACAACAAAATGCATTTTTCCTCTTGATTTTGGCATATATATACAGGTGGAGGTGGTAAAACTAAATAACATTATTATCAATACTCTGTCTCAAATGCATCACATATAATCTTTTAAAAATGACTTGTAATCTATTTAGAGTTGTTATGAAAATTTATTTAACTTTCTTGGATTTATTTGCAGAAACTTGTGTGGAAATGACATGACAACAAAGTACATCTGGATAAATTTGCAGATGCATAGTGGTCTTATTTCAGAAACTCTTTTATTGCTATTCCTTAAATATGTATATTTACAGTACTCCTGTATTTGAAATGTTTATCCTTTGTTTAAAAATAAAGCTGTCCCTGATCTTACTCCCATTGACATGAACGACAGCTCCTACTGACTTCAGCAGTACAGATGGGGCAGCAGACTTTTAAGAGTTGATGGAAATGATGAGTAGTTTAGTTTCACTAAACTAAAGTGAAAAAGGAAGAAGTGGTCTACATGTCATCCCACAACTCAACCTTTACAAAATTGGTGTCTTTTTTTTAACATGTATATATGTTAACATGTATATATGTCTGAAAGGGTTATCAAGCATTGGAACAGGCTGCCCAGGGAAGTGGTTGAGTCGCCATACCTGGAAGTATTTAAAAGACGTTTGGATGAGGTGCTTAGGGACATGGTGTAGCAGTGGTCTTAGTAGTGTTAGGTTTACGGATGGACTCGATGATCTTAAAGGTCTTTTCCAACCTATAAGATTCTGTGATTCTGTGATATGTACCTTTTATCATGTATTAAAGAACCACAGAGAACTGTTTACTTCGAAAGCAGTCTTTCATAGAATTAAATTAGAGTTTTTCTCTTTATATTTTGCTATGGATTTTTAAAAATATCCTCAGTCTTTGCTTCCTGATACAATTTTTTTAAGAAAATAAATATTTTCTCTGAGTCCAGTAAAAATTATAAATGCTGTCTGTAGTGCTTGCAAAAGTATTGCTTATCTGTCTCTAGTTATGTTTTTAATAAAGATGACAGCATTGAGTCCTGAAGTTTATCAAACACGGACTCTTACTTAGAGCAGGTAATGGTCTTTTTAACAAATTAAGTTATTTTCAGTAGGGCTGTAGGATGTGGTCATAACCTTTAAACCAGGCTAAAACCAGCTGAAAATGCTACCCATTTCTTCATTTCTAAGTTATTTTATTGCTTTTTTATCATATAGTCCTAAATAACCAATAGCAAGAAAATGGCATGCAGTGACTTTGGGAAATGTTAGATTTGTTCTGTTTCTTGAGTTGATTCTGTCTTGTTTTTGTGCAAAACTCACATGAATCCATCCATTGTCATGTCATTTGTTATTTGATACTCAAGAATACAGAATCCAAGGGGTTTTTAGGTTTCTAGATATACAGTGGCATTATGTAAATAATCAGATTGCCTCCTCACACAGGTTTGGATTAGCATAAATAATTTGGCCAAAGAATCTTGCATTTCTGTATCAATAACAAGATTTATTTTTTCACTGTCTTTAATTTCTACAGACTTTAAGGAACACAATATAAGCAATGGTTGCTGAATTCTGGCCTTTATGATTTTATTATTTTGAAACCCATATAGAATAAGACAGACAGCTAGGCTAGGCTATTTTTGGCCAGAAATGTACTAAGCTAGCTAAACTGTAGGGCTGCAGTCATGGCTGACAGAAAAAAGAATGAAAAGATACCATTCTAAAGAGTTTCTCAATAGCGTGTTACCAAGATGATAATCAAATTTAATTATATTGGCTGATGCACTTACATTCTTACAGCCTGACAACATTTTTGTGTCTGCTCTATCTGAAATGCTACTCTCTATACCCCAAAATGATCAGCTTTTGAAATTTGCTGGTCTGATGTTAGAAAAGCCAGGCTTTCAGTGATAGTACGGAACAGGTTTGGAGCTGACAGTGTGAACAGCGGTAATGAATCCACACTTGTACAAACAGGTTGTGAATTGTCAGCCTGTCAAATCCTCCAGTTTGACAGATGTGTGTTCCATAAAGTAAAATTTTTCATTGGGATTTCATTTTGGGGAGGGAGAAAGTGTTTGGAGGTGATTATGATTTTCACACTATTACAGAGTATTTTGGGTTTTGTAGGTTTGTGGGTTTTTTAAAAATATTTTAGAAAGTATTTTTCCTTTCAAGTTTCAGTTCAATGTTTTTAATGCTAATAAATCCTCCCCATGTTACTGTGAAAGCACTGAGGTCAGTGTTAAGTATAATTCTTGTCAAAGGGCTGGATTCTATACTAAATTAAATCTTTTTTTTTTTTTTTTCCCTTTGCAATGCTGAAGTATTTGAAATGGGACCATATGAATAACATAGAGAAAATGATGCATAATGAGTAGTGAATAATCCTGTTAACACATCTTTTTCAAGAACAGTCATTGCCAAGCATTTCAAGATGTGCTCGGGGAGGATTTTAATCATAGCATCGATAATTTGGAGAAGCAGAAAATAAGTAATATGAGGAAAATTAATTTCTCCACTCTGTGTTTTTGATCATTTAGTCATGGAGCAGAAACAATGCTGGTAACTTAGATGACTGCTGAGAGTGGAAAATTAAAAAAATAGTAAATAAGAATTTCCCCATTTATTATTATTTTATTTCCTCAAACAAACCCTACATTTTCAATTAGATTCTTTAGAAAAATTTAATAATTTGTCTTTGGAAAAGTCTATACTGATATGACCACACTTGGCTGAAATGAATCAGTGGTGGGCTACTAGTGTATTTAAAAAGAGTTTGCATGATTCAGTGTGGCCAGCTCCCAGTTTAATTCCTGACAAAAATAAAATTATTCCAAAAATTGTTTCATCAAAGCCAGTGGTGTTATCACTGAGGTGAGGTATTACTTGGTGTAAGTGAAACTGGTACTGTGTGAATCCTGATAAGTATGAATGAGCCAAAACACAGCTTAGAGAAAGGTCAGATTAATCAGACAAGAAAAAAGAACATTCATTATTTGGCTAATTTATGAAAATAATTTGTTGTATAATTCTGCCTGTAGGTGGAATATGAATACAGATTTGCAGGTAGTTTTGCAGAATGCAAGTAGGTGTCCATGAATACAGATTTTTAGCTGCGAAAACATTCAGTGATGCTTTCTGTCATGGGATTTTTTGAACAGGCACAATTTTGGTTTATATGGATGTGCTCTGAAAGCACAGATTATGAAGAAAAAAGCTACTTCACAGAATCACAGACTGGAAGAGGCTGACAAGACTAGAGTTCTTACACAAGAGAGATTCATCAGGGTTCGCAGGGCATACACCCTACATAGTACCACACGCCATGGACCCTCCAGCCCTTCCTAATACCTTCCAACAAACGTTAAGACTAACATGTTATTTGCAAGGACTGGGCAGAAGCAAGACTGCTGAAATTAATGGAAAAGTACCAGCATGAAATTTGAAGTTCCAGAAATTTAGCTTTCAAATAAATAAAAAAGACCTGAGTATTGGGAGTTCCTAAAAAAGTATGCTGGAGAAATAGAAAAGCAAGACAATCAAAAGTTCTGTTTTAAAGCTGTGCAAAAAAAAGTCATTGCTCTAAATACTGTTTAAAGAGATATAATATTCTGCTTATTTTCATTTCACTGATTTATCACCAATAAACAACTTATCTTAACATTTCATATGCTGCCTGAATCTTGGTTTATCAACTGCATAGTTAGGTATTGATCAGTCTTTGCAAAGGTCAGCTGCACTAAAAAATGATCTTTTAAGAAATGGCCAGATTAGAATTCTCTAGGTGATGAAATAGTGGATATCTCTTCATAAAGGACAGACAGTCTTACCTGAATCTCCAGACATTCTCTGCTGTTTAGCCAAAAATTACTTGTATCAGAGCCACAGGGAGTGGTTTACTTCTGAGAAAGACATCCACTCTCTCTTTAGGCACTTGTTTTCCACTCAATTGGACAAATTCAGACAATTTATAAAACAAATCAAAACCCTAACATCCATCTGCAAGAAGGCAAAAAGTCTTATTTCTTTTCTATTTCAGTTGGAAGGTTAAACAAATTTGCATATCCTACTAAACATATCCAGCTGTCTTCTACTTTTTCTACCACATATTGAATGATGTAATTATAGTATGCACAAGAAAGTGTAACAGCTCTGCTAGACAGACTACAAAGCCTTTGTTTAAAATGTAAGGCAAAAGGAAACAAACCAAATCCTTTGTTTTTCTACCTGAATATATATTCATAAAAATGTCTTCATCATGACTTTCACTATAGCACTGTATATATATATATATAAGGCTGTAGCACCACAGGCTTAGCTCTGGTTGATTCTGAAGCAGCAAAGGAATGACGCCAGCTAGTTTTCAAAGATGAAGCCTTCTTGAGCAAAGAATAAATTAGAAATAAAATCACTGAACTGGCCTCTGGGAATGTAGACATGTCAAACTGAGATGATAAGACCATACTAAATGAGCGCACCAGTAAACAAGAGATGGTGAATTCAAGAACAACAAAAAGGATGTGAACTCTAGATTTTAAAGGGACAAAAAGGCATATTTCAATTTGAAGATTTTTATTCCTCCAGGGTCTCTGAAAAAGTGAAGAAAGAGATTTATTACACTGAAAGATGGTCTCTGAAGCTGTTGTATGCATTCCACTTTCGAAAACGAAAGTTAGCTGGCTGGGCTACAAAATTATATTAAATACACACTTTCTATGTTTATCAGCAAAACTGTTCACTTCCACCCCCCCACTCCCCCCGCTTCCTTACCTAGATGACATTGTTCATAAAACCAGCTACATGCCAAATAAACCCAGGCAGGCGCGAGCAGCCCAGCCAGAAACACACTTTGAATGCAACTCAGGAATTCACAAAAACACGGGACAGTGCGTTTGTACCCTTGTGAATGAGACAGAATAGATCCAGTGCTGAAAGTGCTCTTTAATGTCTTCCCAATTTTACCCCTTATTTTCCTTATAAAACACATAACAGAGAGTACAGTGTCAGCATTGATGGCAAAATGCAGGTAGAGTGGTAAGCAAAACAACCCATACTGCATGAATGTAGTGTATGCTTTGACACAATCTCTTTGTGTACATTTGTTGCAGACTGTACTGTCTTTTATGCTTTTTCTAGTCTGCACTTGAGCTAGGTAATAAAAGTGTTGTTGCCTTATTTCTTGAATTGACATTTTACGTTCCTGTCTTCAGGGTAATTTTTTCTTTTCTTACACAGCTTTAATGAGAATTGAGAATACATCATAACCACAATTCCAAACTCTGTTTTTGCAAATGTTATTAACAAAATAATTGCAGCAGCAAGTTCAGAATGACTACTTACAATGCAAAATTTAATGTATTTTGCCATATCCGCTGGGGAGGAATACTTGGTATTTTCTAGATTTCATAATTGCTGGACCAAACAAATGGACAGAATTTATAATAACAATACTGTAAAACTCTGAAAAGGGACTCTGAAAAAACAATGTTAATACATTTCATTTTTTACATATATTCTACCTCAAATAAGTTTATTTTTGTCCTGGATACCTTTCTCATCCTGGACTAAATCTATACCACAGTCAGTCAATACATAAGCATGATTTCAAGAAAGAAAATTCTATGATTGCCTGATCCCTGTAAAAAAAAAAAAAAAAGATCCTTTCTTTTCCCAGCCATCCCTACTCCAGTTCTGGCAGTGGACGTTCAATAGAGACTGTACAGTTAATTCTTTCTTGCCTTGCTCAGGTCCAGAAATGTAGACTGAACAGTAATTTCTTTCCTTCACTGTTGGTTGATACCACTTGTTAGTGGCCCAGATGGTCATCTCCAATCAGCTCAACTTTATGAGCTCTACTTTATGAAACTCATGGTCTAAAGCAAAATTTATATAGTGACCTCATTCTTTTGTATTAGCCTGTCTGTCATAAAATCCATTCATTTGGAAAGTTATTCTACCTCAGCATTGCTAAGGTCACTACCACACTACCACAGTGTAACAGTGACCTGTAAAACAGCACAATATCTTTGGATATTTGTAAATGAAATGAGACTCTTAAGGTAATTAAGAGGAAGGATTGTGGAACAAATTTGTCCAATCAATTAAGTCAATGGAAATGACGTGTGCTTTTGCATTTGGAATTTGACCTTTTGTGTAACCAGTCACTTTATTAAGCAACTGCCCTTTATAACATCCAGGCACAATAAGTGCACTAACTACTGTATCAGCAGTAAGAAGGCAACAGATAGATGGCTTACCCTCAAAGATCCCATTTGGCCTGTTGGGAGAAAATGTCTTCTTTACAATAAAGAGTAGAAGGTGATAGAGGCTCAAATAACTTTAAAGTAGTAAAAGGAATTGCCACATTTATGATGGGAATTCGATTGCAATGCAGTATGTGGCGGTTCTGGAATGTAAAGCATTTTCAGATATTTGCTTCATCCTTTCAGAATAACAGAAATATTAATTATACCAGGACTGCATCTTACTATGCATCTCTCTTTCTCTCTCTCAAACACACACACCCTCACTAAAAAAAAAAAAACAACCAAAAGCCAAGGGGACAAGCATGTTGTCAGTGCTAAATACATGAATTGCTTTCAGATACTGCAGTATATGAAAAAGACAGGGAATGAGACTGACATAAGGAGCTCTTTGGATATTGTGAATTTTTTTAATCGCAATTTGTGATTTTCCTAAATCATGTTGTGACTTATTAAAACAGATCAAACCCCAAACCCACTGAAAGTTCACTCGAATGAGGTTATGTTGATTATTGAGGTAAAGGATATCAGCATTTGCCATTGCATTGATAAACTACAGCTAAACCTGTTATCTTGCCAGCAGCTGTTTGCAGTTAAACAGATGTATCAACTGGAAAAACAATATAAAGAAAGAAATACCAAAGCAGAGATACAACAAAGCTTAGGCCTTAGACCCTCCTTTATTGCCCTCAATATTCAATCTTTGTGCTTCCTGCCATGCACAGTCTATTACCAGACATTTCTTTTGCACTTCTATGTCATTATTTCTAATCAACCTCCATAATCAGCATTTAGTTTCTTGTTTAAATGCAATCTGTATTTTTTAATCTTCATCTCCCAAAACAATATTCTGTCTTGCTCTGTGTCAGAATTAAACAGTTACTAAAAGTCTAATATTCTTGCAAAAAAAATTTAGAATATATTAGAATGATATTAAAATGCGGTTACCATAAGTTAGTGTTTACGTTATGCAGAGAGTATAAATGCTGCGTTTGCACAAAGTGACTTGTTATTTATGTTTTCTGGATCACTCCCTTAAGCAACTTCTCATTATGAAGACTGAAGTGAAAAAAAGATCTTTGAAAAATCAAATGATTGCTGATACTGGTGTTATTTCCAGGGAAACTTCAATAGGCAAAGCTATTTCCTTCACATGCTGAACAAACAAAAATAAAATATTGACCAATTTTGCACAAAACCCTCCCAGCTTAAAAAAAAAGTCTGTAAATGAGATTGTGTTATGTTTCTCCCCTTATCAAATATAATGAACATTATGTGGCTACAGCTTTTATCTGTATCTTACTATATTCATCTATACGTGATGTAATTTAATAATATTTAAATGTTTTTAATTATATTTTTAAAGCCATCGTATGTTGATTTAAATGCAGAAGTTGCATTTGCTTGCTTACATACTTATTTCATGATCTTCGATCCAAATAATTAATTATTTGAACTGCATAAGTACTTGCTCGGTGACCTTCAGATTTACGTTGGCATTCTAAACGTGAAGTATTCGTTGGCAGCACCCACAGACTGTGTGAAATTGCTCCCTTTGCAAGTGGACCAAATGCTCTCTTCCATAGCTGTGCCAGTTACAGCCAGAAGCTACTATATGATGAGGGAACACTGTCATTTGTGTGACGTATGCGCACCTCCAAGCAGCTCCTTGGAGAACAGTCAGATCGTGATTTCTACTGATCGGTTCAGAATGCAATTAGAATAGTGAGCTGGCTGTTTTGGCTTCAAAACATCTGAAATTATGGCAAAAAACCCCTTTTGATTATAAAGGCAAAGGATGAGTAATCCTGTCAAAGACACAGAGCAGGAAAAGTAGTAAAGCACTCCACTTAACCTTAAGGTTAAGGCTACTGCATATTTTCAGCAGAGATCCCAGAAGGAATACACTGAGTTTGTCCTCTCATGGTTTCCTTTCTTCCTTCTTTCCTTCTTAATTTCTCTTTAAATTATTTCACTTTTGCAAAAGCTACTTAGGACCCAAATTCCACTAAAGGTTCCTGGCTTTTCTCCTTCTGTGAATGTCTTGCAAAGAATTTTCAGTCCTTTCCTTTTCACGTTATTTGTATTCAGGATTCTGTAATATTTTCCCAAACCCAAACTGACTTTACTCACCTGAGAACTCCCTACTCCCTCTGTCCACCATTTAAGTTTACCTCCTTCCTATGCATTTGAACACAGCACATTCCCAAGCTCTCTCCCACAGAATCGTTATTTTGCCTTCTCCAAAACTTTCCTTGCTGCATTTTGTCATATTGCTCTTCTCAATAATGTCCCCACATTGTGATCAATGGAAGATTTGTCTGGGAAGATGGGATATCTGTTGAGGCAAGGCGGTCCACAAACGATTCATCACTGCTCCTTCAGCTACAGTTTGGGCAAAAAAGAAGCTTTGGTGACTGGTCATAAATAATTAGGAAATAGCTCAGCCAGTTTCCAGAGTCAGAGCAGTTAGCAGCAATCCTCTGCTCACTAAGGAGGTGGCTACCAGGTGATAGGATAGACAATTGCCTGCAGCAGCAAAGACAAAGAAGAAATTTTCTTAGGCCAAGATTAAAACTTCCAATAATGTTAATATATACTTGAAACAGGATATTACAAAGGTAAATACTTTTCCTTCAGCACAGTGGAGGTAGGCTATACTTCAGCAAAATTGATGCCAGGAAAATGAGACTTTCAGCAGCTTGTCCTCTTTTCTCTTTCAACCTTTTCCTGTTTGCTTGTTTGCTTTTTTGACTTTTCAGTGCTCATTTACAGGGAAAAGTCTTTTTGATGTTGGGCTGTTAGATTAAGTGAAACAATAAATTCCCTATATGCTAATATCTACATCCTGAGTCAACAAGAATGCCTTTTGTCAGGAAGATAGATAATTAAATTACCCTTTCCCCAAGTAAACAGAGGTTTTGATCAAGGGAGGCTTTCTCCATAGCTTTTGAAATGAGTACTGCATTGTCTCCTACTAAGCTGTCACTGTCTTTAATGAATTCTCATTCTAAAGTGACTTTCTGATGTAGTTAATTTAGCTTACTACCCAGTATGGATTTATGAAGGACTGTTTATTGAAGATAGGAAAGTTTATCATAATAAAGTAGAGTGACTCAGCATTAGTTATATTTTTTTTAAGTTTTGAGTGATTTAATGTTAATTAGAGATGACAGATTACAACAGTAGAGATTGAAGTCTTCTGTTAAAAGAACAGTAACAAAGGCTTAGCAATGTTCCTCATTCTTGACCAGAGCAGAGCTGGAAGATATATGGGGACAAAATGCTAGAGTAGACTGCAACCTAATTTACTCCAGCACATTCTGATGAGCAGGGTGATGAAATTGTGTATTTCCAAAGTTTTTTTTTAATGTGAACATATGGATATAATTGAGTGATTAATTTTCAAATGTCCCAAATATTGATAATATGACTGGAGAAGTGACACTGACATCAAGAAGACTATGTAAGGTACTACATGACAGCAGTAAACATATACAAATCAGCTTGCTTCTTTCTCCACTTCAGAAAAATGGAAGGGGGTCACAATTCTGTTCTGCAATTCCAGAGGAAATTCCTGTTTTGGAGTCAAGGAGTCAACCAACATGTGGATAAAGGTTAGTGTAGTCTTCCTGGATTTCTGAAAGGCTTTTGATGAAGTGTCTTACCAAAGGCTTTGGAAGTTAAGCAAAATGGCATAAAGCAGGAAGACCCTTTCCTATGCATAACAAATTGTTTGAAAGATAAGTAATAAGGGGTAGGGGTATGTGGACTTTCAGTGTGGTGGAGTGACCAGAAAAGTTCTGCAGGGGTCAATACTAGGAGCTGTGCTGTTGAACATGGAACAAATGGCCTGAAAAAAGATTCAGAGAAGGGCAGAAATTATTAAAAGCACGCAACAGCTAGGAGGAAGGCTTGGGCAGGCAGAACTTGTCAGTGTGGAAAAAGGACAAACTTGCACCATGTAATAGAGGTCTGTAAAATCGTGACTAGTATGAAGTGGGTAAATGTTCTCTTGCAGTACAAAACCTAGGGGCTATCAAACAAAGTTTTTAGGAGTCATGTTGAAAGCAAAGAAAAAGAGGTGTGACAGAGTACAGACCTGTGGTACCCTGTGTCAAAGGATGGTGTGGGTACAGAAAATGTGTGTAGGTCAAGAGAAGATTGGGAAAGTACGTGGAAGAGGGATACAATGTGGGTTGCAAAGCAGGCAAATCACAAGGCTCAGGCAAATCACATGGCCCAGGAAAGTCCCTGAGCTGAAATGCCAGAGAATGACAGGGAGAGTACTCCAGAGTCATATAGACTTGCACTGTTCTTGTTCTCTTCCAGAAGTCCATTTATGTCTACTGGGTTCAGTCTGGACTGCACTGACTGGAGACTAAATAATGTGCCAGATGGACTCATGATCTGACCACTGTTGGCCTGTCTTATATTTTTGTATTTTTTGTTAGACTTTAAATGCCTAGCTTTACAGAGTATATACTATGGTATAGTGAGGCTACTTTATTAATATGTTCAATTGCAAATAGATATGCCTCATATGTTAGAAGAAAAAAGGAACTTGGCATCTGAAATTTTAGATAGTGTTAAGTGTACATCCTGAGAATCATACTAAACATATGAGTTGTTTATGCACTGGTGTATTGGGTTTATGTGGCAAGGTTTTGGTAGCAGGAGGCCTGCAGGGGTGGCTTTTGTAAGAAGACACCAGAAGCTGCTCCTGTGTCGGACAGAGCCAGTTCCAGCTGGCTTCAAGATGGACTCACCGCTAGCCAAAGCTGAGCCAACCAACGACATGGGTAGAGCCTCTGTGATAACATATTTAAGAAGGGTAAAAAAATGCTGTGCAACAGCAGCTGAGAGAGAGGAGTGAGAAAATGTGAGAGAAACAACTATGCAGACATCAAGGTAAGAGAAGAAGGAGGGGAGGAGGTGCTCCAGGCACCAGAGCAGAGGTTCCCCTGCAGCCCATGGTGAAGACCATAGTGACACAGGTTGTCCCCCTGCAGCTCATGGAGGTCCATGGTGGAGCAGATATCGACACTGTGGCCTGTGGAGGACCCCACACCAGAGCAGATGGATGTGTCCTGAATGAAGCTGCAGCCCATGGAAAGCCCATGCTGGAGCAGGATCCTGAGAGGAACTGTGGCCTGTGGAGAGGAGCCCATGCAGGCGCAGGTTTTCTGGCAGGACCTATGACCCTGGGGGGGGAACTCACACTGGAGCATTCCATTCCTGAAGGACTGTATCCAGTGGAAAGGACCCATGATGGAGCAGTTCGTGAAGAACTGCAGCTGGTGGAAAGGACCTTTGTTGGAGAAGGTCATGAAGGACTGTATCCCATGGGAGGGACCCCACCCTTACTGTACCCCACAGAAGGATCCCATGGGAGGGAACAGGGGAAGAGTATGAGGAGGAAGGAGGGGCAGAGATAAGGTGTAATGAACTGACCGCAACCCTCATTCCCCATCCCCCTGTACTGCTTGGGTGGAGGAGGATATCATAGAAGAGTTGGGAGTGAAGGTGAGCCTGGGAAGAAGGGTGGGGTGGGGGGAAGGTGTTTTTAGATTTGTTCTTATTTCTCATTATCCTAATCCAATTAATTGCCAATAAATTAAATTAATTTTCCCCAAGTCAAGTCTGTTTTGCCCATGATGGTAATTGGTAAGTAATCTCCCTGTCCTTATCTTGACTGATCAGCTTTTCATTGTATTTTTTTCTTCCCCTGTCTTGTTGATGGAGGGGGAGTGATAGAGTGGCTTGGTGGGCACCTGGTGGCCAGCCAAGGTCAACCCACAACAACAATTGGTCACAATAACAAATTGGACCATAAAAGCAAACCAAGTTGAGCACCTAACAAAAAGCACCCTGGGCAACAGGTACAGAATTTCCTAAAAGTGTTGTATCAAAATGTAAAATTGAAAAAATAAATTATTATATTTGGACTGTCAGCTGGACCTGCACATTACAATTTTTTTCTCACTACTGCAGTGAAGACCTTTTTAAAGCATAAAGTAAGTTTGTGCTTTATATTATTTGCAGATACTCGAAATCTCACTTGTACATGTCAGTGGCCTTGAGGTAGAGTGTATTCTCAAATCTCAGTAGAAGATACCAAAAAATTGATGACTAAGACAAGTAGGAATCCAGCAGATGATAAATAAACAAGCTGATTTTAATCATCTGAGCTTCTCCACAATATTTTGTTAATTCATGTAAATAACTACAGTACTGTCAAGGTTGATTGTCAGGGAAAACTTGCACATCTTTGTGTTAGGCAATACAACATTCACAGCAGTAGACTGTACTTATCCTAAGGAATTAACAGTCTAACTAAACAAAATTGTTTCAGGTGGAAAAGCTGTTGAATAGGCAGGTGGGAAAAAGGTAAATGCTAGTTCCAAAATTTACTTTGGAGTTAAAAAAGAAAGGAACAACAAAAAAAAAAAAAAAAAAGGAAATAAATTAGTAGGAAAGAAATAAGTGGGCAAGGAGTGGGTATACAAAGAAACTAAGATAAAAAGATTGTGAAAGGTGTAAGGAAAAGGGCTGAAACCAATAACAAGTCAGAATAGGACAAGGAAAGTCCAAAGGAATTGGACTCTCCTCTTTTTCTGGCTTTGCAGCCCATACTGAATGTTAAGTCTTTTGCTGGCTTCTTTTGTAAAATTTTCCCTAAAGGGAGGAAAGAAATTTTCTGGCTTCTGGCTTCCCTTCTTCCACCCTCAGCATTCCCAGTTACACAATTCTGTGTCCACACAAACAATAAGAGAGAATATCCCTTGAAGGCCCCTTCTTTCTCTCCTGCTTTTTCTGGAGATAAGGGGTTCAGATAAAGCATTGGCTGCAGACTTCGTAGGTTTTCTGTGTATCATTATCCTGGAGTTTGAAAGACATTGTATTATGAACCACCAAACTGATCAACAGTAACATTCTTTTATCATTCACCAATCAAACAACAATATTCTGATTTTTTACTGCATTCTGAATGTGGAAGATGCAGGTGGTCATATCGGGGAGCTTCAAATAGAGAGTGGAAAAGATTTTCTTAGCCATCATGCCAAGTTCTTTCTTATTCTTACACAAACATGTCTTATGCTCCTGAACTTGTCCTGTCTCACTTTTAAACTAGTTAGATTTGTTCTTTAAGACCTTCCAGAACCTCACTCATTCTTCTAATTTCCAGCCTAAGTTTTCCCATTTATACTCATTTGTTCTTGTGTCAACCTTGTCTTTTAGTTTCAATAGCTTTCTCCTTCTTTAGCATTTATCTACCTCTGAAGTATTTATAGAGAGCAATGATATACCCTACCAGAATCCATTAAGTTATTTTAGTCTCGTCTTACAAGATAAGCTCTTTTTTCCCTGATCATCTTAGCAGCCCTTCTCTGCAACTATTGCAGTTTAATTAATCTTTCTTAAGCATGGGCTATCAGAACAGTGTATGCAGTATTGCAGAGGAAGTCTTACCAGTGCCTTGTCTAATTGCACTAATACTTCCTTATCTCTAACAGTAGTACTTTCCTTCACACATTATAGGATTTCATTTGCTTTTTCATGATCACACGCTATGTTTTATACCCATATTCTGGCTGATTAACCTACAGCTGAAAACTCACAACAAATTACAAATCTAATTATTTGTTCTCTGTACTTCCATCTCAGTTTTAGATATAACAAAATTAGACCTAACTACAGAACAATGAAGTGTAAATACTTTATGGAGAAAAATATTGCCCATAATTGGCAAAGTTCAATGCTCTGTGCCTATCCCTATATCTGCTGCAATTTTATGAAAAGTTTATTTTCTAACTCCACTTTTCACGTGACAGAAGTTCTCCTCAGTTGTGCCCAATGTTCCCAAGGATGGGAAAACCAGAAACGTTCAGTGCTTTTGTGATGACTAGAGAAAAAGATTACTTCTATAGGTTTGTTGATAGCATGCTTGCATATGACATTGAGGTTATAATTTAGCAAATTA
Organism: Ciconia boyciana; assembly: GCF_034638445.1. NCBI lineage: Eukaryota > Metazoa > Chordata > Aves > Ciconiiformes > Ciconiidae > Ciconia > Ciconia boyciana. The sequence continues at coordinate 27,451,702 of NC_132934.1, read as the reverse complement.
TTCTAATATATGCTCAGTATAAAAAAATCTTATTTAAGTTGTTTTGTGGCCTCATTTGTCCCTCAAACAGAAGGCTGAACCAATGAACTAATTTCATGTACACATTATGTGTTACACTATCACACAGATCTATTACAGATCATACACCAAAAGTTCATCAAAATAGCCAAGAAATTATGTTATTTCAGTCCTGATTTACAAATTAATATGAAAAGAATAATTTTGTAATTCGTTCTTTAGGGTAATTTTTGTAATGGGGTCTTTAGCAGGTGTCACAACAGCTATACTGTTCAGCTTCTTTTTTCAGTCGTGGCTCAATTAAACTTTGTGCATACTGAGAGATCTTACCATATAAATCTGCATTTCTGAGTACTGTTGACACAAGCCATTACTTCCAATTACCCTGACACTCAATTACTAACTATCATGACAGATATGAAATTAACCCCTGTCAGAAGTGTTTGTGATGTCAGAAGTGCATGAGCTCCCTGTTGTCTCATTCTTACTGTTAAAATTACCACAAGGAAATTAACTTCCTATGACTTGACCCTCTGATTTCCAAGAACTTTACATTTTTCTTCATAGATGCTAAATAACTGAAATTCAGTGTTATCTTCAGTTAAATCTGTCAGCAGAATGGACTCATAAATTGGACTATTTAGACTTCACACACACAAGTAGAGGACTATTTTATTTAATACTGCTAGAACTTGGACTGAGAGCTGATAATGGGAGGGAGGTTGGCATCTGCAGTTTTATGACCACAATAGCCCTTTGTGAAATCCATAAGTTGCTTCATATTTAAGTTGTGGGCTTTCTTGTGCCTAATGACTTGTCTAACAACCTTGGATGTGCTCAGGTAAGCCGAGGGTCCTGGTCAGTATTTATAATATTGAAGTGGATTGTCTTTGATCTGGAAGGTTATGTGTGTAGTACTGAATAAAACAGCCAAGGCCTGGGCTCAGACACCAGCCAATGATCATCTGCCCTGACTTACTTAGTAGCCTCCCTGGCACCAGTTTTGGGCTATGCAAACAAACTGCCCACTGATATAAGGCCAGGCATGGTATTTACCATATACCTGTTAATGTGGACATGGGAGAAGAGAATTTGGGTGTATGGATGTGAGCCACACTGTGCCTTTTGGCTGCAGGACCATAGAATGGTGTCTGGTTAATGGTTAATCTTTTACTCTTTTCCTTGGGAAAAGCTGTTATTTATGTAGTATGTGACTAGTCAAATTTAATTTATTTTTTTTTTTACTGAAGGTTTTGGTTTGATTGTGCTAGTTCTCAAGAGAATGCATTTTAAACGTGTGTATTTGCTACAGCTGTATTACCCAGCTATATACATTTGACTTGATTTCCAAAATATTTTCAGTTTAGCTCCACCACAGTAGGCTTAAAGTGTTCTGTGAGACTGAATTCTGACAACACTCTTCTCTACAGATGTCTAATCTATTTTATGCTGCCTGGCTGTGATTTTGTATCCCACATTCATTATCACTGAGGCATCAAATTATTGCCTGATTTTTTGTGTTTTACTATATAGTATGTATAGCTTATATTTTATCTTTGGAGATTAGTCAGATAGTGAATTTTAAGCAGTGAAACTCATGGATATCTAGAAGAGACTATCACAGTCCCAAACCAGCTTTTATATGGGAGAAATAACTGTTTGAAAACAATCTAATTCAGAAATACATTGTATCATTTGTTTTAAGCAGGCTTTCAGTTTCACAGGATTCTGTTCTTAAAAATGAGAAAGATTGTTTGATTTATTTGAAGTAGTTTTAAGTATACTTTAATTCATTTATACACCAAATATAGGTGCATATTCTTTGCACATTTACATTTTAGGGGAATAGCTTTGGAACACATCTCAGATTCTCTTTCATATTTCTTGACTTTCAATTTTTAAGCCGCTCTTGTACCATGACAGAAACTGGCCTAAGTGCAAAGCTGGGAGACAATGCTAAGGACGTAAAAGTGAAATGTTACGTAGAATATTTCTATGTTAAAGATGTCCCGATTCTATATTAAAGATGTCCCTGCTCTTGCAGGGAGGTTGGACTAGATGACCTGTAAAGGTCCCTTCCAATCCAAAGCATTCCATGATTCTATGAACTCTTATTTCCCTTTTATCTTGAGCTACTTTTATATTTATCTTCTTTTAAATTTGTGATTATTCTAGGGTTATTAAAACTATAAAACTGTGTACACATCAGTCACCTCAGAACTTTTCTTCAAATTTTTATCACTTGGAATGGGAATACTGTTGATCATTATTATCAGTGGCAGTGCATGTTGCCACCTATCCATCTCTATTTACTTAAGAGAATGTTCTAAATAAAGAGTGTTTGGCTTTACCTAATTCATCTCTTAAAATTACTAAGCCAAAGTTTGCCTAAACTATGACATAACTCAGTAACATTTCCAATACTACATCAGTGATGAGCTTGTCTTGTCCCTATTAAGTTAGTAAGTCTTGTGGTTTAACCTCAGCCGGCAACTAAGCACCACACAGCTGCTCGCTCACGCCCGCCCCAGCAGAATGGGAGGAAGAGAATCGGAAGGGTAAAAGTGAGAAAACATGTGGGTTGAGATAAGAACAGTTTAATAATTGAAATTGAAGAAAATAATAATAATAAATTGTAATGAAAAGGAAAATAACAAAGAGAGAGAAATAAAACTCAATGAAAGACAAGCAATGCAAATGAAAACAATTGCTCTCCATCAACCGACCGATGCCCAGCCAGTCCCTGAGCAGTGGCCCCCCTGCCAATCTTCCCCCTAGTTTTATTGCTGAACATGATATCATATGGTATGGAATATCCCTTTGGTCAGTGGGGTCAGCTATCCTGGCTGTGTCTCCTCCCAACTTCTTGTGCAACCCCAGCCTACTTGCTGGTAGGGTGGCGTGAGGAGCAGAAAAGGCCTTGACTCTGTGTAAACACTGCTCAGCAATAACGAAAACATCCCTGTATTATCGACACTGTTTCCAGCACAAATCCAAAACGTAGCCCCATACTAGCTATGAAGAAAGTTAACTCTATCCCAGCCAAAACCAGCACATTCTCCACCCCTTATTCTATACCATTTACATCATGCTCAGGTCCCACACTATCCAATATATCCTCATTAACCAGCACCCCTCTTCCCATCCTTTGATATAATACACAGATATCATTCCCGTAGTCTATGGACCACCCCTGTGAAATTTCTGTGAAATGTCTGTAAAATGTCCATAAATGTCCACAAATATCCGTTGAGTTCATTTAGTCCACAACTTTGTCTCCACCTGTTATAGTGGTCACTCAGGACAGGACAGGTGGCGTGCTACATGGAGCTACTGGGCACCAAAGCCAGCTCAGGTTGGGTCACTGCTGCGCTTGCACTGCTTATTGTAAGTCTTGTCCTCCATTGGTTCAGGTGGTTCCTGCTATAGTAATTCCTCTAACATGCAACTCAAATAATGGGTGACAACAATTTAAAGGTTTATCCATTACAATCTGCACCCAGGTCCCTTTGGGCCATGTTGTAGGGTTTAACATTGCAATGAACTCCTCTCCTTGCTCTTAGCCTGGCTAGCAACAAGGGGTTCCTGTTATAGTAATTCCCATAACATGCAACTCAAATCATGGATTATTTTCACACAGGATTAAATCACCTTGAGGCTGGCAGATAGACTGATTATATCACACTACCATGAACCGACCATGGCGAACACCATGGGCTTACAATGGTGAAAGAGTCTCCTGGATATTTGGAAACATACCCTGTGACCCATGCCACCATTGGACTCCCCCATCCTTCTGCATTACCCACCAAGTGCACCCAGGTCCTTGAGCAAAAACAGTCCCACGAATAGGTTTACCCTTTCTTGAGGAAGGAATAACCCAGACTGTTTTTCCCAACAAGTTCCTTGTATGTACTATGGGGATCTTTTCTTCTTCCATAGTGCACAGGGGTTTTAGATTGAGCAGGACCAGGTCAACTGGCAGATCCTCTAGTGTTAACTAGCCAAGTGACTTCTGCTAAATGTATATCTCAGTGCTTGAATGTCCCAGCACCTGTTGCTCTCAGTGTAGTTTTTAACAGTCCATTGTATCATTTGATTTTCCCAGAGGCTGGTGCGTGATAGAGGATGTGATACACCCAGTCAATGCCAGGCTTCTTGGCCCAGGTGTTTATCAGGTTGTTTCAGAAATGAGTCCCGTTGTCTGATTCAATTCTTTCAGGGGTGCTGTGTCACCATAAAACTTGCTTTTCAAGGCCCAAGATAGTATTCCGGGCAGTGGCATGGGTCACAGGATATGTTTCCAACCATCCAGTAGTCGCTTTCACCATTGTAAGCACATGGTGTTTGCCATGGTGGGTTCATGGTAGTGTGATATAATCAGTCTGCCAGGCTTCCCCATATTGATATTTCAGCCATCATCCTCCATACCAAAAAGGCTTTAGCCTCTTATCTTGTTTGATTATGGTGCACGTTTGACATTCATGGAAAACCTGTGCAATGGCATCAATAGTCAAGTCCACCCCTTGATCACGAGCCCATTTGTATGTTACATCTCTTCCTAAATGTTCTTATGTGTCATGGGCCCATTGAGCTATAAATAGCTCACCCTTATGTTGCCAGTCCAGATCCACCTGAGCCACTTCAACTGTAGCAGCCTGGTCCACCTGCTCATTGTTTTGATGTTCTTCAGTGGCATGACTCTTGGGTACGTAAGCATCTACGTGATGTACTTTTACAACCAGATTCTGTACCCAAGCAGCAATATCTTGCCATAATTCAGCATCCCAGATGGGTTTACCTCTGCGCTACCAGTTGCTCTGCTTCCATTATTGTAGCCACCCCCACAGACCATTTGCCACCATCTATGAGTCAGTATAGAGATAGAGCACTGGCCACTTTTCTCATTCAGCAATATCTAAAGCCAGCTGGATGGCTTTCACCTCTTCAAACTGACTCAATTCACATTGTGCTTCAGCAGTTTCTGCGACTTGTCGTGTAGGACTCCACACAGCAGCTTTCTACCTTCGATGTTTTCCCACAATACAACAGGATCCATCTGTAAACAGAGCATATTACTTTTTCTGGTAATTTATTATACAGAGGGGCCTCTTCAGCACAAGTCACCTCTTCTGGTGACACTCCAAAGTTTTGGCACTCTGGCACGTCCATGATTAATTCCAGGATTCCCGGGAAGTTGGGGTTTCCCATTCGAGCCTGTTGTGTTATCTATGTGACCCACTTACTCCATGTAGCATCAGTTACATGATGTGTAGAAGGGACCCCCCCTTGAACATCCAGCCCAGCACCGGAAATCGAGGTGCCAAAAGAAGCTGTGCTTCAGTACCAACTACTTCTGAAGTGGCTTGAATTCCTTCATATGCTGCTAATATTTCTTTTTCAGTTGGAGTGTAATGGGCTTCAGATCCCCCATATCCCCGCTCCAAAAACCTAGTGGTCGACCTCAAGTCTCTCCAGACATTTTGTGCCAGAGACTCCAGGTGAAGCCATTATCCCTGGCTGGTGTTTTTCACCTCTTGTCCTGTCTGGACTGGTCCAAGTGCTACTGCACCAACTATCTCCCATTTAATTTGTTCAAAGGCTTGCTACTGCTCAAAGCCCCATTCAAAGTCGTTCTTCTTCCTGGTAACTCAATAGAGAGGACTTATGATCACACTATAGCCTGGAATATACATTCTCTAAAAACCCATTACACCTAAGAAAACTTGTGTTTCTTTTTTGTTAGTTGGTGGAGACATAGGTGTTATTTTGTTGATCACATCCATTGAGATATGACAATGCCCATCTTGCCATTTTAACCTTACTTTGTTTTATAGCAAAACCAGCTTTCAGAAGAATCCAGATTATTCTTCTCCCCTTCTCAAACACTTCCTCCACTGTGTCGCCCCACACAATGATGTCATCAATATAGTGCAGGTGTTCGATAGCTTCACCTTGTTCCAGTGCAGTCTGTATCAATACATGACAAATGGTAGGACTATGTTTCTACCCTTGGGGCAGTCGATTCCAGGTATACCGGATACCCTCCATGTAAAAGCAAACTGTGGCCTGCACTCTGCTGCCAGAGGGATCAAGAAGAACATATTGGCGATATCAGTTGTTGCATACCATTCGGTGGCCTTTGACTCCAGTTCATATTGGAGTTCCAGCATGTCTGGTACGGCAGCACTCAGCGGTGGTGTGACTTCGTTCAGGCCTCGATAGTCCACTGTTAGTCTCCACTCTCCGTTAGATTTTTGCACTGGCCATACGGGACTATTAAAGGGTGAATTAGTCTTACTGTTCACTCCTTGGCTCTCAAGTTGCCAGATCAGCTTACAGATGGGAACCAGGGAGTCTTAATTGGTGCGATCTTGTTGCCGGTGCACTGTCATGGTAGCAACTGGCACCTGCTGTTCTTTAACCCTCAGCAACCCAACCACAGACGGATCCTCTGAGAGACCAGGCAAGCTAGACAGCTGTTTAATTTTCTCTGTACTCAAGGCAGCTATACCAAAAGCCCACTGGTACCCTTTTGGGTCCTTGAAATACCCTCTCCTGAGGTAGACTATGCCAAGGATACATGGAGCCTCCGGACGAGTCACAATAGGATGCTTTTGCCACTCATTCCAGTTAGACTTACCTCAGCGTCCAACACAGACAGCTCTTGGGATCCTCCTGTCACTTCAGAAATACAGATAAATTCAGGCCTTTTGTAATCTGATGGTATTAGAGTACACTGTGCACCGGTGTCCACTAGAGGTTTATATTCCTGTGGGGCTGATGTGCCAGGCCATAGAATCAAAACAGTCCAATAAACCTGGTTGTCCCTTTCCTCTGCCTGGCCAAAGGCAGGACCCCTCTATTCCTGGTCAGAGTCTTCATTACTTGATTTTTGTAATTGCAAAACAGAAGTCCCTTCCTCAGGGTCAAAAGTATGATCAGCCCTTCTACTCTGCCCAACAGACACTAGAGCAGTAATTTTCCTGGATGGGTGCTTTTTTGGCCATTGTTTTTCCTTGCAGTTCCTGTACCTGAGCTTCTAGTCTCCAGGTAGGTTCACCATCCCACTTCCTCATGTCCTCCCCCGGTCATGCAGGAAGAACCACAGGCTTGCACGTGGTGTGTGCCACCGATACCCCTTTGCTTGAACAGAAACAGGCTGACTCTTAATAGCTGAGGCCTTGGTTGGAGTGCGTGAGGAAGACCTACCCTTCTCAGCTTGCTCGGACATTTTTTGGATCAGTCTTTCCACAGCTGGGACACAGGCCCACATGGAGGAAGAGAGATTATCTTCATATTCTCAGAGCTGTCTGGCCAGTTCATCTGTAGTTGGTGCCTCCATGTCTGTCCAGCTCATTATTGCCAGGGTGTGGGTGTATGATGTCAGTGCATTTTGTACAAACTTTCACCACATGGACTGCGTGCCTCTGATTTCATCTGGGTTTTGGATGCCTGGTTGTCATCCAGGTTTTTATAGATCACCTCCAACACAGCTAATTCCCTCAGATACTGGATACTTCCCTCAATGTTGGTCCATTTGCTTCAGGAATTTGCAAGTTCTTCCCTGAAGGGATACCAGTCCTTCACACTTGACAGGAATCGCCACCGAAGACTGAGGACTCCTGCCTTTTTTCCAATCCCTTTGTCAATGGCCTTATCCTTAGCAAGGGATCCTAGCTGCTGGGCTTCCTTTTCTCTAATTCCTGACTACTGGCCCCAATATCCCAGTATCGGAGTAACCAGCTGAGAATTAGCTCATCTTGATGGCTAAAATATTTTTACATATCTTGCAGCTCACTTAGGGATAGGGATCGGGTGGTTTCTGTCTCATTTATGATTTCAGTCTCTTCTTCCTGTTCTTGTGACTGCTCCGCTGCAGAACAGACTGCCTCTTCTGATTCTTTCTCCTGCTCCCTCTTAGGAGAAGGTTCTTTATCCCTTACTAAATGAGCTGACTTCTGCTTCCATTGTTTCTTTTTAGTTATAGGGACGACTGATATAGTGTCTGGTTTAGCCATAGTGTCTATTGTTATGTTTTCCCTCTCTTCTCCCTGACGGTACTGTGTAGTATTGAGCAGTGTCTGGTAGATGCTGGCCAGGGCCCAGCACGTTGTGGTAAGTTGTGCCTCTTTGGAATAACCATAGCATTTTTTTTTTCAAGCCTTCTATCACTTCACCAGAATCCTGTAGTTGTTCGGGAGTGAAGATCCAGACCACCGGAGGTAAGAAGTTCTCTAGATGCCTGTCCATATTCTCCCACATGCTGTGCCACCCATGACCATACTCTTGCGGAGCCTGGGTCATATTTCTAAATTGCTTGTTAACCTTAGGCAAAACCAAAGCAATATTCCTAAGAAATACCAATAGAAGTATTTAAACTACCCAAGGATGTTCAAGATACTGAGAAGTTATTGTGAAGAGGGAGAAAACATCACAGAACAAGGTAATGAAGGTGTCATTCTGTATTTCCTCCACAAAAATCCTCTCAGAGGAAGAAGTATAATTGTTAATTTAATTGTCTCCATGAGGTGGTACTTGAAATACAGTAATGGCTTTAGTACAGAGCTCAAGTACCAGATTAAGCTCAAGATTAGTGTTTCAATAACAAATCTCCCAGACAAAACATCACTAATCACTACAGAGCACAGCAAACTACGAAAGCTAACACCGATCTTTAACATATACAGCAAAAAAAAGAGCATGGAGCAGATCAGATAAACTAGTATCAAGATGAATCAGTACTGTGTCCTGCAACTGTTAACAGGTATAAATCCCTTCTAATATGCTCTGGTCAATCTGTTATTATCTCAAACCCTTCGTGCCCAATGTTGGGCGCCAAAAGGGTCTGTCGTGGTTTAACCCCAGCCAGCAGCTAAGCACCATACAGCCGCTCACTCACTCACCATCCCCCAGCAGGATGGGGAGAAGAGAATGGAAGGGTAAAAGTGAGAAAACACGTGAGTTGAGATAAGAACAGTTTAATAATTGAAATTGAAGAAAATAATAGTATATTATTAATAATAATAATAATAATAATAATAATAATAACAATAATAAATTGTAATGAAAATGAAAATAACAAAGAGAGAGGATGAAACCCAACAAAAGACAAGTGATGCAAATGAAAACAATTGCTCTCCATCAACCGACTGATGCCCAGCCAGTCCCTGAGCAGTGGCCCCCCCAGCCAACCTTCCCCCTAGTTTTACTGTTGAACATGATGTGATATAGTATGGACTATCCCTTTGGTCAGCTGGGGTCAGCTGTCCCAGCCGTGTCCCCTCCCTACTTCTTGTGCACCCCCAGCCTACTCGCTGGTGGGGCGGTGTGAGGAGCAGACAAGGCCTTGACTCTGTGTAAACGCTGCTCAGCAATAACAAAACCATCCCTGTATTATCAACACTGTTTCCAGCACAAATCCAAAACGTAGCCCCATACTAGTGACTATGAAGAAAATTAACTCTATCCCAGCCAAAACCCAGCACAGTAAGCATCACAGAACATCAAAATGTACATATTTTTTTCTAAACAAATCATGTTTTCTGCCTCTCTTTTTGTTTCTTAATTTAAATAGTTGGAAAATTTTCTTGATAGCAACATCTACTTTGAAAAAGATCCAAGGTCTAAGTACAGAATTAGACTAAAATACAGCATTTAGAGCTGACATCTGGGTAATGTTTATAATATAACCCATATAATGCATGATTATTAATAGAGGCATAAAGCTAGGCATATACTTTAAAAGATAAAAAGAGGACAAGTAGAAAGGAATTTAGCTAAACCAAGCTAAAACATTCCAACTGGAGGCAGCAGTTGAAATATTTCCAATTAAAACCAGCTAAAACAGCCTACAGAGATAGTCTTACAATTGGTATTATGTGACTTCAGCAAGATAGAAATGCACACTTTTATGTGTTTTGCTGAAAAAATTCCCACAGAGGAGAAAAGGGAAGAGGTGTATTTAATCCAGAGAGGCAAAAACTGTAGGAAGGTTTGGCAATGGACTCTGTATATATGAAAAACAAACAGGAAAGTGTTCTCTTTTTTCACTGGGGATAGAACATGTGGTAAAATGCTTAAAGAGCAGCTGGAGACATTTTATTTTACACAAGCAAAGCTTTGCAACAGTAAGGACAGATAAGCGGGAGGCTAGCTTGACTGGGAGTCTCTATCTCAGGACGCTTTTAAGAAGAACAGACATGTGATGTCAGTAATGATTAAGTTGCCTTTCTCTAACTTTGAGAGAGAGGAGAGACTAGAAAAACTTCTGAGGTTCTGTGGTCTCCTACAACTGTGTGTAGACACTTGAGAATCATTACTAAAAACACTGGCTTCTCCTGTCTGTTCACAGTAAAGTGTTTGCTTAAGTTTCTTCAAGAGGAGGGCATTTGTAAACTGCAAGTTGTAAAATTCTTTCAAAATCATTGTGATGTGCTTATCATTTTTATGCTTTGGAGGTAGCTAATGGTGTTTGCTACAAGATCTAGACTACACTTTCATCTTCATTATGTGAATCCCATTACTTGACCTTATGTATGGGCAACTGAACTGAACCTTCCACTGATAATAAGTCATTCAACTGCAGCCTACATAGTGACATGAAAAGGATTGCAAGCTATTAAGGTTGTTTGCAAGACATCCTGTCAACTTATCTGGCTGATTAATAAGGAGGAATCATCTATAGAAAATAGAAGAACTTTCTCCTTCAAACAGGGAAGAGGGGACCAGTTCACTGCAGCTAAGAGGAGCCCTTTTGTATGTACATCATGAGAAAAAAAAGGTTATGCAATTCTGGGGTAGAAATCAGCTGGACTAATACCAGAAGTGTCACACTTTTCATGCACAGGTTATCTGTAATTTCTAGTTCTGAATTGGGTCTGGGAGAAACACTGACTGGAACAGTTACTGGAAGGCAATGACAGTAGAAAGGTCTTTCTTGTTTCTTTGCTCTTTTTATCTTTCTTTTCTTTCAAAGAAAACATAGCTTTTCTGAAAGGGAAAAAAGATTGAAGAAACAATCACTGGAGGACAAACTGGAACAAACTGGGACTAAATATGTCCCTGCATTCCTAAGGAGATGACAGCTGAACTCTTTTCTCATCCAATTCAAAAGAGAAGCCTAGTGTGCCATGGAAAGAAAGCCCAAATGAAGCCAAGTGTAATGTGGGAAGCTGTTATTTGAACCAATTATTTTGCGCAATTCCACGTATGCGTCCATAAGTAAGCCTAAAGGGCCAGAAACAACTGACTTAGACACAATTAGTATATGTTGCTGACTATTTTAATGTCTTTTATTTAAACTCCTTGGGAGGGAATAAAGGATTCTGTTTTGTGTATGTAGTCTTCCTAACATTCTTTGTTTCAGAGTAGGATTAAATAAAATAAAACAGCACTCAGTGCTTACTTTCTTTGGTCTACATAATGCCGTTCATCCTGAGTCACAGAACCCTAGAGATGATCAAGCGTATGCCTGAGCCCAATTATTGCCATACATTTTAAGCATCTGGTGTTGACTCAATGTTTGTATCAGAGTAGAAGAAATATGAATATATATCTCAAGATAGTATGTAAAGTAAAATGCCTCTTACTTGGAAAGAAGCATCCAGCAAGACTAGAATAGAGAAAGAATTATGATGATGACAACTGCTGCTCTTACTAGGATTTTCTTTTTTCCTGCATCAAGCCTTAAACATTGCAATACCACTAATGCGCATTTCATTTTACCTACATCAGTTACAATTTTCCCCTATAAATTTAACACATAAATTTGAGTTTTCAAATAAATGATCAGTAACAAAATATTGTTTTATCTTAGTTTTTGAGATGAGTAAAGAACAGCTACTAGTATATCCTTTTTATGAAATAAAGTTAGCTGAAGCCTTGGGGTAAAAATGGAATGAAGTCTGCAAGATAATAACAGGCAAAACAAAAAGTAGGTTTTTGTCTATGCTCTGCCTAGAGGAGCCAGTAACAACCACATTCCCAACCATTACTGAATATTGATATGCTTTAGGGAGACCACTCTAACTTTAAATGGGGAGAGAGGACTGTACACTTTCTGTGAGAAAATCAAAACTCCCATCAAAGCACGCATCAGGCAGCAGGCACGCATGTGGCCAGATGGATAGGCAATCTCTGTCAAGAGTAATATAATCCTGCCATTTGCTGAATAGCAGCCAATAAAAATTCCCTGCCTTTATATAGCAAAGAGGCTTTAGTTTATTTCTAATTTCTGATTAATGCTCTGTGAATGGATCCTTGGCCAGTGTGTGCTTTGAATCACATGTGGCCATGGGGATACAACCCTTGATTGACTTGCATATGGATCTCATTAGGAACTAGTGAAAGACTTTATTTACAAAATGCACAAGGAAATAAACTGCCCCCAAAACAAAAGACATTTTAAAAAAAATTGTTCTCTGACAACAGAGACAACAATTAGGAAGCAGACCGCATGCTGAGCATGTAGTCAGCTGCTTAGCTTTCCTTTTAGTTAGGTAGAATATTTGATAAGTGATGAAAATTGGATCTTCAGGTACCTAGACATAGTCAATTGCTTTAAAAAAAAAATATTCCATGCCTTGACATATGGATCATGTAACTGCCAAGTACTCCTCTGTCTGGCTTTGGTGCAAGAACATATGATGGGGGAGACAGAGAGCTTGCTAAAGAACACCAGAAAGAGGAAAAGGCAGTAAACAGTTGGTAGCAAAATTGCACTCCAGATACCAGTGTGCACAGTAATTGTATTGACCTTTAAGAAAAACAAAAAATGTGCTAATGGAAATATAATTTTTTAATTTGACTTAGTATTTGTAGTGGCTTTATATGAAATTTAGGCAGAAGCTCTGTCTACTGTATTTTCACTAGAAGACTTCCAGCACATTTGTAAGTGTTTGTGAAGGAAAGAGTAATGGATTCTTCAGACCATAGCAAAGTCTTACTTTTCTGAAGACAGAATAAGAAATTATAATAGAATTTAGCCTTTTCATAGAAACTATAACCAGAATGGAAAATGGAAATTATTGTGCTTAATTCAATTCAACTAAATATTTTTTTATTATAAAGGAAAGAATGAATTGTAAATAAAGAATTAAATCTATTAATACATATAGTAATTTACATAGTTCCAGAGATATTGTTTTATTATTTTGTCATTTGTATGCAACTTTTTAATGGTATTTATAGATGTTTTGGCAGAGCATGAACATCTTGAATTAGGGTCATGCAGTCTGAAGCGCCAGAAGGAGACTCATCTTAGTGGTCTGTATTTACTGAGTGCTAATGAACATTTTGCTTTGGATTTCATAAGTCAGGTCACTTTATGCTGACAAATTAAAGTTGCAAATTACATTTGCAGATGCTGAATGAATTGTAGTTGTTGCAATTGCCAGTGGAAAATAAGCTGACACATTAAGTACTTGCACATGCAGTTTAGATATTGAGATATAAATCCTGCATCCAGGGCTCCTGTTGAATGAGGTTGTCTCACACCTTGCAGAAGAAACGGAATACCTCTGGCAGCTCTCCTCAGTGTCGTGTTGGGTCACACAACAGAAATATGTGCTCTCCATTTTAAGCATGAGTCCATGCCTTCATTCACGCTCAGGCTTGTTTCTTGCCCTTGGATCAAGATCAGAGGCAGGTTTGAAGAAACTTCCAGAGAATTCTGGGGGAGAAAAATTGGACCTCGTGTGCTTGTCAGCATGGATCCAGACTGTCTGCAGGGTGTATAGGCCAGCCAAAGCACAGCGTATCCCATCTGTCTTGCTACAGATGTCAGGTGAGGACACATGAAGTTGTTCAAAGGACTGGCAGATGGAAGATGTAGGTAGCTTAAAATTTGCCTGCTTTCCTGCTGTATAGGCAGCATCATCTGAAATGGAAGCACCTTACAGGCATTCAGATATGGATGCATTCAGAGAAGTTGGGAAGCCCACCTGTTTGGTGTTTGGCCAAGGCTTCTAAACACAATGTACACTCAATCCAATTATTCAAAAATGGAGTAAGAATATCTTTTGTGTACCAAACTGTTGTCTATAAAAGGCTGTTATAAATTAAGAAAGAGGACTCCTGGAATTAGATAATCAGAATTCTTTGTCAAAGCTCCACAACTGACATCACAAAGCACTATGGACTCAGCCTTTGAATTGGTTTCTCTGAAGCACCTCTAGGAGTTAAAAACCTCTAAGACATTTTAAAAAGTGCTACTGAATTGTAGTATTTGGCCCAGTGACAGAGATTGGAAGAATCTTACATCAGAAATTAATTATTTTAGTGCTGAGGGTTTTTACTACTTTTGCTAGAATATGCTAGTCTCACTTTATCTGGAAAGATCAAGAGAAGGAGCAGATGGTGGGATTACTTATTTCTGCCATCATAGATTTTTGACAGCATTTCCTTCTATTTTGACAACAACAAACTTTTTTTAAAAATCAATATGCTTTTAAGTATACATCTGTATGCATACATATATTTATGTATATGATAAATCCCAGGTGTGTGCAAATATGTGCACACATGCATTTATGATTTATTCACAAGATGTTACTTCATCTATGATTTATTCACAAAATGTTGCTTCAGAATGTCTACAAGTTGATGGTTTATTAATATTAATGTATTCCAATTGCTTTGGATTATCCTGTTTATTGAACAATGAGAAAAAATAATATTCATGAACTCCACGGAGACAAGCAAAATGACTGTTGCTGTTTTAAATGAAAACTTGTGAAACGTCTTAAGGCAAGTGTTTTGCATGGGGAAGAAAACATAGATCTTTACTATTTCATGACAAGCAACAACCTTGTCACTTACTTTAAGCATGTCAGTCTTGCCCAGGACTAAATGAAAATAGACTTAGCTGCACAAGTAAAGAGGACTTCATGGGTCATATAAAATGTCTTCTTGTCTTAATGATACAAAATTATTTAAAACCCCATATAAGAAATTGCTCATGCAAAGACAGTAAAATGAGAAAAACTAGTAACCTCTGAATTCCTTACAGATATGCACTGAATTTAGGCTTTTAATGATTTTATAAATTTATACTACTTAAGAATGGAATCAGATGAATTATTATTTTGCTGTGTATTGATGTTATGTATTTTCTATGTTCTACATATATATAAAAAATGAAATCACTGGATTCAGTGAAATAAATGTAGTCTGTAAGGAAATTAAGAGCTTGCACAGGTACATGTAATTTTCTAACATGCAATGTATGTAGACATTTAGGGCAATGAGGGATTTTCTCCAAAAAGGCATTCAGTTTGACAGGCTTTTGAGCTTTTTGATAAAATCTTTGCCATATTCAAATCAACATGAGCTCTTCTACTGCCTTCAGTAGGATCAACATTTCATCTGTTGTAGCTAAGGAATAAAACCCTTGATGTTGTAGGCAACTGCAGATAAAGAAGACAGGTGACTTTTTCTGATTAAAACCATATTATGAACACTAGCTCATCTTCTTGGAATATTAAGAGAGGCAAGTAGTAGGCATCTGAAACAGCTGAGGTTGAAGCAGACTAAATGCTGTCTGGCTCAAGATATAGAAGCTGAGCAGATTCTTGGGACATTTAAAATGGGTATGCTATTGTGGAAGGCTTAATACTCTATTGGCTTTTAGTATTTCATATACGTGCATAGAATTGCACAAGTCCTAGGTTTACGTGAAGTTACTTTTTTTCCCAAAAGGCATACCAGAGAAACAAAATGTTAGGCGAGTTCAAAAGAAGTCCTACTACTAAAGAAACAACTGAGTATGAGTTTCATGTGTTGATTTGAGATGTACTGCCAGTGTGGAATGGTGAAGCTATTAAAGACGTTCTTCTTAGTAATGGTTTTGCGGCTTCTGTGTAATTCCTAGTAAATTTCTTATCTCTGTATTTGGTAGTTTTCTGTCTTTGTATTAGGGACAATAAAGGATATTAACTTAACTTACTTGACATTTCATGGCAAGACTTGTGTTGAAATGTTCCATAGAAGAGGTATATTTTGAGATACTAGAAGTAATAGTAGATGCTTGTGATCTGATTTGAATGTAGACATTTGTCTTTCAATCAGCAATAGCTGGACACATCCTTGTATCCAAGAGAAATTTCAAAGAATGCCTATGAGAAATAAAGAAGTCACATACAAAATTCACAGCAATAAAAAGCACAGAATAGAAAGGGACATGGTATGTAATGCATTTCAATTTTACTATTTTTTATTATTCTTTTTTTTTCCAAAATAAATATTTACTTTTTCTGGATTCCTTCTTCATAACAATATAGAAATCAGGTCAAACCATTTAATGTGAAAAATAATTGTTCCTCTTTTTCTGATTGGCAATTTTTAGCCATTGGGAAGGACAGATACTGTTGTTATTGCACATTAATTTCTGTCTCAGCAAAACAGACATTTGTCTATTAACAAAGTATTTTTTTCAGTGTAAGATTTAATTTTCTTTTGTGGAAGAAGCCTGGATATAGGCAATTCACATGTGTAATTTTTGACTTTCAGTCCACAGTATGTGGTACTGATAAATATGATGTGTCTGTCAAACATAGTTCAGGTTTTCTGTTGATGGTGCGCACAAAGATTCTGGACAGGACCAAGTAATAATTAATTAAAAGTTACATTTTTTGTGTAGTCATCTATTATGGTAGTTAACTCATCTGTTCAGAGGAAGAAAGTAATTTATTAAAAAAGTCCATAAACAAAAAAACACCTTACAAGTGATGTCATGTACCTCTCACTTTCACATCTGTTTGTTACTAAGATGCCAGTCTGGAAACTTTCTTTCCCCACTCTTGTTTTTGTGCTTTCTTCCATGCTCATAAATTGCATGAAATGACTTCCCTCAACCCTATGTCAAATCCCTGCCTTCTGTTCATTCAAATTCTTCTAAAAATGCATTGCTCTCAATGAACCACAAAACTAAAGCCTTCTCCATCACGCTGATATGCTGGATTTGAATTTATTTATAGAATATTACAAAGATAGTGATAATAGTCAGAAAAGCTAAATTTGGTCCTTTCTCTGATCCTTGCAGGTTGTTTTTGGCATTCCAAATTCTTGTTCTTTCCCATAATTTTGAATAGATATCACAATAGCAATTATGAAATTAAAACACTTGGAGATCTAGCATCACTGGCATTTGAGGTATTTTACATTATTTGAAGATGTGAATCTCCTTTTCATTTTCCCTTCTTCATGATCCTTTAAAGGGCTGAAGCAGTTTGAAGGGGCCTGCAAGATCACGCATCAAGCCAAGACACAATTCAATTCTGTATGCTTGCCCCATAATCTACTCTAGTAAATGCTTGCATGAAAGGCAATGCTGAGCAAGAAAGGGACATGCCAAGAAGACATTCAGAGGCCTGGCACTACTACAGGCTACAGGACCAGCTGAGAAGCAACTCTCACCTAAACAACCTCTCTGAAGGTGTCTATATTACATGACAGACATTTTTGCAGTCTGAAAAAGTCAAGCAGTTAGTGTTACTTACAGATGTCTTGGTTAGCCTTCTCTGGGGTTGGGCTATGCAGTTGTGCTGTGTACAAAAGAATAAAGAGCAAAGTCTCTCCAACAGCCTTGCAATGCCACAGGCTTCAGGCTGTCTGTGTGTAACTCTTAAATCAAATCAATTATAGCGGCTAAAATGGTGTTTTCTTTTGGCTACCAAAAGGTCAAGGATGAGTGACCTAATTATGAGACACTGAATTCTGTTTTGTTCCTCTTTCCTCTGGTTCTCTTACCTCAGGTCTAAAATTTATTATGTGGGAGGATGTTTTACATTTAGGAGATCTTCTAGCTGAATAATATCTTTCTTTATTTATATTTACATTGACAGATTGGTACAACATCATCATGCCAACATGTGAGCATACACTGCTGCAGAAAACAAAATGGCTTAGGCTTATCCTGCAGGATTACATTGAAGGACCAATTTCCAAATATAAATAACTTGACATTTAAATTCTTCAATGTGTTAACAATGTCAGAAATTATTACTGCAATGTAACATACTATATTTGTATTCTATGCTTGGATTACAAAAAGAAGTTGTTAAAATAACAGTCTTCATCTGTCATTATCCTGCAGCTTAGTGATATTTACTGGTTTTGTCATTATGGTTAAAATGCTGTTTTGTTGTAATTGGATCAGTACAAAAAACTTGCTTCAGGTTACAAATACAAATGTAACTTTGGTGTCCCAAGATATTTTTTTAAACATAGCATGAAACAGTACTTGTTTGAAACAAGTTTTGCAAAATAAAAATAAATAAACACAATCGTCACTATTAAAGAAGTGTTATTTAAATATTCCATGCAGTTAAATAATTCAGATAAACTTTTTTACTTTCTTAGTATCCAGAAGTTCATAACTGAGAATGCTGAAGACTCAGATGAACTCCAATAATATTTTTTCAAGCCCTAGATATTAAAGATGTTAATTCTCTTTTAATGAGTTTGTTTTTACTACTGTCATACAACTATGTGTCTGAACCAGTCTTTTTTAAAGTTCCTTTTCTAGGTTGTATTTGAAATATTTTTGATCAAATAATATATTATGTTCATAACTGTCATTTACACCTGAGTGATTTTATTCTTGTAAATAACAGTTCTAACTATTTAATCTTCCAAGGAAGACAACTTTGAAGTGTTGCAAAGTCCTGCTTGAAATTTATGTTGAAGTTAGACTCTTATGCAATGTTTTATGTACAGATTAATTATCATAAGAATGTTGTTAATGTAAAGAAATCATTAAAATTCTAGATAGCTCATTTAAATTAAGTATATCTTCATTATAATACTTCTTATAATTGCAATGGTTGTAAGTGCAAGAATTTCCAATCATATATTCCTCCTTCTGCTATTGCACCATAAATTATACCTAGCATTGAAACTTTGTGTTTCATCTACCCCACTGCCCCAGTTTCTGCTATTCCTCAGTAAAAATATTAATAAATAAAACTTCAGAAAGTAGAAATCAATATTAGACATATCATCAGGACAAATGGCTGCTAGTGCTAGCAGTAGAGCAGTGCATGAATGTATGATTACAGTATTTTGTCCACTCTAGTTTTAACTGCTTCATATGTAATATCAAATTGCACAGTAAGAAAAATTAACCAAAAAATTCCCTAAAGAATTTTCTGTAGCTTTTCTGGAAATAAGAGTTATTGGCCAATTCAAGGGCAGTCATTAGATTCACTTGAATGCAACAAAGCCTAGATCCTCCAATATTTCAGCTGTTGATCAACAGTGCTTCCACAGCATCAATGTCTCTTTTTCACACTTTTCCCCCATAATGAGTAGGCCGGGGATGGGCAAGAGGCTGGGAGGGGACACAGCTGGGACAGCTGACCCCAGCTGACCAAAGGGATATTCAATGCTCTGTAACATCATGCTCAGCAATAAAAACTGGGGGTGGTGGTGCATTTTTTCCATAGTAGCTGTTGCTTGGAGACTGGCTGGACAGTGGTCTGCTGATGGGAGGTGGTGAGTGCCTTTGCATCACTTGTTTGTTTGTTCGGGTTTTTTTCTCTTTCCTTCACTTGTTAAACTGTACCTTGAGCCATGAGTTTTTCTCATTTTTGCTCTTCTGATCCTCTCCTCTATCCTGCTGGTAGCAGTGGGGGTAGGAATGAGCAAGTGGCTGGGTGGTGCTTATTTGCAGGCAGGGGTTAACCCAGCCCGCTTTTTTAGACACAGAGGCATTTTAGAATATGCCTAAGAAATTATATTGACAGTAGTGATTAATAAGGAGAGAAGAGAAAAAAACAAACAAAAAACCCAATTCATGAAATTGGTGCAAGGAAACATTTTCAGATTGCTTCAGTCCAGATCTCTTCCTAGGTAATGATATAACCACTGCTCCATAACAGCAAGACATGAGCTGAGGCCCATATCTGCAAAAATGTTAACAGTCATGTGTAGACTGTCTTTTAAGAGCATCTCATTAGCATGTTTGAGACCTCACAAAGATGATAACTCACTCACTCTCCACACTGTTTAGCTCTTGGGGAGGGGTGATGAAGGCTAGTTTAAGGACCCATCAGACAACACAGTGGGAAGCCAGTGGGTAGTCTTGCTATAGAAAAAAAAGTATCTGAGAAAGCTGTAAAGATGCTGAGAAAAGGGAGGAATAATCCCATGGCTTCTGTCTTCCTTCATCAGCAGAGTGTGCTGGGATCCTCACGATGCTTGGGCAGGAGTCAGAAATGTGTGTATTTTGGCTCTATCCACAGTTTAGCACAAGGCAAAGTATGAGGAGTCCTTTGGCGGCACTGTGCCTGACTATACTGAGAAATGTGTATAGGTTATTTTCAGGACTCAGAAGTTCCACTGATTGTAGCAGGGGTACAGTGCCTAAATAACCTTCTGCAGTTAAGCATAAGAGAGGTGAACTCTCTTGAAGGTATGCTGACTATGTGATTTAGAGACTTTTATTAAAGGCCAAAAAATCTGTACAACCATTTCTCTTATTCTTTTTGCGAATCTTCCAGGAGGTAATTTTCCTGGCTATCTCTAAAACAGATCAACTTTCGGAGCTGTAAAAGCAATAACAGCAAGGAGGATTAATTCAACATTGGGGGTTTTATTACTTTTTCAGGCAGAGTATTTGGTCTTACCACTCACACAACACAGCTTACTCCTTTTCTTTATCTGTAACGGTTTGTTTTACTCAAGCCTTCTACAAACTTGAGCTCTTGTAATAACCACAGCACTGCATTCTGATACACTAGTTATTTGAAATACCCTTTAGATGAGTTTTTTCTGACAGTAGGAAACAACAGATAAACTTTGATAGATAAGAATGTAAATAAAATCTCAGAAATATGACAGAAAAATTAGTATCTTGTGTAAGTGTATTAACCGTTAACCATTAAAGATCAGAAAATGTGACAACAAACAAAGTCCTTTTAAATGCTGCTTAAAAATAGTTTTGGTCTACAAGCAGAGTTACTGTGACATATATTCCATTGGGACAAGAACAAATTTTTTTTTTTTATCATTCTTAGATCCCTTACAGTATTTGTTTTAATCACTTTCAGATGAATGCTACTTTTATGTAATACCAAACATCTGGTGCACATTTTTGTGGATTAAAGTCTAAACCAAGGTCAGCACATATGGTTAAAGATTCCTGGTAAGTGCTAAGTGTTTGCTTCAAACACAAACAGCCTGTGCACTAATGGAGCTGTGTATCAAGGATGCCAAACTAACTGGTTAAATGAGACATACCTCTTAGGTAACTGGTTGTTGTCAGGAGTTTTACTTATGAAGTGGCTTCACTGGATATTGAAGCTGGACACCAGGACAAGATTGCTAGTCATGCAGAACTGAAGTAAAATGGCAATTCCTCCTTAATTATTAGCTAAGGTCTGTTAAGAGTCATATTTTGTTTATACATGGACTCACTCTGTGAACACATCAGAGCCCTCCCAACACAAAAGTTTAGCTTAAAAAAAAGTATAGCCAATCTATTTCACTACACTACTGATGTTCTGTGCCAGGTGAGTCATCCTGAATATGATAAAATTGCTAAATTGTCCTGCAAATGACTTTTTAATTACAACTTCCAAAAAATCAAATGAATGATACAACACATAAAAATGTGGGATTCTTCTAACTGGTGAGGATAAAATCTAAATGGACATCAGAATGCAAAGCTCAGTAGAAAATAGACTCTCAACAGATAGGTGTTCAGAGTTCAAAGAGTTCACTACCATTTGTAGCTAGGGCTCCTGCTCTGGATTTTTTTCTCCTTTCTTTAGACACTTATATTATTTAGATGCTTACACAGGGTTTGAAATCATATGCACTGGGCCATGACTGGGGAAGACAGCTAAAAACACATTGTAATGTGGCAGTCCAGGAGGATGAATATTATTAACTGTGAAAAACTTCACACAAAGACTGACTTTGGTGACTACATTTTGACTTTGGTTAAATAAAAAAAAAAACCAAACAAAACCTCATGTTTCAGGCTCGGAAATATCTCTTTCCATTTTCTGGGTGTCATTTAACTACTAACATCAAAGATCCTTCAATTTTGACATGAATGCTTTCTAGATCCATAAAGTTCTGCTTGTGTGCATACCCAGAATTATCTAAGTCCTAAGAGGACTGAACAGTTTGGCACCTAGCCCAGACTCAACAATCCACACATTAGGCAATTCTCAACCTAACTTAAGAGAGGCTTGATTGAGGCTGAAGGGTTTGAATAAAACTGTGCTCCTGACTGCCAGAGGGGGTTCAAGAAAAATTCAGTGCTGGTGTATTTTACAGCTCAGCTGAAGGTTCATGTAGAGGCAATCACTTAAAAGCTTTTTGGTAAAAGCTTCCTCTGAGGATATCGGAAACTGTGGTTTGATTTCTGCTTTTGCTTGGGTTCAGACATATCTTTCTGGATTAGATACTAATCATGACAACATACTTTTCTAAAATATTGATACATGCTCACCCCCTCTTTGAATCAGCTCTGTTTCAAGAGAGCATTGTTCCAAAATCAGTAATACTAACTAAGACTAAGAAAGAGGCAACAAACCCAGCTTGACAAAGTAGTTCTATTGCTGGGACTTCACTAATAATTCTGCCCTAGGCACTCCTTCTTCCATCAAAGATCTGATATATTTTGGACAAAACATTCATTGGATAAAAAATAAAAAAGAAATACTAATTGGAGAAGGAACAGGAGTTTGGAATCCCCACCACCTCGGCAGCTCTTCTAACCACTAAGGGTTTTTTTTCAATGTCTTTCTTTTCCTCCCACCAAATAATTTTCAGATCTTTTTTGAACTAAGGAAAAGCTTGAAAATTCTATTGCAGGGCTTCCTGGCAGTAAAGCATTACTAGCAAAATATAGTTGAAATACTGTCAGAAATAACTGGAACTGTAGTGAAATTCTCCATGCTCAGTGTCAGAATTTTGACCACTGACATGAGAGGGTAAGTATTGCTACTTCATTGAAATAGAAAAGATTGATTTTGGCAAAGTTTTTAATTACAGTTGAGAGTACAGATCTCAAGTAGAAGGAGATATCTTCCCTCATGCCCGAGTTAGAGAGTTGAGCTTAAGAAAGTGGTGGAGATACTCCTATTCTTAGAGGTTTGCAGCTGGTTAATTCAAGCATTTGCTTCTCTTCCCTGCTCCCCGCCCCCGGTCATTTCAAGTTCATTTCAGCTTGCAAGTTTACTTTTATGGCCTCTTTAGGGATACTAGGCAATTTAACCTCTGGTTTGTACTGTGGGTACTAGGCACCTGGAAGTTAGATGCTCAGCTTTGCTCTGCCCACTCTTCCCCGAGTTCCTAATTGGATCCAGGTTTTAATCTCGCTCTTCTTTCTTGCTATTTCAGATGCGCAATGTTTATTCAATCACTGTTTTAATTCAGAATGCGTCAAATATGATTTTCACAAGGAAGTCTCATGCTTTGAAGGAGAAATTGGAGCTTTTTTTCAGTATGTGTGAACCACACTGACTACTTCTATAGACAGCCATTAGCTATCTCTAAATCTGGCAAGATAAGAAAATTCAGGGTAAGACATTTACAGGAAGCACTGCATTTCCTTTTCCTAAGAGATTTTGATAATTAAAAATTTTCAGTGGATTTATGGTTTTGGAGTAACTGGCTATGTTATATTGGTTTTGGGTTGATTCATCTTTGTGCGCTGTGGGAGAAAAGCAGTAAAAGAGAAAAACCCTGTTAGCACGCTTTGTTAAGGGCAAAACAGGTAAATGAACACAAAATAATAATATTAGTAATAAGAGCTCTCTTCAAAGCAGATAAATAGCTCCCAGAATTATTTTAAAGTTGCACTATCTAAAGTAGGCCATTACACTTCTTTACAAAGAAATACATCTGTTAGCTTTTGAAACGCTACAAAGAAGTTATTTAGACAAGATGAGGAAACATTCCAGCAACATCTAAGTACAGACCTGCAAATATCCAGCTGTTCAAGCTCTCATTTACTTCAGTATATAATCTGGACAGGAAAGTTAGTAAACCCAAGTACACTCAAGAGTATTTAATTTTAAGGGGGTTGTTCAAGTAAAGTGTATTTAAATGACATGGTGAAATAGGTAAAATACACTGAGATATAAAATGTAGAAACCAGAAAAAATGATGGCTATAAGAGCAGTGGGTGTGCTGCATATTAAAGACAACCATAATGAATTAATTATGTGAAAAGTTCCTCAGAAGTAATTTTTACAACATGTAGAAGATGACAGCAAGGAAGGGAAGAAGGGTAACACAGAATTATTAAAGAGATACTGGATGAAGATAAGAGTTGGCCAGGGAAAATGGCTCTGCATTAATTCCTTTGTAAATTACTTTAAACTCTTGTTTCCCCTACAGTTTCATCCTAGCTCTTAAGGTTATTTTAAGGACTAACCTACACATCTTGAAAGGGACAGAAGAGAATACTAGAAAGGAGAGAGGATGAAAGAGGCAACCATTGAGGGGAAAATAAAGGGACCCTTTGTTTCCTGCAAACTAAGCAAGTGACACCATCTAGGCAGTATAGAGAAATACAAGCAATTGCTGTCATCTTTGGTATGTTCTGCTGCTGCTTCTTGAGAAGTTTATAAATGAATAAAATAGCTAGGGGCACCTGAACTAGGTTATATTAGAATATTAAACTTGATTAAATGAACTATGTATGAAAATAACTTTGGGGCACAGAATCACTGTCAGCTCCAAATTACTCTTCCACAAATTTAAACCAACATTTACTCTGAAGGAAAAAGTGACGGCTATGCAAATGTGCATGAAAATAACAGCTGGAAACACATCCAGAATTACATTAATTATAAATTACCTGTATTAAGTTAAGATAATTAACTTGTTTTAGGGAACTTCTGTTACCTTTGAATGGTGCAAAATTCTTGACCAGTTCTTGACTGATGTAAAATTCAGTGGATTTGATTTTTTCATATCTGGGCAGATTTTCAGTTCCTAAATTTGCTTCGGACTTTGCACTTGAATGAACTCAAAATGCAGCTTACTCTTTTTAAATGTAAATCACTGAATAACAGTAGAAGGCTGAGCCAGAGCAGCCTCATACTGACTCTTATGCAGAGCAGGCTGGGAAACGATAGCCTATTGCACAATAACGTTCGTAAACTGTGAATCTTTATTAGAAGAAAGTGCAAGACTAGTAGAGGGAGCAACAGTGTAAGGAGGTCAGGGAATAAATTTACATTTCAGCCACACACCCACTGATAAGGCTATAAAATCCATGCTGTGGGAAGGATTCCTTTTCAGTTTTGGCATTATATAAGGGATATGGGCAACCCACATTCATCCACCACCATGAGCCTTCCTGGGCTGGCAGAAATTCATTGTAATATTCTTCTCCAAGGCAGCAGCTCCTCACTTGCATTTATTCTGATGTCTGACAACAAACACACATCTTCTGGTATGCTGTTAACTGTGAAGAATCTGTTGAAAGTGAGGTCGTTTTGCAAGCTTTTGTGAAAAGCAGTTGGAAAAGGTCTGAGTTATTGAAAAAGTAATTACAGGATTGCTTCTAATTAGATTACACAGTTCTCTGGGGAAACACAAAGATGTTGTGGTTTGACATTTTGGCCCCACACACTGCCATGCAACCATGTTTAGCAAAAAGAAAATTTCGCCAGGGTGAATAAGACATATCTCAGGAAGAAAGTGCATTGGTGAGAGAAATGTGGATTAGACTTCAGTAAAGCCAGATTTTTAATTGGAAGATGTGACTCTGATGATTTCAAAGCCCCATAAAAGAGGCTTATTATTTAATTAAAAAATGAGTGTTGAAATAGTAGGGTTTTATTTTCTAATGAAAAGATTTTAATGAAAAAATAACTATATTTTTTGGCTTTTCATTACTGTTGCTATAGTGTTCTTTAGCTGATTCTAAATCTTTTGATATTCCCTAATTAATTTGTGTGGATTGCAGTGTATTTAATGAGAAATGCAGTGCTGATCATTTTGTTTTTCATCCCCTTTTGTTATAGTCAACAGATGAGGCAGACATTTTCAATGATCAATCAGTGCCAATTTGCAGAATTATTTTGGCTGTTTCTGCAACCTAAATGCCCGATTTTATCCAGAAATAATCCCACAGAAAATAGAAGTAGAATAAAAGCATTTCTAAAGTGTCTGTCTCTTTTGAACGTAACTGCTTCCCTTGAATCAGAGAAAATGATTATATCAATTAGAAGGCACAGTCAATTACCATACCATTCATTCACTGGTTTGATTAACATATCCTACCTTTGGAAAATACTGTGTCTGGAGTATTTAAGGAATTATCTGATAAAGATGCAAGTCTTATAATGGAATTCTGGAATTTCCAAGATTTCGACTTTTGCAAGTCTCCCTCCATGACCTATTCCTTTAAAGACTTGCTGAGAATATGTGAGCTGGTGCCTTCAGTACTAACAGCAATCAGCTCATCGATGATAGATAAGGTGGGTCACCAGGCTACCATTGTCCTGTCTTCCTGTGGGTTTGTATCAGTGTTTGTAACAGCCCTATTAATAAATGGGAGGTAGAATACACTGAGCACTACCATAATGACTGGTCCCAGTTTGGGAAAGTTTTGTGTTAGACAGACATCCACGCCAAGCTGCTTAGGAATCAGAATGAACTGACTAGGAAAATATCTGAGCAAATGGAAATAGAAACCCCATTTCTAAAAATAGGATTTTTTAAAAAATAAGTCTTCAAATCAAGAGAACTCTTCTGTTGATTGTTTTATTGCTAAAGTAAAAATCATAGGGCAACTCCTGAATCTAGATCAGGTAGTTGATGGGAGATGATGGAGAAAAGTCTGCAAAAGCATTCTTGATCTCATCATAATAAAAGTGGAAATTCTTGTTTTCCATGGAACCATAATTTTTCCTTTAACATTTTTCCATAGGGATTCCACACTGGCTAATTTCAAAGTGGTTTTTTTTTTCATCTCCCTTTCATAGTACACAATTTTTAAAATAGAAAAAATGCTCTGGCAAACAAAGATGGAAAAAAAAGATTGTTGCTAGTCAGCAGTAAAAAGAAATGTCAAAACTGTTTGCAAGTCCATGCAAGCACAATCAGATACGTACCAACCAGCTCTGTGAATTCACCATCCAAACCTCCTCAGTTAAGTATGTGCTCATTGACTTTGTTAGAAGTGTTCTAACTACAGGTAATATGACCTACAGTATCAAGAGGTAAATAGTTCAACACAGCCAACATCTATTAGGTATCAAGGTCTTAAAGTCTAAGAACACAAAATAATAATGAAGAATGAAAAAAACCCTACAACCTCAAACCAAAAAACAACAAACCAACCACCAAATGATCTACAGTTCCATAGAGCATACAGAATTTGGAAACATATCCCAGAAGACCAACTTTTGCCCTTTAGTTTCTGTAATTTTCAAAAACAATTGTTGGTTTATGATAAAGTTTAGAGGAGCGTGTTTTTTCTTTAAATGCATCGAAAGCTATTAGAGAATTTCCATTGCCTTGAATGTCACTGAAGTGGTGAACATTTATAGACTTTTATTTTTACTTTTGACCAGAATAATGGAAGGCATGCAGTTTTGAGCTATAAACCAAAGAGTTGTTTCAGTGAATAGAGCTAATAACTTGTTTTTGGAATTGGTAGAAAGAGAAAGATATGGGTTGAAAGGTGGGGAAGACTGGCTAATCAACTGTTTCTAATCAACTGTGCACTGGTATCATTAACTTATCATTGAATTTTTACCAGTTATTGACATCTGGTATTTATGAAAATTAGAGTAATATCTACTTACAGCTTAGGTATTCTGTTATTTATTACCAGCTTCATCAAATCCATAATTACATATTTTCATGCATTCATTAAGCTATACCTTGGGTTAAGATGAGATGAATAAGTGTCTGAACGTAATGTTTGATGAGATAGCTGTTAAAGACTGTCAATAAATTAACAGACTGAGCCTGACTGTGTGATGGTTTAAGCCTAAGAAAACTAGTTCACTCTTTCTTGAGAGAAGGAATGAAAAAAGGCCCAGGAAGAAAATAAGTCTGAGCTACTGGCTTCATCTTTAAAAACAGAATTGAGAAATTGAAGGATCTCACATGGGAACACAGAGATATTTTCTGAATAAGGAGTTAGCTTACGTAGGAAATTACTTATGAACATATTATTATTTTGTCCATCTTTCTTACTTTATTTTCTTCCATCTGAGATAAAGACTGATATACCTTGCAAAAATTTGGTTACATTTGCTTCAACTATTAGATAATACTGATGGGGTAAATCACACTTACTTTTGTTTGGAAATCTGGGAAATAGCATGTTTATAGTATGACATTGTTAGCACTACATTTGGGAGGTCCACTGCATGTTGGTCTTCTCTCATAGTCCTGCTGGTCAAATTCATACTTGTTAAATTCCAAGAAGAGAATACTCTGGGAAAGCCACTCCCTTGACTGAAATCAGGGCTATATTCAGCTTCTTTAAAAAAAGAGATGAAACTAACTTTATGGAAATCATATAATATATGTGTAGTAGGAAATAAGACAAGGCCAGCAGATGTCAACATGTGTTTGCACTATTAAACCCATTTACCCTGCTACTGGGAAAGACCGTTGGCATATGTTAACTCCCAAACCACGTCCGGGAATTGCTTGGGAAAGTACAAGTTGGTACAGATGTAAACCATACAAAGGACTGTTCTATTAATTTAACAATACAGGCACTGGTTAGTTTACTAGTATAGGCATTGCCAGAACATGAATAGAATAATAATTCCAAATGTGTTGTTATTGCAGGAAGTAAATAAGAGTGAGACAGTTATTTATATACAGACATTGATACACTCCCAACCTAAACTCCTAAAGAGATGTATAAAAGACAACATTTTTTAGTCTTGGCAAGAGAAAAATTCTAGAAGACTTGTCTTATGACAAATATATTTCTATGCTGGATGTGCTAGCAGGGTGGTGTGGCAGGTGACCTTAGAAGATGAGAATACAAAATCCAACATCCCTGTAGGGAGTCACTGTGCAAACTGTCAGCTGAGGTATAGCCAGGAGCCAAGGTGTTACGTTGAAAAACATAGATTTCTGATAGCATACAGGATATAAAGGTGTACCTAGTTACTTTTTCAATGTGTGGAAAAGAGCAGAAGGACACCGCTAGAGGACCTAAAGAACTTTGGAAAGAAATACAGCTGCCAAGCTAAATCTTTATAAGCAGAAATTTAAATTCCAAGCAACAGAAATAAAGTACTTTTGGAAGAAAGAAACATAGCACGATGTTTATATGATCACTCTACTCATGACTACAGTACACTGCTAAGCTGCTGTGGAAGGTTCCTCCTCTAAAGGAGATTCACAACCAAAGATCACCTCCACATTCACACCACAGTTCTACTGGCTGCCTCCAGGCTGCTCCATGCATGCCCACACAGTATGCCCGCACGCATGCCACTATGCTGGAGTGTCACTCATCCTCCAGGGCTCTCCCATGACAAAGCCACCCTGCTTTGGCTCTCTCTGGCCTTTCTGCACCAGTCCTACTGCACAATCTGACCTACGATGTGACATTATGTGTCCTGCCTTCTTTGGTCCTTCAATTTCCTTTCTTACCTCCCCGTATGATTTGGCCATGATGAGAGACCAGTAATGCATTAGTTACTTTTGCTCCCAGAGAATGCAAAAAGAGTATTACATTTCATTAAAGTTATTTGTATTCTTATGTCATTAACAGTTGTACATGCTTCTTTTCTCAACTTTCAGGATGTTGATATAAAAGCTGTCAGTAATCCATTGTGTACTGTTTGACCACTGCTGCAATTTAACTTGATCCTTTCTATTAGAAAGGTTGTTCTGCTGAAAATTGCTGCAGCAGGGTTAAACTTTCACCACCGAAAGGCTCTGTGGAGGAAAGGAAATTCAAGAGAGTTGGAATCCTTCTAGTAGACATTTTTATAATGTGAACTGGAAATCTGTCTTCAGCTTTACTGTAAATCTATACAGGCATGAAAGTAGTTATTCTGCTTTGCATAATGGCCTCTGACTTCTTAGGTGACACTTTTTAATAGCAGTTAGACTATCTAGGATTGCAAAACTAAAAGGCGCAGCTCTTGTTATGTAAAGCTTTATCTTTTGTAACATTGAAGTGTTTCTGGAAAGTTAATAATGACTCACAAATCAATGCCAAATGCATAGTCTAGGCTTCTCCCTCTTCACAGTTTGTGGATTTGCAGACTGTAATTAAACTCTGCACTTTCTTTTAGTCTCCCACTAGAGCACCTCGTCATTCGCTGTACAGTTTTGACACAATTACCATTTCTGCTGGCCTGCCAATATCACCCTGTCCCTCAGGAACCGGTGTGTGTACAAAGGCATAAGCTTCAAAGAACAAACTAGATCTGGAAACATCACCACAACCACTGCTCAATAGTACTCCAGAGTCCCACAGAATACTAATGCTGGTTCAGTAGCATAATGAATAATTAAACACAACTGGCATTGTTTCAAACATTTTTCCAATGTCTTCAAATCATGGCAGAAAGGCAAATATTTCAGAAACATGGATCTTTGAAGGACCTGTATCATGACGAATGTTAGTTGAAAATTACATACTAAAAATATGACATCAGAAAAGTCTCCCAAGTTTACAGATAGAATTAATCTGCATATATTGTTAGACTGTATAAGTATTTTAGTTTCTTCTAGTAACATTCTTGTATTTTAGCTTGTTGCTTGGCAACACTATTTTTTTATATTCAAGTAATGTGTGTCTTTGCAAATTAATCTCTGAAACATGGTTGCTGAATCCTTTCTAAATAGCTCCTTTTCATGATGTTGAAATACAAATCAATATAATAGCCATCTCTCTAGCATCTAAAAATGATGAGTAGAATGCAAAAACCCCAACAATGAAAACACACATTTTATAAATCTGCTCTAGGGTATCATTATCTGCATGTCACAACACTCAAAAATTTAGAACCACAGAACTGTGAAACTAGTTTAAGGGTCATCTATTAAGACTTCTCAATGTGCTGAACAGTTGCTGAGGATTCTTAGATATATTAACAAATGAAATTTTTGCCTGTAACTGTTGATGAAATATGTGACCAAAAGTCTCCAAAATTTCCAAATGCATAATCACCGGCAACAATATATGTCTATGGAAAATTTTTTGAACTGTTATTTTGTAGACGCACATTTTAAAGCTAGCCAGGATTTTGCTTCATTTGGATTCTTTTTGGTGGAACAATGCTCATGAAATAAAATGCAAGCTAAGACAAAATGAATGTTGTATCGGAAAGTGTTCATTTCAAAAAAATTTGAATGGGAATATAACAAAATAAATAATTTGATTTTTTTCATTTTCAGAATAACGGTCTATTTATTTTGATTGTTTTTTTTAAAAATTTTCATATGCATATTCATGTAATTAATTCTATGCAGTATTTTAGACAGTTACAGCCAAGATTTGGGTGTTACATCATTTTTATCTATGGAAAAAAATGTTTACCTTAAAATTATAATGTGTTCAAACAAATCATAGAATATTTACAGATCAAACTTTTTCAGAATTTCTGTTTTCTGGGAAGCAGCTATTACTAGTCAATACATTCAAAATACAAGAGTAAAAATTGTGTTAGTAATGCTATTGTTACATTATCAATTATGTTTTAAATTGCCTTTAGAATGCTGATAATAGAAATGTCAGACCTTGTGATCCTCAGTTAAAAATCTTAGTTAACTTAGGCTTCAGTTGCACAATATAATTTCAAAGAAATCAGTGAAAATGAAGCACATCCCTGGCATATTGTTAACATATACAGACTCTACCAATCCCATCTTGTTTTACACTTTCATGATCTCTTCACCACAATAATTAAACAAATGCAAATCATGCAAATTATGAAAAAAAAGCAAATGATAAAATTATAAACAAATGTCATCACTGCTATCCCATCTATTTATGTGTACTTTAAGAAGTTTACAGCAAATGTTTTTATAGAACCATAATGGAGAACAGGGTAAGATTTCATTTGCTTTAGATCAGTACAATTTTCAATACCTCATAACTGCTGCAGTCCCTTCCTATGACCCCCTTTTTCTTTGGGATTGTAAGCTATCAGTTAAAAAAAGTACTGCTGTGCCTTATATTAATCTATGTATGACTTTCAGGCCAGATATTTTGGAGATATTTAAATTACGTTATTTTGATCTTGAAGTCATAGTTTGGATCTGACAAAGGTTTTCAAAGAAACAGGGGAATTAAATCTGTATTTTGAATAAGCCTACCAAAAGGTTGAATTAATAGAGGAGGAACATCAGCACTATTATATTTCTGAATACTTCAATATAGTTTTCTAAATGTTGTTTTCACGAAAAAAAAGATTATACACATATATGATCTTAACTGCTCTATTTTACCTATTTCTGACACCTTTTGTTACATAATTAAGAAAATCTCAAAACTTTTATTTGCAGTTATATGCTACTTTTCATATTCAATATAAACAAAAGTTTTACTTTTGAAAATACATACTCTAAATCAAACCTTTTGTGATCATGTTGGTTATATTAATACAATGGGATAAACAACTACCAAATGCCCTTGGAGGTTAGGGGAAAGCTCTTGTAGCCAGGAGAGAGGGGATAGAGATTATTTCACATATACTCTTGCCTACCCAATGCACCTCAATGCCTCTGATATGCATCAAGGTCATAGAATCCAGCCTCTGAAAGCTGTAGTGTCAGCTTCCAACTCTTTCTACAAATAACCACATTAAAACTAAAATAAAATTACAGTAAAGGTGAATGCAGAAAGTGAGGGATGGGACGTGGTAAAGGAATTAAAATTTGATGATCCCATATTTTAGCTACTATGTCAAACTGTATTTCAGACTGAATACCTTTTGGGTGTTCATTAATCTACATCCTTCTCCCAGAGCAAAGGATAAAATGAAGATTTCTCAACTCTAATACGGCAATGCAGTCTCAGACACATATTAGTACCTCCTACTTCGTCAAACTTAATCTAGCATAAAATCTTACCATTGACCTTACACCTCCTTGTAGAAATTAATTAGCACATTTAGGAGTCACACATTACAAACACTAAACTTCATAAAGGCTTTTGGCAAAGTCCTATACAACTGTGATGAAGCTGGCGTATATATTGCCTTAGCTATATGGGAATGGCCACATGGGACGGAGGCAGAAGATATTAGGAAGAGTTTAAAATAAAGTGAAGAAAACAAGAAGAGGAGGTAGGAAGGCAGCTGGGTGATGAAGTGCAGAAGGGCTGCTAGGGCCTTTAAGAAATGTCAAAGACATACCTGATAGCTTTCTTCAGTTTATGAGTTTTAACCTAATAAAGGTCAAATAATTTTCTTACATTTTTTAAAACACAGAAGAATTTCTGATGAGACACACTTTCACATATGAATACATAAGAGAGTTTTTTCTTTAACTCTAATGCACATAGCCCATTTTTATTTTTCTGTTGCGGAGTTCAGGCATGTTCTCTCCACAATGAAAAAAGCAGGAGTCACATAGAAGATTACTTTGCATTAAATTCACAGTATGCACATACAGGGAGCAACAGATTAGACAGAAGCTGGCCAGATACTTCTGAAGTAACATATTTGAGACAACACATAAATTGTTTTCTTGTTGAAAAATACATTTACATAATCTTCCAAATGAAAATTTGATCTTCTTTTCAGTCAGAAATAATATTACTACTAGAAATTGATTTCTTATATTAAAATATAAAAAGGAATGTTCTAGGGATGTTTTGTATCCTTTACTGTTATTTTTTCTGTCTTTGTATTGGGACAACTAGTGCAAACTCCACTTTGAAAGGTATAGTATACATGTAGAAATTCAAATTGTGTCTGTTTTGCAGATCTTAAAATTAAGATACAGAAAATAAGAAGCAAGAGGAAAATTAAAAAGTGAACAAGAGAAATATTGTAAGATACCATTGAGGACAATACAAGTCTTTTGGTAGAAA
Organism: Ciconia boyciana; assembly: GCF_034638445.1. Taxonomy (NCBI): domain Eukaryota; kingdom Metazoa; phylum Chordata; class Aves; order Ciconiiformes; family Ciconiidae; genus Ciconia; species Ciconia boyciana. The sequence continues at coordinate 27,417,681 of NC_132934.1, read as the reverse complement.
GTAATTAGAATGATCAGCTAAAGCACAAAACACAACCCCCTCCTTGTTTTCTCAGACAGTTGCCCAGCACAGTCAGCATCTTCATATTCCAGTCTCCTGTTGGGATGAAGAAGACAGTCTCAGGACCAGTAAAGACCACTGACTACTAAACAGTCCATTTATACCATTTTTATACGATGACTACAAAAGAGTCAGCCAGACATCAAATCTCATTTCATTACTCCTTGGGTCAGGCAAGTTCCAAAGGCCCAGAGGTTAAATGGAAAAACACTTAAGTCCATTAAAATGCACTCACTCAAATAACTGAGTCTTTCAATAAATTCTGTTCAACTGGGATTAAAAATAAAACATATTTGACAAAAGTACATCTCATTCACAAGGACCCTTTAAACAGTGGAATATCAGTATTCATTGAACTTAAACAATAAAGTTATAAAGTGGCATAAAGGGGGGTAGGCATCAAAATACTTCATTTCCCATCTCTCTTATGAAAACAAAACAAAACAAAACAAAACAAAACAACACAACAGTCCTTGGGAAGGGATAATAAACAGTTTCTTTGTAAGACAGAGGAAAATTTTATGTGTTCCTGCTCTCTCAGTAGGTAAAAATGCTTTGGAGATCAAAGTTCTCCAGCAATTAACTAGCAGACTCAAAACAATTTAATCACTTGTTTCAGCAAACGTGCTATTATGATATTCCCTATAAATTTTTTTCTCTTTCTTTCTTATTTAAGTAAAATGTTACATGATCATATATATATGACCTTGTGGTATGGGTCTTGTGGAAAAGGTGATAATTACCTTTATTATTTTTTTTTTCAGAATTGCTTCAAAGTGTGAGCATTGTTCAAGAAGATGAAAGATCCAGAAAGAATGCATTACCCGTTGCGAGGTGCAGGGTGGCAGTTTTTCCTACTCAGAAATCACAGCTCCGTGTGTGTGTTTTTATTTATTAATGTGCACATAAAAGCAAGAGAATATTAATTTATCCAAAACCTGGTACTGTAGAGTGGTCATTCTTTTCTTATAAATAAATTTAATAGCTTTTCAAGGGCCCCGCTATCATTCATTTAGTGGAATATCAAGAGCAGCAACTCCTTACTTTGTTAAATCTCATTTTTCAGGCATTAACAAAACATTGCAATATCTAGAAGTCTGCTAAAAGATAATCATAATTTAATAGCTGCCCATGGGTGCTGTTAGCCCTAGGTAGTAATTAATCGCTCTACAACAGTTTCTGTTGTAGCAATTGTAAAAACCATGTGAAACTCACAAAATTACTGACTTGCTATATTTCCCATATTTTTCATGTTTTTGATATTCAGGATGGCATATCTTATCAAATCCATGACTACCTCTACATTCTTACTACATAAAATACTCAAACATGGAGTGTATATGTTTTTCTAATGCTGCGAAATATTTGTACTCAAGAATACCCCAAAACAACAGGAACACAAGATAAAAGGAGAGTCTTGTACATCATCTATGACCTTGAAAATTTCCCTGAAGGTATGATGATTTATAGGTTTGCCCCGTTTATAGTACTATTCTTCTTACCTCAATATATCTTCCAAAACTCTGAATAGGATTCAAGTGGAAGGCCTACTAATCCTTAGTATGGAGAAGAATATTTTTCCTGCCACTTAAGGTGTAATGATAAATTGAACCAGAAACTGATATAACATGAATAATAAATATGGTACAACAAGGACTGCAACTCGAAAGAGAGGAAACCTAAACTCCAGAACCAGACAAAATTGTAAATATTATTGCAATAAATATGCCCTCTCCTGAGATCTACTGGGTTCCTCATTAAATGTTTCAGCTTACATATAAACAGGACTGTAAAAAATGTTTACTTTTTCTTTTTTACAAGTGTGGCCTTTATCTCAGATGACAATAACTCATATCCTCGTAGGGGAAACAAGAAGAATAAGAGAACAGCAGTGTGACAAGAGACTTTCAGAATAATGTCTTAATAATGGTATTAAGCACTACACACTCAGAATTTTAAAAAAAAGAATACTCCAGAATCTTTTATTTTTAAACATGCCAACATCTACAACCAGAGAAAGATCCTAACTTTATTTTTGGCCTTGAATTAAAGAATGTCCTTTAACAATTCAAAAGATAACATGGCAACTTTTACAATTTGGAATTCCAAATTAAGTCACCATGAGAGAAAGAAAAAGTGAAAGCTTCTCTCTCAGAAAGGCTCCCTGCTGTAACTATCACCATCAGCATCAAGAAAAGAATAATCCCACATTACCAGAAAGATTATTAGATGACCCTCAGGTCAGAGTCATGTTATGGGACTGAGTAAACTGTTCTCAAGTCTATTCCAATTGGTGTAAATTCATCTAGTCCCACAGAAGGGAATTTGCTGTTAGAGTTTGCTACAGTGCAGTCACATTCCTTGTTTGCATTTTATGATATTAGACTAGGAGAGAGTGCTGCTCAGCTGGCTATGGCCATTCCTCTTAACGTTTTCTCCCCACCGGAGACCTAATTCTGGGTGGGTGTGTTCGGCAAGTGGAGATGACGTATGACATATGCCAACATATGTCAGTGACCTCATTAATTCATAATTAATAGCAAAGAGATGGTGTTTTCAAGGGCTTTTGCCATCCAGAACAGTATTAAGAGTTCTGCCACATTTTACTGATACCCTTTGACCATCTCCTACCTAATGCCTTTGAGTTACTATGACTGCATGCTTCTTCAAACCAGCCGGATGATTTTTGGGAGACATGGTGATAGTTAGGTATATTTGATCATTTGGGATCAGTCTTGTCCCTGCTATGATACTGTCAAGTTTGATTACAAACCAGACACAGGAGCCTGTGCTGATATGGTTTCACTCTGGCCAAGGTTGCCATATTAAAGCTAGCTCTGTTTGAAGATTGTGATAACATCTGGAGATACAATATAGATTTACCTTAGGACATCTGTAAATGTTCAGAAGCACACACAAAGGCAGTGCTGAGGGAACCTAGCAAAACTGAGGGTCTGACCTAGGCATATTTTTTCTCTTCCTGGTTCTTTGACTCCATAATAACTTTAAATTGATATATTTCTTACTGAGGAAAGCACTTACAAAATGAGCTTAGTTCAGATGGAAAATTAGCAAGCTTCTGTCAAATCAACAACCACTGTCTCCAAGGAGCCAAGATGTCATCCTCACACATGGGATAACTTTTCTAGGTGGCTGTTGCCTCTTCTGCTGACATTGCTGGGAATCCAATTGAAAATATAATCTCAATGTTGATGAGCTTCTGATAGCCTTGCAATGTTTTCAGAACATCCCTACAGTATTTTTCAAATGTAGATGGAAAAACGGATGAAAGAAATTTAGGAATCAGGCCCCAATAAAAATGTCTGGAGGAATCATATTCCAGGTACAGCTGGTAAATGCTTCTGTGACTCTGGTGTGGTACTTTTGAGAAGACAGAAAATAGGGGAGAGTTTTAATATTTTCCTCATTTTGTAAACATATATAGGTGGGACACTTAAAGTTGCATAGGTACAGGTCATGTTTTACTTTTCTAAGTCAAAACAATCGAAACAGTCATATGCTCAATCAAACCAAAGTAGTAAAGGAATGATAAGAGGTAAACAGAGCTATTAACTTGTCAGTGACTTGATTGATCACCCACTGTAAGAAGCTAAAACTCAAATAGTATTCCGTACAGATAATCAATTGTGTAATAGCCAGCAACAAATGCTGAGGAACTGTTAAGATGCATGTATGATATATGCTTAAGGAATAAATGATGAGTGAAAAATTTCTCAGCCTAGTTGCAGTACACGTAGTCGAAGTTGTATGCATGTCAGATAAGTTATTCTGAAATGAGACAGAATTTGTGAGCAACATGCCATTTGACCTATGCTCATGGCATAAAATACGTCAGTATAATTTTGCTAGGATCTGCTCGCAGTGGTGAGGTCGCTTCATTTTTTGAATAACTATGGTCTCGTGTTAAAATAGTTGTAGCTCTGTAAATGTTAGAATTAAATGATCTAAAATATGCTTCCAATAAACTTGTGCCTGACCACTTTTGAGTCCTCAGCATTAGCTTCTTTGTTGAGTAGTAAATTAAGGCACCTGTAGTCAATAACAACTTTTACTGACAGTGGAGGGAATCAATGAGAAATGTATGTACAGCCATTTTCTCAGGATCCACTTTATTTAGTCCTGTTCATCCATGGTGGTTATCCAGTTTTTGTTATAATTACGTAGTAGCTAGAAAATCCATGTAAGGAGAATCAGGGTGTGGTTCTGTTATCTAAACACTTAGCACCATTTGACATTCCCTAGGGCATCTAAGACATCTGCATGCTGCTGGAACATATGAAATTGGATGTACAGGAGACCAAACTCTGGAGCAGCAGACAGAAGCCAGGTGACATACCCCTCGCAGGTCAACACTGGCACGAGATTCCTCAGTTTCAACAACAGATTCCTGTCCTGGGAGATCAGGATGTGAGGCCCTTCTCAGATGTAGAATCTCTGTTTCCTATGTATCCTAAATAAGAATAGTCTTTTCCCTCCACTTGAAACTAGCTTACTGTGCAGCCAGGAACACAACCAGCATAGGATCAGCTGGAGCACAGGCAAGAGGAAATAGCTGGTATTCCCCTGGTGAACATGGAAGAGACAGTGGAGTGCAGGTACATGTCACCAACCTTTTTTTTTCTGATAGTATCAATGAATTTAAAGGCTTCCATACATGAAATAGATTTAACTAAAGAAAACTTTGTGTCTGCTTTGGTATTGGAATGAATAAGAATGTCATTAATTCCTGAAAAGGTTGTTCTTAAGAAATACCTACATGTTCTGCTAAATATAGGTAGTAGAGGTTCATGAATCCATATCTTGCAGGTAATCCAATTAATTAACATTTCTCAAGTGGAATAAATAGCATGAGGACAACAATTGTATTTAGCGCTGAAGGTCAATCATGCTCTTAAATAGATATTAAAGAATACAAAGAGGAAAACCCATCCTACAAAGACTGCTAACCACTTAAGTATTTTTTGGTCTGTATATTTATCAATAGAGAAAAAATATAGGCATTCTAAAAAGGTAAAAATATGAAATACTGTGAATTTCTATTATATTACTTTTTTGGGGGGGCAAGTAAATTTTGCCCATACTTTACAGGCTGATCATGTCTTACTTATATTTGCTTTGTTTAATGAGCTGCAATGGAACTGTTTGCACAAAAAGATGAATTTATGCTCTGGGTAAAACTTCCTGACAAATTCATTTGGGGACACTCTGCTAGAGCTAGTCACTGAATAAGCAGGGTTTTTTTGGAAAGAAAAAGGTTTACAATAGTCACTAAAGTCATAGGTCTAAAGAGATTAATTAAAATCCTCTACTGGAAAGTGTAAAGTTCTTGTTAGCATAACATCTGACCTTTGTCTTGGACTTTATTACACTAATGAGAAAAATTTCTATGATCATGTTTTCTTTCTCCTTGCTCTTTTTCCCAGGGAAGAATGCAAAGAAATTTTGATTAATCATTTATGTCAAAAAGATGTACATTGTGCAAAGAGTTAAAATTTGTATGATCAGTAAGATTCATTTTCATGATGAATCTAAAACAGTAGTTTAAGAATGTTAAGATTTTACAATCTGTAAGTATCTAAACACTATACTCGGTGTTTATGCTATATGTTTTATTGCAAAGCTCAGTTATTGATTTTTTAGCATTAAATAATAATAAACAGTTCATTTACAAGCTGTAGTATACAATTGTGCTCCTCTGACCCAGTGTTTTACAAATAAGCTAGGTGATGTTATATTTAACAGTTTGGAGGAATCCAGCATATTATTGTCAGCCCCAATTATTTGAAAATAGTAAGGCAATAAAAAAAAAAAATAAACTTGTTTTTTTGTGGGTTTTTTTTGTGTGGTTTTTTGGTTTTGTTTTTTTAAATGACCATGTGAAAATATGAGGACAGTTATTTGCTTTTTTTCTTTTTGGATCATATGACACACTTGGGGCAGTTTTCAACTTTTACAAAATATAAGTCAGAGTATTCTTTCAGATAGTGTGAATCCAGAAGCTGGTGCTTCAGATCAGAATTAATGAAGCCTGAATCTCTATGATCATTGGACTTTGCAGGCTCCAAGATGCTGAAAGTTCCTTTGTTATCTTTTTGCAGGGTCGGGTTATTCATTTGAACCCTTTGGTGCACATCTCAGGGAAATCTAACAATAAACTCTTTCCTGTACAAAGGACATTAATTAGACAAATCTGAGTAAAACGCCCATTTAGCCAGCTGTCCTTTTTCACAAAATTTGTAGATATTTGATATCGTTGAAGCCTCTGCTTTTCTGCCAGATTTGCTTAAACAAAACAATCTTTCAAAATTATTCAAAAGGGCACACAGACGGACACAGACATACCCACACAGGAAACCAGGCTAATGACATCTAATGTGTGTTACACTTCTTTTGAATTCTGAACAGTTTGCACAAAATGTATATGAAACACCTGTTGAAGGAAGGATAAATGAAAACCTTAATTTCAGATAAATTGCCAGCAGGAAAAAGAGATTGTTAGTTATTGCTCAGGAAGCACCTATCTCTCAGCTTTGCACAGTTGGTTCAATGGCAAAGGATGTTCAGTTGTAGCATTGTAGTTTTTTCCAGACCATCCAGCTCTACCTGCTACACAGCTGATGATATGTGACTGAGTATAGTTCTGCCACAATGACTTAAAGGCTTACCCTGGCTTACTGCCCTTATCATTGTACAAATAGAAGCGAAATCTGTGTCCACAAAATATCTGTTATGTCAATGAAGGAAAAGTTTTACTATTGTGTATAGCACATCCCCCCACCCCCATCTGTCTTTCCGAGGTTAAAGAAAGATCTTGAGCTGTTGCTCAATACCATCACTATTCCGGTCAGGTCTGCATTCAACCTTGATTAAAGCAGACTGTTCTCAAGGCATGGATCTTTCGGCATTTTCTCAGTTATTCTGAACAATTGCACAGGAAAGCTTAGCAGAGAACGAATAGCCTGCCTTTGAAATGCAGGTTTTGGTGATGTTCCTGAATCAGTACAGCATTTCATTAAAGTTGACAAAGATCTATTGGATCACCAGGTCAATCTTTTTGAATCAGTAGTATATTTCTCTGAAATACAGGATCTATCTTATTCTGAAACTAGCTTCAGTTTAATGGCACTACTCCAAGAGCAGGATCATTAGGAAGCCTTGTGTAAGAGCGACAATTATCATGAGTCCATTCATACTCCCAGTGGAAGGAATCCATCTAGTTAAAACAGCAACAGATCTTTTCCTATTCTGGTTAATGAGCTGAGAGCTCCAGTCAAACAGCAATTAAGTATCTATAGTTTAAAGTTCATCTGAACGAAGAAGTTGATGTGCTTGTCAACTTGTCAATGTAACCTACAGCATGGTCCATGCTCACAGGGATATACAAAAGCACTTCATACTATTTTTTTCCCAGCAGGGACACATCCTATGATCAAATACTTTGCCCTGAGTTTGAGCACTCCCTAGCCAGAAAGACTGTGACTTCAGCTGATAGCCAGGCATGGCTTTCTGCTTTGTGATATCTTCTGGCATTCACAGTGTAACACAAGCTTTCAAAATTTATTTAATTGTACAAACAATAATGAAAAAGGGTTTTCATTGCTCTTTTCTTTCTGATGGTTTCCTCTTTCCCTCTTGCTATCTCTTTCCCTAGTATTTCCACAGGGTTTATCCTTCTGGGTATTTAGGCAATCACTTCATAACATCAATAGTAACAACAAAGTCCCAGTGAAGGCAGTGATTCCCTTGAAAATTTCTGCTTTATGGACTAGGTTCTGTTTAGGGTATTAGTAGGTCTACTTATTTCCAAGTTTTAAGTTCATTTCAGTGCTTCTAGTGTATTTATATAATTTTATGGGAATCGTAGAGTGGATGGCATTGCTGACTGTGTTTTGATACAGTACAAAAATTAGTTGAAAGACCTTTTTTTGAATCTCCAAAACCAGTCAAAGCCTGGATTCTTTTAATTTCTTCTGGGAATCTGAATGCCCCAAATAAAATATTTTGTCCCTAGGTATACTACTTACTCAAATATTTGTAAATATTGATTACAAATATTTCTTGATCCAACATGTACAAACCCAGTTAAAACCAGGAATTCATTAGATGTGTTCCCACACTTACAATACCCATCAGTTAAATGCTTAGTCTTAACATTTGTCCTGTTATTAGGTGTGAGAGTTACCATAAAAATAAAAGTATCTGGGAGCCATTTCTACTCTTCAGTGCTAGTAATTGCATATTTTATTTATGTAGCAGATACAGCCATTGTCCTTACGATCTTTACTGCAGAGACTGGAGATCTGCACCAGTCTGATAAGTTGTGAGAATCAGCCAGTTTTCCTGAAGTGGTTATTAAACAAGTGGCAGCAGATTCTTAATCAACAGAAAGAGAGAGACAAAAAGAAAACTGAGGGTGACAATTGAGTATGCTAATATTGATGGTTTAAATGAGGTGATGAAGTAAAATGGTTCAGATAGATAGATAATGTTATCATAACTCTGGAAATAGCATCAGCTTTTATTTCAACACTATGTACACAAAGTTTGACCTGTGGTACCTTAAAGAGAGGCTCATCTATTAATGACTCTTTTTATATCATAGATATCCTGCATTTTATGGCTCTTGCTCTCATTCTGCGTTTTTGCATTCACAGTTTAAAAAAAGCACATGTCCTCAAGCTTAAACAAATAAATATGATTTAGAGAGAAAAAAAAATCCTCAAGAAAATTAGTGAAGCTGACTGACTTATTAAAGCTAATTTTCTTTGGTATACCATTTCCATGATGGTATATAATTGTTTCTTTAATGACCTTAGAGTTTTTGCCTCAACAATCTTGCCTAGGAGGCTTGTTCTACTCTTTAATAATTCTCTGTATGAAAAAAACATTTCTTGACATCTGCTTAAATTCTATCTGTCTTTATATTCCCTTTAACCTCTTCGTCCTACTGGTAGTCATATTAGCTGGAAAAAAATAGCAAAATAACTAATATCACTATACAGTTCCTGATTTTTACAGAGACCTTTACTAAAATTCCATTTATCTGTATTACGCAGTTTAAAAATATGCAAAGATTTACGGTATCTTCTTTTGGGCTTATACTGCATGCCTTGGGTTAATCTTTTTATCATTCACATTTTATCCACAGTGTTAGTTATATATGATCTTTTAATTTAAATTAGCAAGGAAAAAATAGCAAAGCAAAATAACAATAAAAACAAATATAAAATCCAACAAAACCCCCCCCAGTCCTCAAATTTCTCTTTATAATCCAGATACTCTGTGAGGTTCTGCATTTTGCTATATCCTGAAGAGTGCGTGTGGTCTTTTTACAGTTCAGTTGCATTCAATTTCTACTTAAACTGGGTTTTTTTAGGAGACTGTACATTACTATTGTCAATAATCTGTAATTTCACTTGACAAAAGTCAGTCCTTTCTTGGTACATTCACATTAAAGTTGTAATGGGCCAGAACTGTTTGCATACACCAGTGCATCACAGACTTGGAAAGATACAGGCTTGTATAACCTGTGTGCTTTGGTGGGATGACCAGAAGAAGTGGTTTAAAATATCATTGTTAGAAAAACAGTCTGATCTTTGACATGGAGATATTTAAGAAAGAACAGTTGCATCAATATATATCTATATTGAACTTTCTTTCTGCTTTTTTTGCCATGCTTCTCTGTGAGGCAGTTTGAAACTAACAGTGCTGCAGAGGAGCAGCACTGTGTTACTGCTCTTCCTCATGAGGATAGAGCTTAGGTCCCCATGCTGTTTAACCATGTAAGTCTCAGAAATGTTTTCTCAGAAGATGCTTGTGAGATATAAAGAATCTCCCTATGCATATCTAACTTCCCACTGTATTTTCAATTTAAGAAGCCATTTGACTTCCATAAAGAGCTCTCGTTTGCTGTTTCAGGTGCAAGGTGTCTTCTGAATTTCACCTGTGAGATACATGTATTTCACAATTGAGTGACTGCTGTGTACAATCAGGAAAGCACTTTGGGATATTCTTGGCTTAAAAACATAGAAGAATAATGTACTGTATTACTCGTCTATTTATTGATCCATTTGTCTTTATTTTATGGTATCAGTTGATCTATCTTATAGCAAGCTAGCATTGACTTTGCCTTTGGAATGGGTACAGCAGGGCAACAGTTCAAGCACAAGCTTCCCCACATTGTGTCACTGATGGGAGGAAGATGGAGCACCTTTTGGAATGAAGTGGCAATTAAGGCTTCAAATTCATTAAACAAGAACAAAAGAACTGCCCTCACAGAAGAGACTGCTAACACGTTCAGTCTGCTTTCCTGTCACTTTGTGTTATGACACTATTGTCAGAACACAAATGCAAAATAAACACCTAACAACAATATTGACCCCAAATCTAAATTTAAAAATAGACTTCCTATGCCCATAGTTTTCAGGGGGGCTGAGATTTTCAGGGCATTGTTTTCATTTTTATTTAAAATTTTAGGAAGATTCAAATAATTTCTACAAAAGAATCAAAACTGAGTTAAATTTACTTCTGAGTACATGATGGACTACAGGTAGGATAACAAAATGGATAGAGCAGGCATGAGGCAGGGCTGTTTGTTTGAGTTAATGTTGAATGAGTAAGGTTTTTTAAACTAAGGAAATGCTGTTTATTAATGGGATTAGACATAATTTCTTTGCTCAACATAGATGACATGGAATAAATCAGCACCACCAGCAGAAACACTAACAAATATAAATAGATTTTAGGAAAAAAATAGGAAAACTGTTGGAGAAAAACTAAGTTTTTGAGAGGATATGCTGAAAAGAGCTAAAAAATAAGCAGAGAGGTGGCTTTTAGGATAAGTGTTATATTTACCTCAGAGCTTACAAGATATACTGTTGTCTCTTTTGTGCATAGGTTAGGTAACTGCGTTGTGCTGATCAGTTATTTTTTGTTCTCTTCAGCAGTGACACAATTTGATTTTTCAATAACTTTTGGGAATTTTGTTTGCCTGTGCTCTTCTATTTTTTTAAAGCTTTATTAGTACTGGAAATAATGTGAATGTACCTTTTTCCATTTTACCTGAGATTCCTCCTTAGTGTTTGCTCAGATTTAAGATCCCCGTTTGTATTCTTTTTCTGGTTTAGGATGTTTTGCTGAAATACTGCAGTTTAATTTAACTTTCTTATAGATGTGACGGTTATAGTCTTTTCTTTGAGGATGAGAAGCTACATCTATAACATATTGGTAAATATGACTACAGTAGAACCTTGTCCCCTCCTAGTGGGAGGTAACTCCTTTGTTCAAATACCCACCGTGGAGTCTGAAAATCAATAAGATTGGTTATGACATGGTACATGGTAGTCCAGCAGGAAAAGATTTGAAATTTAACAGAAATTGTTCTATTCTCAATTGCTAGAAATAACTAATTCTGAACAAAAAACGCATTTTAAAATTATATTTTGAAGCCATACTATTCGAGAATAAGTCTTCCTCTACCCCAAAATTAACCTCTAATATATTTATTACTATTCTTTTTAGATGCTTTCTCATTAATCTATTGGGAGTTAAACAATTCCAGAGTATTTAGCATCTTATATGAGCTAAGATATGAGCCTCATCTTAATTAAATGTCAAAATTGGGAAGTTTGCTCCTGACAGATTGACAAAAACAGAAAATTCCCTCTTTGAGAGAGCTCTCAACAAAGCTAGATCAGATACCCCAGGAAGCTTCATGGCATCCAGAGCCCAATGAACACTGGATCCTGCCTGGACATGAGCAAGGCTATAGATGTGGTGAGCTGACCTAAAATGGGCTTTTAATAATGTGGGTTACATTTTAATATCAGGAAATCTAGATCAAAGCTAGAAGTCTGGCAAATCCAGAGCTCTTGGGTATCTTTTCTTTGTCTTTCCAAAACAAAGATTTGTAATATTTTTATGCAGCATGAAACAGCTTCAATCAGAGAGGCTGAGTGGGTACCCACCTCCAATATTTAACAGTCTAAGGACTAAAGTATATTATAAAAGTAATATATAAAGTATATTATAAAGTATATTATAAAAGGTGTAAACACAAGTTTGAAAAGATAGTTACAAGAAAAGAGGTTGAGTTTGTTCTATTCTTGAAAGAAGAGCTTCTGTTGAAACCAGAAATGTTCTTTTTTTAGGGTTTCCAGGTAGAGAAAAGGATTTTCCTGCACTATAAAATAAAGCATAAAAGTCCCTGGGAAAAGCACAATGTGACACTCCATGCATCTAACCTTATCACCCTTAGCTACTCTGCTAGTGAAGGAGCTCTTCAGCTTTATGGCTTTTTTTACCCTCTCTAGAAGACTGTAGGTCTTCCTACACTATGCACATAAAAGCTGGTATCCTACTCTAGTCTGTATCATTACAGGGGCCAGGCTACCAAAGTTTAGTGCTTAGACATCTTTAAGAAGTTTGACCACATGATAACCTGCACCCTTGAACTGGGATCCTGAAGACGACTCAAAAAGAAACAAAACCCAGGAAAATGTTCTGACATCAATCCTTAGGTTTAATCAGCAAAATGGAAATTAAACTTGTATATCATTCACAAAGAATGGACAGCTGGTACACAGATAACATACAGCTGGCAAGACCAATTTCTTGAAAGATTAGAAATAGAACAGAATTACCGATTATCTTCATTTCATTCAAGAGTTAATTAAAGAATCAATCCCCAAAATGATTATATTTCAAAATTTCTGTCTACATTGTTTTGCATGAACTATGTGCCAATGTCTTCTGTCATTGAGCCTGAAGATGTTCATTTCCATAGCTTTCCAGCAGCTGTTTTCATTAACACATTATTCACAATAATTTATCAAGACTGGAAAACACCTGGCTTGGAGCAAAAATCTGCTTTTGAAATGAGATCTTTGACTGCAGTATCTAGTTCCACAAAGTGATCTAACTCCCAGCAAGAATTCAGGGATTAAAAAAGCCCCAAACCTTGGAAAACAAGCCACCTGATTCTGAACATTATTTGCAATTCTTTGTTAGGACTTTAGTCTAGCAAGGCCAGGTAATAATAGCTAATTACTTAGAGACAACTCATTGTCACCTGTAATTCTTGAGCTGGAACTATTTCTTGACTTCAAGAATTAGAATATTTGGATGTCTTCTGACAGCCTTACAGCCTTACAGACTTATCTCTATATTCACCAAAATGAGATTTTCAAATAATAGTTGTATTTAGAGCTAGATTAATGTCAACTGACCAAAGCTCAAGCCTACAGCAATAGTGTTTCCAGAGATATTACATTCTTGGTTAGACTACAGGAAGGAAAAGTTTTGCAAAAGTGTTATCAATTTCAAAGAAGCATGGCCAATAACTCTCTTTTGTTAGAATTCTTAAGATATGTAGAGTATCAAAGCCCTGATTTCAACATTTAGGTACCATCAAGGATCTGTTGTGCTGTTATCAGGTCACACAGATTCTTAACCACCCCTTTGTTATCAAGTCATCCCAAATAAATTCTTTATTTGAGTTATGAAAATAAACCAGTACTTCAGCTTGTTGATACCTAGCAATGACAGGGTGTCAGAGTTATTGTAAAGGAGGATTTGCACTCCTTTATTGATGAGGTTTAAGTCTATCCCTGTATGTAGTGACACAGGGATGCAAGAAAGTAATCTTGCTAGTTTATTTAAATAGCATTTGAAGACATTTCAGCTGGAGGTATGTGAATATACAACCAGGATAATCTAAAGAGGCTCACCTGCTCTTCTATTTGATCCTGTCATTACTTCAGTTTCCCTTCCTCATTAACCAAGACCTCAAGGCTGATATTTTGTAATTGGTATCCTTCATCATGTTGGGACTACTGTGTTTTTATTATAACAGACCATCAGAAATAAAGCTCAAACTTTTTTTTTGTTTTTTTATTTTAAATTCCTCTACCTTGGGTTAATTGAGTTTGTTGTTTTAACTCAGAACAGGTTACAATGGTTTTTTATACCAACTTTCAAGCCCATGCTGGAAAGACAAGATTACATGATTTCAAATTGGAAATCTAAAACGGATGTGGCTCTGAAAGCTCACCACTCCTCAGGATTCCTTAGGCCACATTGAAGACGGGTTTCTCCTTTTGTCATTTCTTTTTGAGCTGCGAGTCATTCATAAGAGGCTCCTCGTTATAGTAGGGAAAGGAAAAGGGAAAAAGGAAAGCTTCATGTTCTAAAAGACTTCTAAATTACAGAATCACTAAATAATCTGCTACCAGAGAGACGCTTAAAAAATGGGCATCAGTTCAGCTAGATATAACCATTTTGTAGACCTAATGGTACCCAATGACTATATTAAGATATTTAAATGGGTTCTTTTTAATGCAAAATTCATTACATATATTACTAAAATATCTTTTGGACTGCAATAATAATTCAATAATACTCCTTGGAAGACTGAGACTCTTCCACAGAAAGAAAAAAAAATACCAGACAGAATGGACAAGGCAGAACCATAGTTAAAAGAAAAGAATGCAGTTATGTGAAGGAACAGCAGCATCTGCCATGAAATGAGAGGGTATATAAAAATGCATTATCACACTCCTCACTGAATATATCACTTCATCAATTTCAGAAAGTTTAAGTCCTGAGATTGGAGATAACCTGCAAAAAGCATGAAGTAACTTTAGTGTCTCTCACTTCACACAAAAGTTGCTGGAGTACAATATTTACCATATTTACTGTACGTAGTGATTTTCAATCTGATTTTTACAGCCTCATATCTTAGTTCAAAAGGCTAGATCAGGCCTTTCTTGTCCTAAGAAAAAAGAATATTTCTCTGAAACAAACATCTTTTTCCTTTGAATCACACTTTTTGTTCAGTATCATTGTTCAATCTTAGATCAGAAGCTTTTGTGTATCAATGAGAGAGTGTCCAAACAAACACAAATTAATTTACCAATAGAACTATTTAAAATTTGGACTTCAGAGCCACTATTAATCTATTCTATTACACAGCAAGTATTATTTTTGATTTTTGTCTAATCTGTTCAGTCAGTCTGGTTATACGTGGAATCTAATATAAGAATATAGCTTACTTATCCTTGGAAGACATAGGTTTATTCATATAAGCCACAAGTTGTTTACGGTCACTTAGATATGTAATATTAAGAGGTTCTTGCAACCGCTCTGCCCTAAAAGGCCTAGCAACCACATGATATACATACGAGACTTAAACTTTTTCACAGTCTGCTAGCTGCAGAATGAAAGGATAAGCAGCAATTGAAAATAGCAGGCATAAAGCACAACCAGTGCAGAATGGAAGGGTCTGCATTTACTTTGCATAGCTGTAACCAGAAGCACTAGTTACAGGCAAAAGAGGATCATGCCCAGAAACTGTATATACCAGTCCCTCACCAAATATAAATTTTCCCAGGTCCATTGATTTCAATGGAGGCAGACAAATTTACAGCAGTGAAAGCTCTAGGCCATTTTACTGCTCAGATTCTTTTCTGGACATATCCTGTGTGCAGTAAGGATGGATACCATAGAGCCTGGTCCACCTCTGACCCTGTAGAAGATGAGATTGTTCCTGGACAGTTTTAATGTGTTTCACTAATGAAGTATGAGCAGCAGTAGGACTGGTGCAGAACAGGAGTATTTCACCCATTGCTTTGCATTCTCACCTCAACTGCATTTGTGTGGTACTGGTGGGGGACAGCAGTATATAAGCAGAGGAATGAGCAGCAAATACTTCTTCTTGAAGAGAAAATCATCTGCATGGCCTCTGGGAGTGTAAGAAGCTGTGAAAATCCAGTCTTTATCTGCTTGCTGTAACATAGTTTTGATTGATGGGATTAAAAAGCAGTTTAAAAATCTCGGGGCACTATTTTGCATAGGTTTGCATGTCATATCACATAAGGCCAATTTTCTCATAATTTATTAATTTTAATTCATAATTTAAATGAGACAGTTGTAAAACATGGGTCTAGCTGAAGTTATGAAAAATCAGTATTCTCCAACATGACTCCTTTGTTCAATTCTCTGCGCCATGAATCTGACATAAAGATAGCGGAAACTTAAAGGAAAGGAAGTATTTTGCCGGAAAAAGGTACAGCCAAACAAAATAGCGTGAGTTTGTATCTAAGAGTCATATTCTTTAAAAACAAGTAAACAGCCTTTTTTTGCCAAAATATGCTGGTAGCCAAATGAAGGGCCCAGAAACAGATTCCTGGCAATCCAGGAAGTGTGTGACAAACTCAGCTACGCATCAGCTCAACAGCCCTTGGCAATGTATTTTTAATTGACTGTGTGGTGCAAGGTGAGCAAGTACAATGAAGCAGAACATGTAGAAATATTTATGAATACCTTCAAAGAGTTGTGAGTGACAATATAGGAAACAGTTAAAGGTACAGAAAAGATACTTCATGAACTCCTCTTCACCTCTTATTACACAAATACAAAAGGATACTGAGTAAAACTGAATGATGGAAAAGTAAAAACATTATTTTCCACAACATATAATTAGCCTGCAATGCTCATTACCCCCAATATCAGCAAGAGTAAGGGCAACAGTTAATAAAGCAGTAAGGTGCTTAAAAATACATCTCCATTCCAACAGGATTTGCAAAAGGAACACGGACATTGTGTAGTAAATCCCCACTGGTTTTGTTTACACTCCTCTGAAAGCATGATCTCTGGAAAACAGCTTTACATACGGTGTGTTATGCTACCTATCTGCCTCCCATCTCCCTTACAGAGACACAGAAAATACACAGACTGCCTGTGAGGCATCCTGGTGTTTCTGGCAATACACCAGCACTCTGGGTGTGCTCTGGCACAAGGGATCCCCAGTTTTTTAAGGGTGTTCTCTGGTCAACATGAACACTCAGCTTGAATGCTCAATCAGCAGCTATGGGGGTGGGCTCTAATATCTAAATCAAAGAGCTGGGTGGCTTTTGAGCATTTCAGTAGATATGAGACGTTATTTTAAGGCATTTTAGCACTTTTGTGAATCAGATCCCCATGACCTCAGGAGGATTTGAAAAAGGGACAGACTTTTTTATGGTTAGCTGATGTAAGAAGAGAGATACTAAAGTGAAATATCTAAACCCAAATAAAACAGAAAAAAAGAAAGCAATTTGGAAGGAACAGAAATCTTTTTGATTTAAGGCATGAGCCATTTGCTAGCATTGGATAATAAAGGGAATCTTTGAGGTGAGAGGGCTTTTCCATAGATGGTGTCTGGAGTGTTTTTTGCACATGGTTCAGCAATGGCAGGTAGTGCTAGTGTCAGTAAACGGGGCTGTATGATCTGCTGATCTGAGTGAGTGTAGCCACAGGTATGTTCATATAAGCAAAAGCCAGGATCTGCTAGTTCGCTGCAGTTAGCCAGGCTCGGACCCTTTTCTAAGGAGGGCCTTTTCAGCTGTCCAACTGCTGTACTTTGCCATATTTTCTTTTGTTTCATTTTAAACCTTTCTCATCATCTTCACTTTCTCATGTCATTTTTTCCCACTCTGAAAGGATATGCAAGAGAAAGGACTTTAAATTAATTTTTTAGAAGTGCTTAATGTAGGTAGTGCATGAGGGCAGACTGAATTCAATTTGGTTAAATGTAAGCTAATGCATACTTGCAAAAAATTATCTGAATTTCTTGTACATTCTCAAAAGCTCTGATGTCCTGATTCAATGAGTGTTTGAGTGTTCCTGAGAGAATAAAGCCTCTTAAATTCCTTGTCAGAAGTTAAGGGTTCTCTTTCTACTCAATCAGCAATGCAAAGACCTTAGCATTGAACTTTGACCCCTCTTAAGAAGAATCTAAGTGATTGTTGTTCAATGAAGATAACTTCTCGGTGTATTGCAGCAAACAGGTTGCTTGGATGAATTACAGGGATTGAAAAATGGCATATAAATACCATAATCCTGTTATATGAAGCAATGCTATGAGCTGGGTAGGTGCTGAGTCCCACATTCATAGGATCACTTCAAAAGATTTAATACTAGAATTTTCAAGAAGGTTAATGAAAGCAGTAAATGATATGCTAGAATTTGCAGGAAACAAGGCATTGCAAAGAGCAAGGCACTCAGTTCCAGCCTCACTTTTTTATGATGGCAGCAAAATAGTCAAACTGACCATTACCCAGGAGAGAGAGAATTTAAAGTCACTATAGGCGATTTTATTGCATTGCCCTCTGCACTCTTCAGGATTACTGGAGCGCTGCTGGAAGCGGGCCTGGAAAAGGAAGAAAAGTGCAAGATCTCTATGCTGGATACTCCAACGAGACCTGCAGCACAGTGGGGTCTGAGAACAGCCACTCTCAGCAGAACCCTTCTTAGTAGAATATTGGCAGGAGCTGCCCACTCTTGGTGCCACAAAGAGCAAGTTTACCTCCTTCCCCATCTTTGCTCCTCGGTAATGGCAAGTATGGATTACTGAAACACAAGGAGACAGGCAAGATACTGAGTTTGGCCAAAATTCTGGCTTCCTATCAAAGTTCTTTCATTTCCTACAGATTTCAGCATAGAATGAAGCATTGGTGAAATTCCTTTTGCCCTTTACACACTCATTTTATTAGCTATATACATTTCTGCAGAATGCCCCTCTCTGTCTGAACATGGCAAATGAGGTTTCACCATCTTCAGACATATGCATTCACATTATGAATGAAAAGTTGCATATCTATGCCTTTATTTCAGAGTTTGTAATTTATTTCATAGTTCTGAGTGTATGGAAAAAATATAATAATTACCACACTAGAAGCCATGTCAAGGACTCAAGACTTTTTGCTGGGATTTCAATTGAATTTAGTTTCTTAGTGCTTATAAGGACGTTGTTATGGTTTTAAATGAGATCTGTTGCTAATGGCAACTGTTTCAGTAATTGTAAAATCTATAAAATAGACAGGGCTATTTAAGCTGCTTAAAAATTTATAGCATATTAAATTTAATTAATACATTCAAATATGAGAAGGCATTAATGATTTAAAATCTGAATCAATATTTTTCTATATATGTATGTTTTGTATTAAAAATAATATATGCAATTCTCTCAATAGTAATGGGATGGACAATTTGTCTAAAATGGTATAGTGACTTAGTCCACTATTGTATTTCTTGACCTCTGTATGCCACAATTGAAATCTGGGTTAGGTAGGAAGGAATTACTGTGAAAGATTCAACAGAGCTCTTTGTTGGCATGTGAAAACCAAGTTTTATTAGCAGGGTCGTAGTTGTATAGTCATTGCAGTGTTTATAGTGCATTCAGCTCCAGGTGCAATTACCATATCTAACCTCACACATATTAATTGGTTTTATTATAAACTACCTTTCCCTTCTTAATAAATAAAATTCACAGTTATTATACATAATTATGTTTTAAAGTGTTATAATAATATATAGAGAACTCTAGTGGGCTACTTAAAGTGATATTTTCAAAGCTCCTTGAGGTCACCAAATAAATGGAGCTTAGTAAGTACAAAATTATTATTATTATTACTATTACACAGAAAGTGTAGGCAAGACTGCAAATACAGTATGTATATACATATATGTCTATATATCTGTACTAGTGGTGTCTGAAGTACTTGTAATTACATTTCAGGGTTATTTCATTCTACTATAAAGACAAATAGAAGCATATTCTTTTCCTAAATCACATTTCACTTGAAAGCTGGCTTCCTTAACTATAAACAAAGAGCTAATCTCTGAAAGAGTGAGTTTGTTCTAGCAGGAGATGGCATGGAAAAGTGAAGCTGTAGTATTTCACTGAGTTTCACTTGGGAAAAGATTTGCAGGAAAATTCTGTAGGGTTTCCCTTGTTAATATTTCTCCAAAATCTCCAGTGCTGAGTAAAGGATAGGATGCACTTTTCTGAGAGACTCAATAGTGGTAGCCACCCACTTCAGACTGGAAGATCTCTGGAGATTTATGTCAATCTCCACCTTAGACTGTCTCTAAGGAGATCCAGGACTAAAAGGACAGAGTCTCTGTTTGAATCACGTCCTCTGCTGTGATTCCAGGTTAATCAGAGAATTCCTGTCCTAAGATGCTCCCTGAACTCCTAAGGAGAGATATTTTTAATCAGCACGGAAATTATACTGCTCTTGCTTTGCTCAGAGTCAGTGGGATGAGTTTAAAAGATATGTGAAGAACTGTAAAACCATGAAAGTGTTACAGACTGTATCTTAGAGAATTTCTGCAGTGACTGCAGTTTGTACAGAACTAGCTTTAAACTAGACATTTCTAGCCATGTAGTATGCTACAACACACAGTTCAGCAACAGCCAAATCCAGAAAGATTTTACAGCTTGTGTTGAATGCTTTGTCATAACTGCATTGCTGCAAGTAGCTATATTAAAACTAGCGTGAGCATGTTTACAAAAGCAGCAGTGACCATCATGTGTAATCACAGAGTGTGTACATACAGATGGATCCAATCCAGTTGTACATGCATATGAGTTAAACATACACCTCTAAGCTACTTACTGTTCTCAATGGAGAAAAGTGGACACATGAGGAGATGAATTGATTTGACTGAATTGCTGACTAAAAGACACTGGCCTTAGGCATGGGAGCCTACATACCTACCTTAAACTCAAGACATCTAACTTCTAGTGCTTCATGAAAACAGACAAATCCCATTCACAATCCTTAATGGATGAGAAAAAGATAAAGTACATTCTACTTAAGATTCACTACTTAGAATTTCACACCAAACCCAAAGGTAAATGAGCTAGAATGTCAGGTAAAGGGTGGAGGTCTTGAGACAACAGGTATTCCTGAAAATAGTAAAATGTCTGAAGTCAAGGTTATTGCAGGAAACATGCAGACATAGAACAGGTAATATAACTTTGTACCTAAGAAATTTCAAGGATAAATACTTGACTGGAAAGGGTCTGCACAATCTCCATATAAATCCCTAAGCATGAGGATACAAATACGCTATTTGTCTTTCCAGCCTCTAGGTCACTGAAAGGAAATTGAGTGTTCAGCTTGGAAGGATATCTAAGGAGGAAACTATATTTAACAGAATAGCAATACATGACTCTAGCTGTCTGCGTAGTTGCTAGTGAAATGTTACAGGGGGGAAAAAGAAGGAGACACTATCTCAACACTTCAGATATTTCCACTTAGGAAAGCAGTCTATATCACATAACAGAAGGTGATAGTCTCAAATTCTGGTTAAATAAGATGAAAAAACTACTTCAAGAATACCTATAATTGGCAGGTCATATGATGCAGCATCAAATCAAGTCTACCCATGAAATCTCATCTGAATAATTTTAAAATTTTCATTTTAAGTGATAATCTTCTGCTCTCCAACTGATTAAACTAAAGAAGGTTTCACTGTTTCTGTGGAGTAAGACCTCCAACTTTAAGGCAGTCCAGCTATATTGTATACAAAAGACCACCTCCTCCTTAATGGAAGGAGAGATAAGAGTTCAGACGGCAGAACCTGCAGTACTCAGTCATCTCCCACCAAGATCAAACATGACAGCATGTTAACCTGAGCATATTCATGAATGGTAAATTCCTAAAAAGAATTGAATGGATTTACTTATTTATTTGTTTGTTTATTGAAAAAGGACTCTCCCAGGACTCAACAAGCAAGGCATGTTCCAAAACTGTAGTGGGACATAGACTACATGCAGTTGAACATGTCTCCAGAAGTGATAGGCAGCACTCCACAGAGCCAGAAGACAAAATTGCCTGCCCAAGTAATGGAATTTAATGTATTGAAAATGGAGATTCTAGTAGAATATAACTACTAGTTCTCAGTAGTCATCACTAACCTTTTGAATTTACTTTCCCAGGTATATGATCTGAATGTGTACAGCCTGTTGGTTTGCTTGTGTGATTCCACAATAACACTTATGAATGTTTTGGTTAACTTCAATCAGCTTTGTCATAGAGGCAGATGTTTCAAAAATAAATAATGTCTGAGGAAAACAGATGATGAGGCAGAAGAGAGAAATTTGAGTAGTGTCTCGGGGGGGAGGGGAGGGGAAATCAGGAGAGCAGGGAGTTTAGCCTAGACAGAAAATTATTCAAGGATTGGAGGTTTTGGGCAATTACATATCCCTGTGATTTTGAACATCTCTTTAAGGATTTTTGTCTTCCCAAAAATCTATGAAGCCTGCAGAGACTCAAGAGCATAAACCTTTTGGGAATTATTGTTGTCTTAGATCAATGCTGGTGCAGTCAAATAGCAATACAATACATTAAGCGAAAGATAGCTAAACAATTCATTCTTCCTATTAGCTAGATGTTGTGGGCTTATGGCCAATAATTATATGTTAATTAATAATGAGTATCTTCTGTAGTAATTTTATGGCAAGCTAATCTCTGATTGTCGACAGACAGCATGTATGCTTTGCATGTAGCCTACAGACTGTGCAATAATCCACTGGCTTTGCATACATTGTTCTGTTAAATAGCTGCAAAATATTTGCACAGAAAAAGCAGTTGGTAGAGCTCCATCAGTACTTCACTGCAGAAATTTATTGCACCTTCAGAGAGCTGCCTTTTCACCCATATTACACCATACACTGACAAAAACTTAGAATCATTTGTCCCGTAAGTCCTGCTAGCACGCCTCTCAAAGCCTTTCCAGTACTTTTGAGAACTCCTTCCTTCACCCACCCACCCATCAACTACACTGTTTTTCATCCCTGTTTTTCCACTGCATTCATGTGTTGAAACAGTTCAGGTCTTGAATTTAGGTCAGTGCAACCTCTAAAAAAAGAAAAAGAAACCAACCAGCAAATAACAACACCACAACAAAAGGTACCCAGAGGGGTACTTCAGGTGTTATAGAACTACTAAAGGTAGGTGGTAACTGGCTTATGGTACAAATCAAATGCTGTGGCAGAAGCAGACGTCTTACCAAGCACCTGAGAAGAACTGATGAGGAGGAATACATGTTGCCCTCTGAAAGCTACATATGCATGTTGAAGGGCTTGTGTTAGTCACTTCTGAGTTTAAAAAGTACCTCCAATTTTGAGTACTTCTCTATATGAAGACACTGTCACTAGAAGAAGATATGGTGAGATACATGCTGAAGTGTACTGCTGGATTGCGGTCACATTGCTCAACATCTTTATTCCTGTGCATTGTATCCATTGCTACAACGAAAAAAAAAAAGAACTGATTGAGAAGGTAAAAACAGACACTTGATTTTTAAATCTCCAAATTATATACGGTTTCTTAATGCAATACACCACATAATTCCTGTCAGCCCTTTATTCTTGTTGGTCTCTACCAGGCACAGGGTGCAATGGAAGCAGGGAAAGATTTCTATGCCACCTCATCTTGATCCTAGAAACAACTGGGCTGATAGAGCAACTTCTTTAAACTGTACTTGGCTCATTGAGTGCAGCTTCAGTAGCAAATCACTAAAACATTCCACAACTAAGCTCTTTTTTCCTTACTCTGAAGTAGCTAGCGTTTTCTACCGCCAGAGGTCTGATACTGGATTTAGCAGACCAGGGAATTGCTTCAGGTTGTCACTTCTGTTAGAATAAGTAAGTGCCAAACTGCCTCTAGAAATTGTATTAATCATCCTGCTGGTTCTCTTTAGGCAGAAAAGGTTGAAACAAAAGTATGTTAATTGACTGAGTAAAAGAAAAAGGTTTAACATTTTCCAGTATCTTAGCCTTGAGACTCTCATCATGCTTTTCCGATCCTTCTGTGAAAGTGATAGAAGTTCTTATTTCAGATCTGATTCTCATTACTGACATAATGTCAGGTGGTTAAAGGTAACAGCTGGGAGAAGAAAGGCATCTATTACATTTGCATTCAGACTATCATCAGGGTTGTAGAAATCTGTAGCACTTCAGGGCTAATTTCTGCAGCAATGTTAACTAAATTGAGAAGCAGGTTTGTGAAATTTCCATGACAATTTTGTAGCAGTAAATGCTGCATAATTTATAACAGCAGGAAATATAATACATGTATTTTAAAGCTTTTTATTATTATTTGGTTTTATATCCAAGTAATAAATCACACAATCAAGACTGGTTGGGCTAACAGGGAAACCTCTAGCAAACTTAATATTTGCTATGCAGTCTCACAAAAGAAGCATTTTTTCCTGCTGGCAGCATGTGGTAGCAAGCTATTTCCCTCAAAGCAGGATAAACTTATTCTTTTCACTGCAGTCATTGTTTTGTTCACATATTTTTATTCATGTGTGTGTATATTCCATTATTTGCTTATACATATATTAGAAATCACCACAAGAATTTGACAGAAAATTATCCTACCAGAAAATAAAATTCATCAAAAATGAAAAATGGAAACAAAAATATTAACAGTGTTATAACAAAGCACTTCAACGTTAACAAAATGAAAAAAAAATTTCCAAATTCAGTTTCAGTGAATTCAACTGAATGCTTCAACCGAAGTGTTTCAAGTTGATATTGTTGTGTGTCAGATTTGTATTGTTTCCTCTATGACACTAACATATGTAATAATAAATCATCAACAGTTGATAAAAAAAGCCTTTCAAATTGAAACATTTAAATCTTTTTAGAAATTTAAAATTTTGTTTTCTTCCAGGATGTCTGAACTACTTATATACCCCATACTTAGTCTTACATGCTCAAATGCTTATTTCTTAGCCATGGAAAATCAAGTACTGAAAACATTTACATGAAAAATGCTAGGTAAATTGGAGATGTGAAACGGCTGTTGTTTTTCTCTAGTAGTATGTGAAGTAAAGGATGGAATAACAAGGGAGTTTTCTGTATTCATTTTACTGCTTGCATTGATACAGCCTATGCATTTTCATGTATTTAACCAAATTAGCAAACAAGATAAGCAATTAGATAGTGAAAAAGGACCTGCAAAGGCATCCAGAACTCCTGCAATAGGGCTTACAAATAGAGAAGTAATACAGGTCAGATCTTTGGACATTTCTTAAACCGAAGGAGGGAAGAATGTCCTCAAGCTCCCTATCACCCAAAACCAAAGAAACCAGGTGACTAAGGAAACTACAGATTAACATGGTAATTCTTTGTACTGTATTGAATTTGTCACCCAAATTGTATGTTCTATTCTGATAAATAAATATCCCCTTTGACAGATAACAGTCTTGTCTCTTTTGATATGGGAAAAAGTCACACCAAAACTCCTAACTGATGTTAACTGACACCCGATGTAGTCAAACTGCTGTAGCCTGAAGTAAATGAACTGTGTCAACATGTTCCATGGGAGCAAAATTCTGCCTCTGGACAGGTGTATCTAGGTTTCTGACAGTAAATATTAACAGATTTGAGAAAATTGCCTGATTACAAAGAAAATGGGATTAATTTTACTGCATGTCTATGATTATAGCGGTAACCGCACAGATCCAAAGATATGAAAAGTGCAGTTAATTGTGTACATAATAAATGTTACTTTTACCTTTATAGCTCATCCTTATTCATAAGATAATTTTGAAACATCAAAAATTAGGGCTAATTACTTTCCAAATAACCTCCAGTGAAGACAGAGCTCAGGACTTTTGAAAACAAAATGTACTATGTCTGACAGTTCTTCCATGCTTGCTGATGTGCTCAAAGAATACACAAAATTTGGTAAGTATGATTTTCCTTTGAAAAAGCTACCTTGTTCCTGCCACATTTTCTTATAGTTTCAAGCTAGCGCTTCTGGCTTGAAGCCAAACTTGCTTCTCTGTTAATCTACTGAATTACCTGATACCTTTTACAATGTAGGTCCAGATTTACAATTCTTCATTTGTGTGGCAAATTATTGTTACTGAGAGAAGGCATATCTTTGGTAGTCACTCAGCCATGTCACTTTACCAGTTCATTTAATTTCTCTGCTCATCATTTTAGGTTAGAAAATCCCTCAAAAATTTATATTGCTTTAGACCTGTAATTTGGTGGTAGTGACCTCATGCTGTTTATGAACGGATGCTGGCCAAAAGTAAAGACATCCCCTTGCTAATGTATGCAAACTAGGAAAACAAACTTTGCAGATTTGATCAATAATTTGCTAAAAGGACTCTTGCATCAGGGACAATATAAACCTTATGTAAACTGGGCAATCTTATGGCCCAGCATTCTCTGCATGTTGATTGGTTAAAGTTAGGCAGCATAACACATTTTATTTTAAAATACTATTAGTAGGACAAAAATCACAAAAACTATTGATAATTAGACAAAGGAAATTAGACTTTTCATTTGGTTAATTGTTTTACAGTGTTCACAGAATCAAGTCTGTGATAAATGTATGATATAAACATATCAAGAACCATTTTCAAGCAGTTTCTTGTGTATCCATCTGTTATTTCCTGGGTGCAAAACAATAAATGTTCATTACTTTTCACATTTCTAAAGTGAATTTGGTGTTTCTGAGTTGGCAAACATACTCAATTAAAATCCCCCATGAAACTAGACAGTAGACTAGCTAAGGGGGCAGATTTGCAAGCTTTCAGGCCCTACCAGTAGCACTGTGACACTACCGACTTGAATAGGAGGCAAATGTAGCTGTCTCTGAGCCTATTTCCTCCCTCGTCACCCTTTCTAGAGGGCCACCCAACAAAACTGTTTATTATGAGGGTATTTTTAGTATAGTGAATACCTCTTTTCCAGGGCATAGCCTCTAAGTCACTTTGGATGTGTCATTAAAACTCCATCAGAGCATTAGAGTAAATAATTGTTTTGTCCTTGCTCTATCTATAGAACTTTTATGGACATGCACATGGTCATAAAGAGTCTTTGTTTGGCTTTGTGACTTTGCACATTGCTGTGAGTACCTCAATTTACATTTATTCATGAATACAATTGTCATGCAGAAATAAGACATTTTTTCACCTTAGTCCTCTAAGTTGCTAAATTTTTAGAGCACATGTGACACACACCAAAACAAGTGGTATTAGACTTCACAGAAAATGCAGCTATTCCTGCCTTTTTCTTAAAAGCAGATCTGGCAGTGGATATACTGATGGTTATCTTCTTACAAGAGCCTACTCTCTTATGTACCAATTCACGAAGTGAAATATCCACTTCTTGAAGATTTCAACTCGTGTTTACCTAAAACGTGCCCTAGCGCACAGGCTATTAAGCAGATGTGGCAACAGCCTCCATTCATCCTTCTTAGGAATCTATTTTATGCCCAAAATTTAGATGAATACATGAAATGAATCTTACCCTATCACTTTATCTGTTTCCTGATATTCTGTCACTTCAGATTTTTTTTTACCCAGTTAACTTGCCTATAAAAAAACTTACTTGCAACTGTCTAGAAAAAATTATTAATTCTCAAGAGCTGCACATTAACTATTAGAGTAATAATTATTTATGATTCTTGGCTTAGGTATTGCTATTGGTAGATAGGAATTGGTAGATAATTTGACATATATGGTAGCCTGTGTAATGAAATGAAGATATTTGTCACCAAATCATGAGCATTCATGCTGGTTTCATGACAAATAATGTTTAATTTGATTGTATATTGGTAGTTTATGTGATCAAAGGCTCATTTTCACCAGCCCAAAGGAGCTCAGAGGAATGACGACTGGCAAGGGAACGCCAACAACCTCTTCAGAGCAAAGGGAGCCCCTGAGGCAGCTCCTCCCCAGGCGATCTCAGGGGAGCCTCAGTCTGTGACCCTGGGGTGGCACTCACCAAAGTCAGCCAGGGGGGAGGCTCCCTTATTCACCTTACAGACTGGCGAGAGGGCTTACTGCCCCTGGGGACATGCCATCAATAAGGGATGCCAGGAAGATCCTTCTGGGATTGTGCCAGACTTACTCTGGGATGTTCAGAGCAAGGACCAAAGGCACAGAAAGAGCAGTGGACTGGGGAGGTACAAGTGTGGGAAGAAGGGATTGAAAGGAACCAGTTGTATATAGGCAGGCTCCTGGTCAGCATTCTCGTCTGGCCATGCCCTGCACCTGATCCCCACAGCCTGACCTGTCTTCTCATTAAACTTCATTTCTAACTCTTTTCCCGGCTGCAGGGATCTCTGTCCTCTGTGCACGTGTGCCTGGAGATTTGAGTGCAGCAGCTGGAGTGGGACCAGGGGTCTCAGGGGCCTGTGTGTCTGTGGTGGGAGGAACTAGAGAGACCAGAGCATGTGTACATTGTGTGCAGGTGTGTACGTTAGTGTGTCATCAAGCTGGAATAGCCGGTGAGTAGGACAAGAGGCTTGGCAGACAGGTTTTTGAGTGGCCATAGGTCTGGGCTGGATCCTGAAGAGACCAGGGGGGTCTGAGAGTTGGCTACCTGAGGGACCAGGGGGTCCATGCCAGGTACTAGAGAGACCAGAGGGTCTGGGGGTGGGCTACTGGAGGGGTCATAGATCTGAACCAGCTAGAGGAGGGACTCATGGTTGCATGTATGTGTGTCTTTGTGTGTGAGGCAGTTGGAAGACCAGGGGGCCGGGGCCAGCTACTGAACAGAGTGTGTAAAGCTAGTTAGCAGAGGGATCCATATGCATAGATGTATGTATGTATGTGTATATTTTTCACTAACAGGCTTTCATCCTGAACAGTCAGAGAGGGTAATCAGAGTTTGGCTGGCCATGCGTATATGTATATATGTATCGTGTGTATGTGCCTATTGTGAATAAATAATTTATACAACTGAGGTAAGTGTCTAAAATCAAGGGGAATGAACCTAGACTTTTGTCTAGGTTAATCTGTACAAATACATATAAATTGTAAATATGTGAGCTGAGAAGATAACCATTTAAATCTCCACACCAAAAAGGTACATTCATAGTACTTTTTTCTAGAAAAATGAAAGTCAGGGGTGCACCAAGATCATAAAAAAATAATAAGCTGTGGAACCGTCAAGCTTGAAGAAATAAATATACACTATTCTGGATGTAATTTATTTGACAGCAGCAAGTAATCTGAAAGACAATATAGCCTAAATGATTCATGTGTACTGAAAAAGCAGGTCTAATTCACCTCGGGAAAAGCTGTCTCAGTCGCAGTCATTAAGCCAGGCTGAATTCAGCCCTGTATGCTTCTAGTGCTGCTGTATGTCTACTGTGCTTCAAACTCTGTCTCAGTTTGAAGATTACCAAATAAGAAAGAGCCTGCCTGGAAAGCCTATTCTTTGGTACATGCTATCAGCGTCTTTATATCCTGCTTGCTTTCCTAGGGCTTTCAGTCACAGTAAGGCACAATAGTTACTCTGGGACCCCTGATACCTGTATATGGCATATACACAGTGTCAGCCTACATTTTGCACATGTCTTGGCTTTATTTTCTGGCAGCAGGGTGGTACGTTCCTTCGTGAAAATGCGGGAAGTCAACAAGCAATGAAGTCATCTTTGTTCACTGTGTGCCTGAGTTCTGCCTAATTGCTCTCTCCCTTTGATGAGGAAGTAATAAAGCCCATTTTTTAATCCTGCATGTTTTCAGCATTCTAGAAATGAAAAAAAATACTGTAAATAAATCTGCTCAGACTAAAATATACTAGGATGGACCTCAGTGCCAAACAATTCAAGCTGCTAGAAGAAATGAAATGAATTGCCACAGCTGTTTTTTCAGTAGTTGTAGCCATTTTCCTTCTCCAAATGGGTTACTCGAACAACAAACTCATCTTTTGAGCCCTGAAGGCAGACTTTAAAATATCAGTCTGGTACTTTAGAATCCAGTCTGGGCTAGACGTTTTTACTTGGAAATTAAGACTGTCTGTAAGATCCTAAGAGATAACTTCAACCATGTAATTCCTTGATAGTGCTTCATGTTTTACAGGAGATCTCTGCTGAGAGTTCTTATCTCATTTCACAATTATTAGAGCTCTGATCACCAGCTGTGCTTGTGACACAGATCGGAGCTGATAGTGCTGTGATCAGCAATGGCACAAAGCAGTTAGCAATGATCAGACTGCTCTGCCTACTGGACTCACCGCTAAGGGAAATTGTGAAGAACAAATGTAGGTGATGGAGTTTTGATTTAGCGCAAGACTGAGCAACGACGAGACATGGTCTTCCATATCCTTTTTGTTCCCCTTCATTCCTCTTCAATAATTCTATATCTATTCTTATAACAGTTAAGCAAAATGGCAGGTGATAGCCTGCAGATCTGGATGAGAAGAAACAGAACAAGTGGAATACCTAAGTTGTAACGGTCATTGCAATTGGAAGATCATACTGCCCGTTGATAAAAATGCTATCTGTGCAAAAATAAAATAAATAATTGGCAAGGGAATTATTTGCACCTTATAAACTCTATTTGATTTAAATGAATGAATTGCAGGTATCATGACATATGTAGTTTTATTTTTTTTTCTCCTACACAAGAAAATCTATATTTGCATAGCGTGTAGTGGGGAACAGAACATACAAACATACATATATGAAAACTTCTAATCTAAAATACGGAAACCATGTATAAGGTTTGTTTTGGTATCTGTCATCTTGATAGCATGGGAGTTTGAACTGTATAAACAACATAACAATAGGATCATAAATGCTGATTGAGGTTTGATGTAAACATGCATCATTTTGGGTAATTTGTATCAGTTAGTCTATTACATTTACCAAAATGCTTTAGGAAATGTTTGGAAGATTGTATATACATAAAACTAATATTCAGCATGAAAGGATTATTCAAAGAGACAGTTCTTTTCAGTTTTTCTCACATATTGTTTATTGACTCCTCAGTTCTCCTGCTTTGCTAAGAAGGTTTAAGGGATAAAAGCTAAGTTGCAAATACGGTCATACATAAAGCCTGAAGTAAGTCTTGCTGCATAAATTTGTCCTGTGCTTTGAAGGAAAACAAATGCTTGATTTAGTAATAAAGAGTATTAACCTATGCATCAATTCCTGTCGTATGTTGTAATAGTTTCAGTGTGATTGATCAGAGACAAACTAAATAGAAGTGATGGATTCACCCAAACATAAGTTGATTGCTACTAGCATGGAAGTAGTGGAGTGGTGACAGGAGATGGCATACAGTGAAAGTGCAGAGAAATTTGGAGACAGTCAAGGAGACACAAAGCATGTCTTTCATTCATGTTCTCATTAGAACTGCAGAAAAACATACCTGAGATGAACGTTTGACCCTGGTTCTTGGTTGAACTTCCATAACACAGACTATTAGTTTGAAGTTGCTGCTGGAAGAAGTGGGTGGGTGTTCTTCAGGGCTGGGATGTTTATTCAGGTGAACCGAAGAACTTTTACCCAAACCACTGTGGGACTGGACATTGATGTTACTTTGTTTTCCTGTCAAAATATTTGATTCCCTTTGCCCAAAAGTTTCTTTTATATTGAGCAAACTTCCTGATTACAAGTGGGAGAAGTATGGACTTTTAAGGGTATGCTGTGAAGACCCTTAGTTTTCCAAAGTCTCTGAGTGGGAGCTCAAACCAGTTCGTTTTGTAATCTTTCAAAGAAATTCTAGATTTTTGAGCTGGCTGCTGTTACCACCAACTTTGGCTGGCAGAAAACTTACTCTGGCACTGTGAAACGGAGCAAGAAAAGAGAATGAACTCCTAAGGCAGCTATTTGTTCAGTGTACTGCATTTAGTCCTTCTATTTGGCAGTGGAGATGCTTTAGCTTCTGAAAATAATGTTTAAAAGCTATCAAAAATCTTCTGTAAGGGGAACATACATTTCACTTTTACTCAGGTTTATGCATGTTAAAAGCTTCATACCTCAATGTTCACTAATATAGGACTATTTCTGCCAAATTCTGAGCTCTTCTTGAGTGCTGCTGAAAACCTTAAGTTCTCACTGAGATGCAAGTGACCCGAAGCTCCTATGTGACAACATAAGATGCTCACTTCATCTTGCAAGTTCAGATCCTATGTGAAGTGTTTCCTTGCAATAAAAAGCATATTATCCCTTGATGCTCTTCCTTTTAATCATAGTATTTCTAGCATTCTGGCATTGTATTTCTCACTTTTTCTCTTTCCCACCCTCATTTATTATCTACTGGATGAATTATTTCTTTTACTCCACTGTAGGTGGGGGAAAAATAATTAGACTACCATAGGGGATACTAATTTCTTCTAATCTTTTCCCTCAAACTTAAATATCTACATTTTAATGAGGATCTGTTTGATCCCTTTCAAACTGGAATGATATATTAAAGTTTTATTGCTTCTGATCTAAGTGGTCATTTGGTTATATTGTATGTGCAGTGATTTTATATCCATTTTAAATGATCTACTAATAATAAAACTATCAAGGGAAAATTGAGAAGAGAGATGACACAATCCTATCTAAGACTATCTGAGGGATACTGCAATTCTGCTGTTCTACTTTAAGGTTGTCCTGTGAGTCCTGGACTTGTCATGCTGGCCTCATTCATTGGTGCAAATCATGTCCTGGCATCTTTTTTTCCTGCCCAGTCATTACAAAATGCTGACTTTGTGCCACTTATTAGGGTATTAATTAGGCTATCACTAAATTTAATATAATCTAGAGAAACTTTCTTGATAAAAACTGGCAGGCTATAAATTCTGAATATGAGGAGGGGGAAAAACAAAAAACAAGCTGAAATTGGACCCTTTATTTATAGTTAGTGTTGTGGAAGTCCAAAGGGAGATGCGTCTATTTCTAGTGGGACTAAGCATAGATTGGAAAACAGATCCTTACAGTGCTACTCTTTCAGTATAGTTGTTGTTCAAAGAACAATTTTAACTTCCTTGTAGTTATGGAATAAAACATATGTAGTTTACATGTAGACAAATATGGGGAGAAATGGCAGAATCTTGAAAAAATATTTCTAACTTTTCTTTCACCAAAATTTCAGAGTAGTCATCAATTCAGTGTAAATTGTAATGCAGTAAATAAGGCTGATGTTTGAATTAGCAGAGGAATTTTATTACTCTGTCAGAATGAAGCAGTATTCAAGCCAGGTTAATAAACTATCAGAGGTTGTTAAAAACAGCCATGAACTACCACAGAGGTCCAGCCAGGAACACTGAATGAAGCAGATATACTACTGTTCTCCAGTGATCCAGGCTCTTAGGAGGCTGGGAGAGGGCTATTAAGTTTTCCTGAAGCTAATTTAACAAGGTGCAATATCATGTCTTGTAGAAGAAAGGGTAGCTGATTGTTGCTGGGTTTCCTTATGCCTTGTTGCTCTCTGGCAGACATTCAGGATATGCTAATTTATTCTGGGGTAAACCCCAATGCACAAATGGCTCTACCACTTTTGCAACTTGCTCGTTCTAACTTGATCTGAGGCTCCACCCAAAAGCCAAAGAACAAGTCACTTTGTAGATGTCTAAATGATCAAACAGGTGCAAACCAGAAGAAAATCAGGCCCACAGGCTGTAAGCAGGCTTGGAAGGTATCTCACCAGGGTCCTGCAAAAGGAACCAAAGTCAAACAAAACCAAAAAGAACAACCCACAAAAAAAGAAGCAAGAGAAGAATTAGTTTCTGATATGCTCAGCTGGAATTATGGGAAAAGTTAGATCTTTGTTGCTGTTGTTCATGGAAATTTAAAGTGCTTTTGGCTTTCTGTACAAATCATGTTAATGAAAGATTTACTATGTGTATTTATTGTGTATATATATATAATGGATATAATTTTGTAAACACTTAAATCCTATAATTCAGTGTTTGATTTACTGGAATTTGGACTTTTATGTATAATTTTTACAGTTACTCATCAAAGAATAAACTGCCATCCTTAAATTGCTTAAAGCCCAGAAGATTTGCCCCAGAAGGGCATTGCAAAAATGCTTCAGAATTTCAGAAGTGAAAATACTTAGTAAATGGCAATATCACTGGGTACCTGGTGCGGCATTTGGAAGATGGTAATGTGTGGAGTAAATGGCTGGAGCACAATCCTTTAAAACATAGCCCTTGATTTTTTGAGTATCCTCATGATGAAAATCTGAACTCCAAAAATGTGAATTGTCAGATTAACTGAGTACTCTGATGAAATACTGACTTCAGTTAGATTTGGGGCCATACAAATAAGACCTCTAAATTGTCAGAAACTGAAGAATGAACATCCCACTGGTGGAATTCAGCTCACTGAACTATTTCTGTCCAAGAGGTAGCTAGGGTTAGCTGTTTGCCTAGTTTGTTTCTTCAGTCAGTGGCAAGAAATAGGCATTTCCAAGGACAATTAATTCAATCTTCAGAGAAGTATCTGCCCTCAGCCAAAACTAACTGATTTTTTTTTCCCTCCCTGAAGCTTATGTAAATCTGATATTTAACAGTTCCAAGGTGTACTCTGAATTCTAATTCTTCCCCATACCAAAAATACATTTTCTGACCTGAACGTATATTGAAAAAACAAAATAGTGATAATGGGGGGAAAGCATGCCTAACACATTGTGTCTGTGTGTTACAGATAAGTGATTTCTTAGCACTAAACAGACATCTGTATATTTAGCTCCATATATACAGTTATGAAGCAAAAAGACGTTTTGAGAAAGACATTTAGCTTGTTTTGGTATCTTAAAGTTTGAAAATTAAATAGTGCCACAGGAAAGGTAAAATGTATAAGTATGTTAGACTGCTAGATTGAGTTTTTCCAAAGAAATGAACTGTTACACCACATTTCATCATGACCATTAAACTATTCAGAAACATCCCTGGAAGCTATTACTGGAAACTACTGAAAAGCATTATAGGGGACAACGTTGTATTTTGTTTCTAAATGCACAGTGTATACACTTTTGTGAAATCACCACAGATTTGAGAATCAAAGTATTTACTGAATTTTATTAAACTATTACACCAGAAAATATATTTTTCTGCTTATAGCTGGTCAGCATTGTTGCTGGAAAATAAAGAATAGCTTACTTTCAGCGTTATCTCTGCACCTGTTCAAAGCAATGATGCTGATGGTATTACCTCTTTGACTGCAGAAGGCCTGTCTTACGTTCAAATAACAATACATACAAGATATTGCATTGAAATATTATACAAGAGTATTTTACCTAATCCATTCAAGTTAACATTAATATGTAACAAATAGTGTTAAATAAGATAAAAATTAGTGTTAACTGGGGTTGGAGTGGGAGGAACTGAATGGTGAAGTTGAGATATTGGCTCCTAGAGGCTGTGTTAGGGGGGTTTGTGCGTTATAGCACACAATATATTTATCTTGTCATCACTGAATTAGCTTTAATTTTTCCAATATTATTCATGTGGTAACAATTAAGGGTCATATTGCCACTGAAGAGGAAATAGATTTTTATAAGAAATACAAAGAGAAGGAAGATCCCCTTGCTTAGGTTAATGTGTTCTGAATGTAGAAGCAAAATGGAAAACAAGATTTTTAAAAAATTCTATTCACAAAATATCTTGCTTGTTTAGGCAGTGAGATACAAAATAAAGTGTGCATTACTATGAGATAACACCCACCTCTGGGGCTGTTGCAAAAGAAAAAAAAATACAAATTGCTTTCTAAGGAGATCTGGTTGCCTTCAAAGAACTTGAGAAAATTGGTGGTTCCAGTTAGAAACACTTCAAAGTACCTAATTAAGATTTTGGGGACGGGATTAATGAACTATTTTTAAGAAAAAGAATCCATGCTTGTTAGAGCAGTGATAGATATTTCCACTTATTCAAAAAAGACTAGTGAAAACATAATGGGTGAATCTTAATGCATTTTCTTTCAAATGTGCACATACGTATGACTTTTTAAATATACAAAAAGAACATCAAGATTTCAAAGAGGCAAGTGCTCAAAAGTCAGGCTACTATAGTAACTTTAATTCACCCCTTGTGCTCATGTCTTAGAATTTCTGTCTCAGTTTAAAATCATTACTTGTTTTATCTGTAGTGGAATACTTTTTTAGGATCTTCTTTGCAGTGATCTTGGATACATTTGAAGACAGTTGTTCCCTCCAGTTAGCTCCTATTCACACTAACCAGACCCAGTGAGATAATCTTTCTTCTCCAGCCTTTCTATTTTTTGAACCATTCTTACTGTTTACCACTGAACCTCTTGTACATTTATCTTTCTTTTTTAAAAAGTGTGCTAGTATTCAGAGCTGGAAAAAAATGAACCCATGAACCAGCCTACTGACACTGGGGAGCGTGGGTTTCCTGTACCTTACATATGAACTTCTATTTACACATTCCAGTACAATAATAGTTTCATTTCTGTTGGCAATCATATGACATCATTGGCTTGTAGTCAGCATCTACTCCCAGAGAATTCCCACATACTCCTGTGCAAAACCACTGTTCTGTGCAAAACCAATTGTTTCCCACCTTGTTTCTGCAGGTGATTAATCCTGTCCTAATAGGTAGAATATGAAACTTTGCAATACGTATTCCTGACCACTACATTTTCTCCAGATGAGGCAATTCCTCTCCAAGATTCTAGCTGTAAAATATCATCTATACTCATCACATCAATTTAATTCACATCTGGCCTTTACTGACGGTCATTGAAGATTTCAATGCTTTCTACAAAGTTATTTGTGAGAAATATAAGCTTTCTAATTTGAATTAATTTAATTTATTATTATTATTATTTAGCATAAATACTGAGACTGTTTTATGGGAAGAGTCCAACTAGCTGGAGACACCAAGGTTTTCTTTGGTGAGCTGCAGTTGCGGGCACTCTGAGGTGCAGAAGTCATCCCATAGCAGCTCTTGGTGCTCAACAGCATATGAATGTATTTCTCCCAGTGTTCTTTCTGACTAATTGAGGTGTCAGGGTCATGACTGGCTCATCAATATTTTATGCTAGTCAGCTGAGAAGTTTTAAGCAGGTGTAGGTCATTAAAAAAAAGGCTTTCCAAATAACAGTATCTTTTTGGCTTTCACTGTATGTCTAGGTCTATTAACACTTAGCAAAGCTAATTTAATATTACTCCCCATTGCAATGATTCAAAGGACCAAAAGAAAAGGAAGAGATAATAAACAATGACTTAATATGAAGAGAATGGACATTAAATAAAGCATGTCTCATCTGAGACCCCACAATTTTTGCAGATTGATCATTCATGGAAGTATACCAACCAACAACTTCATCTGACTGAGACAGGTTACATTCTTTGAGTTAGTGGCTGTGTCTTTACTTGTCTCTATTGCCAATGAAGCCAAAAGATAGGATGTTTGTCTCCAATTGTACTGAACAAAATTTAGTCCAACATAAGGAACAATAGATGAACTACTAATTACTGTAATCATGCCAATGTCAAAGTGAATATGTCTAAATAAAGAAACAGTTTTAAATATCTGACCTACAGTTAAAATGGGACAATTTGAAAATGAAACACATAACATATCTTGAAATATATATATGTCTGTCAAGTTTTATTAATGAGTTTTATAGTTTTTGGTGGGACAGCATGACCTTTTAATTTGTCTATTTTAATAGGGTTTGTTTATTTGTTTGTTTTAGGGCTTTTTTGGCTCGTGAAAAGCTAATTTCCATCAATTAAAAAATAGGTAAAAGTTTGAAATATCTAGAACTGTTCAAGCTTTCTACTGATGTTATTGTGGATGTATAGATAAAATAGTAGAATACATGACAGGTACAATCAAATCTGAAAAAACAGTCAGAGAAAATTGTAAGTAATGCACATATGAAATAAATAATCTTTTTTTTAGACATGCTAAGAAAGTGAATAAAATGTGAGAAAATGCAAACAATTTGCTCTGCAGGTGCATCCTGAATGACAGGTTGACTTATATTTTCCCCAAGAAAATGGATAAGCTGTGTTTATTTGGGAAAGTAATTATCTAAACTGTAAAACCTTTGAAGACTGTTTAAAAACTTAAATAAGTTTTGGGGTTTTTTTATCTTAAAAATCAGATACAAATTTCAAGAAGCAGAGTAGTATGTAAATTGCAGGAAAATATATTTGCTTCATTACATTAAGTACAGACTATTTTAGTCTTTCTTATCAAGCTATTCTAGAAAAAATAAATCATTAACTCTGATAAGAGTTGGTTAAAATTTGGCATGCATTATGTGTCTGAACTTCTTGCCTGCTCCTGAAATAATGTTTACATTACTGCATACAGCTGGCAGCAGATGCTGGTAATGACCATAAGAGAAGAGAAGAATAAAATACATTGCAAAAGGTATTTTTGTTAGCAATTTAGAGAAAATGTTCTTACTATGGCAACTGTAAGTTTTTTCTGTTTTAATCAAGAAGCAGACTCACATTAACCAGTTTCATAAACTTTCTTGCTTTGTCCTTGAGGGAAAGTTGTGTGAATTCCAGACCCAGGTATGCTGTTCGAAAAAGATTTATCATTGATAATAGTTACAGAATTTCAGCCTCCTTTCTTTGTAGTAAAGAGGAGAAAGAGGAGGAACTTTTGCCCAGTATTATAGACTACTTGAGGACCCTGGAAGAGCCAAAAGCTGTTTGTGCTATATAATCCTCAAGCAATATTGTCCATGCTTATTTTTAAGCTAGACAACCAGCAGGAAATGGCATGCCTCCTTACCCAGGCAAGCTGGTAAATCAGGTCTTGCAAACAAGAAAGATAAAATGCCATGAAGCAGGTTAACAGCATCACAACACTTTAACCACTATTTCCATTCAGTGCTACATGTTGCTCAAACGAAATCCTCCACAATGTGAAATCGATTATTACTATACAAGACTGGAATCTAGGGACTCAGATGTACTTCACTCATTGCTAGATGCAGGAAAACAAATAAGATTTTCAGAGATGAGTGTGTCAATTTGATTTTAAATATATTTCTGATTTGATGGATGCAATTGGCTTGTTTGACATTGAGAACACTTGTGAATACAGGACAAGTATGTGAATATACAAATACCTTGCCCAAAACCAAAATGTTGCATCCAGTAATTTATACTTGGGCTCCTTAAAGTATACTTACTTTAGACAAAGTTAATGATTTATCACCTGCATTTCGATGCTCGTTAAATACAAAACTCACAAAGCATACAAATAACCTATATTATACACCAGTTATTATAACCCCAGTATGTGGATTACAGCATGGCAAACCAGTATAGATTTGCATATTTTAGTATATAATTCATTAGCTTGGTATCATACAAGGTACTGCTTTCTAGTTCACCAAGCACAAGATGTAAAGTTTATAAGGTGCAGGATAAGAGACTGTCCAAAGGGACCTTGCCTTCTTGGCAATGAAACAAATGAAAGACATGTCTTAATGTGTGGCCATTAACAGGGCCGCTAATTTGCTGAAGTAGTAACTGCTCAATGGGAAGGTCTTATGGGATTAACTATTTAATTTTTTAATTGCTAGTTATAAGTTTCACATAAAGAAACTGAAAAAATTAGATGAGGAGAATCTTATCCCAAGCAAGTGTTTTTCATTAGTTGAATATACATCAACCAGGTGAGAGTACCTTTTAAGAAGATAGCATAGACAGCACAAAAGGTAAATGTACATGTGTATCCCAAATGAGTGATTATGTTTTTTCACAGAAGAAATCTATTCCCGTCTCTATCTTTAACCCCTACCGAGTTATCCGGTTAGTCTTACAGATTTTCAAAGTATTTTCCCAAGACATTTAAAATTTGTTTCTTATATTATGGGTGGGACAGTGGCATTCTAGTTTGTAAAAATTCTTCCAGATAATCGGAGCAACAACTGTTTTTTCCATGGCCTCCTGTCCTGGCATCCTGCCTTAGCCTCTGGGGTTGGAATTTATCTCATCTAACTTTAGACATCTAAAATTTATACATCTAAGTATGAGATAGTCACCTATGCTCCACTCACGGTCAATGGAGAGAAACATGCACCTCCAGAGGGCGATTCATCTGACCTGTCTTATACTACTATAGCAGCACAAGACAAATGGCTCTCTGGTGCCTATTTCTCTTCACTGACTCTAGAAAGTGACTCATACGAGACTTAGATGTATAACTTTCAGATGCTTAAGCTAAGGCAGATGTATTCAACTCTAGGTTCTCAGTTAGTTCTTTTATTTGTCTTTATATTTATTTATTCAAAATCAAATGGTTTCAACTGAAAGGACTGAGAAAGACCCGCCATAGAAACCCATACTAGATTTGCGCTCTTCTGGAAGATGTGCATTGACATTCTCGTCATTGAGAGAACAAGTTGAACTTGGATCTCCTGACTCCCAGAGCAATTTCTATCTGGCAGTTCACTGAATATAAGGCATTGTGTTATCTGACTGACTTGTCTCTGAAGCCCATTTTGAGAAAGCAGTTGATGGCTGTGGTTTCAAAAATAGGAAGATCCAACAGGGCAAGAAGTGATGGGACAAGAGCATTTCCTATGAAGAAGCTGTGGAAACTTACGGAGCTAGTAGAGTCCTGGATTTTCCTGGGGTTTATTACAATTCATTGAACACTATGGTATAAAAAGTGATTTTGTGAATCTAGTTTCTTATGAATTAGCATCAAATTATTTTAGTTGCTTTACCTTGAAATGTGTTACTGAAAAAAACAATAATTACTCCCATTCTGAGTTTCAGACTGATACTGAATATTATAGCCATGAACTTTTCATGTGTACAAGTATCTTTATTGAGAAATTTTTTTTTCTGTTATTAGATATTTAATTATACTCCTGGCTATAAAAAAATTAATATATTTTTTCTTAATAGCTATTGACTTGTTCACAAACATCATGATTAAATATAAACAAACCTACAGCTCCTAATAAAATAGAGTTGTCAGTAGCAATTTGGAGTAGTTCAATGACTTACATTTCTTCTGATGGTGAAAAATCTTAATGACATAAATCAGTATTCCGTCAGGAACAGATAAGTCTTCCTATTCAGATTTTTCAGTTTGCTTCTGTTTAGCAGGCAATTGATAGCTCAGCTTTTTGTCATCCTGGCCCTTGAGTGATTTGGCATCCTATAACATTTGGAAAAATTCAACTTTAACAATTCATCAAATTAAACATAGGCAAGAATGGAATATGGACCATTAGCCAGGTGTGCCTTTAATGGAATATAAGTTTTAGCTGTATAGGAACCTAAAATTTAACTTGCTTTCATTTACTTGTACATTCAATGAATATTGAGAATGAGTAATGATGTGTTCACTTTGTGAAATACGCTCATTATATTTCATGACCTATGGTCAGTTTAGAGTCACTTAAAAGACAGATTTTTACCCTAGAGATGACACCTGAAACAAGGAAAAAACCTGTTGATTATATTAGGTGGGGCACTTGTAGAAATTGCAAGTGATTGACTATTAACGTGCTGTCATAAAATCCAGTCCTAAGAACTGAAGAATTCACTATTTTAATCAGAGAGAGAAAATTAAAGAAGAATAAGGCTGTCGGTATCTACTGCAGCATAGACCACTTCAAAGTAACAAATTAAGCAGAAATAATTGCTAATCTTTGTTCAGGCTGTTTGTACTGGTGATCTAAATTAGTTTAGATACATTTTTTAAGCTTCTTGTGTTGTTTCGTACTGTAATTTTAGAAATCCCTCATTCAGCCTGCTGGAGGAGGTTTACTTCTCCTAGAGGAAGTCACAGTTTTGATATTCAGTTCAATATTCAAGGACATTATTTAAGCCATCAGATGCCCTTTCATAAATGTTCTTTCCAGCCTCACACTAAAACTTGGCTGCCACTAGTTCTTAGATAAATGATGCATGCAATGTGTATCTGTGTTGCCACAGAAATACTGAGCAGACATTTGCTGGGGTCTGGCTGCCCTGATTAAAGGAAAGATGAAATAATTGTTAATGCTATAACCTCTTAGTGCTAGTCTGGCCCTAAGGGTTTTTACACTAGATAAATCCTCTTTCCTCTTTTTCAGTGTCTTTGAAACAACGCAACTAGGTAGAGCATATTCATACTATCATCTGCTTCAAAAGATGGTGCATCCCCACAGAAGAGAATTAAGGCAATAACGTCTACAAGAACCATTTCTTTCTAATCACTATGAGATATTTGCTCTTGCCCACTGTGCCAAGCACCTGGCAAACACATGTTCAGACTTGGCTTAACAACTTACAGCACAGTTGTGTGGCTCTGTTCAGTTTTTAGTCATCACAGAATTTTGAGTTTGCCCTTGCTAGAATGAGTAGAAGTCTTTATTTAGGTACCCACTGGGCACTACAGTTCAAAAATAAAGGTGTCATACGGTTTTAGTGTTCCCACTTGTGTTGGTACATAAAATAATATGTCTCTACAGAGGAAAGGTCCAAACTCAGGTTATTTGAGAAAGGAACCTAAATTAGAATGTATTTGGTCTGGATCTATTGCCATGCATTCTTGCAGAACCTTTACTGTCTATATTAAAGTGGTATAATCTCTTTAATAATATAAACAATTAGAAAAGCAAATATGTTTTTCTGAAGGCCATTTTTGCAGTTACCAGATGCCTCTATGTTTACAATATATCTTTAACAGGATATAACTAAGCTAAGTACAAGAATGTATTGACTGAGATAAAATTGAAAGATTTGTAGGAATTTATCATGGACTTTGCCTTTGACATCAGACATTGATTTACAAATGAGATCCTACTTGATAAACCTTGGAAAGTATATCAAACCAAGTAGATTTGTATGATAATTCAGCTTTTTTCAGTACAGTACTGTAAAAAAGGAAGCAGTTTCCTCTCTGAGGAAGATTGCTCTAATCATTCATATAACCTGGGGTAGGCATCTTGATGCAAATTTATTTGTAGCTCAGTGCCTAGAAAATGAATAGTATATTCCACGTCCTGTAATTTCATTACAGATTTAGACTCTGAGAAAAAGAAATTATAGAGATTCAAAGGTAAAAGCCAATAGAAGGCATATCAATTAGTGCTCATGTACTTCATGTACTTCACTTTTGTTCAGTTGCTGGTAAAAATAACAGGAAAAGAGAGGTTAAAAAAAATAGAAGAGAAGGAGGATAGAAGCAGCACAGGCATCTTGGTTTGCTATAATTCATCCTTTAATTTTTAACTAGACAGTGGAATAAAATCCACTACATAGGGTCCATTTTATTTAGTAAAAATTGTACAGTCAGTTGAAAGAGCAGCTGGTGACATTGTAGACAATGCTCTCCAAAAGCTAATTGAGAATGATAGGAAAAAAATCTGATGTAATATATAGCTGCACAGATTTCCATCTCACCCCAGACACTCATTTCACACATCTGTTCTTCATTCCCAATGAACAACACAATTCCTCTGAGTTTCTTCCAAAGAAACTCATCAACAACCCAGAAGACAGAGAGACATACGTGAAACACATGTTGAATTTTATCCACCCTGGATTAACAGTTGCTTTAATCATTATCAACTTCCAATGTAATTTGAAGTATATCATCAAAGTACATGTTTTCATTAAATTTAGAAATATTTTTATGACTTGTGTTATTGTGGTGCCCAT
The DNA here is from genome assembly GCF_034638445.1 of Ciconia boyciana. Taxonomy (NCBI): domain Eukaryota; kingdom Metazoa; phylum Chordata; class Aves; order Ciconiiformes; family Ciconiidae; genus Ciconia; species Ciconia boyciana. The sequence continues at coordinate 27,374,415 of NC_132934.1, read as the reverse complement.
AACATGAAAAATGATGTTCATAAATACAGGAAAATTGTTGCAATGAAATAGATTGCAATCTAAAAGGTACAGCAAACAGAAATGTTGATTCAAATCTGTATTTTGAAAGAACAAAATCCATTTTGATACGTTGGTGGGGTTCTAAAGGTTGATGCCATTTTCCTAAATATTTTCAGGAGTTTAAATTCCCAAAGAGTATTTCATGTTAGTTGGGATATTAAATCAAGCAGTATGTAAAAAATTAAGAAAAAAATACTTTAACTTCTTACATTTTCTGAAAGGTCATAAGTACTGAGTATTAATTTATCATTTGGTGGTTAATCTAGCAGACAGCTTTGAGGATTCAACAAGTTGTATTCTACTAATAACATCCTTCTCAATGCACCATTAATTGTATTTTTTGACATCTGATATTAAAAGTCAGGTTTTCTGCTTATACACAGTCATGGAGTCCTATCCAGATTGATTTGACACCATTTTATGCATGCTAAGAATCTGGCCCACAGACAATGAAAATTACTTTTTCCTTTATATAGAATTCCACTTTTTTGTGGTGTAATAGGAAGCACCACAGCATTCTTTTCTAGATTCATACCTCTTCATGACTAAGCATGTCAGCTGAAATGGAGTCCAGAAATTGAAGGAGTCTTGTTTCCAAACGCTCACCTCTGCCATCAGACTGTCAGTAATTGGGATTAATTGTAATGGGAAAGTCTTCCTGTGGAAAGTCACCAGAGTGGTTGTTGGAGGCACCAGAGCTTAAAGATGCAGAACTGTCCTGTCTCTCGTACTGAACATGACCTAGAATTGTCTCCCATCTCTTACTCATTCACAGCTTGTCCTGTACCATAGCCGTTTGCACAGCTGTATCATCTCCCTTCAATTCTGTAGGCTCACATGTCTGACATAGCTTAATGGACCTATTCTGCAATTTACCATTCATTTTGGGAACCCTGTTGGTCATGGGCATGGAGTAGAGGCTTGCAAATATGGGCCAGAGGCTTAGGGTCCTGCTTTGCAGCTTTGAGTGTGCTTACTGAGTAGGCTCCACGTTCAAATGGGTGCTGTTATAATTCACGCTTCTAGTTTCTGTTTAGTGCCACAGCCTCTTCCCAGTCAAATGAACTGTCTGTAACAACTCAATTCTTTTATTCTTTCCATAAAATGACATAATGGGTTCTTGTCTTTTGGGAGGAAAGAAACTTGAGAATTCTACAGAAGAGTAGTGGTGGATATACTGTATGACATTAACAAGACAGTACTTAAACTCCTTCAGGCATGTGTAGAGGAGCATATGCCCACTATTGGATATTTCCCATCACCACTGCACCATAATAAGAAATGATGCTCTGAAAAGGAGGCCCAGAGGAGTAATCCCATGTCAAAAAGTGATGAGAATTCTTATTCCAAATACCAGAAACACCTCTGAGACTTAATTTTTCCTCCAATGCAATGTGAGAGGCTAGTTAATGTATTATATTTACCATCGCAACAGTGTGTTTTTATACTGCCTTACACAGAAAATCTTTGAACAAACTCCTTGGAGGGATAAAAGTCACCAGAATTAGTAAATTATAGATTGTTTCACTGGGAAATACAGATGCGTGCTGTGCTTCCAAAGCATACAGACAATGACACTGGTGTTCTATACATCAAAGAAAGTGTTTTATATGTGTGTGTGGCTGTTCCTACTTATATGCTAAATCTGTAGAAAAGTCCAGAATCAAAATGTCTATCTCTGCAGCCATACAGTAAGAGTTAAAAGAATAAACCAAAACCCTACATTGTCCTAAAGATTTTCAGTCATTTAGAGATGAGTTAATTATCCTATCTAATTCAGTAGGGCTCTAAAATTCTGAAGAGATGGCAGTACTTACAGTGAATGCTCATTTACTAACACCTACAGACACTATTCTAATCCAGTCTACCACTGATAATTATGTTGGACTGAAAAGACAGAGCAGCGTTGTCCATTTTGTCTGGTAAACATACAGAAGAACACAGACTTTTGAAGGAAGGCAGCTCTATTTCATCCTTGGGTAGCTAGCATCATCAATGAGCAGTCTCACAATGCCCCTGGAAAAAATAAAACTTAACACCCTTATTTTACAAGCAAGTCCTCCTACAATAATATCATTCTGTCCTGTTGCTAGTAACATTGAAAATATTATGCCACTGTTTGACATCACATCTTTGTTCTGTTGTACTCTTCAACATATTCTACTGAGAGGCAGAACAATAAACTCCTAATGTGAAAATCGCTTAAACTTATAAGGTTATAATTTTATGTTTAAAGCTTCCACCACCTGTCATCAAATGTGGTTGTTGCTTGGTAATCTTAGTTTTCTCATTCTGTTGTTTTTTGATAATTTCCATGTTACTTGGGAATGGTAAGAAAAAGGAATACTGAACTTTTCCTTGTTGTGAATAACCAGCTATCATCTCCCACAGACCATCAACTCTCCTCACTTTGTATACAGTAGAAGAAAGATCTTCTTCCTTGTCTCATATTTTTTTGTATTAGTTCTTTGATCATAGAGTTGTGAGGTCCATGAGGAAAATTAGGCAAAGATTTTAGCAAGACCACTGAACATGAGAGAAGCTTTGGCTACGTCACTGGGTTTACAAACCTGTAGAAATAAAGGGACAGGCTCTGGCTGTGCCAGGCCTAACCAAGATAACTTTATTATGTGGCTGACAAGGGGCAGACAATTCAGACTAGGACCCTTCCTAACAGGGTCCCAAACTCAGATACAACAGCAGCTAAAGCTTGAACTGCTGTTAAGAATTTGCTAATAAAGCTCACTGCATGTCTTACAGGCAGCAATATGGGTGTATGGTGATGGGCTTGGGAGCCTGCCAAGCCTTAATTACAGCCTGGACTGTGGGATCTCTGTAACAAATAAATTAGCAAAGCCTCTTGCTGACTTTCTGTTCTCTGGCCATCCATAATCCCCCTACAACATATTATTAGAGTAATGGCTATAACATCTTTCTCTGTGGAGACATCCATAAGTGGCCTCATTCCTTCAGATTTCTTGTTTGGAAGTTGTCTAATGCTTGAAACAGTATACAATTCTCTCATTTTTAGGAGCAACCTTGTTCTTCAAATGGCAAATGTACAGCAGAATGTTAGCTGATGAACACTTAGGGCAGGATTCAGTTCCCAAAACATGGGTTTCTTAAACCACTTTAGGTGCCTCAAGTATCTGCATGGGGCTGGAAAATATGACACAAGGACCTTTAGCAGACTCTTGATTTTCTGGAGCAAGAGCTGGTGGCCACATGAGAAGCTGCAGAGCAGCTCAAATTGTAGCAACACCTATATTCAGACAACTGTATCCCTCCTCTACTGTCTGATCCCTGCTTCTGAATCCATGGAAATTGATAAAAGGCAATCCTTCATATACTCCCAATCTGAGATGCCATCAGCAACACACTTCCCTTATAATGCTTCCCTCTTTCCCTCTGCTATTTTTAGAGATAGCAGTTCCTCAGACAGATGGGAAGCCTCTTGCTCTGGCCAAGACTGTTTTGGAAAATATTCTGTGACTGTAACCAGTTGGGTCATAAAGATGTTTGAATAGTAAGCTTTCTGAAGGACTTTCCAATAAATTACCTCAAGTTTTGGCTTTAACTGGGCTAATGTATGCATATTCTGCCTGAAACAAACCAAAAGCCTAGCTGACCAAAAGGAAGGCTAATACTCTTTCAGATACAGCTGGGAAAATGACATTCTTAAGCACCGATTTCATCATCTATCCACATTTTATGAAAGACAATATCTATATGGGATAGTTTATCCTTTTCCTAAGATCTTGCTAAGAGGTATGTCAAACAGAGTCTGATTTAACTGTGAGGTCTTTCTGGACATCTGGACATCTTTCTTTGGGCTTCCAGGTGAAATGTCAAAGTATCAGGATCAGAAAGTCCTCTTGCTTCCCACTAACTGCTGCAATTCTATTATTCTGTAGTTCTAATGGGGCTGTATCGCTGTAGCTGACAGTGGGTCCTTCACTTCTGGACTTCCAGATGCAAACCATTACATTAGGTTTTTTTTCACCTAATATAAATAAAGCCTGACAATAAAAATCTGATTTAGAAACTATATCAAGATGGCACAACTGAAAATTCCCTTTCTCTTGCTTCCAAGATTTGATATGGAGTAGCATAACCTTCAAAACTCAGCAAATGTAAGCCTTTGAATTCACCTTCCCTCCAGATTTCAACCAGCTGCAAGACCAATCTCTACCTCTATAGGCTTACAAGATGCAAACCTCCTTTAAGGAAGTAGGTAGGGATGACAAAATTTTGCTGTCCTCATCAGACAAACTCTTGCAAGAACTGTGTTCTATCTTGCAACAGAAAAGAATGGCTTGCATATTCACTCTGGTCTTTGTGAAGCAAATAAAGATTTTAGGATTTGCAAGTTCATAATTGTTGTGGTGTAGCCCCAGTCAGCAATTCAGTACCACACAGCCGCTCGTTCACCCTCCCATCCCCAGTGGGATGGGGGAGAGAATCTGAAGAGCAAAAGTAAGAAAACTCGTGGGTTGAGATAAGAACAGTTTAATAATTGGAATAATAATAATAATAACAACAACAATAATAATAATAAATTGTAATGAGAAGGAAAACAAGAGAGCAAGAGAGGAACAAAACCCAAGGGGAAAAAAAAACAAACAGCGATGCAAACGCTCACCACCCGCCGACCAACGCCCAGCCAGTCCCTGAGCAGCGATCGCTACTACCCGGCCAACTCCCCCCAGTTTATATACTGAGCATGATGTCATATGGAATGGAATAGCCCTTTGGTCAGTTTGGATCAACTATCCTGGCTGTGCCCCCTCCCAGCTTCTTGTGCACCTGGCAGAGCATGGGAAGCTGAAAAGTCCTTGACCAGTGTAAACACCACTTAACAACAGCCAAAACATCAGCGTGTTATCAATATTATTCTCATACTAAAATCCAAAACACAGCACTATACCAGCTACTAGGAAGAAAATTAACTCTATCCCAGCCAAAACCAGGACAATGATCAATGTGTGGGCTGTGAAGAATTGTCCCTAGGTCTGACAGCACAGTTGAACACAAAGTTGGTGTAGATTTTGTTACAATAGAAGCATTTTCTGTAACTTTACAGAGTCCACTTACCAAAGATGCACATACTACCAAATTTCTATTTAAAGGAGTTCCCTCCCTCCTCAGAACAAGGTTTAACTAAATGAGTTTCAACTCAATAAATCACCTAAATGTATAACTCTCTCTGGAGAGAAAATAGCAACATTGATGTAAGTTGAAAGCCATCCTAGCCCTCCTTTAGACTAAGAAGAAATAAAAGAAATTTGAAACAATGTGTAACAGCCCAGAAACAAAGACAATGCAAATCTTAAAAGTGCCAGGTACAGTAAGTATGTTTTCTTCTTAGATATAAAAAAGGTATCAGAGAACAGATGTTGGTTGGATCTTGCTTCTCAAATAGGTCAGCTACTTATGGTCTTAACTTTGAATGGACTCTGGTAAAACATTTGTTCATTCTAATCAAGGACAAATATCCTATTGTTGACTTACTTTCCATAAAGTAAAATGCGTCCTTAAGACAATGAATCATAGAATAATAGAACAGTTTGGTTTGGAAGGGACCTTTAAAGGTGATCTAGTCCAACCCCCCTGCAATGAGCAGGGACATCTTCAACTAGATCAGGTTGCTCAGAGCCCCGTCCGGCCTGATCTTGAATGTTTCCAGGGATGCAGCATCTACCACCTCTCTGGGCAACCTGTTCCAGAGTTTCACCACCCTCATTGTAAAAAATTTCTTCCTTTTATCTAATCTGAATCTACCCTATTTTAGTTTAAAACCATTACCCCTTGTCCTATCGCAACAGGCCCTGCTAAAAAGTTTGTCCTCACCTTTCTTATAAACCCCCTTTAAGTACTGAAAGGCCGCAATAAGGTCTCCTTGGAGCCTTCTCTTCTCCAGGCTGAATAATGACAAGTCTCTCAGCCTTTCTTCATAGGAGAGGTGTTCCATCCCTCTGACGATTTTTGTGGCTCTCCTCTGGACCCACTCCAACAGGCCCATGTCTTTCCTGTGCTGAGGACTCCAGAGCTGGACACACGAGAAGAGGACCTTAAGATAATAATATTATATTTCTAGATTAGAAAATGCTGGTCCAGGGTTTTGCTAAATTAATATCATGCAGTTTAAGGAAAGTGAAACAATTTTCTGTATTGAACACATTCTCAGAACATTTGACAGTACAAATTTGCTAGTTCTTGAAAATTAGGTATACTGCTGTGAATGAGTAATTAGATATAATTGGATAGCAAATTAATGAGCTGAATAGTTTAAAAGTAATGAAGAAAAAATATGGCCCAAATGAATTACAGTAAAACAGACAGATGACAAAATGAGGTATGCAATACCTAATCATTTGCAAATATTTTAAAACACAATTACAAATATTTTATTCCTATACAATGTTCTTTTGTTTACTTAGTAGGCAACACTTATGATTCTCTAATGGCTATTGCATTCTTTGCAAGCATCTTAGCTGAAAGTAATAGTCTATCTCTTTGTGTGACATGCATGAAAAATGCAGGATATTTCTTGCAAATGCTAGACCACGCATGCCTCTGTGTGTGGCTGTGCACATGCATGCGCTCACATGCATATGCAATCACTTGGATTTCAGTGTTGTCTCCTCCAACCCCCATAGATGCACTCCCAAGTTCTACCTTCCTAAATAACGTCTACGTTGCCCTAACATAATTGCTATGCATCTATTGCTATTTTGCTTGGTGAAGATTGCTCATATGTGCTGCATATTAATTCAGGAAGCATTTGCCATTGGTGGTGAACGAGTAATCTATTTCAAGCTTTTTTGCTCTCACTGTAAATGCAAAAATGTTTTACTAATGTTTTCTGCTAGATAAGAAGGCATTTTTTCATATAAATTTCTCTTTCATTTTTCTTTTTTTGCCACATTATTTCAAATGCCAGTAGATAGAGTGATAACGCCCTGAGATACTGCAAAATTTCCAGGAAGATTAATGTTGTACCTTTCACAATAGACTGTTTATTAGTAGAAAATAAAAAATAAATAGTACATAATGCTGAGTGAGATACAGGGAGATGTATAGCATCCAAAATCAATGCATCCAGGTATGGGTTATGAGGCTGATCCAAGTCAGAACTGCCTTTTCAGTTGACTGAACAGTACCAGTATTCTAATCTAATACCAATTTGGCAATAGTATTTGGTGCAGAATAATAGTGCAGAATAAAAGAATAGTGCAGAATAAACGTGATACCCAGAAGGGACATTCATGTACATTCAGACATATATATTCATGTTCATACATGAGTAGAGCAGGATATACTTTTTATTTTCATACTCCCTGGGTATCCTTCCACTGAGTTACCTTTTATTGTCTTCCTCACAGGAGGGGCTGGTGTTTCTCATAAGCTTCACCTCTACATCTCCTTCCTAGATAGTAATTTATTCACCTGCCTGCAGTTGCATACTAGAGCCATGGTTGCCATTACTCCTGGACACAATGCAAAAAATGAACAAGGGAGAAAATAAATTCATTTTGGACAATATCTCCCCTGTGTTAACTAGCACCAGGTTAGGGGTCTTGCCCTTTCTTTGGAAAGAAGTTCAATAATTTTGTCTACATGATAGAGGAAGTCTTCTTATCTTACCTCTTGATACTCTTATCTCTTACCTTTATTTTGGAGAAGCATATTGCTTTCCCTACCATGCAGTCTGCCTTCTTTTGACTTTTTACCTCACTGGTACCTAACTGGTTGCAGGCTTTAAAGTATAATAAATGAACTGACATACCTCTTCATTATATTCTGCTAAAAAGGAAGGAAGACTATAAATGCAGTTGTCATGTATATATATTGCTTCTGTTTTCTTGCTACTGCAGCCAGAAATATTTAAACCTGAACTGTTTGCCCAGCAAAGACCTATCAGCTCATCAGACCAGATCATTAAGTGTGGAGGCAGATATAGGTCGGTATTGTGTGTGCACTTGTGAATGTGTGGCATAGAGTTTCATGGATCAATCTGTAAACTGACATTTATGCCATTCTTCTCATTGGATAGAAGTTTTGTGAGCCATTCCTCTTGAGCTAAATGAGGGAGAAATGTTAGCTTGAATAAAAGCTTCTTAAAAGTGGATTAACATTTTGTGTTGTATGGCTGCATAAGGTGATTCACTAAATAAAGGTGTGTATCTTCAAGCATTAGACGTTCTCATCAGTAACTGAGTATCAAAAGGGCACTGTAGCTGAAATGGTTATGCCTTCGGGTTTGTGGACTAGTTAGGAGGATCTAAAGCTATTTTAATTTGACATCACACTCATTCATATCACCTCTTAATAAACACAACTGGCAAATACATAATTTAAAGCAGTTAAAGGGAATAATGTGAAGGGAATAATAAAACAATATGTTACACAGTAAGGCCCAGTTTCTGGACGAATATTGCAAAAACCAGAAGTCACTAACTTAGGCTGAAGACAAATACTCTCAACCTGGCATCTTTTAGCAGATAAGGCTCACCAGAATGTGCTCTGTAGGGAAGATGCACAAAGGTATCAGGCAGACACTGCTATTCCCCATAGGCAAATATACCCTTAAAATTTCATCTGGCCCCACCATGGAAGCGTGTCAGGCTCTGATAGGTTTCCCCAAGCTACATGAAATTATTTTCCTCTGTCGTTATAGTGGGTAAGTCCAGTAGGTGACATCTTTAGGAGATTTGAAATGTAAGAACGAAAAGTTAAAGGCTGAGAGACCAAATGGCTCTTTGCACATTTAGGTACTGACAATAGTAGCCTACCACTTGATATCCTTGGAAGCAGAACTATTACATGAATGAACTATTACACTGATGTTTGCAATTGATAAATAAAACTTCTCACCATATGTGAAATAGTTTGACACTATTATAGAGTTCTGTCAGCAAGGTCATTGTGAAAGATAAATTGTTCTTAAATTTTGCATGTGTGTCTAGCTGTATGGCAAGAATATTTTCCATTTATGTACCATAAATGAATCTCATTCAGTATTTTCTTAAAAGACAGCAACAACAACTCCCCTTTGGGAGAATTTTCTAAAACATAATCCTGAGGTATAAAAATGAGATATGATATGTATAGGGACATATAGGAAAGGCTTAGCATTGCATTCCATAATTCTGAATTTCTGAGGCTATGTCTAGAACAGAAAGTCTACAGTTCTACTAATTTGGAAAACAAAATAAATTAAAATATCACTATGCCTGTGGATTACATAATCGTTCTTCAAATAGGCAAGAAACATTAGGATTTCAAAAGTGTAACTATTTTTTTTTCTCAAGGGAAAAATGATTAAAAGATGCAAGATGCTCTTTCATAATCTATTATTCATTGGAACGTATTTGTAGTTCCTATTATTGCCCTCAGATATTGAAACTGAATCAAAATTTATAGGAAATGTTTTGCATTTTTTATTAAGGTCTAATTACTGGGCAGCATAGCAATAGTGATACACATACAGTTTTGCAATAGCTTCTGAATGGCCCTCCCCAAGTTATTCTGGGTTCATGGCCATTTTTCACTATTGCAGTGGGGTGAAACATTTAAACCCTAGTCTAAGAAAGCAAACAACTTAAGGGCAGTTAAATGCTTAAATGCTTTCCATCACAAGTTTAAACTGCTCGAAGATATTTCACTAATTTGGAGACCTGTGGTCCAGTAATGAAAGTACTCAAAATTACTTTTGGGCAATATTGCTCTGTCAAAGCACAGCTCATTAATGAGGTGAGAGAAGGCCTGTTGCTGCAAAACTGAGAGGATGACGTGGCCTTTGCTTGTTATTTCTAAGGTAGCCAGCCTGTTAAGCTCTCTGAATGTTCTGATATTGGGTAACTCTAGCAACAGGTTTGTCACCTCTAATTCTTCATCCAGCTAACCAGCAACTTACACTGAAAGTCAGAGAAGATTTATTTCAAAAGAAGACTCAAATTGACACAATATTTTTTTTTCCTTTTTGTGAGTCATCTGGATTCTAAAATATTTAAATCATGTTTCTAAAATAGTGATGGGACTCATATTTTCAATGTAGCTAAAATTCTGGGGGGAGAAAATGTCCTCTGTAGATGTGACAAGTTATCCCATCTTTGGGATGCTTTTCTTTGATTTCCTGAAGAACAGACATTTTGGGGATTTCCATTATGCGTGTGTGTGTTCGTAGGCATTACTTGTATGTTTCTGAATCTGCTTAGGTATTCTTTCTGAGTCCCAGAAACATGGACAAATTAAATGAATTTGACAGACAGGAAGTGTCATGAACTCATGTTAGATGCTGACAAAGAAATTCAGAAAAAGACAAGAAGTCCTATAAGTTTAATGAAAAAGATTATATATGTATGTATATGAAATGTATATAAAGGTCCTCAATTCACACAGATACCAGTAGTGCCATGCAGCAATACAGAATGCATGAACAACCCACTTTCAGCAGGATTGAAGTAAACTAGATCTTTCTGTAGAAGTCCTAATCTTCCGCTACCGTCAATGGAAAAGACAAGCTTCTCCCAGGAGCAATTCAAATTGGAGGAACTTAAGTTGCTGGGGAAATAAGTCTTTCTTTCTACTCTGGCTAAAGATGGAGTCAGGGGCAACTAAACTCCTAAGTGTTCAGGTTCAAATGCATCTAGATCATTAGAATGAATTCAGAGTCACTATTTGAACTCTCAGAAGAATATCTTCTTTCAAAAAAAAATCAACATTTTTTTGATTTTATAATAGAAATATTGTTATAGATTAGAAAGTAATTTTGTTTATTACAGTAAGTTGACACTAGTAAATTGGCAAAGATCAAAGCAAAGAGATTAAGACTGTACTAAACATCCTTTCAAAAATCTAGAAGAAAGAAACAAATTAGATCCTATTAGATGGTCTCCGATTGCTTATAGAAATCATCTTGAACACTACTACTCAACTGACTGAAGTGAATGTTTTCATCGTTATCTGCTACATGTTAAACTGACCACTGTTCAAAATGGAAAATTTCTCTGTTGTTCCAAAATACAGAGAAGTATTTGGTTTCTGTTGCGCAATGGATTGGAAGGTATTTCAGAGTCAGTGAAGAGCTGGTGAAATATGAATAAAGGATCCTTTAAAATTATTCTGCCTCAGCCAGACACTGGACTTTACAGGAGTAAAATGGAAAAACAGATTGACTTTCTTTGCTTCCACAAATCCATCAAACTGTCAACCTATCAGACTACCACACTTCTTTTCCTTCAGCCCCAAATAGAAATTCAGGTAGCTGTTTTCTTTATTACAGTAGTATCTGCAGATGTCATTGGTGCATTAGAACAGGTTGCCTTTGACTTTCTGATTTAGTTTCACCATCCATCTTCCTGTTCCATAGAATCACACTGAAGAAGGATGCTTGTGGATGGCTGGTGAAATGAATTTAAAGATATATGGCAAACTGAAATACTGTCATGAACGTATTAAGTTGTGCACTAGTAATGCAGAAGGCAATCTAAGCACCTGCTTAAGACATTTAAGCATGTTGTTAAACCATTGTATATAAGTCCAAAGAGAGATTTTTGCATTTTATTTGCTTCGTGGACATATGAGGTTCTGTTTTTTAAATGCTGAGTACAGAATTTTCTCTACTGCAGAGGTGGTCCCCACCATTTCAAGTACATTAGTGTTATGCACTCTACCATTGTCCATCTCTGTCACTCCCCACCCCACGTCAGATCCAGGCACTGACACATTGTCAGTCCTCTGCTAAGAAAGTTTGAATAGATCAGAAAAATACCACTCTTTCTCAAAATAAGATTGGGATTAAACTGAAAATTAAGGAGAATTAATATACCTCTTTCTGGTTTTGTTTTTTTGTTTTCCCCTCTCCTCTTATGAACAGAGTTCTGCTTGTAGAAGTTTAATCCTACACATTCAAGTGGGTCTTTCCAAGGAAAATGCAAATATGAAAAAAAAAACTTCCTAGAATCACTGTTCTGCCAGAAGGCTCATCCGATCTGATCAGAAACCTTGATCGCCTTTCCAGATGTATATGATCTTCCCCATCAAAGTTACAGGATTACTAAAATCACTTACAAGCCTATCATATATGCTGCACAAAGTAATGAGTTAACCTATAGGCTGGACCAAGACCAGGTCACTAGCACATAAGTGGTGATAATCAGCTGTCAAGAAAGAAAAAAGATTTTCTATCAGATCCTTTTACTTAACTTTTTTTTTTAATTTTTATGTTATTGCATCAAATTTTATGAAATGTTCACTGTTTGGTTGAGCCCTTAGCAAACTTTAGATAGCTTTTGGTAACTTGCATCCATCTTTCATAACTCACATCTGCTAGTTAGAAGATGCAAAAGATACAAATGTAAAAGCACTCTCTAAATTACTGAGACATAATTTTTCCCCCCGTTTCTCAGTAAGTAATGTCAAATGTAACTCTTGCAGACAAGAGCAATTTGGTGTAAACAATAACACAGGAAGTCAGCTTGCCCATCACCTCTAAATTAGGTCTTTATTGGTGAGTTTAAGGAAATCAAAATGAGACAGGAAAGATTAAATCAAGTTGTAGAGAGTCTAAACAGTTATAACCTGTATAGTAAGTAAGTGGCAGGTAAAAAACTTGCAAATATGCCAATCTGTATTTTTCAGTAGTTTTGCTTAGAATTATTTGGGTTCATATATAACTTCATCTATGAATTTGGTCACTATGGCTAATGCATTACTTTTCATTTCACACTTGAAATTTTGCTTGTTTATAACAATTGATGCTAACGGAAGTAGGGTCATTTTTCTTGTTCTTTTTCTACAGAGTAAAATGAGGGATCAGTTCTGGGGAAAGCAATGCAAGTTTTAATCTCAGAATAGCCATAAAGGGATAGCAGTGCCAATTAGCATGTATATCGGTATGGTAATTCGTCACAATGCTTCTGAATCAGTCTTTCATTTAGTGAGGATTATATATCTGGTTAGAAAACATTAGCGCCTAACCCTTTATCTTCTGATAAGAGGTTCTACAGTAATGGGCTCACTCTGATTGCACTATGAATTAGGATCAGTGTGGCATGTTAGTGAATTCTTTAGTTTGAACAATAGTCTTCACTTGCCAACAAATTGCTGAATCCAGCTAGCAGTTTTTTAATGAACTGCTTCTTTATGCTGGAGTATACATGTCCATTTCTACAGGAGCAATTCAGAAACTCTTGAAAACCATCTTAAGATTTAGGTCATTCTTTCCTTCTGCAAGGTAGAACTATGCAGTGCTTATGGGTCTGTCTCTACCACCTGAGTTCACCAATGTTTTTACTCTTTGGCACAAATAAGCAAAAATTGATTTTACTTACCAGCATTTTCATTTAAAACATTAAAGTGGGCAAATTAACGAAATGTAGTTCAACTGAGAAGTCAAACGCTGACGAAAGTTCAATAGTTAAGTATCCTGGGATGTTAGCTCTAATGTTTTGTGTCATTAGGTCTCAAAATATTTTAAAAAGAATAATGCTGAGATCTAATGGCACAAAAACTGTACATAATTACAAAACAACTCTTAAGTCTAATTCTTAAACTGTAGTAATTGATCCTACAGTGAGATTTATTCCATAATCATGGAAGGCAATGGCATTTACAACTAGAATAAATTAAAGTAAATGAAGAGGAAAATTGTATTCTGTGTAACATTTAGTTCATTATAGGCTTAAACAACTATGCCAATCCATGTTCATCAATATAAGTTATGATGCTCACAGACATAATTAAATAAAAATGTTATCACCAAGAAACAGTTCATGTTACACAAGCATAGAAATTGTTACATTATAAGAGATTTGTGGTTTTTTAAGGTTTTATTGGCAGTGCTCAAGAATATAAGTAGTAGACAATAGTATAGAATTTTTTTGTGGTTTATTGTTTTTTTTTTTTTTACTAGTGGTCATAATATATAAAATTATAGCTTTTTCTGCATTCTCTGCTGCTGAGTCTTACTCCCTACTGTGTTGATGCTTGACTCCATACCTCATTAAGTGCCTCTGTGGGTCTATATTTGTTCAGTTAAGGTCTCACTGGAGTTCATTAAACATTAGACATCACTGACATTCCTGAGGGAACTGCAGCATAAGGTGTACAAGAGCCTAAGAGGGAATTCTGGAATTTTGCATGATACATACAAGCAAGCAAGTACATAAGGTGTGGGGCAAACTATGCATCAGGTTGTCTATATATCTGGATGTTGTATGTCTTCCCAGGATCTTGAAACAAGCAAACTATACAGGCTTAAAAAACTTTTTCTGAGATATCGTAAATGTTCCATTGTATTTTTAATTTACTGCAATTTTTTGATACAAAGATGGAACTTCATATAGCTTTTCAATGTTTGCATATACTGTCAAGAGGAATGAGGCTCAAATAAAATAAACAAACAACTTAACTTAAATATTTTCCTGTAGGTAAGAAATGGGTTCAGATTCTTTTCTAGTAGTCCTAGTAGTACTGAGTATATGAGGCATATTCTGAGGTTCTGGTAAGATATAGAAAAAAAGTCTTCAGTCTGGTGGTGTTGACATGTTTCTGTGGAGTGGAACAACAGAGAACAATTATTTATACCAACACCATTTTCAAAGTAAAGGAATAGTGATTGACAGTAATCAACTATCTGCTTACTTGAATATTAAAATATTGTCCAGTCCGTTGGTTTGAACATGCTTGTGGGAGAGATGAGCTCAAAAGCTGCTCAGGTAGAGACAAGAATTGAAGTACAGTTCTATTCAGCCTTGATAAATACCCCCAGACACTGTGCTTCTGAATAAAAGGGAAATTACTCATTTGGTTCTTTCGTGACACTAATGATTTCTTTCATTTGCTTCTTTTACAAGTACCCACTATGGCATTTTTGTTTCAGATCAAAATGACTTGTTATGTGTTGAAGTAAATAGTCAGTCTTTTACAATTATTTACTTTGAAAAAAAAAAACCACAGAAAAATGAAATTAATTTTAATATAGCTTCCTCTTCTAGTTTTCCTTTTTGTTCTTTTGTTGATGAATTACAGCAAAAACAACAGTTATTCCTCAACTCCTAGAGATGCCATGAAAGATATCTAATGATTGGCTTTACAGGGAATAGAAGAATTCATAGCAGTGCAGTATAGCACCAAAGATTTTATCAGTTTGTTAGTGCTGATGATAAATAACAAAACCTCTTGTGACACAGGGAGGTTCTTCTATAGAAAAGACAAAGAAAGCACTGTATAACACTAAAGATCATGCCACATGTTTCACAGACAAACTATTTCAGAACTGAGTGAGGGAATTGTGCCCATGTGAGTTCAGTCTCAACCAGCCTACAGAAGGTTATAAAGATTTTACAAGGTAAAGATTTTATACATTTTATTTCAAATTTGTGTAGGATCTGACTCCCAGTCTGATTTAATCTCTCTTTAGGTATAATTAGCTTATAGGGTCAGCTGCAATAATATAGTTTTTGATTGATATTTTGCTACTCACAGAGCTCTTAAAAAGCAATCATTCTAATAGACAGATATACTGAGTAGTAATAGTAACAAAAACAAAGATTAAAGAGGACACCAAATCTAATAGCAATAAGAAAAAAGTTAGACAAATATAGTAATGATTAGATCATGACTTAACTCCCTTTTCTTCACTGAGCTTAAAAATGTGTAAATACTTCTTTTTCTGTATGAGTATTTTAATAGTGTTTTCATGTAAAAGTACTTTGTATACAGATACAAATATGTACTTTTACATACCCACCATCCTGACTTTACTGTTTTGATCATTAAAATGTAATAGTTTAAAAAATAGGTACTTTCATCAATTTATTCCAAGTAAATATAGATTTAATCTTAAAAGTACAAACAGAAAGAAACAAACCTGAAAATACAACCTCATTCCACTTTTTTTTTCAGCACAAAAATGAGGGATATTCAATGAAACTGAAAGTTAGTAATTTTTTAAAATCGTAATTAATGTGAGGAACGCACTGCAAAAAGACTTTGGCACTAAAATGAATAATGACAACATATGCATTCGTATTGGGATAAAAATATATGGAGAAATCGTCATACTTCAGGACACAAAACAACTACTAACAAAAGGAATTTTGGATAAACTTCCCCTTTTGGCAGATCAATAAAAGCAATGAAACTCACATAACTATCCCCTGAAGTCAGCAAAACTGAGGCCTATCCACACCAGCTGCAACATAGAGACATTGTTGAAATACAAAAAAAATATTTTATTGAATGCAACAACTAGAGAAGAATCATACTACCACGAGAAAGTAATTGACAAAATGAAACCATGCATGATAAGAGAGTTAATGGATGCCAAGTTCAGAGATGGACAAAATAAATTTGGGCCCTGGGGGAATCTGTGTACACTGGATACTCACATCAAAGAAATTAATAGAAATACACATAGAAGAAGAGGTCCAACTCACCATCAGTTTCATTGATTTTTCTCAAGACATGTGTTTACTGAGGCATAAAATGTGGCCCACACTTATCATTAGCCTGCTAAGTGAACACCAGGCAGTATCCATCTATGAGGACGTCATCTGATACCATGCTCAGGAGACACATACCAAACTTTAGTTGGTGCTGGAAGGCAGAATTTCCAGATTGCACCGTGTTTCTCTCTAAATTTGAATTTAGGCATTTTGGGTCTTGTCCCACAAATTTACTGAAAATACAAAAATAGACTACATGGCTGGTTTATATTACTAATGGTGGAGAAAGTTCTTAGTGTTTTTCTTTTCCCTATTTGTTTCTATCAGATTTTAACAACCAAATCGTTTCAGGATCAGGAACACTGATATAGCCTTGTTCCTTAATTACGAGAGAGGATGAAGCTAAGACTGAACTTTATTTCTGTGTCCCATTCATTTGATATGGGTTTCAGATTAATATAATTTCTGCACCTTTTTACTCAGTGGCAACTGGTTAAGCACTATGATATAAATCAATATGATAGCATGATTTTTAAACTAACCTGCATAAGACAAGTAAATGTTTTTTAAGCACTGGTGGTTGTTTAACTCTTTCATATCTGATTTTCTAATCAAGGGATCACTGGAGAAATAAATAGATTTGAAACAATATTTATTTTTTTTCTATGAAATATGTAGCATAGCTTAGAGAATTTCAGATAACTCATGAAAAGTCTTTGCAGTGATTGTAAATATTACATGTCTCAAAAATACATGTTTTCTGGTATTAACTTCATTTGCTCTGTTTTTACAGTTTTGAACAGAATAATTAAAATCCAGAGGATATAACTGAACTTTGGCTAACTGCAGTTTGTTAGATTGCATTACACTGTTAGAATTTAAAAAAGAAACTTTTTACATTCATGAGTCTCATTTCATTGTTATTAGAACTGAAGGCAGACTACTGCAATGATAATTAATCAAGGATGGTTTTCATTCAAAATATTAGCAATGCTAAACTTGGAAACTTCAGAGGAGCAGCAATGAGAAAACAACTACCTCACTGAGAGATATAGAACCTTCTAATCTGTGTAGTATAAAAGCTAGATGTCAAAGAGATGAGAATCATAGAAGTTCTTCATTCAGAAATGTAGCTGGTTCATGAAAAATACCCTAGAACAACCCTACCAAAACCAGCAGTTTGGATCTCTATACCTAAGCAGTGAGCATGAGCCAATTTTTTGATGTTATGACTACACATTTTAAAAGAAGCCCCCCAAAAAAACAAAACAGGGATAGTAGTTTAAACTCTATAGAAGAAAAAAAACAGTTTCCTTGACCAGTTTAAGGTGTTGGAGTTGTACATTCTCAAAGCCAAATTAGTAATGACTACTAAACTTAAGGAACACCAGCTGAAGTGTTTTCTTGACTGGAACTCATCCAAAGTTTTTTAAAGTTCATGACTGAGAAGCAGATAATTATATGTCAATTATATAAAGCACAAACAACACAAAACCTAGCCATTCGGACATGTCTGTCTCTGAATTATAAAGGCTCCACCTCATAATTGCAGCCAGGAAAAGACCTGCATGCCCTACATTTATTGTGAGGGCACATCCAGAGGGCACCTCATGGTAATGGGGTCTCCCTTCTCATGAGTCCTGAGCCAGTAATCCAGTGCATTTTAATTCGACTCAGCTTGTAGTCATGTCTTGGGGTTATACTAAAAATAACAGAAGCAAAGGTCTTGCTCGCATTCATTGCCAGGTTTATAGTTTTATATTAAAAAAAAAAAGTTGTATACTTAATAAGCATTCTATAGAAAGTTATTACAAAATCAGTAGCTGGCAACAAAAATATGATATTGAACTTTATGTTGTAATTGGAAAGAGATGAAACTTATCAAATAGCATATACATCTTAAATAATGTTTAGGTTTTTTTATTCTGTGCAAGCTTGCTATCTAAGTACACTTTTTCTTACATTTTCATTTTAATCATGTGAGGTATTTATAACCTATTTGGAAAAAAATGCATCCATAATACGAACTGCACAATCTCCTTTTACTGAAAAGTGAAATCATTTTCCAGAAACCTGTAAAAAACAATGTAAATCTAAAACTAAAGGGCCTAAAATTTTGATTGAGTTCAAGATTTTTATGTTATGTGTTAATTACAGTACTTAACATAAGAAATAAATTTTTATTAAAATAATAATAATAGTAAACCATTGCTAATATTTTGACTGAATATAATTTTCATTATGCAAAGGATGGATTTGGGTAACATTTGGTGTACTGAATTTTTTTTATTTTAATTTTCATTTAGGTGTCCCTCAAAACACCACGTTGAATAATTTCAAAAATTGAAATACCACATATTTTGGTAGATATCATAGTTTTCTTTGTGT
The DNA here is from genome assembly GCF_034638445.1 of Ciconia boyciana. Taxonomy (NCBI): domain Eukaryota; kingdom Metazoa; phylum Chordata; class Aves; order Ciconiiformes; family Ciconiidae; genus Ciconia; species Ciconia boyciana. Next base: position 27,355,513 of record NC_132934.1, on the reverse strand, counting down.
TTATGATTTTTGTTGAAATAACAATATTTTGTGACCATGGACACATATTTTTCTAAAAAACCCCACTCTATTCAAAATCAAACCTAATATATTGATTTTCTATTGGTATAGCAGTGCTTTAAATTTACATTATTTGTAATTACACCTGCCAAAATATTATCAAAGTGCACTAACAACAATAAAAATAAAATTTGGGAACTGAGAGTTCCCAAAAGTTCATAAAAATGAAACTTTTTATATGAAGTTCATATGTTTTATATGAAGTTGTATATGAATTTCATAAAACTTAACTTTTTATATGAAACTTTTCATTTAAAAATGTACAAACATTTTCATTATGGCTCCACTGTCACTTTACAGCTTTCAGCGCTGCAACCTTACTAAGATCCTCAAGAAAACAAAATAATTTGTTAATGAAACTAAAACTGCTTTATGCACACATACTAAAAGGTTACTGTGATCTCTTGCATAAAAAGGGCTAAAAGATTTCAGCTTATTAAGACCAAAATTTCTATTTGAAGCTTTTTTTTGCAGAAATGTATCCAATATTGTTATAAATACTTCAAGTGATGCAAAATCCAGTGAACCTATCCCTCAGTAGCTCCAGAGAGTCATTATGATTAAAAAGACCCCAACAAACCCCAAAACTCACTATGCCTTATTTTTATTCTTAGCTGATCTGCCTAAAACTTCCCTTCACTTTGTCTCCCTATATCATTTACTGCCAATTTGAAGAGCAGTGTCAGAACTCGCTTTCCAGTGTGCATGTTAACAATACTACCTCCCCCCTACTGTTGTATAGGGTAAATTACGCAGGCTGAGCATAGTGTTACATAAATTAGTTTACAATATGATGCATTTTCCAGGACCCTGATCACTATTACTAATACTCTTTTCTGAATTCATTCCAGCTTTTCAAAAATCCCAAAATATCTCCATTAAACTTCTAAACACTGTTAATACCACCTCTGTGCTCATGAGTAGTGCTCTGCATATGTACATAAAGTCAGTGTTTGCAGTGCAGTGTTGCAATATTTCCAACAACAGTCACCTATGAGCATCACCAAAGGCTGCAGAGCCTTATGGGATTAAAAAGACTCCCCTTCCCTCCCCTACCCTTGGATATTTTTCATTTTCCTGAATATGAAATGAATATTTTTTCCTACAATAAATATAATGTTATATATGTCCATTCACAGCACACAAAACATTAATTTTTCAGTTCTTATCTTGTTTTTTTTACTACTGTAGCTTACAGCAGTGGCTGCTTTCAGTATTTGGAGAAAATAATTTAATCTTTGAATAAACTCCATGAAATATTCTGTAAAAACAGAAAGTAATATCCAACTTAACAGATTTCAATGTATTTCACATACTGGAAAAGACACTATAAAATCATTGCATTCTTATTCTCCTTTTTTGTAACTGAGTCATGAGTTTTCCTCAACAAGCATCAGTTGTTTTTTTTTTTTTTTTGACAGTGATATTGCAGATTTCAGTTACTAACTTTGTCCAGTTCTCTTTCCTGCAGATTGTAATAAATTTTACCTGACCTACAAGATCTCTGAGCTGGAATGCTTTTTTCACTTTTCCCATTTCTGTAGTTTGAGACTTGCTGTTGTGTAATGTTCAGCTGTTTCTTAACTGAATGTAATAGGTGTGGATGCCTAAATATTTAAAATTCTCCAGTATAGGTGGTCATCAGATAATGATTTAATTCTTTTTAAGAAACTGTCATATAATAGACTAAGAGGACTCAGCACCCTTATCTCCCCATTCTTATGATGTCATTTCTTATGATGCATTTTGTTCTGACAATGACTGCTCAAACCCCTTCAAAAATATTAACTCAAAAAGATTCCAGTGGAACTAGTGCAGTATAAGCAATACATTATTTTAATATGATGGTATTAAGACTACAATTCTTCAAGGTTCATGTAGATTTAACGCTGAATTTCTATGGCTTGGTTGTAACAATGATAATGTCTGGATTTCCTCAGCCCATTTTGTACAACTGACTTTAAAACTCCCAAGGTAGATAATATACAATTTAAAATAATATAGTGTGCTTCCTTTAAATTTCAGCATACTAAACTAATGAGAAAAGCCTATTTGGAAGTGTGAAGAGAGATGACACTCAGCCATGGAGACTGCCATTCCCACCCTGTTTGTGACTATCTCTCTGTAATACGCTGTCTTCAGCTGAGACAATATTGGTCCAAGGTAGATGTTATGTTCATGGCAATGATAAACCAAGGGGTGGGGAGTGCCATCATTAGCTTATGACTGAGTTCCCTGTTATTCTACCCTTTCATCTGTGGCCTATCTTTGATTAGTATTTTTTCTTGTCCTCTATCTTTAAAACTGGCTACGTCCCTCACAAGTGAATTTCTTTTCTGTATCTCAGTCTCTTACCTAGACACTCAACATTTCTTCATTGATCACATTGCTTCCATTTTCACTCCTGATTTCAAAGCTCACTAAATATTTGGGGAGGGGAGAAGGATTACTGGTAAGGAAATTGTACAACTCAGTAAAGCACAAAGACACCTCAGTAAGTGCAGAGGTCATCTTCAGGATCCAGGGAGAATATGCGACATGGACATGGGACCAAGCTCATCAGTCCCGATGAGAAGCAAAGTGTATAAGCCTATCAAGCACTGTATCAATGTGGCTATGCTGTTGTAGAATCCCAAACTACCTCAACCAACAATAGCTGAGATACCTCTATAAGGCCCTGGAGTTCCCAGATGTCAGGGAGAGGTTAGCTTCTTGTCCAGCTCTCTCCCCTAAACTCTCTTCTAGTTCCTTCCCTGTTACATTATGAACAAAACCTCTGTGTTTTTTCAAAACCCTGTTACCTCTTACAGTTGGCTTCTTTCTAACAGTGGTACTCTTCCACTTCAAGCCACAAACTTCTTCCTGTTTCTGCCATACTTGTTCATACAAACAGAACATCATGATGCTCACAGCCTTGAGGCTGACTGAAAAACCTACAAGTTCTCTAAATTCCTCCCCAGGACCTAAATCCTGTCCTTCCTATAGGAAACAAATTTCTTAAGTATTCTACATAATTATTTAACTTAATTAGCTGACTGAATATCTTTTTTCTTTTTTTCTTTTTCAGAGAGGAAGGAATACAGGTAATGACAGATTATTTTAAAGAACGGAAACTAGAGATTTGTGGAACAAGACTGAAGTGATTATATTTCAGAACACCTAAGCAGTGAATTATTTGAAGAGCAGTTCTGTTGGTCTTACTGAGAGCAAAAATGTTTCTAGAAGGCTCTAGGAGGAATTTGTTACTTCATTACATTTACAGCTGTGCAAAATGGGGCAATTTCAGTAGGTACTGTTTTCTATTTCTTTATTTTCTCTCTCAATATTTCTTGGCTTACTCACGTTTTTCTTTCCAGTTCAAAGAAATTCCAAAAGGCTTTTGATATCCAACTACATTTGAAATCAAATGCAGCTGAATCAGCTGAAATGTGGAAGAAGTTATTCTGAGACATAGTGTAGACATTGTAGAACATAAGAGCAAGGTTATTGAAGGACATGCTGACCCTACTGTACCTGGCCTAATCTGTACTATAGCTCCATGATCAGGTGAACTTTACTTGTTCCAGGGTTCTAATATTGAAAATTGACACATTTCTAATTAGAGAAATAATCTATTTCTCTGGTGTCTACGTACCAGCTGGGTCATACAAGTGTAGTGTATATGTAACCTTATTAAAAACAAGATCTGCAGTAGCTTCTTTTTGAAGATAAATAAATCTGCAGCTTAAAGTCTTTCAATATAGAAGAAGACAAGAAGTACTCATTTGAAGGCTTATGGTTAATTGCTTACAATTTCTTAAAATTGTGTCTCTGGAGTAGGTCAAGCAAGCATCTAAAATCTGTGAAAAGAACTTTCTGGTTTTGGACTGCAATGTCAAATAATATGGTTTAATCAATTTAAATAAGCCTTTTAGGAACAAATTGCAACCAGGCTGACATCTTGTAAGCTGAGTTCCATTCCAGTGGGAATTAAATTCACTGAGTCATAAACTCTTGAAAAACAAGGATTATAATAGAACTGTGCTAGTAGGCATAGCTATAATTACTCTTTAAATAATGACAATGACAAAGTAAAATAACAGGTTTAACACACTTCTCGAGTAAAAAGGGAAAGCCAACTTCTCTGTGCCTAGTGGTGATGAGCAAATTAAACATTGAAAAAGGACTGAGTGTAATTTTTTTTCGAACCTAGATGTGACAGCATCTTGTCAGTTAGTCTGCACTTCCTTCCTGCTGCCAGTGGTGTTGGGTAGCTCACTGCTGGAAAAAAAGAAAATACTAGCATTATCCAGAGCATAAAAGCTCTTGTCATTTTTAAAGATTTGTGTTTCACAGTTCCTGGTTCCTTTTCTTGCTATATTACGTTTGTTCTTCATTGAGATGACCAGCATGAGGGATCCCACTGCAGTGCCAGTTAATATTTGATGACCTGTTGTTTCTCTTCGTTTTTCAATAAAGATGTGGAAAAGCAACAATATCAATGTCAGAAAAGACATCAGATAAATACATGACTACTTAATCTTTTATGAGAAAGCTACTTTATTTATTACAGAAAAAACAGTCTTCACAGAATCACAGAATGGCTGAGGTTGGAAGGGACCTCTGGAGGTCATCTGGTCCAACATCCCTGCTCAAGTGGGGCCACCTACAGCCAGTTGCCCAAGACCATGTCCAGATAGCTTTTGAATACCTCCAAAGATGCAGACTCCACAACCTCCCTGGCCAACCTGTTCAGCACTTGATCACCCTCACAGTAAAAAAATGTTTCCTGATGTTCAGATGGATCCTCCCATGTATGTGCCCATTGCCTCTTATCCTGCCACTAGGCTCCACTGAAAAGAGCCTGGCTCTGTCCTCTTTTCACTCTCCTTTCAGATATTTGTACACGATGATGACATCATCCCTGAGCCTCCTCTTCTCCAGGTTCAACAGTCCCAGCTCACTCAGCTTTTCCTCATATGACAAATGTTCCAGTCCCTTAACCATCTCAGCAGCCCTTAGCTGAACTCTATCTCCAGTAGCTCCATGTGTCTCTTGTACCAGGGAACCCAGAACTTGTCACAGCGTTCCAGGTGTGATCTCACCAGTGCTGAGTAGAGGGGAAGCATCACCTCCCTTGACCTGCTGGCAACATTCTTAATGCAGCCCAGGATACCATTCACCTTCTTTGCCACAAGGGCACATTGCTGGCTCACGTTCAACTTGGTCCACCAGGACCCCTTGGTCCATTTCTGCAAAGCTGCTTTCCCAGACAGTTGGTTTCCAGCATACACTGGTGCATGGGGTTGTTCTTCCCCATGTGCAGGTTTTTGTACTTCCCCTTGTTGAACTTCATGAGGTTCCTATCAGCCCATTTCTCCAGCCTGTCAAGGTCCCTCTGGATGGCAGCATAATCCTCTGGCATACCAGCCACTCCTCCCTGTTTTGTGTCATCAGCAAACTTGCTGTCGGTACACTCTGCCCCATCATCCAGATCATTAATGAAGGCGTTTAACAGGATTGGACCCAGTATTGACCCTTGGAGTACAGCACTAGTTACTGGCCTCCAACTAGACTTCATGCCACTGATCACCACCCTCTGGGCCTGGCTGTGCAGTCAGTTTTCAGTCCACCTCGCCGTCTGCTTAACCAGCCCATACTTCTTCAGCTTCTGTCCTCTGTTCAACTTCTTCTATCCTATGGGAAATGCTTTAAAAGTATCACTTTCTCCTGGAAATGCAGTGTACAAATGTCTTTCATTGCTAATGTTTGATAATATCCAAAACAAATGAGTGTCTGACTACGTGGAATTAGTTATTTGCCTCGTTTAGGACTGGAAACCACCAATACAGTATGGACAAATTATACCTGACACCAGTCTACTGAATGTGGCCAATAGAGGAAGGACATCATTCACCAATGCTAACAGTAACATATTTTTCACCACTAAGAATTTGCCTTAAATGTAAAAGAAAGTCCACTTTTCCTTTGGTTTGCGATTGGTTTTTTTGTAAGTCCTGGCTTAAATGGGAAGATAAAACTATCTCCCTTTTTTCATAATATTGAGAACTAGGGGATTTTCAAAATATATATTAAGTTATTCTTATTGCAGAAATATGAAAAAGAGCATGTCAGAAGAATTTGGTATTTGTCACAGCACAAAAGAAAAAAAAAGGAATTTCATGGATCTTGTCAACTGGTTTTCTATATAAGGTCTATAAAAGTCAATATAAGGTTTCCATATTTAAAATTTTGTCCCATCTTTTTTTCATGAGTAGTTTCTGTCATATCAAAATAATCTGCGTAGCTTCTTTAGCTGGTTGATTACGATACATAGATCAAAGTTAAGTGAGGACATGGCTAGCTTCATGACTGTCAGTAGAATAGCAAAGTTAATGTTCCCTTTCCACTATAGCTTTGGTTCAGTGAAACCTAATTAAACAATAATTACAATGTTTCCAAATGTTCAAAAATAAGTCAGTTGAAGTATTGAAGACATTTTTTTCTGTCTTACATATTTAGAATTACCTATTGATTTTGGTTTTTTCTTTTTGTATAAAGTCACATTAGATCCCACCAAACAAAGGACACTGGTTCTGTAAGGCCTTCTCTTGAACTCCATCAGATTATTTGGTATACAAGGAATGACTTATCAAGTACTTAATGCTAAAATAAGAATTCAAGTCAGTACAAGTTTTAAGAATGATGTCTACCTCCATTTGGAATAGTGTTCAACGGCACATGTCATATAATGCTAGGTGGTGGCTTTGGAAGGACAGCAGTTACTGTCCTTTCTAAACAGTTCAAAGAGGAAGTTAACATCTGAGATGCAAAATTAATTTCCATTATTAATCTTGCTGGTGTTTGCTAGATCTGGGGTATGTTCCTTCTTCCAAGGATTGGAATCTGCTATTGCACAACCCAGCAGAGTGGGAGAGGTGGCAGAATGGTTGAAGCATCTCACTATGACTTCTGATGTGCAAGATTCAGCCTTGTTTTTCATTTATATGAAGATAGTCTTCATTTGACATCGCAGCAGCAGATTATGCCTATGGCACCAAGTCAGTGTGACTACATAGCACGTAATGCTTTGCTGGTTTGAATATGAAGAGAGTGTCCCATACAGGGATTTATTTCTGGGAAGGCATGCATTTTCTCCTTCTAACACATATGCATAGGAAAAGTAGGCCAGAATCTGATTTGATTGTAAATATCTTACGCTTAACCATTGGGTGTAGCCAAGCATCCAAGTGTTCAGGTTTATTTAGACCTTTGACCTGTTGAATCTCAGTGCTTCTTAGTTCTGAGAAAGTGAAAAGGGAAAGTGGTACATTGCCTTTATCCCTCTATATCACACTTACCTATGTGATGATAACTGATAGAATTTGTTCTGAAAAATACCCATGTAATGATTAACAAAAAAATAATTAATTCAGCTAAGTATCACCTGTTAAATCCATATATAAACTCCCCAACAATTTTATCTTTTTTATCCCTACAAATATCCACCAACTTCTTTATGAGGATTCATGTTGGTAAGAACAAATAGTTGTATTACACTTGCTATTTTACCTAAATTTATTTGGTGTGAAAACAAATATCTATTCCAATGGACAGGTTCTTTTTCCTTTCAAAAGCAGGGGAAGAGTTGCCATCCATTTGTAGTTTACCCATTCTAAGCTGCTGAAAATGTAATGCCATTACCACAGCATGAATTATTATTTTGGAAGTATTTGTAAGGCATTATACTGGGCTGCCAAGACTGAAAACAAACATTTCTATCAGTATGCCATGCATATAACCTATATTTGATCCAACTTTGTTTCATGACAAACCTTTTGGGGAATTATTAAACATAATAAATTAGTATTGTCTGATCTGCTTGTTCCCTGCAGAAGATCAACAGTAAAAATGCTTAGTGTTTTCTGCAATATAATGACATGAAAAAAGTTGCAGCAAGTGAAAGAAACCTTAGACCAGAACTAATTGTCAAGTAATACCAAAAGCCTCTATATTGTATTGATAAAAAGTTGTTTTGGAAGGAAAGTCAAACATTGGTGATCATTCTTAGGTACGTCTTTTAAAATAAAATGGCGAACCTGAAAGAGAGTGACGCTCTTTTAAATGTTAAATAGGTTCTTTGGAGAATAATAACTCTGGCACCAGAACCTTTTTTAACTTTAACTTTGGTCTAACTCTTTTACATTAGGTGAGAAATCCTATTTGACAAATGAGGGAAAAGTGAACTCTTTTGGTTACATTCTAAAAATAACAAACATGGTATAAAAATAGCTTTTAATAGAGAAAGTGAATAGTCATGCGTGGGTTGATTAATGCATAATAGAAATATACAGATTTCAGTCCCCTACAAGTATGTTTTCTGAGAAGCTATCTCAGTGGTGAACTTACCAAACTTACGTGGGGAGTTACTAAATTATTTGAGCTCTTCTGATAATGGCCAATTTCAACAATTGTGGGTCTTCAAGATGCTACCACAAATGTGGGTAAAAATTTAAGGATTTAAAAGAGCAGAATCCTAGATACTCTCAGCTTGACTTTTAAGAAACAAAATAGGCATAGGACCTTGATGCTAAATTCAGACAAATAAGATACCAATGCTGGTATTAGGCTGCAAATGCTTTCCTTTGCAAGACATAGGAGACACTTAAGAGAACAAGACTCACACAAAGGGAATTACAAATGCTAAAAAGAATGTAATGCATAGTGACTCAAAGTAAACTATGCAAAAACATATGTAAAGTTTTAATTTGCAATATAAATACTACCTTGCATAAAACCAGCTGGAAAGAAGTAATAGTATAACAGGTGCTAAAAGAAAGCAATAGTTCATACATTTGCCCAGTGATATGGTAATAAAAGAAGGTAGTAAGATTTGGGGCTTTCTGAAGGTAGTCAGCACGCAGGGTAGTCAAGTTAGGCAAGCTTATTCTTCACAGTATCAGTGAACCTTCACTTTTTTATGTATTCCTGTTCAAGATATATCACCCATCAACAGGACGCTGACAAACTGGGGAGAAGGCAGAATTTATGTAGGAAAACAGCAGAGCTGCTCACGGTCAATGACTATAAAAAATTCCTTCTTTCAGTTTGCCAGTCTTACAGTTGTTTTTTCTTAATTAAAATACAGGGCCGATCAGTACTTCATAGCCTTGTGGATGCTTTATAAGATGATACCTTCAGACCTTTGACAGGCATTTGTCTGTTTTGGCTTCCTGCTCCTTTTAATGGCATTATCCCATGATGTGTCAACAAGTTACCTTTACGTTAAACGGCTTCACAGTAACCCCTGATGCATTTCCAACACAGAGTATTCTTAGAATGTAGAAGTTCACCACAACTGACAGTAACATCTCATATAACAGGAAGTAAACGCTAGTATAAATGGCCATACCATGAAGCAAACAAAACTGGCATTTATTTTCAGTCTGTAGTTAAATCAGCTTAATCAGGGTTAGACAAGTTTTTTACTTCCTAAATGAGCACTTATAAAGGTTATGCTGTTAAATAATTTATTTTTTTTCTAACTATGGTAAAAATTCCTTTACTTTCCACTGAAAATAATAGTCTCTAGCAGCTGGTGACAGCTGATCTATGCCTGAGTCATATTGGATATAAAGCACAATTCATGTTAAGAATGAATTATGGAATTAAGCACGCCGTGCTTCTTTAAGAGAGAGCTGAATGAGCTTCAAGGTGACTTTTCTAGTCAAAGTTAACTCTAAGCACAGACAGCACAAATGACAGACAGCCTTGGGGAGGAGGGTGTTTATTCGGGGTGTTATGGTGAAAAAGTGAAACATGACCTGAAGTTCAAGTTTCAGTGAATTCAGTAGCCAGTTCCTGGTAATCATGCTGGTGCAAAAAGCCAGAAAGATTTGAGAAGCCCTGAAAGAAATGACAGTGCTGTAAGAAATAAGGTTCATAGCCATGGAGAGGGCAACTAAATTTAAAAATACGGGTCTATTTTATTTTCATGGTATTTGGCTTCAAAATATTGTTGTGTTACCGGAGTAGGTAACCTGGTAAATAATATTTATATATAATATATATACAATTATGTACAATTTGCATACAATATAGACACAATTTCTATGCAATATATATACTAATATAAATATCTGCTATAGTCACACAAAAAACCGAAAACAGCAGAGGAAAGGGAAATCACAATAGTCCTTTTGACATTGCTATTGCAGAACAGGTTTTTCTCCAAGAAGTGTAGGAAAGTCTGCAATATATATGGGGATATGAATTGTTAAGGCATTCAACAGGAAGAATGAAATGTTTGCCCAGGCTTATTACATGCTTGCCAAGAACTCATTAAATTATTCTGCATAAATAACTAAAGAAAAATGTCTCTGTTCTTTCTCAATCACCATTGTTCACAAAGTAAGACAAATTTCTTGGCCTCAATGTGTTGCTAGCCTTGATGAAATAGACTAGTAGAAGGAAATGCCAGCTTTTGAATGCTCATTTTGACTCTGCTACATATCATTTGCCATTGATGAGTGAGTGACAGGTGACTCTAGTTAAATAGCCCCATCTTCTGTTCCCTGATTGTATGACTGAAATGTTTAAGAGAAAAAAATAGTGAAATTACTTGGTGAATAGAAAATAGGGGATATTTTATCTCTAAGACAAATTTCCTGGAAAATGGCTGTATATTTTGAAGTCCATAAAATGACGTATTTCACCCATATGTAAGACTCATAACTAAGGAGGGATAAAATCTGATAGTCAGGAGGAAAGTGAAGCTGCCTTACCATTCTTAGATGTATTCACAAAACCTGAGATTGGTAGAAGAGGGTAATTTCTCCCACATTCCTTGAGAGGAATGACGAAGTAAACCAGGACTATCCAGGCTGAGAAAAAGGCAACTGAACCACAGTATGATAAAAAGCAAGAATGACAGAAAGAAAGTGAACAGAAAGCTATTGTTCTTGCTCTCCGTCTAATAAAATGTCTAGAAATGATCACATCAAAATGGCAGTTGACATTTAAAACAAGCAAAGGGAGATGCGTCTTCACTCATTTATTTGTTTTAGGACTCCTTGCTATAGGGAGTGAATCATTTATATGGACACAAAAAAACAACTGGACAAACAGGGAAAATAAAGATCACTGAGACTGACACTAAATACAAGCTCTGAACCGGAAAGTCCTTGAGATAGCAATGGCAGGGAGCTGGGAGAGAGCTCTGCAAAGTACCACAATGTCCTGCTGACTCTGACCATCCCTCTTCCACAGGCATCCTCTACTGCCCGCTTCTGGAGGTGGCATGCTGGAGATGGTGATCGCTTGGTATGACCTGAAATAATGTGTTCTTTTTAAGCTCCAGCAGATTCCTGTCTTTCTTCAACAAGATCCAACATCTCCCCTTCCATCTATTCTCCAAATGCTTGTATAATTCCATTTCTTCATTCATTTCAAATTGAGGAACTGATTTCAAAATTATAAATCTCAAAAGCCTATTTCTGTCCTGGTCTTCTTTATCTATTACCTCGTTTCTTTAATTACAGTGCATGATCTATTGCAATTGGAGCTACATTAGGGACACCAAATGTTTCAAACTATTAAAGTGATGTGATACTGTGGGTTTTATGTCATTATTTCTCACAGCACTTTTATGTTGCAATATTTTTATTTTTAACATCTTAGAACTGTCCTCAACATAAATTGAACCATGTGGACATTTTTCTAAATGAACAACATATTCACTATGACAATTCAAACAATGTTTAATGTGAATTTTTTTCCCCACAATTGAGAATGATAGAATACTTCCCCTGTAATACCATTATTTCATTATGTGCAATGTCCACATAGATAAAATTCTGTCTGAGTTGCCTTGAGTTAGCTTAGCAAACTTCTTCCTTCACACTTCTGTAGGCATTGTGCTGAGGCACAAGCCCTCCAGCAATTCTTTTAAAGTTTGTGATTTTACAGAGAAATTTGGCTCATGCAAGACATATATTTCTTGTATTCCTAGTGTCCGGAGAACAACACAAATTATTAAAGAGCTTAGTGATAACAAATAGAAAAAGACATGTAAGTTCCATACTTACAGCACTGAACAAGTAAAGCAGGAGTACATGAAAGATATTTTTATTCTCTACCTGATTCACTGTGCTTCTACTCAGAATCTTTCTCAGCCCCCTCATTTTGGTTTCTGGATTTATTTTTAAAGAAAAAAGAAACATGCTAGTAGAGAGACTTGTGTTAAAAGAAATACAAAAACCTAAAGACATGTACAGATGGAAAAAAGATCATAGTAATCTGACAGCTTGGAACAAATAATTCATTTGATGGATTTCACCTGTTATTCTGTTTGGGCATGGTTCTTGAACATATCACATTTTTCTCAACTTTTTTTCGTTATTGAAATTACAGAGCCAACATAGTGACTGATCTATACTTGGGCTGTTATTAATTCATGAACAATTTATTTTAAATATCTGACACTGTAGGTAGGCACATTCATTGACCTCCAACACCCCAAAATTTCCCAGACTAATGTAGGTCTGCCTGTGTTCATCAATACTGTCATGATTTTTCCCCAGGCTGCTGTCCCTGAAAGATGTTCACTCAAGATGGCTGCATAGCACACTGGAAACTTTGCATTTGTTATTATTATTGATTTATTTATGCAGACACCATGCTGATTCCCCAGGATGATAAGGCATTTATAGCATCTCAGTCTTTGATGAATCTTCCAAAGTGTGGATGTCTGATCTCATAAAGCTCCTTGTGATCAGACATGATACAGGCAACCTTACCTCAGAGCAGGAGTCACGCATGTAAGCACAGTAACTCTTGGACAGTACATTGGTAAGTGGAATCCATATGCATGACCGTTTCAGAGGGATAGTTTAGCTCAAAGCTATAAGCAGATAATTTGTAGTAACAAGCATTTCAATGACCCATGCTAATCCTCTGCTTACTTCCATACTCAGTGCAACCCCATATGCAGGATGAATTTGAGTGGTAAATGAAAGGCATTTATTTTGTATTCCCAGAACTCTTACTGAAGAGTCTTGAGATTAAGCCTGGGGCTATAAGAGAAGGGGGTAAGAAGAGGTTCCCTTTTTCAGATGTGTCAGCCAGTCAGTCCCTAGCAAAGGCTGGAAGAAATTACTGCTTATACTGGCATCAACAGCAGATGAGAGTTTCTGTTCAGGGGCAGAGAAGATGTGAACCTTGGACAGATGCAACTTGGATTCAAACCTGGAATTTACCTTTTTTGCTTCATCCCTTTCTTTTCCTTTATTCAGTTAGCCTGAAAGCCCTCTTCTACTCTGCATGCTTCTTAGATTAATTGTCTTGATGACTATGAGTCCTCTCATCAAGTGAATTGTTAATATGAGATTAATATGGTGGAATGGTTGGTTTTTTCCCTTTTGACTTAACTCATCTGCTCACACACAGGAGAGACTCCAGTATAACTTTTAGTTGATTTAACTTACCATTACTACATAATAATTTTATATATTGAATTAATATTGGCTCAAATTCTGCTTCAGATTTGTAGACATAGTTCTTAGTGGGTTTAGTAGGCAGTTTAGTTATGTGTCTTTGCACATAATTTTGCACTGAGTAATGAGTCATTACCACACATCATTAAATATAAATGGTGGAATAAAATAACTCTTACATTTCATGCTTTTGTATTCTAGGTATTTCTACATTCTAATAAATGGCAATTCTGAGTAGTCCAGTATAAATCTTCTCAGCATCAATCATGTAAATAGATAATGAACCTCAAGCCTTTTTAGATATTTAAAGAACTTTTCTAAACTTTAGGTACGTCTAGACATCTTTACAGTACAGGCTCAAGGTTTGTTTTTGCACTATTAGCACCAGTATGCTAGAAAACAAAGACAAACTTAAAACTTAGGAGTAAACACTAGTTACAGTCTGAGACTAAATCACATTCCAAAGGCAGAATCCTTGAGCCTTACTCATTGACAAAATGTTTCTATGCTAAAACTATCTTACCTCTCAACAGTGTATGCAAAGCCCAATAACATCAGAATACTTTTTTCACTGATTTTCATAGGCAAAGGTACAATTTAGCTTTATTAAGTCCTTGATAAAATCCACCATGCTTATAGTAATTTAGCAGTGTAATTTCTTCTTTGTTTTGTAAGGAATATTTTTTATGCTTAGACAATTCTAATAAAAGCATAACCATTTGTGCACAGGCACTTGTGGAAATGCAGATTTAATAGAGATTTATTGAGAGAGTTTCTTACAAGTACATTTTCAGCATTAATTCTACATTTTTTCACTGGTTTTATGATAATGTAATTTTCCTTGATAATGGATAATCATAACTGTAAAAAAAATTAAGTTTCTTTCCCACACATGTCAGATCACAAGCCATACAGATAAATACTAAGTAATATTTTTACATAGGTATCACACATGCATCTTGAAGAGTTGAAGAAAACTAGTTTAAACTCTTGATCTTCTGGTATCTGAATGCAATTATAGACGCTTCAGAGAAAGGGAAAATAGGTGAAAAATTTGCCCCTATTAAAACAAGAGCTTCCTTTCAGAAATATCAAACCAAAAGCATATAGAGGTTTAAAACCATTCAAACAAAAATTCCATTTGGTGCACTTATTTTAAAGTACAACAAGTTAGAAGACAATCCTTCACATAAGTAGTTAGAATAAGAGTGTTCACTAATAGGGATATAATTTATAATATTCAATAGACCTCATCATAACACTTTTGTCTATCTTAACTTTCTCACTTTCAGAAACAATCAAAATTTTTGGCAAAGATGGAAACAAAGGAGTTAATCCATATCAAGGATGTAATGGAGAATTGGAGGTCATTATTGCATTGCTTATAGACACTTATGAAACAAAAGGAGACCAAAATTTAAATACATCCTGGAAAGTACTGCAGTTCTACAGGGGGTTCCAAATGGTATGACAAATTGAGAGATGACAAACAAAGCAAAAAAATATTTTGATGTCTATACTAATGTCATGGATGAAAGTTATTCATTATAAGAAACTAAAAAGAATTACCATTTTCTCTTAAAATTACTTATGTGGAAAAATTACCTTTTATTAAAATACTAATTATTTTATCATTATAATATATATTTACAATCCCTCTACTGCACTGTTTATAACTGTGTAGACATAATTTCAGAAATAATAAAGAAAACCATAATTTACTGGAAATACTCTGCTCCACTATGAATCAGCTGCAGGGTGAAATCACCAAACTGCCTTTTCTAGACTTTTGTAATAAAACTCAGTCATGTGAATCCAAACAGTTAAGCAAGTAATTATATATATGAACTTATAAATCATGAAGTTTGAACCTTAAAAAGTTCTAGAGCTCTTGTGAAAGTCCTCAAACAGCTTCTTCATCTTTCATTCTTACTGTTGTACCAGAAGAATGGGCAGTCTGCAGAAACTGTGAGAGTTATATCCTTCAAAGAACACAAAAAGCATATTTGTTGGGGTTTTTTAAATTCTTTTCCAACCTCTGTTTTGGCTGTCCGCATTACTTACCTCCTTTACGTCTATTTTGGATGGGCATGATCTGAAATATTTCAGGTGAAATCTTGGATCTGTTATTTCAATGAGGCAAGAATTTTGCTTCTGTGTTCAAGAAGAAATGCATGAAACATACCTTTAAATGTCCTTGTACTATAATGTTTGAAATTCCCACTAGTATGCCTGCAGGATTCCTTTAGTCAAAAAAAACTCAACAGATTGCACATACTTCTGTCTTTCTGGAAGTTACTTACACAATGCAGAGCAATCTCATATAATGAAAATGAACATGCTTGATATTTTAAAGTTTTTTACAGAGTTTTGACTTGAAGTATTTGACCCACATGTTCTTGAGAGACACACAGGGCAGGAACAGTATGCATTTTACTTCTTTTTGTATTTCATTACACTATAATGTATACATAGAATTTTATCATTTTATTGTAATTTACAGCTAAATTCTACAGTTCCAAATCAGTTGTGACTGCAGTAAAACTCCTCTTGCAACCAATAGAAATAATACTTAAATGACAACTCTAGAATTGAATTCTCTAATTTAAATTATTTTGGAAGACTCTAGAAGTAAAGAATTTAGCTTTCCGATTTATGTAGGGAAATATATGCCCCTGAAACATGTTCCAGAACATTAATTTTACTAAAAGAGTGGTTTAGATTGACATTATTTTTTTGTAGACTAAATATAGATATATGCATACTTCTTTACATAGCATGAAGTGGATAACAGTTAAATGTTCCTAAAAGTCCAGGAAAGTTAGCACTACTGATAA
Source organism: Ciconia boyciana (assembly GCF_034638445.1). NCBI lineage: Eukaryota > Metazoa > Chordata > Aves > Ciconiiformes > Ciconiidae > Ciconia > Ciconia boyciana. Next base: position 27,339,144 of record NC_132934.1, on the reverse strand, counting down.
ATGCATGAGTTGCATGATTTTTCCACACTGATCTCTGGGAAGCACTAAGAATCCTAGTCTCAGGAGTATAATGCTTTGATACCTGGATTTGGACTAATCAGGACTAACTTAGGTATCTAATGCCCACCTAGTTGCCCTATATGCACTTTCAAGTCAGTGGAGAGAAATAGACACCTGGAGGAGTGATGAACCAATTCCTGTTAAGATAGGTGCCTATGAAAAGTAATCCACCTTCACCATAAAAGGAGCCTGAAGTGTCTTGTTTGGATGGGGCGATCCCATGCTACTTGTACATGTAAGACATCAGTGACCTATGGCAGACCTGACGGACATTCTCCAGATTTCTAGAAGGTAGTCTCTTCTGTTATGTTTTTATTAAAAAGGGGAAAAAAGTCTATGGCTAGATTGCCTAGGCAGTCCATGTAATATTGTTTAAAGTTTTCTGGTACAGAACCCTTTTTCATTGAATTTTGAAATTTCCTGATAAAGAGTGAGGTTCTTTGTACATTCTCCAGCCAATGAAGGTTGAAGAAGGCAACTGAAAGAATACACCTAAAAGTAAGCTAGTTGTCTAAGTTGTGGAGTGCATGAGCAGACAGTTGTTTAGCAATTGCCCCCAGCATGCTTGTCTGGTTAGAAATTTCTGATGACTCATTTCCTTTCTTAATGACATATAATTTTACCACAAATGAATCTCTGAGAAAAAGGGAGATAGAATATGTGTATGTTAACACAGTGCTTATAAAACACTGGAAAACCAAATTTCAATTCCCTCTTTCACACATCCCTTATGTGTGTACTCTGTGGAATAAGCCTTGCTTTCTGAATATTTAACGATGGCTAGTGAGACTGTTTCAAGAATTACCTTTTAACCCTCCAAACTAGCACATGGATTTTTAATTTAGGATACCAGGGTTCAACTCACTGCCTTCAGAAAGGGGTGGGAGATAACACTGATCTCTTCTTCTGCTGTTTCCCCTCTCACATCCACATCCCAAACACATGCAAACTCCATTCAACTAACTCATTAACTGTTTCACTGAAATTTTTGCCCTTTGGATGGACGCTAGTAATTTTTCGCCTTTTTTCTTGCCATTTCTTTCCACACCCCTAGCCACCCTAACCTTGCACAAAGAAAAAACAAAGTGTCCAATAAATTTATATTTTTTAATATATATAATGAATTGGTGTAGAAGACAAGAAAATTGAGAACAAAAGTCAAAGCATTTCTGGAAGTAATTTTTTATCTACCCGGTGGTTCACTGGTTACAATATTCACTCAGGATGTACAAAGCTACGACAAAATAGCATTTTAACAAATACATGATTTGTCTGCAAATGTCACAATTTCTAAGTCTAGGTGACTGCCAAATTATCAAGAATGTGTATAATCCCATTAACATGCAAATATTATCTAGATTTTGTTCTGATCAATAAACAAATGTGCAATTGTGAGAACCTCCACATTTCTCAGAAAACTGAATTCTTGTTCTCCAGTCAGCCTGTTTCAAATATCAGATAATATCACTGATTTATAATATAATAATAGGGGTGGATTTTCCCATGCCTCCTATTTAGAAAGTGGTTTGGAGCAAACAACCATCGATGATAATGCTCTCTAATAAGTTCTCAGTTTAGCTGTTTTCTTAAAATATAAAAGGATAAATATTTCTTTTGTGCCCTTATTTTCATTTATTTCATGATGTGCATTTGATAGAGGTGTTTGTTTAGTCACTATTCTCTAAGTATTCACATTAAACTCATGATTAGATACAACTATGATGAGAGTAGGTTTATTTTACAGCTCAGTTGTTGCCCACTCACTATAAAAGCCAGAGCCTTTCTTTTCCACTTCACCTACATCCTTCCAAAAAACCACCCCCTAAATCTGTTATTAGAAAGGCAGCTGAATCAGAGGCTTTAGACATCTCTACGGTCATCTTCATCTATAACTACGTACTTTGACATCTCTGGATGCATTTTACCACTAAAACCAGCTCTAAATCAATCAGCTACTTAGAAATCCACAGCTGGGCAAGTAAATTAAAGGAATCTGAATCTTCAAATGTACTCCAAATAGCTCATGGCAAAAAAGAACTTTGGCAAATGAAGGTCAATTAGCTTTTCTTTAAATATTGTATTACACCTTTGTAATTAAAATACCAGTTCTTTGGCTTAATATCTTCATTCTTGTTATATTTTCATCTCAGGAATTAAGCTACTACTCCTCAAAATCCTTCAGCATAATCAGTTTTGAGTCAGTTCAAATCATATGTTTGGCATTCAGAGAATCGTATGATCTCATTCTCTGCTTTGAATCAGTTCATGAACAGGGCTGAAATTAGTGAATATAGTCATGGTAGTCTTATGCTGCCAGGAAATTAATTTCTCCCAGTTCTTTGCTCTGCAAAGGATTTTACATTCTGTTTAGTTGTTCTTAAATCATCGTTCATGGCTTCTAGTTCACATCTGTATTTATAGAAGCAAACCTGTCAGAGTAGAAACAATAATATATTTTAGAGGTTAGATCTGGACTTAAATTAACCTCTTTTTTTATTCCTCCCAGCTTTCTAAATTGGTAACAGACAGATGATACAAAATAACAGATTGTTTTAAATTGGTGGAGTCACTTCAGATTACATCGCTTACATTTTATGATGTTGCTAGTTATTATCACATGATGTAACGTAATTTGTCAAAATGACATATCAGTAACATGGCAGAAACACCAGATGTCATAGAAATGTAAGAACTGCCAGCCCAATTTAGTTAATTTGTCCTTTCCAGCCAACCCATCTCTAATAGTGGCCAGTACCAGATGCCTCAGAAGAAGCAAAAAGCCTTCTACAGTGAAAAATATTTGAAAAATCAGTATAGGGGAGCATTTTCTTTCTTTCTAAATCCTACTTAGCAAATGATTGTCTTATTTCCTGCAATATAAGGATATAAATTTCTTCTGCTTTTGTTAACAGAACTATCATTCCTAAAGTAACTGTTGATTTATTTCCTTGGCAGTATCATCATTAGCTCTCTCTGAATTCTGTTAAAAATATGACCACTGGAATTCCCTGTCATACCCATAACAAGGAATTCCATGATGAATTTGAATACTTACTTCCTATTAATTTAAATACGTAACCCTTCAATTTCATTGACTTTTTCTTTTTGTTCATTGAGAACAAAAAGAAACAATAGCCTTACCTTTTCTAGAAACCAGTGATCAATTAATTAAAAAATGGGCACTCACTAGAGATTAATAAATCATAAAAGCTTATGCTTATTCAGCTGAGTAAAACCACCACATACATAAGTGCTTCTGTGAAACACTGGAGTGCTAACTCTTACATTCCTCAAGTCCCCAAAAAATCTTCAGTTCCCTCTAATTTTGATTATGTTCTTCATTCTGACTTTCATGTCATTCTCAGCTTCTTTATTCCATGTCTCAACTGGTTTACTCCATGTCATTTAGGATGTGATTCAGCAAACCAAACAGGAGAAACATTTGTGCAGGTAACCACATACACTTTGATTAATTGTGTATATTAAAAAATGAACTATATTAATCTGTTCTCTGAAAGGGTAGCACCTAAAGAAAAATATTTCACAAAAGTAAGTTTAAAAAAAATCTTATTTTGAGAGAATCAAAATGATGTTTTCTTCCAGATTGCATTCATCTGGGGAATCTCTTACATCATCTGCCATGTGCATAGATGACAAGCAGTAAAGTGATCTGCTTGCTTATATTTTGTTGAAAGTTCAGATGACCTTTGCATAAGGAAATTTTTGACCAACTTGAGACAGACAAAGGAATGTAGTGAAATTGCCTTTTCCCACAGACAGAGTTAGAGAAACTGCAGGAATACATGTGTTAGTAAGAACATGGACTTTCCTATCCTTTATCTGAACCAGTTTGCTAATTTACTTCCACCACCTACTTAATAAGCAGACGACAGTCGCAGTATAGAAAACTGCAATTTGTCTGTGAAAATTAATGGTTTACTGGCATTCTGTTAAGTCAGATAGCAAAGATCAATTTCCTGATTTCTGGTAGGGAGTGAGTGATCTTCATTTTACATCATGGGTTCCTGGGACAGTATTCATATAGTTCAAGGAGGCTGTTCCTCAGTGCTTGTTGCCCTCACAGAAACAGAACTCATCATTTTTTTAAAGCATCTTTTCCCATTTGCTGGCTTTTGTGTGCACTACATGAACCTCTGCGAAGGACTTACTAGCAGTCCTACTTCAAATTCTCAGAAGCTGCAGAAAAAAACATGTTTATTTCCTGTTGACGAGTGCTACCAAGCAATCAGATGCCTAGATATTTGAGAAACAGTGTATATGGAAAGAACCAAGGAGGAGTTACATGGATGAAATAGGTAAAAGGGAGGAAAATTTCATTGAGAATGTAGCTGGCTTATATCCTCTTCTAACAACAATTTAATTTCAAAGAAGAAATGAGATTAAAAAACAGCTTTTTGTCCCTAAAAATTGTATTAGTTGCAGGATGATTCCCAGACAAAACAACTTACTGAAGCAGCACTGCTAGACAATGAATGACTGACAGTCTGAGCAACCAACCTCCTCAGGGGCATCTAAACATAGTGCTTCATAGCAATCCAAATCCAGTAATGAACCTCTAAGCTATAAACTATCTACTTTGCTGCATTTTGTTAGGCTTCAGTCCCAGAACCCCAGACTATTTAGGGGAAAAATAAGTATATATCATATACTGCAGTTCAGTCACACTTGATCACATCTTTCTAATAACTAGATGAAGCTTGACCTTGACCTTGACTTTGATGTTTATAGGGTAAAGAAAAGGTACAGCACAGAGCTGAACAGAAGCAAGCAGGCAGGTAGAAGCAAACAAACATTTTTTTTTTCTTTATAAACACAGAATATTTTATTTCAGGTTTTTAAATTTCTCTTTCTCTTATTTTCTATTCTGGCAGGTATATAGGGGGATTTAGATATCTATTGCTCCAAAAGCTCAAATCAAGCATACTGGCCTGAGAGCTAACATTGGCTTGCAGCACTTCTATTGCTAAATTTCTAGGAAAAGGAAAGATTTATTTTTAGCACTAATTACTTTTCTTTATTAATGACTTTGTGATACACTATTAGGCTATAAGCGGAGACACAGGAAATAGTGCACACCATATCATTTTTCTCTTTCTGCTCCTCCTAAATATATTTTTTAATCAGACTTTAGTTTTAGACTAAGCTGGAATGTAAACTCCCATTTTTTCCTGCAAGGGTAGGTCTCAAGTCAGGTCCACTCATTCTGGTACAGTTTTCCTGCTGAAGAATGGCGTTCTGCTACTAGAGATTGTGTGTACATGCATGGACTTGCAGAGGCATAAGTGGGAAAATGCAGGGACATATGATGTTATTATTGATTTGGTGTGGTGGGTTGACCTGAGCTAGCAGCTAGGCCCCCACATAGCCACTCGATTACCCTACCCCACCCCAGAGGACAAGGGAGAGAACAGGAAGAGGAAAAGCAAGAAAACTCGTCGGTTGAGAGAAAGACAGTTTAATAAATGAGGAAAGATAAAAAACCCCAGCAGCTTCAAGTTCCTGAAGGATTTCTAAGGAAGCTCTAAGGATGAATACTGTTGAGATAATGAGATGAACAAAAATCATTCTTATGAAACTGGTTGGCAACTCCTATTTCCACAGTGTCATAAACCCCTCAGACTCTACTGGTTGTCTCAGTCCAAGGACCCTTCTTCTCTCATAGGGCTTTTTTCTGACTTCACCCATGCTACTTCAGTTCCAGAAACACTTGAGTTGGGTGTCCAGAAAATATGTTGTTAAAAGCCACCATAAACCCCCCCTGCACTAGAGCCTATATTTTTTAATATCAGGACATACAATATGAAACCTTCTGACACTGTGTTCGCCCCACGAGGAACCCCCTCCTCTCTCAGAGAGACTAAATTAAGTACTATAGTTTTATTGCTCATAAAAAATATCATTAGCAAAAGTCTTCAGGTTTCTTATCCAAGATTATTTGTAAAGGACTATGTAGAATGCTGCAAGCCTGTCGACCACATAATTATTACATTGTCTTCCCATTACAAAAGATCCTGTAGAGGAAAAAGCACTTCTCTGCACGATTTAAGTTTCTGTGACTACAGACACAGACAGGACTTTTCTGATTTTAGCATACTTTGGCTTTTGTAGAGGAGACATATTTTGGTATTTCATAATTACTTGTAAATAGAAAAGTTAAAAAAATGATGCAGGACTATGTACAATATGTCTGTTTTTTCAGTAAGAGGACTATTAACATATCAAAAATGAACACTCAACAAGACAGCTGGATAATTTTATTTTCAGTCTAATCAAAACCTTAGGGAAAGCAGAAAAAAAACATAAAAAAGATTCTATAGGAAACAGGTCTTAGTACTACGCATGTAGGTTTTTTCTTCAAGAAGTTTTTAAGTACTGGTTTGAGTACTGAGCTTATGAAGCTAAGTTACAAATTGCTCTGTAGACAATTAAATAATCCTTCTGGGAATTAAATAGGAACAATGGGAAGAAAACCACTGTAAGACACTTTTCTAAGGAAATCAAAATGAATTAATGGGTCTTCAATATTTTGAAATTAAGCCCAAGTGAATTGCTATTGTTGGAGCTGGTATGAAGAGTTATGTAGTATTTTCTCATTTTATTAGAATTAAATAAAAGATGCCAAGCCTTAATGAATTTAAATACTGATGTAATGCAGTTTCTGTGAGAAGGAAGGCACTCATTGAACAATTCCCTTGTTTCCTTTAGCTGAAAAGTCTTATGCCTAATGAGATGAAGGAAATGTCCATATGCCATTTACAACACTGTAATGGTGAAGATGGCACTGTAAAGTACCAAAATGTTGCAACTTTGTAAACAAACTGATTAAAAAGCATAACAGTGTGTATAATAAGGCAACAGTAAATTTAAAATAAGTTCCTAGATACAGTAGCAGGTTGACTTCTAAACAATAACAGGCTATTATTCCTGATTCATCAAAGGAAAAAGGGTAGATTTTTTTAAAAAATGTTAATGAATAAGTGTCATGTACTTACACATTTATCCACTTCTGAGTTTTATTGTATTGTTCTAGAGATAATAATCTCGATCATGATTATGAACCTATCAAGGGAGTCAGCTGTTTCTGTGAACTGAAAAAAGAAGACAAGAGGGAGGCTATTTCCCTAGATCCTTGCATCCCTGATACCTCCACATGCCTTCTCCTTTCATCCACGCATTGGTTTCATGGGGTCAGAACCTCACCTGGTGATTCCCCTGCTGTGCAGAACCTCACCTGGAGGAGTCAACAGCCAGAGACTGGCTAGGTAACACACCACTGTCGATGTTAATTTAGAAAGGGATCTCTACTGATTGGGAGAAAAGCTGGGTTCAATCTAGTGTTCTCCATGAACGTAAATTATCTTTATTACCGTGTTAATTGCCGTCTTCTTAGAATTTCCATGATACAGTCCGAAGATGAGGCATATTCCCAGTTCCATGCTTGTTTTGTCTGATTTTCGTCTTCTTCCCCCAGCCCCCCTCCTAATTCACACCACTGAAGAGAACATATTTAGTCCAATTTCAGGAAGGTGAATTGCAAAATACTTATTCAAATGTAAAGCCCTGATTTCTTGTCTAATTTTTATTTGTGTGCTTTTCTTCTTAAGACAGTAGGAGTTTTTGTAATTGTAAATGGAATGAAGGCCTTAAAATGCACCTTCACATCTCCAGTAAAGAACAAATGCTGTAACGATGTTATGATTTTTAGTGTGTATTTTCCGTGGGGCTACAATATGCTATGTAGAAACATATTGGTATTGTAGCCCTGTCAATAATCCATCAGCTATTCATCATCGTTTTCTCATGTTCCATCCTCAGGCATCTTTGAATTTTTCATTTTTGTTAAGAGAAACTATGGAAAGGTTTAAAAATACTGTAGTACCTCAATTAAGTCTGCCCTTAGGTTTGAGTTGGAAATTGCCATGGAGCTACTAAAATCTTTCAATACTTCTCATGTTACCATCTCATTTTGTATTCTTGCAATATGAGAACACCCTTTAATGCTTATCATTATCTATGAAAGTAGTGGATATAATTTGATACATTTGTGACCACCAACAAGGGTAGTTTTAGTCACTGAGTATTAGAAAATCATTAAAATATTAATTGGTGTCTTCATCTCCTCAGAAATTTAGAAATTATATATGACAATGTATACTCAGGGACTAAGCTTCTCCTTGAAAAGTTAAAGACTGCTCAGGCCTAATAAAAGAAGATATAGCACCAGTCTCCTGTAAGCCTACGTAGATTAGTAGTTGGTAGAGAAGAGCTGATATGGGATATACATATTCCCAAGTAATGATCAGACTTGTTCCTCAATGTTAGCTTTAAAGATAGTTACTAAGCAACTCCATGAGAAATGTACTTCAAGAAAAAAATCGAGATGTTAGTTTCACGATGAATGTCAAAATTTTTTATATAGCTGGAAATTTTTCCTGTGCTGTTTTCTCTTTTCAGAATAGACCATATGCATCTGCTGGAAATGTGGCATTTATATTTATTCATAAATCAAACCCTTTCTTGTTGTAACTCTATTGACTTCAGTAATACAAGAGAAGAACTTGTCACAATATCTTTAGCTCATAGAGCATCCTATTAATGCATAATGAATATGCTCTGTGCTATATGAAAATTTGAATTAAGTACTTAATTTTACATAGTAATATATCCATCCATGTTCCCACTTTGTATTATATATACAGTGATGGGGACTTTCCCAAATGAAAGGGGAATAATAACTGGCACAAAACAAGTGACACAGAGGATCTATATTCATTATAGATTTAAGCAGTAAAATATAACAGTGTGTGCTTAGCAAGGCAGATTTTTATTATCAGATATTGGTTGTATAGTTGGGCTGAATGGCACAACTAACCCAAATAATATATTTTTCATAGCAAGAATATTTTAATATTTACTGTTTGTTTACCAATATTCTTTTATTAAAAAGGATAAAGTGCTAACCTGAATGCTCTATGAAACTGTAATTGTGTCAGTAGAATTATATCCAGGACACACATAGCCTTTATTTAAAGTTATTTATTAAACTTGTTTAAACAGATTCAGACACCTAAATTTGGACATCTACATGAAAGCTGTGTCAAAGCTTCTGCTGTAGCCAATGGAGACTTGGCTGATTCAGAGTACAGAGAGTTTTTCAGCTCACTCGTAATGAAGGTCAGTCTCCAGACTCCACTGACTGTACTGACTAGGTGTCCATGGAACAAGCTGCCATTATAGACAGGGCAGCATTAAATTTCCTACACGTAAAGCTTGAATGCCATTTCATTCACCTTAGGACACCTGAGACTTCTACAAGGTCTGTCAGATACCACATAGTTTCCAATGAAGACCCAGTTCTCTCTGTGGTGGCAACTGGAGAACACACAGAGTATTCTGGAGGATCTAATGTCACTAGATACTACCATTTAGGCAATTCAGTAGAGCTGCTAGCTCACATGTAGATCTATGTGTAGCTATACCTAGGTGTCTTAATATGCAGTTGTCCTGGTTTCAGCTGAGATAGAGTTAATTTTCTTTATAGTGGCTGGTATGGGGCTATGTTTTGGATTTGTGCTGAAAACAGTGTTGATAATACAGAGATGTTTTAGTTGTTGCTGCACTAGTCAAGGACTTTTCCGCTTCCCATGCTCTGCCAGGTGCAGAAGAAGCTGGGAGGGGACACAGCCAGGACAGTTGATCCAAACTGACCAAAGGGACATTCCATACCACATGACGTCACGCTCAGTATATAAAGCTGGGGGAGAAGAAGGAAGGGGGGGACATTCGGAGTGATGGCGTTTGTCTTCCCAAGTAACCGTTACGCGTGATGGAGCCCTGCTTTCCTGGAGATGGCTGAACACCTGCCTGCCCATGGGAAGTGGTGAATGAATTCCTTGCTTTGCTTGCGTGCGCGGCTTTTGCTTTACCTATTAAACTGTCTTTATCTCACCCCTTGAGTTTTCTTACTTTTGCTCTTCCAATTCTCTCCCCCATCCCACCGGGGGGGAGTGAGCAAGCAGCTGAGTGGTGCTTAGTTCCCGTCTGGGGCTAAACCACGACAGCAGTGAATCACACCTGTAATGACACAGTAACTTAGAATCTGTACTGGAGAATGTTAATGAAGAATACAGTGTGTTTAAACCTCCCTTTCCCTTCTCTATTTAAAACACATGTTCACAAGCTCTTAAAGAGCTTGCCCAATTATTTCAGGTTTATTAATGATTGGAAAACATGTATTTATAGCAATTTAGTCAGGATGAACTCTTTCATAGTAAAAAATGACATAGCTTAATGGAATTCAGAGAGTTCAACAGGAATGGCCTTACTGTATCTAACCTATAAACCTTTTATTGATACTGTCCATTGGCACATACCTTGTACAAAAGAGAGGACAAGTACACCGTATTTCTTCTGTATCTTCTCTGGAGTTGCAAAAGTAGGCACCTAGCCTCTTTGAGAGCTAGAGGCACTGGTCTGGCTTTATTTTCTAATAGCTCTAGGCAGATTTTCCTTCCACCAATCTGTGTATACTTTTTTGCGTGTAAAACTTCAGCTGCCACAGTACCATGTGGGAACACATTCCATTAACTGTGTGTTACCTGAAAATACACATTGCTTTGTTTTGCATTTATGCCTGATCGTTAAATATGGTATCACTAGCTCTTGTACTGACATTAATATTTTAGCATGTGTATTGTTTCTGCCTCTTTCTGAACGGTCACATTTTCATTGTACTCATCACCTTTCTCAGATGAATCAAGATCTATCAAGTAAGTCAGTAGTGAAAGGCAGAAAAGGGGGGTAATTTTCAAGTATCTAGTTTCACAGATGAATTGATTAACATTTTCCAGAACAGTGATCCTTTCAAAAAAGCTACTGAAATTCAGCCTCCAAAAAGAATCTTTTCCAGCTGATGAACCTACTCCTGCCTCTTCATCCTCCTCATCACACTGTCATGTGTGAGACACAGTAAATGACAGCCCATAGTGGATTTGGGGCTTATTTAAGAACCAACTAGATTAGAGCTTTTAACTTACTTGATTATCTCACACCCTCATTCGTTCACTCCCTCCCAATCCCCAGTGACTGCTCTCAACTTCCCTTCCCCACAGGGGGATTGCACCTGGCCCAGGAAGGTTGGGCAGAATATCATGTCAGTTTGTGCCGTGCATCTGCTTAAACTTACCAGTCTTGGGCATTAATGGTCAAGGTTTCTGGGCATCCTCCAGCAGTTGTCTCCACTCATCTCTCTGATCTCCTGGATCTTCTCCCACTTCCAGGATCTTTCCTCTCCTCAGAACCTTCACTTTCTTCTTTCCAGGCCCCCTTCTTCTTTCTGGGACCACTTCTTCTTTTTGGGAATCCTTCTTTAATGCACCAGCTCTTCTTTCTGGATGTAAACCCCATGGTTTTCCCAATCTAAACCATGTATGTGCAGAAGCACAACACATGATCACCCTTCTAACTGGTAGATCTGTCTCATGTCTTTTTATTAATTGGAGGATTCAGGACAAGTTACTTTTGCTTATGAAAGTTGTTACCGAAATTTACAGCCAGCCAGTCAGTACCAGTTGCAGCCAGCAAGTAGCAGGCCTCTGCTTGGGAGTTCAAAAGTTCAGTTTTGGACTCCCCCCTCCACACATACGTCTGCTGCCCAAACATACATTCAACTGTCTGCTGCCTGTTAGCACTCACAATTTAAACTATTTTTCACCTCAAACACATACATACAGTCCTTATGTGCATTTCTTAAGTCCCTGCACACCTATCCCTCCATTCAATTAAATAAATTTTTATGGAAAAAGTTGCTTTGCTATCTAGTGAATTGCTAAACACCATACTTACCATCCTCAATGGATATAGGTGCATGATTGTACTATGAGAATAATCATTCTCTTTTTACTTTTACCATTTTACTTAATGATTGTAGCAGCTGCATCAATGTCACTAAGCAATGTCATTCAATAGGAGCAGAACCATCAAGTGAAATGGTTGGTGCTGAGTGTTAAGATATGCAGCCCCGGCATGAGGTTTAGCTATCCGAACAGACTCTGAGAAACTACAGAATGTGACATGAGAAATTGCTGAACACAACAAATAACACAGTGAGAAGCTGGCAAAAGTTACAGCTAATGCTGTGAGGAATGGCTGGATAGCACAGATGGCTAAGGGGGAGTTATGTGAGAAACGGCCAACATTCACACATAATTGTGGGGAGTATTTGGGATCTTTGGGGGAGAAGCACCTAGGTAACCATATTGGTAATATGAGATAAGGCTGAGATGACCTAGGTAACAGCATCAGCAATACCAAATTTGGGTAAGGGTCTAGTAAAACTGAGACCAGTGGAGAAAAATTAATTACATGTGGGTTGTTTATTTGGAAGGAGACAAGGGTGGAGAAAGGAAGGATCAAGGTGGATGGGGGACAAGTACAACTATGGGAAAATGAAGAGGAGGGGAGGAGGCCTACTGTATGTAAGCAAGTGGCTGGTCAGTACACTTGTCTGACTGAGCCTCACTACTTTTGCTTTGTAATGTCACTCTCTTTCCTATGTGTGTGTGTTGGAAAGTAAGTAACAGCAACTAGAGACTTGGTTGTGTGTATACTTACCTAGTGAACTTCAGTCTGCTGTGTGCATGCATGCATATTTGCCCCTCTGAAATACATATTCAGTCCTGCTACTGGCTGGACCTGCAAACAGGAACAGCAGCAGCCTTGGTAAATGTGGTAAAATATGGGAAATGGTGATAATCAGGAGTTTGACTTCAGAAGTACACTCTAAATTGGAACTAAGACAACAGTGTAGTCACATACAATGCTGCTTCATACATTCTCATTCAGTTTTCACTTCTCTAAGGCTGATCAGTCATTCTAGGTTGATGGTCATGGTGTTTTTCCTTGTGATTCCACACCTTTGGGCATCCATTACAACCCTTTGTAAACTTTCTGTTTCTCTTTACGTCTTTTTTTTGGGGAAGGGTGACAGAGGAAGAGTTTCTGCACAGCATGGAGCTGTGATGGAGAACTGATGAGTATCACCATCATGCTGATATTTTCCATTTTGTGCTCTATTCCTTATCCTTAAGATTCTTTTTATGTCATCTGAAGAATTTCAAAAGACTTTTATGGTGTAAATTATTCAAGACATTAACAGATATAGCCTGTCCCTGATTGGACACCAAATTGGAAGGTAGCAGAAAAAAGAAATATTCTGAAGGAGAAACAGAGTTTGAGATGTGATCTGAAGTCAGCTTTCCTGGATGGTGCTTTGCAGCAGGAACTTTCAGAAGTAGGGAACCTAGGCATAGAGAGATTTATGCAGACCTTGTTAAACCTGAGATGTACTGAGCTGTGTGCTGGCAATGATATGTACGAATGTATAATCTTTAAGATCTCCTATCTTATAAGTCAGCCACAGGAGCAGAGACATCCACCACAGCAGCAGAAGGCACAACCAGACAATGAATCTTCAAACAGAAGACCCTACAGAATATTTCTATGATGGGAAAAAAAATGGAACAAAGGCTTCTACTGCATTTATTAAGATATCTGCTTTGTTGTCTCAGGTGCACAATCTCAGAAAATCACATGTCCATGTTAATAGCAACCATTACTGCAGTACTAAATAAGAAGGAAAGAACAAAAGGGCTAATCATTGAAGGAGAGCAAAAACTATGCTAGCAATGAAATGCATGTTAGTTCAGCTCTTCATCTTTCTAGGACAAACGAAGCTTTCTCACTCAACTAGAACATGAAACAAATAAATAAATAAATATATTACAACTTCAGAAATTCAGGAAGCTGCATTTCTTTAGCAAAGAATAAAAGCAGTATTAGAATATCAGCTGGGATCCCTTTCTTTTGAATAAACCCAATCCTTTAGTTTAACTGATTTCTTAATAATCAGGTATCTATTCTGTTTAAGTCCTTACATGCAAGTGAAATACTAGAAATTCATCTTGGCAAAGATTTGACTAGCTCTGAGTATTTGCCAATGAAAATAAAAACTGCAACACTGCTGCAAATTCTTCCTTGTGCAAGTCTACTTTATGTTTGTATTTATTGACCATTATTAGCATGAAAATATGATAGGAAAGGTCACTGTAGGACTATCTACTTGCTGTATACTTTTATCCTTCATCAGTTATTGCTAATTTTCTAAGTTTACATGTCAAACCAAAGTATTTCCAGCCCCTTCTGTTCCACTGATACCAGAAAAAATCAAGCTTTGCCTCTTGGTTCATATATCAACCCACTTGTTACTAAGGATCTTATTTCAGAATACTAAACTCCATTTGCAATTTTACTGCATAAAGAAAGCTAAATTGACCATATCTTGCTTTCATAGGCTATGAGGTAACAGCTGTGCAATACTGGCAGTGATTTGCTTGTATCAGAAATAGGCAAAGTCCACATCTGACCACTTTCTATTTTCTCCAATACATTGGATCCAGTTCTGAATATTGCAGCAGAACCTACTCTTTTAGTGAGCTGAAGTAAAAGTGAATTTGGAAATGCTGGCAGAAATACCTATCAGTATGGTAATGTGTGCTCAGACTTTTTAAAATCAGCTAACATAGAGATATAATGACATGGAAAGGGTACTGTTTTTCACAGGCTACTTCACAGGACTGTCTCCTAGCTCCAGGGCTCAATTGCAGATTCTCACTGAATCCAAACTGCATGTCAGGCTGAGATAGGCAATATTTCCCCCAAGCTTCGGTTTACCTTGAAATGAAACTGGGCCTGCAGGAAAAGACTGAAGTTCAGCGGGAGGCCCTTGACTATAGAGAATTGGTGGAGCTGATCACAGAGAATGAATGCCCCATGGTTCAGAGGCTTCCATAGAGACCTTTTTCCTGATCCCAAGTTCATTCTGTTTCAAAATTTGCTAACTAGGACTGACATACTACAGTGAAAAGTCTCCAGTTTCCAAGATATTCCAGTTTCCAATGTTTGGCCTGGACATTATTCCTTTTCTGAATAGTACCAATTTATATATATATGTTCCTCCCAGTGGGGAGTGTGTCATGACTGAATACTAACAGATTAAATTCTGACAATAGTCCTGAAGTCCTAAAGGCCTGATAGGTTTTGAATTCTCTAGTTTCAGAAGTAAAGTAAGCTCCTGTTCTGGAGTTGGAGGAATGTGGAAGGCTAAGGTTTGATTTATAGCTTTAGGGGCAATTTATCCTTTTGCCTTTTTAGATGTGGTCCGCACAACTCACCAAAACTGAATCTTTGGGTAAGTTCCAAGAATCCTTAATTACTTTGCTTGATCAACTGTGCTGAAGGTGGTTGCATTTATTTTCTGGTGTGCAAGACAGCAGTGTCTCTACAGCATTTCAAGACAATGTAGATTGAAATGGACTATACAGATTTCCAATATTAATGTGATAGATTACCAGCTGTATGTAACATTAAGAATTATGAAACTTTGCTACTTAGTTCAAACACTGCTCCTCTCCCCTTGTCTTTTATTTATATTTTCAATTTTGAGTATATATAAAAAACAACAGTGGTAGTGAAATCAGAAACTCTGGTTACAGGTAGTTTCTTCAGAAATAATTACAAAATGCAAATTTCCAAAGTACATTTCTAGTACTTGACTATGGACTTGATCCTGTGAATGCTTGCAATTAACAGAATCAAGTATTTTCTCCTTGAAGTGTTTCTTGCAAGATTCATTTTCCTAATGCTTTTTACAAAGTGAAAGATCATTGCTTTGGATTGCAAAACTTCAACTTGCAAGACACCTCTCCCCCCAGATAAAAAATGCAGGACAACATTGTTACGATTCAGGCATTTTCCCCATTTATGTATCTGTACCAGAGCTCAGACAGACTACCTAAATGCACTTGTCATTTGAATGAAAACTGTGTTCTTCAAGCTCTATAGGTATGACCTAGCTGAAATGATGACTATAAACACACATACACAGCCTACCTTTCTGGAAATTCTCTCATTAATAAATAAAAGATAATTTAGTGAACTGGCAACATCATTCTGTAACCAAACCAGCAGCAATGCTGACAGATGTTCATTTGACATGGATGAATGGAGGTAAGTTTTCATCAAGTTAAGCTAGGGAAATCTATATGATTCAGATGCTACAGTCAGAAAACCTGACATTAATTTCTTGCTGCAGTGTTTGGAGATATGCAATAGACTGTGTTTTTATACAAATATGAGGAAAATACATTTATATCCATTTTCCCTTCACAATATATCTCTAATTCTTCTGATAGTTGAGAATTCTTATCAGCTCAGTCAGCAACATGTTCATCCCTCTTCTAATCATTTTCACTGCTTGCTCATACACAAGTCTTCCTTGCAAATTGCATTTCTGTCTTTTGGAAACAAATGGTGCCAAAAGACCATTTTAAAGATACAGAAATGCAAAAGGATTCTTCCACTGAAAGATAAGACTTTGTATAGAAGAAAAAAAAAGTTAAGCATGTCTTAATGAAAAATATGAATGTATAATTTGTTGTGAACATGTCCTTCATGTTATTCTTTCACAACCTGAAAAAAAAGACCTTGTATCAATATAATAGCTGTTTCTAAAGACACATTTCATTTTCCTTAGTAAGACATACCAAATCCCAAAGCATTGCTTCAAGATTGCATGATGCAAGACAAAAGTTATTTTTAATTATTATGTATCTGTAGTCACCCAGCTTAATACTTCTACAATGGCAATTTCTCTATGACTCATTCTCAAGAACCCATTTATTCAATTCTAGAAAAGGTTTTCTTTCAGCAAGTCTAGTCTCACAAACTTTTAGATTATTTCTTACATAAGAAATGAATGGCTGATTAAATCTATCAGTAGTTCAGAATTATGATCTATATGCTTCCCTCCATAAAACTTTGTGTATCCAAATTGTTACGGTTGCTATGAAGCACAGATGACAACTATGCAAATATTCTATTAGCAGTATATTTATGCTCTCTTTTATGGCATACGTAAAGATGTACTCACTTTCTTAGACTTGGGATCCACTTGCACCAACACAGTAAAATCTCATAGATGTTATTGGTAGGCCTGCAGAGAAGAGCTGAATGATATTATCTGACTGTTATTTCATTTTGCATTATATTGAAGTTGGTACTTCAGGGTTTTCATCCAGAATTTTGGCCAAAGGCAATAAACAGTATGACCCACAAAGCATTCTGTCCTGGAAGAGCTTGCTAACTATATCTGCATTGATTAAAACATTATTTTTGAATCAATAACCAGTGACAAGACAAAAAATATCTGAGCTATTCTTCCATAAAGGGCTGTGTAAGACTTCAGATTCTGCTCCAGTTGTCAACAAACTGCTGTGTGATTGCCCAGAACAGAAGCTTTTCTGTTTAACAAAAATCACAACTAAGCTGGTATCAAGAGAAAGACAAAGGGAGATCTGACAATGAATGAAGCCTTTACACTTTATTGCAAAATTAATGTAGATTTCCAGATTTAACTAGGGCTTTCTGATTGTAATGTCAAACCCTTATCAAAGATGTCTAGTGAGACTGTTTTTCTGTATGAATTCTGAATTATAATGACAATAAACTGCTCTAGGCATTGTGCATTTCAGGTCCATTATTAGACTTCACAGTAGGCTAGAATCACTTGGGTCTTCAGTTTAATGTTTTATTCCATTACCCAAGGTGTACTAAAACTGGCCTAAAAGGTGTTGCTTTTTATGTCTAATTGTTTAAGGAATTTGATTATTCTCAGTAGGTGCTATTCAATGCCTGTTTAAAATGTTGGATATATGCTTGTTGGAAATTTATACTTCTTGTTTACTTCCTACCTTATCATAAAACAAAAATTGCTTGTGGAAATCAATGCCCAGCTGCACATTCTCACATGCAAATCTCTGAAATTAGAAGCTACCTTCATTTTCAGATTTGGAGAATAGATAAATAGTTGCTGACTGGATTTTAAAGAGTTTATTAATTATTTTTGTAAACAATTCTACTTTCTGTTTTCCAAGTAATTTTCTGTTGAATGCCTTTCTTTATGTGCTACATATGAAAAAAGATGAAAAATTATTTAGATTATGAGAAATAATTTTTTTAAAAATTCTAATATTTCCATGTGAGCTAGAGAAGCTAAAAAAACCTGGAGTGATCAGAGATAAGTCAGTGGCACACTTGTTTTTTCTCTTGAGATATCTTTATTGGAATTGAAATAACAGGTAAATTACTTACTTATTACACTAGATTGGTAGATACAGTGCTGTTTGTCTTAATGTTATAGAACAAAAAGCAATATAATCCCAGATGTGTCACTCTGGGAAGTTCTGTACTCAGAAGTCTGTGTCTCTTTCCTTTCTCTTCCTCATCTCTAAGTTTTCAGGGTCTTTTTTGTCCCTAAGAATCAAGAGATTTTTTTCATCAGTACCACTGTAGTCAGAGACTTCTCTAAAGCAGAAACTTTGACTCCTATGGGCCACCCAAGTGGTGCATGAAGCTGTATGACTATCAGCTGTGCTATTCATAACAAGAGAGAGAGAAACATTTCTGGAGGCCCAGAAAGGTTGTACCTCTCCATCCAGGCTTGGGCAAGCTGGTACTGCCCCAAGATGTTCTCCCACACCCACATAACAAGAACCTGCAAAGGATGTGTGTCTGAGGCAGTTCTATTCCAAATATTTGCATGGGAGGAAATGCATCAATCGCTGTAATCTAGGTCTGGTCAGACATGCTGGATAGGCCTGGGTGTCAGCCTCTATTTCTTAATGTTTTCTTATGTCTTTTCCATAAAACAGGCTTTTAGCACACTCTTGAGAATTCATTATGGTTGGTATACTACTGTCATGAATGAGGTTTGTATTTGTCTTTAGAACAGAAATGCCCCAATAGCAAAATACTACCTGAGAAAGATGACATATCAACAGTATTATATTATATATATCCATTCTTCATTGTCATTTGATCTCGCAGATTGGTAGTTAATTGAGAAGATAAAGCAAGCACTCGGTACTAATTTTGGTAGTGGTAGCAGCTGTTTTTAATACTGGGTAAAACTAGTCCAAACCAACATAATTTAAGAGGTAGAATGACATACCATAGATTATAAAATTATATAACTGAGTAACAGATAACAAGCAATGTTTGTTATAAAAGATAACAAAGTAACAAACAATGAGTAATTAATAATTTGAGCCATATTAGTGCATGCCTGATATCATTTTGTGAACTATTTCAGACATGCTGTGAAACATCGGTATAGGAATAAAGTATAATAAATTCGGGATTTAAATTTCAGATTTTCTTATTTTTTGAAGAAAACATCATTTAAAAACTACAGTCATCTTTTCTGGGATTCTAAAATTCAACTGAAGACTAGGTATTGTGATTCTTCAAAATAAGTACACTAAAAATCAACATCAGAAAACTCTTAGCAAGTCCATTTTACATATAAAAGGAGAGATCCTATAACTTTGATAAGCATTCCTCTGTAATTCAAAGGGCCCAGGTGCTAAACTTTGTCCTAACTACTTAATCTCTATTGTCATTAATAACTTTATTACAGTGAGGCAATAAGCTGCGTAACATGAGCAGTTGGATGGAGTTCGCTAGATAGGCTTCAAATTTTGGTCAGATGGATGGAGAAGGGGAGTTATAAAGAATGGCATTATTATAGGATTTGCAGAGAGGACTATCTTAAAACCCTTTTCTTTCCCCTAAAGCTGAGCTTATTTAGATGATTAATAAACCCTGATTCTGTATCACATATGGCATCACATATGGAAGTCAGAAATGGAATTTGTGTCTTAGAATTCTAGGGCATTTGTTTCTAGAGGCAGAGATGGTTAACATAATATAGTATGCAATCTAAACATAAAATTATACACAATTTACTCCTTTACTGAACATTAAAGTGAATGTGTGACAGCCTTGGGAGATCAAAATATGTAAGCACATTTTATTTGTTGATAATTTCATTACTTTCATGCATCACTGACTGTAAATGTTGTAAAAGAATAGGAATTATTTCAAAAATATTTCTGCTTCCAAAAGAAATGTCAGAAATGTCTATTATTGCAGACTTCAAAAATTGTCCCATCATGTGACCAATGTATTTCATATCTGGAGCAAACATAATAAATGACTACTTTAAGAGACTTATTCTGATTTAACCCTGTACACATTAAAATAATATTCAATACTGAACAGCCTATGGAGCTATCAAAAGATAGAGAAAGTAGACTCAGTTGTGGTGGAGAGAAGAGTGTAATCTGTGTGAATGACAAAGAAGACCTTGTAAGCCTCAACCAAAATGTATGGGTTTTTAGAAAGGGGAAAATACTTCAAAATCTTTTCACCGTTCTGAATATTTTGCTATTTTTCTCTGTATGATGGCCAGTAGTAGAAGTACCACTGATAAACCAGGCAAGATGTGATGTTACCCCATCCCCAGCTTCTGGCAGAAGTCCCACTCCCCTCCCAGAAGCCTCATGTGCCATTTGCCCCAGAAGGCACTCCCTCTCCCCTAGATACATCATCTATTGTGATTGCCTGGCAGGACCAGCCACCCCTACTGCTTTACCCAGAAGAACACCAGTCCTGGAAGGCCCTTCCCCTACCTACACAGAGGGGCACCATTTTGTTTTGGCCACCATTTTATGACAGGGCACTGCCATTTTATGGCAGGGAGCTGCCATTTTGTTAAAGAACATAACCCACATGTTTTCAGACTGTTCTGTGATTGGCTGACGTCCATTTCTTAAATATATTGTATATAAATGTATATTTTTAGATACAGAAACATATAAAATTTAAAGTGGTCACCTTCCTGTATGCAGTGATTGGGGGCTTCCTTTTGTTATGCGCTTATGGGCACACTGCTAGGGTCAGCTAGTCCTGCCAGCCAACCACAGGACTGCCCGAGGACATGTGTGTATGACAGTGTCAAGAAATGGCCATTAGGCTAGAATGTATATGTGTATATATAGATATGTATATATGAATTTACACATTAGAATGTAGTCCATCTAAGTGATGTTTTGGGGAGAGATGTTTACACTGTATTAAAATACAAGTTTTTAGGTGAAACGTGCAAGGTCTTTCATAGGACAGGTAATGTATATGAAAAGATAAGCATGAAGGAATGAATGCAGGTGGAAATACGCGGAACGAATTAACACTAAAAAGGCACTTAGTCACTGAGGAGACGCATTCTTTGCCTAAACTTCTGCTGCAATGCAAATGCACGGTAAGAACTACACAACTCGGCTGGAGGCAGTTCATCTTTTTATTGTTATTTTCTGCCTATGTTCTGTATTGAATGTATTTATTTTTAGAGCTGAAACTTGAACAAGTGACTTTTTTTCAGAGGCCTGCTGTATGAATTTTGAAAGGTGGTTAATGGAGGTCTGGTGAAATTCTGTTCAAATAACTACTCACAGACACAAACTAGCATATCCATTCAACAGCATTTTCCTTTTGCATTAGCTGAACCTGTTTCAGAGCATGCAGAACACTGGGAAAAGGTTCAGCTGAAAAAGAGGAACATTTTTGAAAGGTTCAGCATAAGGCAGTCATCTTGATGATTTCTCCATTCTCAAACCTCTATTAGAATCCTTCCATTCAAGAAAGCCTGGTGTGTACTAAGTTTGAAGACTACTTTTCCTGTTCTTCAGCCAAGGATCCCACAGAATTTGTCAGCTCCTGCCAACACAGAATGCAAGACTGACCTTGTGTCCAGGATCTGGATTCTTTTCTTGTAGATAAACTGTTTCTTTCTTCTAGAAGAATTTCAGAAATAAGTATCAATAATAAATTATCCTTCTCTAACAGTACAGGCAACTTTTGCAGGACAGGGGAAAAGCAGTAGGAAAAGAAAAACGTTAGTAAAAGAACTTGAGAAAAGTAATATTTCATCCGTGTACTCTCTGCTTGATTTGCTAATAAACAGAAGGTTATACAGTTTCTAGAGATTTTATTGCATTTGAAAAACACAATGTTTCCACATTTCTCAGAAATCTAACCTAGGAAACCACAAAATGTTAAGACTTGTTGTATTACCTTGATCTAATAAAGCTGCAAATTTTCAAACCACAGTAAATCAGGATCTGTGAAAGAGATTTTTATAGGCTATTGGCAGGATAATTAAATTACATGTAAAATAGGCAAGTAATGAGTCTGTTCTCCCCACTGATGTACGTGGTCATGTGTTTTCATATGTGCTACGTAATAGGAGTGTAGCTGATTCACAGGATGATGTATCCCCACTGATACAGGGTGGAGCCAGCTGTAGAGTATTAAAAATTCACCTGTACTCAGGTTGCATATTTCAATATTCAGAACTTAAACCTATCCTAAATGTTGCATTTCTGAGCCCTCTAATGTATTTCGGTTCCTATTGCCTTCATTGGGAGTTGCCAATACACAGCAGCCTGCAAGATCAAGTGCTCTAAGCACTTAAAAACCATGAATCTGTATGATAGCAGGCTATTTTACACTGGAGCTAGAGAAGTTCATTTGCCCCCCTGAAGAAGGGTAATTGTCTGTAAAGACAATTATTCCAGCCTTTTACTCAACCTAGTAACTATTTCATCACCTAGTATCAACATTCATGAAGTAAAGTTGTTTAAGATTCTTAGGGCAGGAAAAGATTGGAAAGGGAGGATGTGTGTATATAAAGAAAGGCTGCCAGCTCAACAAGCTTGTGCAAATATGACCCCAAGGTTAAGTTAACTTGGTTACTACTGCCCCCTGTTCTCCAAATAAAATCAGCATACAAAAATATTAAACCAATATTTATTTGAGCAGGCAGGCAATGAAATAAAAGTACTATTAACTGGCTATAAGCACAGGTTGGGTTTCATGGTTCATTACAGGCCATGATGCAGTCAAAGCCTGATGAATATGAAAGAGCTATTCCTCTTGCCCCTAACTTGTCCATTCAGATTAGAAGTCCTCAGCTGCTCCCCACCTTGCTGCTTAAGATAGGAGAACCACAAGCTGTGTAAGAATCACAATATGACCTTCCATCATAATAGCATGCCAAAGCAGCCAAATCCACATTTTTCTGGATTATAATTGAGAAAGTCTGGATTTACCAGTTTTGGAACAACTATATTGTATACTGTTCTTAGCAGATATCTCTGATATTGGAAGACAGCTGAAATCACTCATGCAAACAGTTTGTCCATTTTCCTGCATATGTACAGTCTACCATGGCTCCCAAACTCTGTCTTCAGCAGTTTTTTGCACTGCTTATGCAGCAAACTGATGCAATCCCCAGCCAGATTTTATCTCCATTAAACAGGAAGAATTGATCCCATCCCAATAACACTCCTACCAGTCAATGAAGGGAAAACTTCATGAGGTCCAGGAGCAGTGCCATCTTCTTCATTTATTGCTTAGAATGAAATGGTGGCTGATAAGGCACACAAAAGTGTGTGGCAGTAGGCCACATGTGCCCCTGTGCTTTGCTGAG
The DNA here is from genome assembly GCF_034638445.1 of Ciconia boyciana. Taxonomy (NCBI): domain Eukaryota; kingdom Metazoa; phylum Chordata; class Aves; order Ciconiiformes; family Ciconiidae; genus Ciconia; species Ciconia boyciana. Next base: position 27,315,617 of record NC_132934.1, on the reverse strand, counting down.
ATCTCTCTCTGTAGCCCAAGTAGGGTTCTCTGTGCATGGTACCTCGGCTAATAAGCATAGCATTTGCCAACTGCTATATCAATCATTTTGCTTCCTTCTTTTTAAACTTATCTTGTAAGCTTTTTGAAGCAATTGTACCCTGAGCTCATGGTCTGCAGCCCAACCCTGATCTTTGTTGCAACTTCTAAATACACCACAATGTAAATAAATAATACTGTATAGTTCATTGTAGTAGTAGCAGTCTCTTCTAAGAAGATGCTTAGGTGGGGGTTTTTTTGCTTATTATCATTAGCCTGATGAAAGAATACACCACTGATTGTTAGTCTCTTTTTCTGTCTTCCTCTCTTTATTCTTAACAATTATAACAGGAAGCCAGAGAAAGGCAGACTCAGTAAGTTTTGAGGGAAAAAACCCCCTCTTCATTGATACAGAGAGTTCAGAAAAGAAAGAGGGCAAGTTCCAGGGTAAGCCTATTTTGCTTATTATTCCTTGTTCAACATTAAAAAAGAACAGCTGTTCCTGTGCATTTTTGTTTTTAACCATTTGACACAGGTGATCCTGTCTTGCTTTTATGGAAATAAACTCATGAGATAATAGAAAAGAGCTGAACTCTTCTGAGCTCAAGAATGTGGAGAGCAAGGTAACTTCCTTTGCAGCTCCAAAGCACGTACTCCTCTGTACCCAAGCGGCAGTCTGTGTTCTCACCTTGAGCTGTGTTGCCAGAAATTCCACAAATAAGTTTCATCTCCAGAGCTACAGTTATCCAGTACTGCTCTTCTGTCTAATCTGTTGTATAGAGACATATCAGCAAAACTGTAATCCCAGCTGGAACATGCACTTGAGGAAAAAAAAAAAACAGAACCAAACATGCAGCTTTGCACTTTTAAAGTCACTATACTTACTCAGGTTTCCCTAACCTTAGGGAGGTCAGAGTCCACTAACAGTGTAGCCAACACATGGAGTTTTAATCTTCCATTCTCATGTTTTCTTCACTCTAAACCTTTGCTTCTGGTGTCATGTGGAAAAAAATAAAAATGTACCTCATCTTTTACTTTTTTTTAAAAAAGAGAGATTTGGCTCCCAATACTTGAGAGAAATCTTTGGATATTGGAACTCCACATAGCAAAAATTAACAATTAAATTAAGTCAGTGTCATGCCTTTTTTAGGCTACTAAAGGTCATCCCTCACAATAGACCCATACTGCTCTAGACCTCCGGTAAAGATTGGGGACTATATGAATAAAGTGTGCCAGACACAACAATGTTACAGGTGTAGTTCTTAGGACATCTGTTCAGATGAGGGAGGAAAGCAAGGGAGGGTGCACCATCCTGTTCTGGCATTTCCCTTCCCCTCCACTCCTGTGGTCACTGTGCTTGCATCTGTCTTGAGGAAGAACTGTAAGGATTTTACTTGTTTTCTTGAAGTGCCCAGACTCATGAAAGTAACATGGACATTAAGGCTAATGCAGGCAACTTCTAATGACAGAGCTGAAAAAAAGCCAAAATATTTTTACATTACAGTGTGATAAAAAAGACCTTTCCAAAATATGTGGGGTTCCAAAGTCTGGCTTCGCAGACTGGGAAATCAAACCATGACAGGCACCTATCACTAAATATTTGTGTTGCAAAAATACAGCAAAGTCTATCAAATAGACTGTGATGACATGTTAATATTGACTGTCTTCTGGTCTACAAAGAAATTATGCAGTAGTCTTACAGAATGGTGGCCTCTGCATTCTTGAAAGATTTATTATTTTTCTGTTTATTCAATGCACTCTATGGTGTGATTGTCCTACATGTGGAGATAAGAAAAGCAAATGTGAAGAAGAAATGCTTACATTTGCAGCTCATAACTTGGGAGCTGATTTCAAAATTCTGAGATAGATTTTGGGGTATTTTAAATGTTAGCAAATGGGTATGAGAAAATTAGAAAGGGAATCAAAGAAGATATAAATCAGATGGAAATTCTGAGTGCTGGAAAACTTATTTGGTAAAATAGACAATACACAAAGGAACTGCGTTTACTTTCTTTCTGTAGCACTTCAGCATTAATCTAGGAGGTTTATCACTTTCTTTTGGGTAGAATCAGAAAGCCAACCAGCCCCAAATTGATCAGTATATTATGTAACGTAGATTGTAAAAAAGAACACTCTATGGCTTTTATCATAGACCTCTGAGTAATAAGTAGAGAAATAAGCAATCATTTATTTCAATAGTCTTAAACAAAAAAGGGAATTGAGCTATATTGAAAAAGACATCACTAATGGGCTGTGCAAATGTGTTGGAAAAAAGTAAACCCCACCCCTTCACCTCATGGGTATTTCTTGTTTGTCTGATAAATATCTGTAGAGTTGGTATTTTAGTTCAGATGATTTACCCTCCAAAATACTGGAGAACGTGTAGATCTGTACTGCGCTAGGTAAAGCTTCATCAAGGAATATCAGACACAGACAGCAGAGACCCGGATTAGGAAGAGGTATGAAGAAGACAGGAAAAAAAATGATTGTATTTAGTAAAGTTTAAAATGGATTTTAGAGAAAGATTTCTAGGAGAACATATCTGAGAGGAAATGAAATTACAAGTTGTAGGAATAAAGGTTCGCTACTCTTCAAATAAGGCTAACATTTTATTTATAAATAAGACAAAACCTATATTACCAGATTTATTGAACAGATAGTAGCCAGCAATTTACACTCTTTTCTCTACATCACTTTATCACTGACCAGATATCGCTTGATCACACTGATCTTTTGATATGCTATTTAATATATTCTGTTATGAAAACCAATGTCTTTTTGCTATCTGTTAATTTCCAATTTCTCTATATTATCCTCTTTACCTTAACAGTATGTTTCTTCTAGTTCAAATCTATTCTAGAGAGCCTATGGTTTATATTTCTTTCTCCTAAAAGTGATCACTTGTATTTTCTTGCTTAACGCCACTCTTATTTCTAGTCTCCATCTGGCATCCGTTCCTAGAACTCTCCCTCCTCCATCCAGTTAAAGACGATTTCTGTGACCTTGTGATTTCTTTTTCAGCAAGGGCAGGGGTAGGTTCTTTGCTTAGAGTATTCAACTGAACAGAAGACTGGAAACTGGATGGGAAAGATTTGTCACTGTAACTTCTAGTATTGCTTATGAAAGAATATGTATAGGAATAATAGTAATCTTCAACAGTAGGTATTAGGAAGCTGAGCTAAGTTGCCTAGTTTTGACTGGCCACTACAATCACACTGTAAGATGTCTGATCTCTGATTACAGAAGCATGACTCTTTAATTAGGAGAAAAGTGTACAGGAAACCACTAAGGATTGAAGTCTGTCATAGAGAAAAATTAGCATGGGAAGAGGTGGCAGGCTGAAAAGCTAGTGGGGACCTTACTACTAGACTTACCTAAAGTAACATGCCTGAAATGACAGGATTCATTTTTTCTGGGTGCAGGAAGAGTGTATATTTCATTTTCTCTCTTCACATTCATGAAGCGTAATTGCACATACTTTAACCAGCCTATCTGTCTTGATTCATTTAATCACTCCTATGCTTGTATTGCATGGAAACCTGTCCTCTGTTTTCTGAAGTGGTTTATCATTCCAGTATATAAAATGTACTCACATAAAAACTTGCAATTGCCTAACTTAAAATGTATTTTCTGCAAATATCCATCCAAGGCACACAAACCTCTATTGGAAGGAAACATAAGAAAGAGCATGAGAGGGAAAGAAACTCATTCAAGCTCAGGCAAACAGTCATAGAAATTATTTTGTTGTATTCACCAACCTCTAGTGAGTGGCATACAATGCATGCAGGAAGAGATGGAAGTAGACACCCTGTCAGCCCTATTTCCCTTAAAGTTTCAAACCAAGTGGCAGGCCTATTGGACAGCAAGTGGAGCTCTCAGTAGCAACACTGAAAAATTTTCAGTAAAAGACCATCTTTTTATGATTTTGTTTACTTACGTATATGATCTTTTTCATCCAACAAAAACTTTTCAAGAACAGCAATGCTTCATTTTCAGCTATGCCACATGACAGCTGGGTATAAACAGAACAATTTTTTGCACAATGCCATAAGACTACAGGTATTACAGTCCTTCATAGACTGGCAGGCATGCTAAAGTATGTACTTCTTTTTGCAGTATAGAGCAAAGAAATTCTTTTTGCAGCAAAGAATTTCAGTTTCCTTCTCAAATGATGAGAACAATTTGTCTCTACTTACATATTAATGGCCAAGAATTTTATGCCATTATTCAAAATAAGTTACATTCTGCAATTAGTCTGTTGAAGTATGACATCCCAGCATGGGCAAAAATGTCTTACAATGGCCCTTTCTCAGGTATAAGCTATACGGCTAGCATTTGCAATTTCAAGCATGTCAATAAACACTAAAATGATGCCAAAAGTGGAATTTGCTTGAAACTTTAAAATCAGAGTGAATGTTTTACAAAGCCAAATTTTTCACATCATAAGATTCTGCATAATTCTGAAATTTCAGTTCCCAAATTAAAATTAAATACCAAAGAATTTCATTAAGACCCCAAAGTGAACTGGGAAATTAATAAGCATCAAACATAGATTTTATTGAAGCATAACTAATATGTTCTTTGCAAGCTGCTTAAATAAGTGTTATTTCCTTATTCAAGACTATATATCTATCAAACATGCTGGGATCGTTTGGAAACAAGAAGAATTTTTAGTATTTTTTTCTCTAAACTATTTAAAAATCAAATATATTTTTGCCTGAAGAAACAAATCTCAGAAGGATTTTTCTTCGTGACAGGATTTTTCATGGATTCTGCAGAAGCTATAATGGTCTGCAGCAATATTTTGACAGTTCATAATCAGCATGACATTTGATACATTTGTACTTTCTTTGACTGTTGCAGGATAATCAAGCAGCTAAAATATTAAATTTATATTATCTGTTATTAAGAAATAGATAATTTTCTAATTTATCATTACATGTTCCAATGACCTCCCTCAGTGCGCATCCTCCTCTAACTTTCCCAAATCTGGCTGGGGCTACACTGCTGTATGTTTATTTTGCAATTTCAGTATGGATATATAAATGATATAGGGGTGGATTTGGTGGGGAAGGGGGGGTCATAGCCCTGATGACACTGTTTAGTATGACAGAGAATGTTCTCAGTACCACAAGATAGTATCATGGCTACACAGTTAGGGGATTCATCCCTCTGTTTATTTCAGGTTTGCAGCTGTCCTTTCAAGTTAAGTAATAACGAGAAATGGAACAGAGAAAGGATTTCTCTCCTCCCCTGTGTTTCCACCTACCTTTGTCTGTTTCTATTGCATTTAAAACAACAGATAAATGCTAAGGAAAAAAGGAAAAAAAGAGTAAATTGTATGAAGAGAACAGAAAATTCTGAGGGTAATACAAGTGTTCTTCTAAAACTCCTATTAGTGTGTTAGACTTCAAAGAGAATATTGAACCATGTGATGGGATTTCTTTTCTAAGAACATATTTAATTTCTAGGACTGTAGGTAAGAGCGGTTTGATCATAGATTCAAAGAGCATATATACACATATTCCCCTTGTATCTTAGCTGGTCTTTTTAACAACAGTGTAATTACTTATACCATGTAGCTTATACATATTCCATAGCAAACGCAGACAGGAGACCTGAACTCTCTTCAGACTCTTCTAGTGAGCAGGTTTACATCTTTGGGGTAACACTTAGACTTTACTGTGCACCCTGTGGGGGTAATGATTACACAAGGACATTTAGTAAAGTGACTAGAACATTTTTGCTTCTGCTTTCAAAGCCCAGAAAGCACTGTACATTTTCATAATTAAAACAGAACTATTCAGTCCAAATATACATTTTATCTCATTTAACAAAGAGATTAAAACTCATGCTCCTGAACCTACCGGGGTGGCCTCTTAATTATATATAGAAAACAGTACAGATGGACATGATTAACTCCTGAGATATTCCAGTAAATATTTCTGTTCTGTATTTGAAATAAAGTTGTAAGATCTAGCCTCTATTCTATATAATATTGGAAGGAAGCATACAACTCAACCTGGAAAAGTGTTGTATAATATAGTCAAATGCAGAAAAAAATACATCCAGAAAAAAATACATGTTTAGAAATACAGAGTGGAAGATTCTAGGAGAGCATTGACTCGGTCAAGGAATTAGTGAGCACAGTTTATTAGTGTCCCTAATAAAGGCTTCTAGTGCAGTGCTGTGGCAAAAAGGACTAGTGAGGTCTTTGAAGATATAGAACAGGACTATCCAGTAGAAGCCAGGGAATGATCATGCTACTTTGTAGAGCAGGCTTCTTGGACTTTGTGTCCTCATCTCATGAGAGAGATGAATTAGTAAGCCTAGTTAGAAGAATGGCCATAAAATGATTAAGGAATTACAAATTGAGTCATTCACCTTGAAGTTTAAGAAGCTTAGTTTTTTTCCTACTCATCGTAAGACTGAGAGATGACTCGATCATTATATTTTAGTACTTACAAATGAAAAGGATATCTGATGGGCAGTGAAGCTTTTTCAGTATTGCTGACAAAGGCATAAAAAGATGCAGTGACATGAAATTAAACTGACACAAATTCACCACCATAACAGGATGTAAATAAGTGGGTAATCAAAGCTGGAACAGATTATCAAGGAAGGAGTTGAACTCATCCTCAGTTGAAATGTTAAGAGAAGAGTAAATCTTTTTTGTATAAGGTTATGATATCTTCAGAACCTAAAAGGGTGAAAAAGTCAATACCTGAATCCAAACATTGGGCTGTTTCATCATGGTAGTCTCTTCTGACTTTACTTGTCATTAGTAATTATGTTTCCCATGCATTTACTCAACTTTCCAAGTGGGGACAGAATTATAGGAGTTAGAGAACTCAAATGGTACAAAGCTGAACCAAAGAAAGAGAAGAAGCAGAGAGAGAAGGAAAGAAAAATTTGAATAGAATTATCATCTTAAAAAAAAAAAAAAGAAAATAATAGAATTATCATCTTAAAAAAAAGAAAAGAAAAGAAAAGAAAATACTTTTGACCTATAAAAAGAATAATCTTGTTGATTGCATAGGTGAATACTATTTTGTAAAGGGCAGCACTTTGGCTCACTTGGACAAGATTTGTTTTGTAACTGCAAGGCAAATTTTGATCCAAGAGCTAAGCTTACATCGCTGTGTAGTTCACATTAGACATTGCCACTAACTAAATGATCAAGGGCTTAGTGTTCAGAACTGTGGAGTCTCCAAGACGATGATTGAAAGCACTGGGAGCTGAGGTTCTCAACCTCTCCAAACTGCAGGAGTTACTTTCATCCTTATTAGCTTTGCATCACTGAACTAGATCCAGCCATCATACTTAACTACTACTGTCTCTGTTGACTTTAGGGGGGGGAAATAGGGTCTTCACAGTACAATTACATTTAAATTATTGCATTTTCACAGCAATGAACAAATGTTTGGCTTGCAGTAATTATAAATTTATTATATGTACAAAACTAAATCCATATTAGCACAAATCACCTACTGTGGCACTCATGCATATATAAGCACTGGGGAAATGATCATTGTCGTTCAAATAGAAAATCATTCAATAATATATAAAAGAAACTTTTACTCAGTTGTTGGCCCCCAACTGTTACCACATTTTCAGTTTTATATAGGAAACCATGCTCGTGACTCTTGATGTTTCAACTCTCGTGGGCAACAGTTTCTGTTTTGTTTTAAATTTCTGTATAACCTCTAATGCTGTTATGTTGTACTCAAAAGTTCTGCTTAAGAATTTATATTTTCCAAATTTCTTACCTCCCATGACTTTCAGAAATGTTCAACAACTGGTTTTGAGTTGTAGAAGAATGAGGAAGAATAAAGCAAAATAACATCTTAAAGAAAAGGATAAATGATTCTTCTTTTTTTTTTTTTTTTTAATGAGTAACTAAAAACTCTGTAAAATGGAGCTAGTGTTCCATAAGACTCCATCTGGCTAAAAGCTCTTGTTCCCCTTGATGTCTGCATCACAAGCAGCCTGGAGAAAAAAAATCAGGGGTTTAGCCAAACAAATGCAAAACAGTTTTGATGTTGTGGCATTCTGCCTTCATTTAATCATTCATAAGCCTTCCTCCACATACTTAAGAGCCATTAATTGGATTCATGTGGGTACATTAAAAACAACAAAAATGAAGTTATGGGCAAGACCATGATGTGAGATGTCCCTGATTTGACAACTTTGTGTTGTTAGTCAAAAGAAGCAATGACTAGTATGCGGCTCTTCTCTATGATCTAAATCGCTGCAATGCAATAACAGAGCCTCTAGCAGCACATGTGGAACTGTGGCTTAAATGATGCCAGACTGTAATATAAAAGCAAAAGGATGGTAGCAGTTTTGCATGTGTGTTCCTCTGCTACTGCATGTTATCAAAGATTCATTGCAGTTTTATGTAGCATGAGGGACCTAAAAATTGGGTAGCTGAATGATGAATATCACTCATGGGAGCCAAGAACAAAGATAATGTAACTTGTAATGGAAGTTTGAATAACTTCATGCTATCCTCTACATCACTGAGCAAGAGGTTCAGAGTTTGTAGGGTGGTGGATTCAAGAGAGAGAACAGAAATCAGATTAATCTTTTGATCAGCTACTGCAAATGACTTGAGCATTTTTTGCTGGGATTCAAATTCAGCCAAGTGAAAGCTTGCTTTTCTTGTGGTTTTACTAAGGAATTTGGGAAAATTGTGCATTGTCTCTGCACAGTCTATGTGGGGGTGCTGCTAATCTTGGCATGTTTTTGAGACAATTTGCATCTGAATTTGCATTTGAAACACACAGAAGAAAATCCTGCAGAAAGCCTGCCTAAATAAAAGTTACAGGAGAAAAATAATATACTCAAAATAACTGAAGACCCCACATTGTCTCATTTTAACATATCCTGAATAATCTAATATTTTTGCAAAACACTGAAAAAAATACGCATGTATATACACATATGCACATATACACGCATAGATTCTATGTTTCATTATGTTTCATTATATACTGAGGTGCTTATATAAATATATATATAATATGGACATAAACCATTATACATATTCTACTTGCTTTTTACTGCTTGCTTTTTAATATTGTTCCAACATTTCTTCGTTTCCATGTGCAAATTTTATCTCACGTAACATCTCTTATGCCACAGTCTAGCCTGCAAGATAAAAGATAATACTTGCTACCTGACAGATGTGTTGGGAGACTTTCATAGTCATTTCAGTGCCAATATTAAAACTTCTAGTCTTTCATGGGAACTGAATTTGTGATGAACATCTCAATGAGTGTGCCATAAAATTATTTGATATCCTAAATACTATGAAAGTGCTTGGTTTTATTTATTTATTTATCTGTTCAATCACAGATATAATAAAAGTGCACAGTAAATTAATTACTTTTCCTATGAGAAGCTCATCTCTGAGATTCTTAACTTGTGTTTCTCTAAATGCGTAATCAGACTATTACAGTCATGTGGGATTTTTCATCTGCTTTATTCATAAGAAACACAGCTAAGCTATAAAATCTATGTTCTATATTAATAAACTGATACACATTATAAGGCACAGCACCAAACAGAATCTTCCAGGAGAATGAGAGGGTTTTTTTCCCTAGCTTTTTCTTGTAATTTGATTTCAGGATAAAGTGATTTAGAAGCATTGTGGCAGGGTATTACAGTTAAAAGGCTGTAGAAATAATGCGGGAGACAGAATATAGGCATAACACAGCATGATCACACAGCAACTAAGCCAGATTTATGATTTCATAAAGCTGAACATAATGTGAAGAAAGAATAGATAAAGCATATTATGCAAAATACTAATGTTAGAGATAATTAAACATGAGAATAAAATAAGATACATCTTCAAAAATTTTGGAAGGAAAAAATACTGAACCCAGATGACATAAAATGAATACAGAAAAGAGCAGAAATAACCCTGGCCACAAGAAGATTAATCTTAATGTCTTTCCTCCCCATCCAAAATACTAAGTGGATATATCCTTAGTATTGCCAGTTAAAGCCCAAAGCATTTCTCATTCTGTGTGTCTGGAGAGCACATATGATTCACTGTGTAATAACCAAAGAAAAATATCCCTATACAAAGAGTCAGACATGTTAGTGATTAGAAACAGGCAATGTGTGCATCCTTCCTGTCTCTGGTCATGGACTCAGAGACTCTGGCATCCTTATTTAAAATACATTTGTCCTAAGTGCTGTATTTTCTGCTGCTGATGTACAATCCTCATTAAATTAGTTTATAGATTGGCTTATTTATACTTTACAAGAAGCTTGAGGTTTTGCCACTTACACTTATTTGCAAGCTGATCTTCTACATCCTGGCTGTGCTAGGACCTTCAGAATAGAAGTTCTCTACAGAGTAAGAGAGAAACATTCATAGCTCTGGATATGTACTCTACCCCTATTCATATGTACCTATTTGACCTGCTGCTTTGCAATTTAATTCCCAGAACTACTGTGTCTGGACAGTGGTGATTCCCAGAAACATATTTCAAGGCAAGGCAGATCAATGACTTGATGACTGAAATCTAATTTCTAGTAGTTGAGTGTAGTACAGGACCAGAGCCATATGTCCGAGAATGATAATGCAATACAAAAAAAAAAGTCAAAGCAACAAAAAGGGAGGTGGGGTGGTGGTGGTGCAGAATATGTCTCCAGACAGCCCGTGGTAGCATAAATAGCAAAATTAAACATGAATTCTACTTTCCAGATTTAAAACTTCCTTAATCTAGAGTCTGCATTTTGGATACCTGAAATCGTACTTATTCTAAAAAAAGATTTCTAAAATGTTTTTTCAGCTATTATACTCATAAGTTTCAATATTAAAACCTAGATAGACGTAATCTAAGTGTATGACAACAGTATTTCTTTTCTGAAACTACCTTAAAAATTCACATTTGCAATCATCCTGTGTCATGTATTCTCAAAAAAGCTGGTTCATGTTAACAAGATAGTAGTCTCACAAGACATTTTCCAACACTTTGGAAATTATGTATGTTTAATCAGAAAATTTATCTATGACTAACATTTATAAAAGCATTTTTTCCTCCCAAAAAATAAAACAATCCTCTCTTTACCCCAGAATACTGCTATTCTGGCATGAAAATGGATACTTCAACCATACTTCAATTTTAGTATAATAAAATTCAGTGTCTCAAATCATTAAAATAAATGAATTGAATAAACGTCACATTTTGTTTTCAAATTGATCTGTGAATAGACTTGCACAGTACTGATTTTAAACAAAGGTGGTATTTATTGAAAAGCAATTGTAGTGATTCAGAATTTTTCTGGGATTAGTGCACATCTTAAAAGGGATAACTAGAATATTGAAAAGCATTCAATAACCTTGACACATTTTACATCATTACAATTATGTCTTTGTTCAGGTTTATCACACTCTCCATTTCACAATAACTATTGATCTCCTGTCTTCATTAACCTCATACAATAGTTTTTATTTTGGAAACATGTTCAGCATCTTTATGACAGAAGGCACCATAATGGCATGATTAAAAATTAGCATTTTTATTATATTAAATCAAATCTTCAGGTTTTTAAATATAATTCAGCTGTATCATTGGGGAATCACTCCTAGAATCTGCGTTCCCAAGCAACTCTGAAACTCTCTTTAGCTATTTTCCTAAGGATATTTTTCAGTGTTATGCAATTTATGACATTTCTAGAGATTGAATTTTCTGCATTTTTCTTTTTTGTCTCAGGTGTATCTTCAAAATATGCTGCTAGCAGGACCACTGCATAGTGATAGTACACTGTGTCTAGAAATCTCACCAGTTTTGTTCAGTAAAGAATAGCTTGAGAAGACACATACTTTAACACAATAGGGATACCTTGACATGACCAGGCAAATATTTGTGAAATGTTTGTGTGGTGTGTGTGTGAGGGTTGAAGAACTAGCTTTTTCCTGGTTTTAGCATGGATGAGCTAAAGAATGCGGTGATGGGAAGTATCCACCAAAGAATAAGCAGAAGCTGTTGCATTTCAGGTGCTAAACAGTGTACAAGGAATGATTACCATTTGCTATTATACCAGGATATGCCAATAGTACCAAAAATTCTGGAATGGCATGAGGAAAATTTGGTACCAATTCCCAGAAAGCAGGTAAATTATTCAGGCATTCTGTAGGAAACATGTCATTACTACCCTGACTGATTTGTAGAAAGAAATAATCCTTTCCATTAAACCTCTGGGCATAGTTGAAAATTGGAAGACCAACAAAACAAGTGTTTGAGCATTCATGAAAGAAACTACTCTTCATGCAGTAGTACCAAGGAAATTGTTCTTCCCAGAAGATTTATCTCCATGTCACCCTTACAAAGACCTATATAGATGTTACAGAAACCATCCTTTAAAATGTTATTACAAAGAAGGAAGACTAGAAGAAGAAAGAAGGTTGCAGCATGAATACCTCATATTCACAATTGCTATTACTACTCATTGTAGCTATTAAGTAATGGTACTATTACTACTATTTGTAAAAGGGTGGCACCCAGAGGACCAAATATTAGGGTCAAATTGTTCTACAGAATGTCCAAAATATCTGTTCAAAACACATCCTAGAGGAGTAAAGGTCAATCAAAAGGCAGAAGAAGAAGTAAAGGCATAAAATAACTAATCTCCTACATGACTTCAGGCAAATAGGCCGTTCAGGGCTAGAAGACGCTCTTCATGAAGTTCTGCTTAGCAGGTTGTGCAGTGGACACTGTGCTACTCAGGTTTAGAGATATCATCAGAAGTTCCCCATGACTAAATGTTTCTTCAGTTTCCTGGACTAAGAAAATAATTTGGAATCTTCCTAAAACTTTTTTTTTTTTAAATTTAATGGTGAAAGGGGAAATGGGAGAAAAATGAGCAGTGGATGATAAATTGAATAACTAAGGTATTTGGATGGTGACTAGAATATTTTGTTTGGTCAGATGCAAAATAGTTTATTTCACTATTTAACAGCTGAGATAGCTGAAAAAGTGAGTAAATTAATTCTAAAAATATATTTCTTTTTAAGCTGGACATTTAAAGATTTTAATTTGGAAGGTAATTAAATAACATGATTTTGCAGATGGTATTATTTTGAAGGAGTCACTGGAAAAGGGAATTTGATTAACCTGATACTTCATTATTAATTTATATATTTGCCCCAAAAGTTTTTTAGTTAAACAAAGTATCATGGCCAATATCTCCTCTTTCCCTTGGTACCTTTTTATTTATGGTGTATTTGTCTCAGAATGCTGGAACATAACTTAATGAATAATACCATAAAAACTTGCAGAGATTAGAGTCTAACATCTCACCAGCAGATGATGTGCTGTTGTACCTTCTGAAAATTGCAAAGATGACTACAGGAAAGATCATTAAAATGCTACCATTTTCTTTAATGGAAGCACAATCAGATCTCATTCAGGAATGTTCATATTATCAGTTTATATGAGTCTCCTAATAATGTTTTAATTTTGCAATATTGATTTTAAATGATAGTGTGCAAAAGGAAAAAAAAGGAACTATAATGTGTCTTATATCGACATAGTTGTAAGAGCTTCTATTCCACCATTACAGAGGTCATTTTCTGGCAGTGCTTTTGCATATTAACAATGCTGCACTGGATAAAATATATGCTGTAAAATTCCAACCATCCATTAATATGTTAATCTGTCTATAAGATACTATATAGCAAGAACATGATGTATTAATTCTGTACTTCTATCTTCTCAGGTTCTTCACAGTCAATATATTAATATTGAAACTGTTTTGATAAAACACTGCACTTTTACTGTCCCACTGAAATATATTTATTAAAACAATGTCCTTATTATTATTTTGAACCATAAAATTCTAGTTGTCATATGACACTATTTAATTAGATTTGATATATTAGAGAAAAATAAATACACCTATGCACTGTTCTAGATATTTCAACATAATTAATTCATAGTACATTAAATTACAACATATCAAATAGTAAGTTCAAACAGGAACTCAAACATTGCAGAAACTCCTTTCCTGACTGTTTAAATGAATGAATAGTATAAACAAGTACTGACTTTTATACCTGAGAGGTCTACAGAAGTGCTTCAATCTATTTATCCTAAGTGTAACAATATGTCAGTTTAACCAGAATGATAAGAGGGAGTGCAGTATGACTAGAAATCCTTTTCTCCACTCTGATTCATATATAGCAGATCCTTTAATTGCATACAAATATGCTTAGTTATTAATTTGCTTCGCTAAAGTAATTGTTTTTGAAATTACTATTTCTGGACCAGAATTTTGTGAATAGTGATCTGGGTACTCTTAAAAAACCCCCATAAAAACAAAGAAAAACAGTTCAAAGATCACTTTGAACCTTACTCAGCATTAACCTAGAAAGATAAATACATGTACCTTTAAATCCACATTTTAAACATTCATATGAAAAAGACTGATTAATAATTATACAGCTGTTATATGTTGCTGTCTTCCATTACATGCAATGCTTTGAAGATATCGCTGAACAGACTATATTATATTTGAAATTCCAGGTCTTCAAAAACCATAGGTAAAGTGAACAGTTGTCAGTACTTAACCTGCTTCCTGGATGACAGCTTTCGCTATAAAGGAATTAGCCCTCCACAGTATGAATGTGTTAGAAAAGAAGAGTCTTCAACCAGGATAATTATATTGCCAAAGCATCCTCCTGGCATTTTTTGGATGAACTCTTTCTATCAGATAAATTGATGGGATGAAGACAAAGTAAAGTGATAATCAGTGACTTAATACAGAAAAGTTATAGGGATAATTTTCATGATTTCAATGTACCATCTTACACTTCTTTGATCAGGTAAAGCTAACGTGCTAGATCTTGGTATTTAATTCAACTGCCCTTTGTCCTGCCACAACCTATTACCAACACCATTTGTACTGCAACCCCATAGAAATGTATTTGGTTTCCCTTGAGTAGCCATTCACAACCTTTGATTTCACACTCTATCAGCTTTAGATCAGATATATTTCCCTGAGTATGGGACTGCCTTTTTGATAGATAACTCCTGCCTTGGAAAGTCTTGCATTCCTGAATCAAAGCCTGACAGCTGGGTTAGGGCCAGTTCTTTTGTTGCTGTATACGTTACTGGAAAAAATTCAGGGTCACTTGTCAAACTACTGTTCCTTAGGGTGAAAGAGTGGCTGACCACCAGCTTTCTGCTGTAAATGGATTGTTTAAAGCCATTTAATAGTGATGTTAGGGAGAATGCACTGTATAAATGGGCTGGGTGTTTGTGCTAGAGTAAAATTGAAGAAAAAAGTAAGAGTTTCTTTCCATTAGACAATATGTAACTATATATATGTATATAAACATATACATAAATGTCTGTCAAAGCACAAGTTCCTATGCTAATGTTTTAAGTGTCAGCTATTAAAAACTAATGTGATCACTTGACCTAAAATTGTCAACTTGGCAAACAGATAAACAAAAGGGAAACCCAGCTGAAGGCCTGAATCAAATTTGGAGTCTCTGAATCCAAAAATATGTGGAGTGATTGGAGAATGTCTGGTGGAGAGCAAAAAGCATGATCCAAGGTCAAGGAAACATGAACTTTAAGGGAAGATTAAATGGACTGTAGTTGTTCAGAGAGAGAAACAAAAATCAAGAGGCAACATGGTTACAGCCTTCAAATGCATGAAAGTCTTCTGCAAAGAGCAAGGGAACTGTGGAGCTGAATAACAGATTGCTTGGGAAGTCTCTCCTGGTCTGCAATGAAGGCAACATGTTCAGGTAACAAGAAGTCCCAGGTTATATAGTAGGGAGAAGCGAAATACATTGCACAAGTACAGTGGGAGGCTTGGACTGTGGTGTAGTGGGACTGCTTACTGCAGTTCCTAACAGGAAGACAAGAGATGGAGACTAGTTGGTCTGATGCACAGATGTATCATAAAGCATCAGCCTGCCATTTGATTCCTGCTGTCTCAGAAAAAAACCAATTTCTGTCTTGCTGGAAAAACACCCAAGAGAAGTTCTTTCCACCATGCAGCAAGCATAAGAAAAGACAAGTAAAAGAAAAAGGGTTATAAATTTCCCAAAACTTACCACTGGACCATTGCTAACAAAGTACAGGCAAATATTTTTCAGCAACAACACTTCTGTAGCTGATCATGTCTTTGAGCAGGGGATTATCATAGACAAACATTGGAGGACCCTGCCAGAATTGGGACATAGGGATCATCAGGTCTCACACAAAAGAGGAGGTTCATAAGCATGACTGATATTTTTATGTGATGCATTAATCTGATAGAATATGAATTGAGAGTATAAGAGATTAAAGTGAAAAGTGTATGGATGCTGAAGTTTCTTCCGTATAGTACCTTAGATCCCCCCTTGCCGTCTGGAACACAGCTGTCTCTGTAGCAGTTTTATTTTTGATACTTCAGTCCACTACTTTGCATTTTGACCCTTACAAAAGGGATGAAAGAATGACTCAGAGCTCAGAAGTTAATGCTCTCAGAAAGCTGGTTAATCCTTAGTAGATAAGAATTGCGCTAATGGTGGACCTGTCAACATGACTTCTAAAACATTCATATTCTTGATTCCTGCACAAATTTAGCCATTACTTAGAAAGGCAGAGAAGAATTTTATACAGCCACCTGTTTGAATTATTGTTTGAATTCATTTAATGACATTTTTTTTATCTTGTAATCAAAATACGGATAATAGTCTGATACCAAGATTTAACTTCCAGATATTACTAATGGTCAGAACTCCAGTGGTAACCTGAACATGGTTTTCAGTAAATTAAGAATATATATCTAAGAGGGGCACGACAATCTAGGTATTTTTCAAATGTTGTGTTCAATGCCTGAGGATAATATATTCTCGACATTGTGCAGATTTGTCAAAAAAAAAAAAAAAAATCTCACTGGTAGTGAGCAGCTCGGCCAAGAGCCTCATGGAGGCTTTGGAATTACTTTGTTTCACACAAGTTTTCCTTGTTGCATTGGGTCTGCGTGGGATGTAGTTAACTTTCCCCATAGCAGACCTCATAATACTGTACTTAGTATCTGTATCTAGAATGCTGTTGATGACACAACAATGTTTTGGATGCTGCTGAGCAGTGCTTGCAAGCATCAAGGATGTCGTTCCAAACCACCCTCCCCAAAAAAGGCTGGGGGTGGGCAAGAGGTTGGGAGGAGGCATAGCCAGGACAGATGACCCAAACTGACCAAAGGGATATTCCAGACCACATGACATTTTGCTCAGCAATAACAGGTAACAAAATGGAGGAGGAGGGTGGGCATTTGTTATTAAGGCATTTGTCTTCTGAAGCAACCTCTATGTGAACTGAGGCCGTACTTCCCAGAAAGTGGCTGGACATCACCTGCTTATGGGAAGTAGGGAATAAATATTTTTGTTTTCCTTTGCTTCCATGTGCGGCCCTTGCTTTGTCTTATTAAACTGCCTTTATCTCAACCCAGGAGTTTTTAATCTTATTTTCTCCTGCTGTACTGCTGAGGAGGGAGAGTGAGAGAGTGGCTTGGTGAGCACCTGGCAGCCAGCTAAGGTCAACCCACCACAGTCTTTTTTGACACCCAATGTGGAGCTTTCAAGGAATTTGATATAAGTGTAGGAATTGGGAGAAGTAATGGGCAAAACATGGACTAAACATTGTGGGGAATTTTTGTTGTTGTAATTTTGGTGAAGGGATGAGGGATGGAGTGTGCATAAATGTCCACCTTTGTCAGTGTTGTGATGATGTTATTTTGAGTTTGGTGTGGGGAATTCTTTTGTTGATGTAAGTGAAGTTTATGAATATTGTAGCTTGTGCGATGAATGTATATTTTAATGACAATTCTTAAAGATGTGATTCACAAAGGCGAGGAATGGAATGTATTTGGTTTACATGGAAAAGTTTTGGTAGTGGAAGGGGTTGCAGAGGTGGCTTCTGTGAGAAGACACCAGAAGCTGCCCCCATGTTGGACAGAGCCAGTTCCAGCCAGTTCTGAGGTTTCTGTGTAGGTTACTGGAAACAGCATTTTGATCGTGCTTTTTTTCATGGACTATTTCATCCCCTCAAAATAAAGGAATTATTGTTCTGATGCTGGTAAGAGACATCAACGGATAGGCTACTGAACTTTGAAGCTTCATTCCCAGAAGTGTCAGCTCTGCTTAGTGCCTCCAAGACACATACTGAAGATGTATTCCTTGAGCAATTTGCACTTTGTCTCAGGAATTCTTGACCCAAGAATTGCTGGAAGTAAGGGAGTATGTGCTTGAGTTTTCCTTTTTTCTTTCTCTGTGCATGCTTTTTTAGTCACTATTGGATGCAGGATGCTGGTCAAGAATAGTCTTTGATTCAGCCTCTAGAGCCATTCCTGTTAGGTCTGCTGCTGCTACAGAACCTCCTTTTGTATCATCACAGTCTTCAAAGAGGAAGGTGTGAGCATCAGAGCCAAACCACATTGCAAGTGGAAGGGAGAAATCCAGAAGACAGCTCTCACCTTACTCCGATCTTGTTTTGCCTTAGCCAGGACTCTCTTAGCTCACATATTTAGACTGCAATAATAGTTAAATGGTCTTCAGTTCAGGCACATTCAGTGCCATTCAGTCATCCAGGTGTCAGGGATGATAACGTTTTATTGTGCTTGTATTCTATTTTAATGAAAATGGAAACACCAGCACATGACCGAAATGCTAACGTGTCTGTCTATCCTCTCTATTTCTCTCCCTGATTGAAAAATGTCAAAAAAGGCTTCTCTTTTGTAAATGATTTCTGCCAGTTGTAAGTCTCCAAGAAGATCTGGATTCCTTTTCTCCCTGTTTGCTAAAAAGGATAAATAATTAGCTCCCAACTTTCTTAGGGTTTCAGATTACCAAGTGTACAAAAAAAAAAAAAAAAGAGTTTACTAAGTTTATTTCATGCATTCACAGGACAACTATGAAGGATAACACTCAGAGAAGAGGTGTACATATGGCACTAAAACATAATTTTCTCTTGAGATAGGGTTTTAATTACTGGTTACTACAGTTTCAAAGGTACAAATGTATTTTATTTTGGTAGCTGAAGCATTTAATATGGAAATTGTCAGATGCCTTGATTCCATTTTCCACATCACTCTTTGAAGTGGAACATTGTTTTAGATGCAGTTCTTTGCACCAGTTATGTAAAACTATGAATGAATGAATGAAATACCAGTGCCATTGTAATCAGTGGAGCAAAAATTATTCCTTACCAATCATATGTAAAAGTTCATTACAGTAACAATTTGCTTACATACTGCTTCTAACTTATCTTTCTTATTTTATGTTTTTCTAGTACAGTGTTCCCATGAAAATGAAATACACTGAATTATTTTCTAATGAATATTTTTAGATAATAGGAGATTCTATCTGATATTAAAATTGATGCAGAAAAACCTAATCAGAGGATCTATGCTCAGCTATTGATCACAACTAATACCAACCATATTACTACTGTTGTTAAGGACAGAGAAGTGTTGTAGATAGGAGCTTTGGGATTTCTCTGAGAACAGGATCTTCCAAGAAATCATGGACAGATTAAAGGTCAATGGTCTTGTGCTGAAAAATAACTTCAGACAAAATATTTTAATTATTTATTGAAGAATTATTTTTGTATTGTATAACATGAACCAGCCAACCTCACTCTGTGTTCACCAAACACCAACAATATTAAAAATTGATAGTCTGACATGAGAATTAACATTAAAAAATATTTTTCCCATGTCCATAAGGAAAAAGTAGAAAATTGATTTGGTTTAGACTATCACATTTCTTTTAAAAAAGCATAATTTGTTTCTGCATATTCATTTGGTTTAGCCTATTTTGTGTTGAAAAGGTCACTGATTAAATTAATAGGAGTTTTTAAAGTCTGTTTAATAAAAACACATTACCATTCTAACTTAATATCCCTTTATTTATGTAATACACAATTAAAAATAATTCAAAATAGGAAGATTCCTAAAGGGGTTCTATTTTATTTGACTTAGCCCACTGTTTCAAATCTCTGTGTGAAAAAACTCTGTAACAGAAATTGTGTACTGCAACAGAAAAAATCAAACTATATTTCTGCCTTGTTCCTTATCTAAAGTCATTGTACTGATGTCAACAGTGTAATTCTGTATTCAGACAGGGCAGAAATGTCTTTGTTTGAATAATGGATGATTTTCCTTTCTTTTAATCTAATTTAGAATCTCTTGTATTCTCAAACATTGCAATATGATCCTCAGATCAATAGTATACTTTCCTGTATTTATCATTGTAAACCTTTTAAAGACACAAACAGTTCACAAGATAAATAAACATCACAGTTAACCCCATAATGCTTTTCTTCTTCATACTTTCTGGTCATAAACCCCTATGCCTGTTTTTACAGCAGTCAGCTACTATTAAACTTTTCTTTGAAATACTCCCCTATACTTTCTCTGCTTCTTCATAAAAATTTGCAAAATTATTACTTTATAAAATTGCTCCTAAAAAATCTGATATTTTCATTTAAATTTTTCTTCTGTGAGAATGATTTCCACTATAGGTACAAGTAGGGATGCTCAAAAGTCCTTGAAAAACAATAAAAGGTTCCCATTTATTTGCATTGTCTTTGGATCAAAGCTCAAGTCTTTAGAGAGCAAAAGTGAGATTGGATGTTTCAGTCATTATCCTCACTTCAGTACAATCAATATGTTTGCTAGGCAAAGGACTAAACTAGTGGCATGAACTCTAACTTTTAATGGACAAAGTGCATTACAGGTTAGGTTTTAAAACCTATCTTGGAAAGTTGATCCTTTTTAGAGCCTTCTGATCTCCTGTTTGATCATCAGTTGAATAGACTTATGGAGACTCTCTTGAGTTCATAAGATTTGGCTTTCTATGATGTTTTTTCTTTACTGTTAATATTAGACCCTTATTATTTTTCTTCACAAGAGGTAATGAAATAGTAAAAATTATTGACAATTTTACTGCTAATATTTATACTGAATTCTTCTGACTTTGATGTGGGGGTTTCCCCTACACTCTTCTAAGAGTATGCAGAGAAGTGACAGATATTAGCAAAAATGTTTACAAGTTATAAAGATGCACCAGATTACAGCTGAAATAATTGTTTTTTCGAAAACTCATACCGATTAAATACATCACTCACTGTCTCTTATTCTCCTATTTAAAATGCTTCAACCATTAATCAAAGAGCAGAACTACTGTCGTAGACTTTGCATGGCTACATACAAAACATAGCTAGTCATTCACAGCCAACCTGTCAAGGAAAACTATTTATTGAAACTATTCAAGGAATAACTAAAACCAACAATTTTCAAGTGAACATCGCTGTCACTTCACAGTCGGTTTGGTAACAGAGAATGATTATGACAGATAGTAATTAATCTTGACTAGCTCTTATCAAAATTTTATTCCACTGGAGTCAGTCTCCTGCAGCATTCATTTTATTAACTTAAAGAAAATAAGATATGATACAAAATTTTCTTGAAAGTCAACCATAGTAAACTGTGAGTAACAGTTTATCCTATTATGTCTAAGAGCACCAATAGCAATGAGGTAGCATTTTGTCATCTCACTTGCAGATTATTAATATAACTGAATTATACTCATACTGAGCTTTTAAACAGCTCATTTTATTTCCTAAACAATTTTCCACTAGTAGAATCTAATAATAGACCCAAACCCAAATTTTTGCTCCAAATTGCAAAACACATCCATTTTGTAGGATAGATGGGCAGAAGCCTTTCTTTAGATCATACGATAGCTGAAATTAAAATCTAAAAATTAGGTTTAACCTAGAAATTAAACCTAAAATTCCCTTAAGTTTTGGGCTATTGAATTTTTTACATATCTGTGCACATGTCCCTTCCAAGAACCAGCCCCAAACCCCCAAAACTTCATACACAAATCTGTATGCTTGAATCTTACATATATGTGCTGATGATTAACAGGCTATGATAGGCTTCAAGTACATAATTTACAGATAATGTTTGATCAGTGTCACTGAGCTCCTAACATAATTTGCAAAACTTTTCTTAATAATGGTATAGAGAAAGCTGTTTGTCTCAGAGCACCAGGCAAGTTTGTGAGATTGGTATTTACAGATTTTTTATTTTTGTGTTGCAAATTGACAGAGGACTGAAGTGTAGAAGTGATAGATATCACAGTGCTGAAGTTGTGGAAGCTTGGCTTTCAGTCTGAATCCTACTCTGCAAAAGCACTTTTAAAAAGTTCAGTGCTACCTCATAAGAAATGCTAAATATAGGGGTCTCATTCTTTAGGTCATCTCCAGACCTGTAGGGCCTAGACTCAAGGGAATGTCTGTCCATTTAAGAGACAAATCTTTTTTTTTTTTGTATTGTTGAACAGGGTTTTCTTTTAAGAGACCCTGTAGTTCCTGAAGGACCTTATCTGAAAAATTGGGTCAGGCAGAGCAGGTGTGTCTGTCTCTGTGCTCTATCAGTGCATGGAGTTATCTTTTAATGTGTTATCTTTTAACAGTTTAATATGTTATCTTTAACAGTTATCGTTTCATGTGTGAGTGTTTATTATTCAACGCAGAAACAGTCCTGGAAGTAGAATGCAGTATTTTTAACTAAAAAATGTTAGATAACAGAAGCAGGATTCTTCAATTAGAAGAATAACTTAATGAGCTTTGACCTTATGAACTTTGCACAACTTCACCAGAAGAAGGGTGGTAGCAAGCAGCACTGTCTACCTCCCTTCCCCATTACATACAAATAGTTTCAGATTGTTTAAGGGCATTCCAACTGTAAAGGTGTAGGTTTGAGTCTCTAAAGTTAAGAAGACAACTCAGCTTGTGTTTCTCACTTCATGGGTGGGTATGATACTATAAAGCTGTTTTGTAGATGGTGTCGAACTGTATATTTTTATACAGTACTTACAACTTCGTACTCTAATTTATCTTAGCTGTGCTCTGGGCACACCTCTTGCATGCGTCCCTTAAAGGACACAGATGCTGCTTTTACAGATTTCTGACTCTAGCAGGCTTTAGGCAGGATTTAGGTACATATCTGCCTACAATAAGGTGATTCTGGGGCAAGATTAGGAAACAATGTTGAAGGTACCTAGAAATCCTTGCAGTACATAATTTGAGTGCAGAAGCCCATTGAGTAGCTCTTCTGTTCTACATTGTGTCTAACTCATTGTATAGATCTGGCTCTGGATACTTTTGCTTTTGAAACTTTTGAGAGACAAATCAAGATAATAACCTCTTTGCCATTTTTATAGTCAATTAAATCATGCATTAATTTAACACTGTCAGCAGTACTAAGGGCTGAGCTGCCTCCTGACTTGAGCTTTACCTAACATTTTGTCAGAATTTGGACACAGTTATATTTGTCAGCCAAAGTGACTGGCTCCTGGAAGTCTGCTCACTGGAGACTGCTTCTAACACTGAGAACTGGCACGTCTTACCAAATCAGCTGTAACGTGGATGTGGGAGGAAACAAGGAACTGCACAGAGGTAGACTTGTTACTGCATTACATGACAAGGATTCTGCATGCCACACTGTACCCAGCTAACAAAGGTCAGGGAGACACTAAAGTTCCCTTAGCTCTCTGATAAACTCCTTGTTCTCTCCATCCTGAAATAACTGGTTGAAATACAAATGGAAGAAAAAAAAAGATATAGGGATATGTATGAAGGTAAATAAAAGTATGGATAAACATCCAAATAGGTAAAAAATACAGAGTTTGGAATGACAGTAAAAAAAGTTTGTATTAATTACATTGAGCAAATAGTCTGTGGTGAGTTTGATTGCTTAAAAGTTAATTACAGCTTGCACTTAATTAAAATATTTTTAGGTGGATGAAGAAAATGAAATTTTTGCAGATCATAAAGAAATGGGGAACAACTTACTCTGACTCACCTTATTGGAAGAAGAATGTCTTTGTTGCTTTAGAGATTCTTAAATGACAGTACTTACTAGAATCTAGTATAAAGATAAGGTTCTTCTAACTGCCAATGTTTGATGATAAGCTCAGGGGAGCTCTCCTCTTGTCCAAATAACAAGGCCCAGAAATGCTTTTCTAAATCACTTCATAACACTTGTAATGTGTAAACCAAACTTTGACATAACCACTTGGCCCAATGTAACATGATTTATTTTGAGGGGTTTTTTTGTTTCTTTGTTTTTTACAGATGATGAGGGGAAAAAGGAAGAACAAAGAAAAACAAAACTTAGTAATAAATATCTAGTACTTTATGGAATATGTTACTGATGTTCTCTGAAAAAAAAAGATGAGATCATCAAAAAGATTAGGGTTCAGATGAACACCAAAATTTTTATCCAGTCAAATTAAATTTCTCATAAGAAAAATTCAGTTGGAAATCTCACACAGAAAAGCTTTCTTACAGGGTTTTGTAGCAATTCTGTTTATAGGCCCAGTTGCAAATAGAGTACTGGAAGAATAAATCTCACAAAGTTCTGTAAAATTCTACTTCCCCAGCTACCTGAGGCAAATAAAAAATTCATGAGCACAAGTAATATAATATAATTAGGAGTTTGTTTTCTTTTTCATTATTAGTATCACTGTAGTACAGGGCAAATAAGAAAAATTTCAGTTCACACTGCTCTGTTTTCATAAACTTCGAAAAATACTCACTCAGTACTTCAGCACTTCCAGGATCTGAAATTTTAGCTTGTGCTAAGATACCTGTCAGTATTTGGGTACAAAAAAGATAAATATTTAAATACTGTTCACATATTATAGTGTTGCTTAAACTGATAAAGAATTCTTCTCAGATACAGAAAACAGAGTCAGAGTGCAATTGCTAAGTGATTGTGTGCCTTGTGTCACTAGACTGTAAATGACACCTCACCCATGTTTGTCCCAAGCTAACCCCTTGTGGTGGCCCATCCTGCTTTCTCGCTTCTACTCTGTTCCCATGTGTAGGCAGCACTCTGCTCTATCCCCGACGTTGAAGGTTCTTGCTCTTCTGCTGCCTTCTATTCTAGTCATGAGAGAGGGTGAAGACTGCAGGTCCCCAGGAAGTATAGAGGCTGAGGATTTGTGTGGTTCAGTAGCATCTAAACATCTGTATCTGAGGAGAGGCAGCACCAAAAGTCTCGGTATTACTAACTGCCTAGCCTCATGAGGCAAGATAATGGGGATTTCTCTGGAAACAAAGTGTGATGAGAAAACCTTGTAGTCTCTGAGGAAATCTATGTTTCTGTCAGGTTTGTCTGACTTGGCAGTGCAAAAGCACCTCGTTCAACTTTTTCTGAAGCCAAGTGCACCACAGGATGAATTACACTCACGAGAAAGCTCAGTGTGTGTCCAACAGTGCTCTACCATTCAGAACTACAGCAAAGGCAAGTAAATTCATTGGAAGCGTAGCTGCTGGTACTTTTCACTAGTAATGTCTGGAAGTCCTCATACTTGAGCTCTGCTCAAGATCTTTTGTTCTGCTGAAGGATGCATTTAAATAAGGCAACTAGATGACACGGGAGACTTTAAAAAAAAAGAAAAATGAAAACATGGTAGGAAGTATCCCCATCTCCCTCCTCCCATTCTTTTTCTAATGAAAAAATAATAGTAATTATGATATGTTGTATCATATTATTCAGAAACTGCTAATTTTTAAACTAATTGTAATCTAGACTTTTTTTTTACTCAGAGTCTTTTTGATCAATGATTTTGGTAAAAAGGCAACAATGTCAATATTGCAATTAACTGTCATCACTAATTTCATTCTGAAGAAGAGATGACAAACAAAAAGACTTTCTTCATATTCATATTTTGTGGGTATAACCAATGTTAAATAAGCAGTATCTGAAAAGAAATGTTCACAAAAAAATGGATTTTGCAGCATCTGCGTTTGTCATAGAATTGAATTAATAAATACTTCTGATTAATTGAAGTTTAATTTCAGTTAACAGATTCCAAAGATTGGAATTTAATGTAAAATAGATTCATTCTCAAGGTAATCTGAATTAATAATTTTGGTCTTCATATAGTGGGACTGTAAAAATAAAAAGGATGTTCTTAAAGAAAAAAAAGTTAAAAGCTTTTTCATCAGTTTATAAGAATAACAGTTTCCCTTTAAATTAGCTCATTCCTGAACAGCAAGAAACAACACAGAACCAGCAGGAGATTGGTTGGCACACAGGAGATTAAAGATTAGAAAATGCATTGGTCATTTTGAAACACATAATTGTTCAAGGAACTCAAATGCTCAAACACAAAGAAGCTGGACAGTAACAAAGAAAGAAAAAAGCATAGGAGGAAAACAAAACAAAACTTCTGGTCAAACTGAAGGTTAGGTTGGCAGATAAGCATCACAAGGCTGTGTCTAGGGGATAGTTCAGAAAGACATGTTACGGGAAGAGGTGTCTTTTGCTCATCAGTACAAACTGAAGGGTGAAAGATGGCTTGCATTTAACAGGGGCATGCTTATGGTTTTAACTGCTGTTTGTGTATCTGAACTGGCTTTAATCTACTTATTGTGGAGTAAAAAGTAAGTGGTAGATTTGCAAACAAATTTGATATAGCTTTCTCATATAGGTGAGCTCTCAGTGCAGATCTCTAAATTTGACCTACAACAATTTGCTGTAGGGTTGCTTTTATACAGAATCTATTGAATATGAGATATCTGCTTATCTGTTTCTCTTTCTCCCTGCCATTTTTTTCCTGCATCTCTTTCCTATTTTTTCATAAAAAGCAGTTCTCTTTTCAAACTATTCAGTGTTTTCTATAAATTAATACTGCTGTTCTGAAGCCTATTTCCTGTAATACACTTCTTTCTCCTGCTTAGAAATCCTTTTTAAAAGATTTATTTTAAAATACAAAGGATATACAATTACATAAGATATTAAAGGAAGTCTTGTGCATACAGAAAATGAAAACTTCAATGATCAAGCTCTGCCTCTCACATCCAAGAGCAGAACATTCGCCACAGGTGCCTAATGTTTCACAGTAAATTCCAGATTTAGTACAGCTTTTGTTTCTACTGTTTCCAAAACATTAGACATTTTTTAGGTTCCATAGCTCTTTTTCTTTTTTTTTTTCTTTTCTGATTTTGTACATGTACTAAAATTCAGTACTAAAATTCAGTACTAAAATTGCACCACTTAGACACTCACAAGTCTATGGGGCCTGATGAGATCCACCCGAGAGTACTGAAGGAACTGGCAGATGTGCCCACCCAGCCCCTTTCCGTCATTTACCAGCAGTCCTGGATAGCTGGGGAGGTCCCAGCTGACTGGAGATTAGCAAATGTGACACCCATCTTCAAGAAGGGCCGGAAGGAGGACCCGGGGAACTACAGGCCTGTCAGCCTGACCTCAGTACCGGGGAAGCTGATGGAGCAGATCATCCTGAGTGCCATCACACAGCCTGTAGAGGATAACCAAGGGATCAAGCCCAGCCAGCATGGGTTCAGGAAAGGCAGGTCCTGCTTGACCAACCTGATCTCCTTCTACAACAAGGTGACCCGCCTAGTAGATGAGGGAAAGGCTGTGGATGTTGTCTATCTAGACTTCAGCAAAGCCTTTGACACGGTTTCCCACAGCATTCTCCTGGAGAAACTGGCTGCTCATGGCTTGGACGGGTGTACTCTTCGCTGGGTAAAGAACTGGCTGGATGGCCGGGCCCAAAGAGTGGTGGTGAATGGAGTTTACTTCAGTTGGTGGCCAGTCACAAGTGGTGTCCCCCAGAGCTCTGTGCTGGGGCCAGTTCTGTTTAATATCTTTATCAATGATCTGGATGAAGGGATCGAGTGCACCCTCAGTAAGTTTGGAGATGACACCAAGTTGTGCGGGAGTGTTGATCTGCTTGAGGGGAAGAAGGCTCTACAGAGGGACCTGGACAGGCTGGATCGATGGGCCAAGGTCAATTGTATGAGGTTTGACAAGGCCAAGTGCAAGGTCCTGCACTTAGGCCACAGCAACCCCATGCAACGCTACAGGCTCGGGGAAGAGTGGCTGGAAAGCTGCCCAGCAGAAAAGGACCTGGGGGTGTTGGTTGACAGGCGCCTGAATATGAGCCAGCAGTGTGCCCAGGTGGCCAGGAAAGCCAATGGCATCCTGGCTTGTGTCAGGAATAGTGTGGCCAGCAGGAGCAGGGAAGTGATCGTGCCCCTGTACTTGGCACTGGTGAGGCCGCACCTCAAATATGGTATTCAGTGTTGGCCCCTCACTACAAGAGAGACATTGAGTTGCTGGAGCGTGTCCAGAGAAGGGCAAGGAAGCTGGTGAAGGGTCTAGAGCAGAAGTCTTATGAGGAGCGGCTGAGGGAACTGGGGTTGTTTAGCCTGGAGAAAAGGAGGCTGAGGGGAGACCTTATTGCTCTCTACAACTCCCTGAAAGGAGGTTGTAGAGAGGTGGGGGTCGGTCTCTTCTCCCAGGTAACAAGTGATAGGACGAGAGGAAATGGCCTCAAGTTGCACCAGGGGAGGTTTAGACTGGATATTAGGAAATTTTACTTCACTGAAAGGGTTATCAAGCATTGGAAAAGGCTGCCCAGGGAAGTGGTTGAGCCATCATCCCTGGAGGTATTTAAAAGACGTTTGGATGAGGTGCTTAGGGACATAGTATAGTGGTGGTCTTGGTAGTGTTAGGTTTACAGTTGGACTCGATGATCTTAAAGGTCTTTTCCAACCTATACGATTCTGTGATTCTGTGATTCAGGAAGAGATTAGAAAAGATCACTGATAATTGCTGCATGGCAAGAGGGAGTCAACTTAGAAATTTAACAAGAGCAAGCGCTGGATTCTGCACCTGGGACAGGGTAATCCTGGTTATACGTACAAGTCGGGGGACAAGAGGCTGGAGAACAGCCCCATGGAGAGAGATCTGGGGGTTTGGGTTGATGACAAGTTGAATATGAGTCAACAGTGTGCCCTGGCAGCAAAAAGGGCCAACCATGTTCTGGGGTGCATCAAGCACAGCATAGCTAGCCGGTCGAGGGAGGTGATTGTCCCACTCTACACTGCACTGGTGCGGCCCCACCTCGAGTGCTATGTGCAGTTTTGGGCGCCTCAATATAAAAAGGATATCAAACTGTTAGAGTGTGTCCAGACAATGGCAACCAAGATGGTGAATGGTCTCGAGGACAAGACTTATGAGGAGTGGCTGAAGTCACTTAGCTTGTTCAGCTTGGAGAATAGAAGGCTGAAGGGTGACCTCATCACAGTCTACAACTTTCTCAAGGGGGGCAGTGGATGGAGAGGTGCTGATCTCTTCTCTCTGGTGACCAGCGATAGGACACGAGGAAATGGAATGAAGCTGTGTCACAGGAAGTTCAGATTGGACATTAGGAAAAGGTTCTTCACTGAGACGGTGATGGGTCACTGGAACAGGGTCCCCAGGGAAACTGTCATGGCACTAAGCTTGTCAGAATTCAAGGTGCATCTGGATGTCCCTCTTAGTGATATGGTTTAGTCTTAGGTAGTCCTGCAAGGAGCAGGGAGTTGGACTCGATGATCCTTATGGGTCCCTGTGACAGATACACTTAACCCCTAGCTGTAATTTGATTCAGGCTGACTAAGGAGCAACAGGCTTCATGCCCTGTGGTGAAACTGCAAGCTGGAAGGCTCTTGGCTCACGTACAAGGGAGCAAAGGTGCTCACACCCTGTGGTGAACCTGCTAGCTGGAACATATAAGGGAGCGAACATGCCTCACAAAAATATTTTGAAAGGTGGTTTCAAACCACAAAAATGCAAGATAACCAAAGTACTGAACAAGATATCAGAGCTAAAACAAAGACATCTATCTTGTCTATACTATTGACTAGTAGCCAACTACTTCACTCTATAAAATATTACCATCAGGATGAGCCCAGTTTGAGCTCTCCCTGAATTGCAGCTGGACTGCACGCCAGGTGACTCTCGCCTTGAGTAGAGATCTCTTACCTGAGACTAAGAGATCCTTCCTTGCCCAAGACGGAAAGATCCCTTACTTGCAACAGATCCTCGGTAAGTGACTGTTAGCATGCTGAATTAATACTAATGAAACATTACTAATCCATGTAGCTACTCAATATTAATTATTATAAACTTTATATAGATAATTCCATTAGATATAAACCGTTGTCCAAGTCTGAGACTAAGATTGGACCTAGCTGCACCTAGGCTCCATAAGGAGTTTAGAAAGCAAGGGGGTCCACTCTGAACCTTGTGATTCAACAGGAGGGTCTTCCTTACCCTTTGTGTCTCTGGTCTCCATGTGAATCATTCTAACTCGATTCTAACTCAATTTTCCTTTGTATTTTCTTCCATGCAGTAATTAATAAGATGAATCTTGGTAAACCACTGTTAAACTTTGTTAAATTCCATTGAATTTATTGAACTATGTCAAATCATTATTTTACCTCAGTAAAACACATTGCTGCTTCTGTGTTTTGAGTGAGGTGCATTCCACTCTTCCGCAACAGTCCCTTCCAACTTGAGACATTCTATGACTCTATGAACTGCTTATCTTCACTTGGGTTTACCAGTGTGTGGTATTGGGCAGGCTGTTTGGAATGGTAAATGAGGAACCCTTTAAAATCCTTACCTTACTTTGCCTAACTAGTGTGGGAGGTTTTTATTCTCATCTAGGTGTCATTGCTTGAGGTTTTTGGTGGCTGCTTCTCTCAGGCACTACAGCCATGACACTGGAGTATTGTAGAAGGAGATCTTTACCTTGAATGAATGGTTTCAACATCCTGGATATCAACTTTTTATGAGTTCAGTTTTATGTTTTCGTTGTTGTTTTGTTTTTAATTTCTTTGCTGTTTGAATTATTGTATAGTTACCATAAGCATTGTGAACTGTACAATTCTTTTGTTAACAAAGTAAATTACAGTATTTCTTTCATTCCTAATAACAATTTTAGTAAATATTTTCTATCAGCACTTCCAGTTTAAAACGTTTTGTTCTTGTGAAATTGACGATTCTTCTTAAACCTTTCAATCTCAATTTTATATCTTTATTAAAAAAGAATATAATAATTAATTGTTTTGTCTACTAAGTAAAAAAGCTGGTCTGGATTAATACTAACTTCACCATATTCAGTGAAAGTACAAATAAATAATTTAAATATTTTCTGTGCTTCATTTGTCATAATTGAAGGTGTTTATTATGATTCTTCTAGTCAACAGTTTTCAAAAGCACTTGAATTACCCTTAATTATGTGTATTTAAAAAAATATGTACAGCTTTTACTTCATAAAGTTTGTATTTGTTCTCCTAGGCTACCTATTTTTCTTAGCAACATTTTATCTTATTTCTGAAGTGTTTCCCAATTCAGCAGTGAGTGTTTCTTTACTCAATGTGTAATACTTCTTCCCAACTTAAAATTCATATTTTATTCTTTGATAATATGTGGCAAGTTCACTAAATATTTACAGCTATTGAAATGTTTGTTGTATGTTAACAAATAAGAAACCTTCATACTTTCTTCAATAACTCTATTGAATTAACATTTCCAATTTGCTGGACTTTCCTAATCTTTTATTTTAGTGGTATGTTTTTAAGTTAAGATTTGTCTCTGAACTTATGAAAAGAAAGTCTTTGCAAAATATGTGCTTTGGAAGGATGGGGAAGCCTGCCTGAGTGCTATGGGAATGTGGGAAGTTTGGCTGAACATAAGGTCATGCTGATCACCTTGCATTGCCGTATAGGCACCTTGTTTTATTGGTTCATGAAGGCAGTCACTGCCCCCTAGACAACAGCAAGAAAAAATTTACCTATTGATTGAACAGTTGCAGGAGTACTTTTAAATACTGTTTGGGTAGAGCAAATGAGCGTTAAAGATGTCCTATGACTTGAATGGATCTCAGTGATCCGACCTTTTTTATGACTGTTCCTGACCATTTTAT
Source organism: Ciconia boyciana (assembly GCF_034638445.1). Classification (NCBI taxonomy): domain Eukaryota; kingdom Metazoa; phylum Chordata; class Aves; order Ciconiiformes; family Ciconiidae; genus Ciconia; species Ciconia boyciana. Next base: position 27,283,772 of record NC_132934.1, on the reverse strand, counting down.
TTTCTACAATAGTTACAAAGCAAAAGATATTAGTGAGAGGACGGAGGGAATACGCAATCATAAAAGAATCTTTGCTGTGGTGCAGCTCAAAGCAGCACATCTCGATAGTTTGCCATAATCACACAATGAATTGCTCTGTGATAATCTGTGTCGTGTTATAAATGAAGTGATGGAAATTTTAAACAAATGGTTCTTAAGGCTGATACTTATTTGGAAGGTTATGTATCTGCTTTGAAAGGCAAAGTAAAGAAATCATTATGTTGACAAAATAAAAATTTATTCCAGAGTAATGAATACAATGAAAAGAATTATGAAAAGAAAGTACTCAAAACAAGTAAGTATGACAGCAAATAAACACTGAGTAATCCATACATTAATTTTTTTGTACATAAAAACCAACAAATAGATACTTTGATATACTAATTAACTTTTTCTTTAGATCATTTGCAAAAAAAAAGAATACAGCTTTTTTCTAAGTTATGAAAATAAATTATTTTGTGAAAATTAAGGAGAAGATAAGGCTTCATTTAGATGTTTCCTTTGATGATATATGATTTGGTTTTAGATTTTTCTTTATTTTTTCAACTGCAGATCAAAGAATAAGCAGAGACACCATTTTTCAGTATCTATAGATACGGATCAAATAATTAATTGTCTGTAATTTTGTACAAATTATTATGAAGAATACTTGCAATGAAACTTTGATCAAGATTATGTCAGACAAGAAATGAAAGTCCATACCAAGGTCAGCCACAATCTGTACTATCACTTCTGTCCAGTTTCAAGCCAAAAAAACCCCAAACCCAAAGCATCCTTAGCCAGCAGCAGATCACTTTTATACCTTTCCACCACTGCATTTAAGTACAGAAATCTAGCTATGAAAATAACTTTTTCTGAGCCAGGATCTTGGACTGGAAAATCAAGGCATATTACTTATGATTACATTAGTTGTACCATTTTTTTTTCCCTAAAATTCATATAGTTCGGATGACCAATTATTAGATGGTTCACTTCAAATTTCCTATATATCTTCTTTAAAAGCTTTGATATCGGGTACACTGTGTATAATTTATATTTGTAATGCATGGATTTATGTTGCTATAAATTCTATCTATCTGCACTGCAAAAAGCATGCATTTGGGAATATTATTTGCTTGCTTATATTTTTCTCCTTTTTGTAAATGTGCCTTTGACAGATAGTGCACATTGTTAAAATAAAATTCTACTTCAAATGACAATTCCTTTCTCTCAGCCTACAGGCATCTGCCATATCTTTAGAGGGGAAGGTATTATAAAAAGGGTGTGTAAAGGGAAGTTGCATGATCTCTAAGGAAACAAGAGGTAAAATATGTACTGTATTGCCTTTTCCTTTGTAGAAGTTATTTGGATGACATTAATTTTGGAGCATACCTGGACTCCTGAGAAAGCCTCCACTCTCGCTCAGTGAGATTTTCATTAGTGCATACATCTGGACTGTTTATTCCTCATGTCTGGGATGATGTATCTAGTTTCTACTACCTTTTGGGGTGTGTCCCCGATCAAGGAGGTTTGTACCTCTATGGTATTTATACCAATGACTTCAGGCATTTTGTTGTCTTCCTTCTCTCTTTGGCAGAACAGTTTACCCATCATTGCAATTTATGTGTGTTGTACCCCAGCTTTCAGATTAGCAAATGAAGTAGCAACTAAATTAGCAATCCTAAAAGTTTCTCACAACAGGCAATGCAACATTCATGTGGGCTTTGTTCTGTGGTTGTCCATCATAAAAGAAAGCAGATAAACAAGACCAATAAATTTGATATTTTTCAAGCCATACTCCATGTTGCATTGCAATACACAGAAAATGGTGTTATTTTATCAGTAAAACAGGTTTAATGTCTCCCTCTTGCTCTGGGGAAAAATACCTTTCCATATGACCAGCCTTCCCTCTGACACTCTCACTATTGCATGGAGGTAAAAAAGTGCTTCCTTTTCTCTGCTTCCTCTCCTCTGCTTTCTCTATGTGACCACAGAGAAAAACCATAACACAACCATAAAGTATATATGGTCTTGAGTGCCTAGCCTACACTGGTACCTTCACCTGTTCCCTTAAGTCAGCAATGTTACTTTCAAGAGTAACTGAGTTGCATTTAACTAAAAATTAAATATAGATAGATACACAAATATATCCAAATCTTCGCTCACAGACATATTTATATACATGCACATATATATTTTTATATACATGAGAGCTGATTTGATATCAGACAAGAAGTTTCTATATGCATGAGGAATACAACCTGAGAATTTGCAAACACAGTTTGTTGTGTGGCAAGTAACTTTCAATCTGTTTTAGAATTATGGACTACAAGATCATGAATGAGTAGTTTAATATGACAAATCAGGAGAAATTAAAATGCAACAATATTCAAGAAAATGGAAATAATATTTAATAGTATCACATTGATAGTGAATGATGCAAAAATACAAACCTTTACTCATGGAGATATATTCTAGAATTTCCCACCATTTCACCTCTTTTGCTTATCATTGAACCTGTGTCATCTATTTCCCAAGTGCTTTGGTGTTGATGAATCGTGTTTGATGTTGACGTTGATCAATGTTTGGTGTTGATGAATGATCAGAAGCAACATAACATCTCTCCACTGTAAAAGGGAGGGCTCAGTTTCTATACTTCTCCAGCAAGTAATCTAGCCACCTGGTCCTCCTCACAATCTCCCTCTTTCCTTCTCTTGGGATGCTCAAATGCATGTTTGTAACTCTCCAGAGATCTCAGTGATGCACAGTATGAATTAGAGGGAAGGATAAGCCAGTAAAAGAAAATGGGAATGGTATCATAAAGGGCTGTAAACCCTCAACTCTCATTACAGACTAAATTCCCACGTTCTATATAAAAAGTCTATAGAACAATAATTTTTTGTTATTTGTCTTATTGTCTCCCTCTTCCAGCTGCAGATGTGGGAACCCATTCCTTTGCCAGCACCATGAGGAAAGAGCTGTCTATGAGTCCTGCATCCAGTCACAGTATGTGAGGTTGAAGGTATAATGTATTACTTGCCTTGGTATGAAGGGAGAACAGCAACGTTGCTTTTCTCCTCTGTGGGACCACTTCAGTATTAGCAGCCAAGCTTTGTGACCATGGGATTTACATTGAGGGCTGCAGGATGAATTTGCTAACATTTACATTGCACAGCTGTCCTAGGCTGTCATTGCAGAGCTGAGCCTGCACACTCGGTACACTCATGAGACTGCCCGGCCAACAGATTACACAGGTGGGCAGAGCCCCATGCGACTGCTGCTTGAATCATGTGGGCAATCCAACAAACTATAGTTAGCTACTGGGCAGGTTAGCTCTTTTCCTTTTAACTCAGACCCTGAAAATCACTACTTCAGCTGTGGTTTTGGGTTGTTTTTCTCTGGTGCAGATCCGGTGTGAGAACTTTTATTTTTTCACCTTTGTTATCTGAGGAACACATGCACATGTTCCTAGTCTGTAAGACAAAATTTTGAATCAATAAAACATTTCGTGGAATGATCCAAACTCATCATTTCACAAGCATCAACATTGTTAATACCTGAAAACATTTTTGCATGACTTCAGCAAAACTCAGATTTCCTTTCTCTGAATTTTCTTGAGTTTCTTCCAGTTAGCTCTGAATTTCAAGTAACAGCCTCTCTCTGAGACCGGTCCTTGTTTTCACAGGGAACAGATTCTAGACCATGTCCACAGGGAGAATGCCAAATAAATCACAGATCAAAAGCGCATAATCTTATATTCATATTACCTCTTTTCTGGGCTAATTCTGGAGAATCAGGTAGTTGGGGTAGACTGCATCCTCTGGGTTGCAAGCTGCTGGGATGCCTTCTCTACTTCAAATGAGTGTTGTGATAGTTCTTGTCTTCCTTCTCTCCCTTTGTGGCTCCAGGGATGTCTGACTGCTCTGACACTTGGTTTCCACACAGCCATTACAACTTTCAAATGTTATGTTTCCATCTTGGATAGCAGCTTTCCTCACTCCAGCCTATGTTGAAATACCTCTCATGCCAGGTATGGGAATATTGGCCATCTCTTCTTTCATGGGCAGCTGCATAATGGAGGGAAGGAAAAGTAGAAACATTGCTAAAAAGGTGCTTTTATCCCTTCATTTGACTTGTCCAGTCAATGACTGGAAATGACTAATGAAGAACAGGAATCAGCAATACATGATCAAGCAGACATCATAAAACTAGTTTGAGGTGGACAACTAATGTGGCTATCCTTCAGTCACTGTATGGACCACTGTTCTACTGACTTCACATGTGAAAATGTCGTCTTCAGTAACATTGTTCAGTCCATGATATCCAGTTCTTAAGAAGATAAAGACTGCTTTTTTTTGAATGAATGAATGCAGAAGATTATGGTCCTATAAATATGTGAATGGTTTGAACTGTTCTTGAATCTAAACACATGCTCTTGACAATTTCTTCTTTTGGAAATCTCTTAAACAATTATTACTCCTGTAATCCAAGAAACACAGTAATCCAGTACTGTACAACACAGATGATCAGTTACATCAATACTTCAATTCTATAATTGCTACAAAAAATATCCAGTGAGAAATTCACATATCTAGAGTGTTTGTAAAACTCTTGAGAGAACACAATTAAAATCAGTACATAAATAAGAAGTTAAGCCTGTCTTCAAATAACTTGCAGGAAAGGGACAAGACTGTTAATTTGTAAGGTTTCCAAGAGGAAATATAATAGAATACAAAATTCTGCCTGGATGTTTTCCTTATAGCCAGCTGGTTTGGTTTCAAATTATTCAATGTTTTTGTATGAAAATGAGAATAAATAGAGCTACCAAGAAAGAATAAATATAGCTAAATTCTTTCAATGTTAAAAAAATAATTTAAAAAAGGATGTATCAAGTTTTATGTTTTATTTTTTGATCAAAACATTTCTTACCAAAATTGAGAGAAAGCGATTTGTTAGTCAAACTGTGCAGTTAATCAAAATTGAAAGGGAGAAAAAAAATAGGAGCTACTTATTAGTATTTTCATTTTCCTCTGGATGTTTTTGTTTCATGTGCCCAGATTACTTCAGGCACTTGTACTTATCTTGTGCCTCAGTATAATCCTTCAGTGGATTACTATGAAATAGTAAGCACAGCTCTATATTCACGGTTTCATAAATACATTCAAATACCAAAGGTGCTTTTCATTTAAAGCGGAATGAATATTGTTTCCCACTGGAAGCCATTAGATACTCTCTATAGCACACGAAAGTGAGAGGCTGTAGTACCTTTGAAATGGAAAGCATCTTTCTCAATAGATGTATTTGTCTTGCAGAGATATCCTAAAAAGTCTCACACATTGAAACTTCTTGAAAATGTATTTCTTTCTGTTAACTATTAAGTAATAAACAGGAGGACCAGGCAGATATATCTATATAGGATAGATATATCATATACAGTTCATTTTTGCTTGTAGCTATACCAGTTATTTTTAGGGAGAAATTAAATTCTACTGAATTTAATAGAGTTATTTTAGATTCAGAGTGACTTAGAGTTGATTTTGACTTAGAGGAGGTATATACACTCTGCAACAGTACTGTGGTCTTATACTGGGATGCTGATCAAGATGTGAGGCACTGATCATCTTCCATTTTGCAAAGGAATATTCATACAAACTGCTCCAGTGGCATCATAGTTCATTCATAACTTTGTTCATCTTGCAGCTGACAGTGCAACACAGGCAACAGTTTCATACTGGAGAAGGTCAAGGACAAGAGCAAGTTAAAAGACCAAATATTGACATATCTATCAAGTATCCATATTTGAAATAAATGCTGCAATTAACTAGTAGAGAGGCTCTCATATTCAATTATGTGGTGAGAATCTTTAAGAGACCATTGTTAGCATAATCAGAATCTGGCATTGCTCATTTTCCTTTTAGTTTTCTTTTGTATGATGTGTTACAGCATTATTCAGAAGGACACTATTAGAAAACCCAACACAAATTAATTATTTTCACTTACTTGCCTTCACTGTGGAATAGGGGGAAGAAAATACATAATAACCTTTGGGAGATATGTGAGATATGGTGATACCATTTCCTGCCTAACTGATGAGGAATGAAGTACCAGGCATCTCCAAGGAACAAATGGACCCATAATATCATCCATCCCTAAAAAATCCCTTTGTGCTTTGGCCAGTATTCCTACTGCAAAGTTTCTTTTCCTTATTAAAGAACATGAAAGACATGTGTGATTATATATTTGCAGGCAAAACACTTTGTGTTTATTGGTACTTTTCAGCATTCCTCTAGAATATTAAGACCTCTTGCATTAGTATCTACTTTGTGCAGCTTTTTACCCTGGACCAAAGCTGTGAATTAGTTTACATTGTTCTACTTGAAAATTCTTCAGAACTTATTGCATTACTCAGCTGAACCAGATTTAATTTTTTTTTATAGTTCCATTCAATTGTATGCATAGCTAAAAATGATCTGATGTCCATGATGCTAATATGGAAATTGTAGATAGATATGCTTAGAGATAAACTTATACAGTGATATGTTACACAGGCTTCCATGCTATAAGTAAATCTTCAAAGCATGAGTGCGCTTGGGTCAATGATAGCTTGGAGTATTGATAAATAAATTTTAGTTTGAAAACTCAAGCAAGCGAGATCTATAGCATGGGAATAACTTTTAAAGAATATTCTCATTCATGATCAGTGATATTAGTGAAAGTTAAAAGTTAGCATGATGTTATTTCTGAAGATTAGACACTTTTTTGAACTTCTTCAAAGTGTGATATCTGTTTAGAATTTTGGGGATGCATTCTCAAACTGCTCTATAGGTACCTGAGGATGCACCACTTATTTAGGATGGTATTCGCAAACACACAGACACACATCAGAAAGAAATACAAAGTGTTTGTTGCAAGAGTGAATACAACCTCACAAAAAAATTCACCTTTTCCTGTGCCTAGTCTGGCATAGGGTAACTAAGACTTCTGCTGTCAGTGCAATAGCCAGAGTAGCTGTATTTTGGAGTCCTTAACTTGAGGAATTATTGAAGTAATTTACCATAATATAACAGGGCAGATCAATGAGTAACTGTAATGCTGGGTTTTTTTAATCACCTTGGGTCTATAATTTCCATATTGTATTTTAAGTTCTACAATAAGAATAGCTGATCACTTGAAAGTTTCTGTGACTCTGGGGTTATTCTTTATGTGGTAGGGTATTTCATTCTGTTCACTGCTTTCATGAGATAATTCTTAAAAAAATTACAATGCCTACGTAGTCTCATAGTTTGGAAAGAAAAACTGTATGTGAATTCTCAAATACGTCTCCATTAACTACTTCTTATTCAGCATGTAAATAGATACTAGCTGTAATCAAAACCAGTTAATTTTCATTCCTAAGTCATAGACATTGTGAAAATCATCGTAATTGAAAAAGATCCTCATTCTATGCTTGTCCAAATGGGATTTCTATTGCAACTCCTATAAAAGCAAGAATTAGGGGAAGAGAACACAAACTGTTAGTAGAGCCAACAGTTGTTTCCTTCTTGCACTTTTCCACTATGTCAGTATTGTGAAGTAGCTAATTTGAGTGAGAAATTGTGGTCTAAAAGAGGGAAACTAGGGCTGCATGAAAACTGTAATTTTCACTTTTGGGAAAATCTTTGTCTATTTATAGATATAACTAAATATCTTTAGGCACTAAAGTGAAAATTTTTTATTTTGAAATATCTTTAATATTAGGAGGCATTCAAACCTTTTATTGCCAAAAATGAAACTACAGTCCATTTTAACTTTTTTTCCTTAAATAAACATGTTGAATTGCCCTGACTGCCCAGGCCTCTGTTTGTCACTCTAATGAGTTACAGGCACTAGAAATGTGAAAGCCCTTACAGCTCCCAAATCTCAGATCTCTTTCTCCTTGAAATGGACACTTGCTTAAGATAAAGCTCCTTAGTTCCTAAAATGTCTTGTAACTCTAACAGGCAGGCAACTTTGCAGCAGATACAACTGCTTGTTTTGACATAAAGAAGTCTGCATTTTCCAGTGGAAAAATGTTGTGTCAAAAATTTCTTGGCTGCCTTTAGCAGGCAGTTTGATGCACTATGTGTAGCTGACTGACTTGAGAATTCAGTTGAAGTACAGGAAAAATAAAGTGGATTTCCAATAGATGTTGTTCCGTGCTGTTACTGTGCAGTTATGCCCATCTACCATATGACGGAAGACTAAAACAGTGATTTCAACTCTCAGCTTCCAGTGTTATTTTTGTAGACAAATAAATCTTATATATTTTGTAGAAACTAACAGAAATAAGAAGGGTATGCAGTTAGAAATCTAAGGCAGCATCTAACCTTATATATGAACAGAAATTCACTATAAAGAAACAGAGTATTCCAGTCACATCATAAATATGGAGTCATCTGATTTCCTGATCCTCTTAAACTCTTCTCTTATACAGTGAATACTATATTTAAATATTTTCCAATAGAAAATGCTAACTGCTGACACTACAGCGTATATGTCATAACCTCGAAGTAATTATTACTATGTGGTTATCATTTTGCTGTCTCCTTGTCTGTCTCTTTCTAGTTTTGTATATGTCCATGTACTCTTATCTGATACTTTGCTTTGCATGTGTATCTCTTTACTCTCAGAATATCTAAATGTCATTTTTTTCTTTCTTCCTGATGCACTTTCTGCAATCTAAATGCCTGAGGCTGCAAGTAAAGAGATCTTGCAGTTTTTACATGGATTTTTTTTTGCATTTGTACACCAATGTTGACAGAAAGTTTAAGGGAAAGATAATGTGAGGTCACAGATATTAAGGCAATCATGGAATCAATAAAAATATTGACAGATGATACTATTAACTAGAAATATAATAATGAGCTTGCAAGCATAGAAAGAGCTAATTATAGTAGCAGAAATATCATGATAAGAAGAGAGAAATATTTTCATAAAGGATTGAAGTACAAAAGGATCTGGAAAATGAAAAGTCAGGTGACGTATATTGTAAAGAATTGGAGCTGGAAAAGGGAAGGTAATGCTGATTGCATATATCTGAATGGATGAAAGCATTTGCACTCAGCAACACAGCAAGGACAGAAATGATATTGAGAGCTTTGAATTCTATTGCATCTCTCAGTTTGTAAGAATTCCCATGCTATATCAGATCTCTCATTTGTTTGACTGGGTATCTTGTCTAAAAGTTGCCCATACTGCGTCTTCTGAGAAAAGTATATGCACAGTAGACAGAGGTAGCATATTCTGCCCTTTGTCTTAGGTCTTTTCTCAATTATTAGAGTTTTGTATAAGCCCTAAAGCACAGGAGTGAATATGCATTCTTAAGGTGTTGTTATTGCCACAGTAATGTCGTAGGAAAAATCTCACACTGTACAATTTACATACATTGAGTTTGGAAAGTTCTTGACCTCGAGAACTGTGGCAATAAGTTTCAAAGCCAAACCACACACTGTGTGAAAAAGAGTTTCTTTACAGGTACAACTTTTCAAATCTCTTTGAATATTCACTTTTCTTGCATTATGTAACAGGGGAAGAAGTAATTTCTGACAACTGGGATATCCTTGATGTCCATGTTCTTTTCCCTAGTTAACATTATTAACTTCCTATTGTCTGAACAAATATGTTAGTAAATGTTGCTTCCCTGTAGAACATTTTTTTCGAGCAAGTACATTTTTCTTCTTGCATTCCTTTTCATCAGTTAAATGAAGCTCATTTTCCTAATGCTTTTAAAGTTGCTGCTGGTTTGTCAGGGTCCACTGCTTCTGAGTAACTAAAATATTTTGCCACATCTTAGCCTGCTTCCATTTCCATGTCATCTATAAATACAATAAATAATCTGGGACCTTTTATTGAAACTTAAGTTACTCAAGGATTTGCATTATGCCATGATAAAAACTGAAACAAGATCTACAGAGAGTTAAAATGCATTATAAGTCCAACTGGAAAACACAGTCATACTTTCTGGCACACAAGCCAGATCTGAAACAACTGCATGGAGCATATATGCTTTTTTACTCTATTCTACTGAAATATGATACTGAACAACATCTTCTATATCTGATTTTTCCCCTCCTCAGCTACAATGATTGGTATAATAAAATATATCACTTTTTCCTGAAAAGCTTGTCTTGCTACTTCCCCACTGAGATAGCATGACGTATGTTTAATTCTACCTTTTCCTTTGGCTCTCCTAGGAGTTTTAGTAATGCAAGTTATTTACTGATCACTCCATGGCTGCTTAACTTCTTTATTACTTTTTGGACATTTTAAAGAATCTTTTGGAAACATAAATACATCTCTGTCTGTCCCTAGTTTTTCTTTACCTACCACTTTTCTGGTTATTCATAGTAATGATCTACATCTTTTCACTAGTCCTTGCTTACATATATAGACACATTATTCTATTGAACATCAAGATCCATGTCATTAATTGCTCTTCAACTCAGATCTTCATCAAAACCTTACGAGAAGAAAAGATGAGCGTTATCACATACCCTGAAGATTAAGAAAAAAAAAAGGGGGGGGGGGGATGAAATTGAGTAAAGAACTCATTATAGTCCTTTCCTCGCTGGGCAGACAATCTTCCTTCCCCCTAAAAGGCAAAAGATTGAATCATGTTACCATGTTTAAAAGATTATGAAAAGATATCTTTAGGCATGGGACAAAAAAGACTAATAATAACAAAGTTGTTAATTAAGGCTGTTTGATATGATGATATTGAATATAATACCAAGTACTTTTGGAAAGGGAATGTATAAAAAAACAACCTAGAAAATATGAAGATATATGTATTAGCAAGGAGAAGCAAAATAGGTGCAGTTTAGGTGAGAGGACTAACTGAAAGATGTTGAAGAATAGTAAGAAAGGCTGTTAAAGCTGAGAACTATACTCATAAGCCAGTAGAAGACATAATACCACAGTTAAGTTACAAAACAATTGACTGAAATTTAAGATACTAGTCAAAGAAACAGGGGCTTAAAACAATACTAAAGTGACGAACACAAAATATGTTTTCCATAAAGATTTTTCTCCTCTAGAATAACTTATGATATTTATGTACAATGTCAGTTTGTTTCTTATTGCTTGCATATTTTCCTTGTAAGGCTGGCTAGGAATGATCAAAGACCAGAGTTGTCATAATTTATTCAACAAACACTCTGGTGTCTAATTAGAGGTCATTATTTCCTCACTGTGTGTGCCTATCACTTCACCTTAGCTGATTGTTTTCCTCATTACTAATTACATGAATTGAAGTTCCTTTTTAATCAGTTGGACAATTTAATGTTTCCCTTTTTCTTAGTAAAGCTATATATCACTTTTCATGGTTAACTGTCAAAGCTGCATAATCATAGTTCCAATGACTGCATTTAATATGATGCAGACAGAAAGCTGACATGAGTTTTTTCTAATTTTCTAAGCTGTGACGGAAAACATCATCCTTATGCTATTGTCTTCAGTCCCAGACTTACAAAAAAATCCCCCCAATAGAAAAACACCACTGAAAAGAACTCACAGTAAGTCATATTAGGCAACATATTGCAGGGGATCTAATGGCAGAGCTGTGTAATTTATATCTTTGATTTGGCAATAAAATTTAAAAACTGCAGGAAAGAGTGATTCTGGCCAACAAGACAATAACATTTTTCAGAAATGTATTAAATCAGGAAAAACGGTGGGAGTTGTGTAAACATTTCAGTTACTCAGAAATGAAATGCTTTTCTATATTTTGGAGTGTCCTGCATCACTTGCAAAATATCATGCCAGAAACAAAGAGCTATTACTAAAAAACATGTGCCTCAGTTTTTAAGAATCTAAGTTCAACTCCCTTGTCTGATCTGATACAGAAATTTGAATTTAATCTCTTCTATTCAAGAACGTACTCCGAACAAAGAGCAGTGAGATAATCCAGTATGAAGAATCTCACAATAATCCTACTTCTGGTTGAATGCAGTCCCTATTGATGAGTGAAAAGAAGTTTCTTAATGATCTGTAGTAAATTGAAACATTTTATTATTTAAATGTAAATCTTCTCCCTCTTACATTCTACAATATGCATTGCTAAATTAACAGGAAGGACTGTCTCCTTCGCTAAATCACTAAAATGAAAGTCAGCCGATTTGCACTCTGTCCTTTAGCATCCCTTAAACTTCTTGTAATATGCGTGTTTTTTCTCCCCAATAGTTGAAAGAAGTAACTTGTACAGGCTGTGTTTAGACTGTGTGCTAAGTCTGGGTTTGTAGTCAGGGTTTTGACTTCTTTGGGACATTTTAGTGTGATGTCCAGTACACTGCTACATCACCAGAGTCCTCGAGGTGGCAACAGACCCTAGAATGCACTTCTTCCTCTTCTAATTGTTGTGATATCTGATCTTAACAGTCAGAGGGGGTTTTAAGGGGTCACATACTGTGATAATTTACATTACTGTAGATCTGCGACACTCACTAGGGGGTCTACTGGTGAGAAAAGGGGGAATGATAACTGATACAGACAATTAATGAAGCAAGAAGCAACATGAGACATGAACTTAAGACAGTGACTTGTAGTGAGATAAAGGAAATTTGCATGAAGGAGAAGAACCTGTCTAACTAAATGAAATTTTTAAGCTCTGCTGTATTGCTTTAAATATAGGGTGGGTAGAAGAAAAATCAAACATTTCCTGTTGTACCTGTACTCAGGCAACAGAGACCATAGGTATTCAGCCTCAAATGGCTGCAATACTTGTTTCATTTGCTTTTATAAATGTAATATACTACACTTTTTATTCATACTTTGAAAATTCTTCTTTGCACTGCCAAGGTAACGAATAGCTAACCATTACAACCTGTAAAACTAAGAGTATGTACAAAAAGGAATGTGATGCCATTTAGTGATTAACAGTATAAACATTCATGATGTCATATTATGTGTTAATACTGTCAATAGAAAACTAGTCACAAATCAAATAAAAAAACTGTGCATTTATTATTTCTCATTGCACTTATAAACTTTTACCATTATACACTCAAAAGTCTGTAACAGAGACATGCAGACTAGAACCTAGAATGTGTTAATTAAGATATAGAATGGAAAATTTAATCAAAGAACCTCGGGTAGGAAGTGGCAAAAGAACTTAATCCCCTCAGAATGCCACATGATATAAAAAATCTAATCACAATAAACAAGCAAGGAATTTTTCTTAAGTCACAGATAGAAGTAGAGATGAGGCCATCCTGTGAGAAGGGTCTTAGCTTTCTGTCTATGCATTTGGGAGAGGAAGTGGGGAAAGAGGAGCCAGTAGCCACATTAGAGAAGTAAACTCTATCTTAAACCAGTAGTGGAAGATGCTGGGGATAATACCTGAAAGCTGAGATTTTGTGATGGCTGGTGAACGTATGAACTAGTTGCTCTCACATCTCCAGTCTTCGATATCTTCTGAAAGGGCACACTTATCAAACCTTGTCTCAAGACTGCAGCTCAGCAGCAGATAGGGCTAGAGAAGGTTTGAGCAGTGGCAAATAAAAATTGTCATTCAAGTGACAGCAGAACCTCCCTCTATGAAATGGTAGTGCGAAAATAATTTCCAGTCTCTAACATGAACAGATAATTATTATCTGCAGTTGTCTGAGTACCTTCCTGGGAATAATCTGGTTTGCTGCTCCAGGGAACATAGCAGGGAAGAGCATTTGACGCCTAAAAGTAAACTGGCTCCAGACTCAGCAGGGAGACAGAATCTAACACCTTAAATATTTCAGGAACCACTTGCTAAACCACCTCTTAAGTTTAAAATGGCATCTATTCAAACAAAAACTTTGATGGGGAAGGGTGATTTGCCTTTCACCTTTGAGATACAGTGGATGTTTTTGGGCAAGAAAATGAATTAATGCATGATTCCAAACTCTAATCAGGTTCAATATACAGTGTTAGTGTACTTAAAAGTATGCTACCTACTTAAAAAACTACTACAAAATATACAGTGATTTTTCAGCTCAGGAAGTATAATTTCTACAAGAACTCCAGCAAACACAAGCACAAGAAATGTTATGATACACTTATTTGGAGGAGAGGAGGTGCACAAAACCCCACTCTTCCCATCTCCTACCAGGTACTCTTTGAGAGTTTGGAAGCAACAATGATTTCCCAGAGTAACTCTCTTGAAAGAGAGAGTTTTCATCTGTGGATGCCCACACAATCTAGGGCACAGGTCAAATATAAGCAGTTTTTACTGATATTCACATTTTAAAAAAATATATTTGCTTAAATTTAAATCTGAAACTTTGCTGTATACTTTAAATTACAACATCTAACTCCAATGTAAGGTTAAGAAATTTAAAAATAAACATCCCTTCAAAAGCTCTTGATGTAAGTTTTTTGAGAATTAAATTCATGGTTCATAAATTCTCTAATTCATTTACTTTTTTTGGCATTGTCCATGAAATCCAGGCCTGCTGTCTCTCAGATCAATGTATTCATCCCATTTTTCTCTAGAGCCTTAAATACTTTGACGGTTTAGTTGACAACAGTTTATTGCTTTTCATTTAACTGTAAAACTGTTCTCTGTAAATATTTAAGTAGCCATGCCTTAAAAGAAAGAAAGTAGGCAAAAAGAATACACACTTCTTTTCCATATTCAGTATTCAGTCACTGTTTTGTTTGCAAGTTTTAAATGACATTACAAGAATCAAATTTTGCTTTTCTGAAAGATTCAATAGACCAAAAGAGTAATAAACAAACTTACAAAAGATAAATTTTATAGTGCTTTACCTAACTTGTCAGATACCTTCTCAGTCATTTTTATCTGGACTCTTAAGAAAATACATGGGATCCAGTATATTGAAACAAAAGTACTTAGGCGTGATAACACACACCTCCATCCCCAGTATATGAACCCTGTAAGGAGCTTTAATGATATTCTTCTGTTATTAGACAATGAAAAGATATATAGCACAATTTACCTCATAGCAGAGTTAATTCTGAGATTATGAAGAACTCTGTCCTACTCAAGATGTTGCACTCATTTTTGTGCGGCTGATAGTCCTCAAAATTATATAGCTCATATTGTGCTCATTGCCAATCATTTACACCAGATTGCGCTGTTACTTCTAGGTCAGATGATGCTAAAAGCAAATAACTCCCATGTAGTCGTATGCCATCCAGTGGCATTCAGATTCTAAATCAATTGGTCATAAGGAAAGTTTTCTATAGTCCCTCTTTGTATAGTCCTACTAACCATGATTTTCTGATTCTCTCAGAGCTGGCAACTGCATTGTTTTGAAATGTTAGGTTTTACCCATTTTAACAAAGTTCTTGGCTTTATTCCATCCTATCCCTACAAGCAGATTTGATGTTCAAATCAGTTTTGAGGGATAATAATAATGATGTAAAGATACAGTGGTTCCAGCTGTTGAATTTGTAGAATCTAAAATACAACCTACATCGCAAGGTACAGAAGCAGGTGCAGCAGGATAAGCTGTATAACCCAAAAGCTGGAGCTGAATGGACTGTCTTTGTACACCTGGAGAAAGAAAAGGCAAGGTCTGTCTGTCAGTCAGAATAACACTAGTTATTGAGGACTAGATTTGCCTCTCAGGACATGCCTTTGTGATACTATTACCTCAAGATCTTTGCTAAGTCTTAGGCCAAACCTCTCTACCATTCACATGAAGGTTGTTATGCAGATTTGTGTTTACTTTAAACCTTGCATTGAGTGTCCCCGGCAAGGTTTCGGTAGGGAGGGACCTTCAGGGGTGGCCTCTGTGAGAAGGGGCCGAGGCTGCCCTGTGTTGGATGTGGCCAGTTCCAGCCGACTCCAATGGACCCACTGCAGGGTGCAGCTGAGCCCAGCAGCCAAGATGGTGGCGCATCTGGGAAAACATATTTAAGAAAGGGCAAAAATGCTGCACAGCTGTGAGAGAGAGGAGTGAGGAAAATGTGAGAGAAACAGCCCTGCAGACACCAAGGTCAGAGAAGAATGAAGGAGAGGAGGTGCTCCAGGCACCAGAGCAGAAATTCCCCTGCAGCCACTGGAGAAGACCATAGGGAAGCTGTTTGTCCCCCTGCAGCCCATGGACGACCATGGTAGAGCAGATATCTGCACTGCAGACCATGGAGGACTCCACACTGGAGCAGGTGGAGATGCCCTGAAGGAAGCTGCAGCCTGTCAAGAGCCCACGCTGGAGCAGGTTCCTGAGAGGAACTGCAGCCCATGGAGAGGAGCCCATGCAGGAGCAGGTTTTCTGGCAGGAACTTCAGCCTGTGGGGTACCCACACTGGAGCAGTCTGTTCCTAAAGGACTGTACTCCATGGAGACGATCCATGCTGGGGCAGCTCTTGAAGAACTGCAGCCTGTGGTAGAAGTGTTGGGAAGGAAGAAGTGTTGGGAAGGAAGGAGTGAAATTGAGCCTTGGAAGAAGAGCGTGGGGGACAGGTATTTTAGGTTTTGTTCATTACTATCCTACTCCTTTTTTTTTTTCCAATAAATTAAATTAATTTTCCCCAAGTCAAGTCTGCTTTGCCAGTGATGGTGATGGGTGAGCGATCTCCCTGTCCTTATCTCTATGCACAGCTTTTCTATCTTACTTTCTCCCCCTGCTCTGCTGAAGAGAGGGATTGAGACGGCAGCTGGGTGGACATCTGCCAGCCAGCCAAGGTCAACCCACCATAAACCCGTACTAGTATATCTCGCTGGAAATGTAGGTTAGAGCTCAGGATTGATTTTTATTCAAATTTTACAGCAAGGTGTCGTGGTTTAGCCCCAGCCGGCAGCTAAGCACCACGCAGCCGCTCGCTCACTTCCCCCCAGGTGGGATGGGGGAGAGAATCGGAAGAGCAAAAGTAAGAAAACTCATGGGCTGAGATAAGAACAGTTTAATAATTGGAACAAAATAATAATAATAATAATAATAATAATAATAATAATAATAATAATAAAAAATTATAATGAGAAGGAAAACAATGTGAGAGAGAGAGGAACAAAACCCAAAGGAGGGAAAAAAAGGGAAAAAAAAAAAAAATTCTACAACCGCTCACCACCCGCCTACCAACGCCCATCCAGTCCCCGAGCAGCGATCGCTACCCCCCGGCCAACTCCCCCAGTTTATATACCGGGCATGACATCATATGGTATGGAATAGCCCTTTGGTCAGTTTGGATCAACTATCCTGGCTATGCCCTCTCCCATTTCTTGGGCACCTGGCAGAGCATGGGGAGCTGAAGGGGAAAAAAAAAAGTCCTTGACCAATGTAAATACCGCTTAGTGACAGCCAAAACATCAGCGTGTTATCAATATTATTCTCATACTAAAATCCAAAGCACAGCACTATACCAGCTACTAGGAAGAAAATTAACTCTATCCCAGCCGAAAACAGGACACAAGGGTAGGTATTAAATAATTTGTGGGCTCAAAATTCTCCAGTGTCTTTCCATTGTTCCCTAAAGGAAAATAGGGAACCATTTCTTCTTACAACTGTCACAAAAGAGTAAGAAAGCACTGTGTGTTTTCTTGGATCACAAAACATAGGATGTGGCACTAGTCAAATAGAAGGGATGACAAAATCTGCAAGGACAAACTGATGCATTTTTCTGTCAAGTCCAGTGAAGTTCACCTGGCCTAGATTCATGCGGATATTTCCCTCAGGTTGTCAGATATCTGGGGTAACTTTTCAGTGAGGAAATAACATTGCTTCTTATACATAATTTCTCAAATGCATATATCAAAAAAAGTGAGCATTGAAGCATCTTTCTTTTTTCCCCAGAAGTATTTTAGATTAAGTTTGAAAAGGCAAAAGAAGTATTTAAAATGATCCGCTTCATCAGAATATGACCTTCAGCAAGAAGCTGTCAACAAGATACTGTGATAGTCAGAATTACTAACTGGACCCCAGAGAACTCAACTGTAAGCAGTTTTAAAAGGTCTGAGAGTTGCAGTATACAAATCAGACAGTGGAACCTTTAACTTTGCTAATGATAACCATCACTCTAGACTTACAATCTTCCGGATAGTATTTCAGCTGATTCATCTTTGTTCTGTGACAGAGACATAGATTCCACTGATTCATTACTGTTACATTCCCATTAGCAGAATATTCACTCACCCTAGGGGCTTGTGTAATGGCAATCCACTGTAAGAAGAAAGCATTTCAGGTTGTGCCAGATTTTTTTGTAAATACTTGAATTATTTTGACTTCAGATAAATATATTAAAAAAGGAATTCTCCCATGTCTGTTATTCTCCATTAAGGCCTGAAACAATACATAAAAACCACAACACAAAGTAGGCTGAGGAGTCAAGCAGTAATACAGACTATACATGTCATGCACGGCATTCTGAGGTCATAATTTAAAAAGCAGGCAATGATTTGGTCCACAAGCACATGGCAGGAATTATCCACTCATCAATAGCTCATCCTCAATATTAGTCATTAATAAGTTTTCTCGAGAGATGGTGTTCTGGCCAGGGCTACAAAATTTGTAGGCACTATTTTTCATTTCCTTTTGCACCATGATAAATGGGAAGGATCTGGATCGACCAAGCTGGGTACCTGCATTTGCTAGTTCTGCACTGTCTCTATTCCAGGCAGTATTAACTTCCAAATCAGTCTGTTTGGTAATAATGGCTCAGTTTTAGAGGGAGTGATATTTCTGACCCAATGAAATCATCTGACCATCCAGACTCTCTATGAGAGTAGGCACTTCTGATGTGCTTGTCTTCCTAGGTCAGGTGATCTGTATTCTGAAATTCCTTATTTATCTCCCTGCCTCTAAGGAAAACAGGGTTTGTTAGTTCTGGCTACCTGGATAATCTAGTTCACTTGTTCAAGGACCAAGTTTAGACCAGATCCAACCCTTTGTTCTTACTAACTTAGGAGTTTAATTAAATACTTAAACTTAGGTGAAATGAATCCACACCTTCAGAGGACTATTCAGAGACTAACTACTAGAAGTCTAACTAATCCCTAAATTAGGAGACTTCAGTGTCTTCCAGACTAGTCTCTCTAGGACACCTACAACACTGGGAGCTTGCGCACTTAAGTCAGCTGATTTTAGTTATCACTGTGAATAACCTCCTTCCAGCTTCATCTCTTCAGGCAACCTTTCTTCACAGTGTATCACATATCTTTCACACACACACAAAAGGTTCTTTTATCATAAAGAACTATGGTAATTCTCCAAGAATAATGAATTTTTAATATTAGTATTGTTATAAAGCGTTTGTCCTGTCTAGACTCTAGACATGTGACAGTGAACAGTAGCAATCCCTCTTTCACCCAAACACTGTGATGGAAAGGGCTAATTTTTCAGGCTACACGTGACTTCCATCAGGCAGCTACTCAAATTAAAATGAGATACAGGGACTCAAAATGACAGCAGTCAATGGAAAATCTATCTCTGTGAATGGCAGCAATAATAATTCAGAGAGTATTGTTGTGATCAAGCCTCATGTTACCGCATTTTCTGCCAGCAGCTGAAGTGCCACTTGTTAAAGAGTTCATAGCTGTACGAATGCATACAAATATTTCAGCAAGTTCTGTTTCAGTTTGGTCTTCCTTGAATACATTATATGCTGGAATAACTTTAATTTTTCTCTCCTCCCTATCTAATTTTAGTCAAATATAGTTTTTTACTTTCAAAAGAGTTAGATTGTGTTAGCAGTGTTATTGTTCCTACTGTTAATACTCCATAACATTACAAGGGGAAGAAAGAGACCATCCTTTCAGTAAAATGCAAAATTCATCACAAACACATCATACCTTTGTGGGTTTGTTGCATTCCAAGTAATGAGGAGCAGTAAATTCAACTTATATTAAAAAATAGAAAAAGCCATATATGTTTCCGCTTTATGACAGTATTTATTGACACCATACTTCCTCCTAACAAGCACTATCAAAGTCATTCTAAATAAGAAACCACAGTCTGCAGTGACTGTTTAGTTTTTTACAAAATTTGAGGACAGATTATTCAGTTCTGGATCTGAGATGTTCTTTTAAACTGTCTAATAATGTGAATAATAGCTGTGGCATTCTTGGACTCTCCTCTAGAGTTGCTCTGTCATGCCTGCTTGAGCTGTTCTCACCATAATTGGTTATCACAATATTGGGGAAGGTGGTGAATATGTGTCATAGGTAAATGGAACAATTCACCTAAAAAAGAATCAAAGGGTGTGATTTTGAGGTAGCATAAATAAATTTAACTCCATTATCTTTAATAAAGCTGTAAGGTTCCAGTCTGTACCATGAAGATGCTTACTTGTGACTTCAGTTAATGACCTGGTCATAAAAGAAAAAGTTAATTTAAATTGCTTAAAGCTGAGAAAGTAGGCTGCACGTGGAGATTTGTAAGTTTGTTCAATACTTAACTTGGAAGCAGTTATTGCTCACCTTTTTCTTTCCTCAGCCTTCTGTTAATTGCCATTCCTACCTCTGGGCATGTACCCAACAGAAGCATACTGGTCCTTGATACAGTCTTTCAGTACCTCTGCAGGATTCCAGGAATGGGATTCCTCCCACATAAATTCAGTAATCTAAGGTGAGCAGATCATACTAGGCCCCTTTTGTAGTTAATGGGGAAAAATAGGTATAATAAGGGGTAATAAGATGCACTACATCTGACCTTTGGCCAGATTTATTCCAAACTACTCCCGTTGACTATAAAGGAGAATGTGTCACCTGCTGAGATATAAAAGTAGATGTCTTCTTCTAGGCAAAAGAATACCTATTGAATTTGACAATATTTTGCACAAAATGATAGTTATAAACAGACTTGTAAAAGAGGGCAAATATTCCAATAATTAAACAATTAAATACTTAATAATTGAACAATAATTTAATCAAAATCTATTTATAGCTAATGCAATCTCCTCTGCTGAAGAAGCATTTCCCAGAAGATTAACAAATTTGCATCTGTTAATCTCTGAAGGGTGAAAATATTGTGCCAACAATTTTTTTCCTCATAAATCAGGGTATTTAATCTGAAGAAACTCTGCTGACCTTCTTAGCAGCATTATGCCACAAAATTGATAAACTTCCAGAGAAAATATTAGGTACTAAATCTTTCTTACAATTAAAACATTGATAATAATGATTATGAGAATGTGGAAAATATTTATATGATATACTTATGGTCAGTACTTTTAACTGTCTACTTAGGTTTCTTGTATTTATCCATCTACTCAAATATTCTGAAGCTGACTTAAAAGTAAATTATATGGTATATTTCACATTTCATATTTCTTTAATAGACAAGGTTTAAATACTGAAAAAGTGGATATTAGAGGGCAGTTAGTTTTCCAAAAAGTAATATTAATCATTTAGGCAATTTATAGTATAGAAAAGCACTAGTTAATCACCCAGCTTTTCAAATCCATATAAAAGAAAAACAGGTTCATTTCCATCTGACAGTTTTGAGATTGCATGTAATAAGCAATATTTTATTAAGATATGGTTTTTGTGGACTGTACTGAGATTGGATTCTTATACATGTCTTATTTGTTTTAAGAAAAAAGAAATGTCTCTTGTGAATATGTGGGGACGTGTATTCATGTCAGGATCTGTTAACATGGTAACCTAATCTTAGTTCCAAAAGTTCCTTAATCGGTATCTTAAAAGCTGAGCCATCTTTTTAACTCCACAATATCAAAGTTCCTTATTAATTGCAGAAGCTTTGAGGAATCTTATCATATATTCAGAACTTACCTTATATGTGAGTAGGTTAGAGCACATATTATTGTTCTTAAGAACATTCACTTTAAGATGCCAACTGATTATTACCATAATTTATCACAACATATGTTACCTCACAATTTGAAGCAGGGAACACAAGTTACTGGAAAAAAATCTTGTTTTTTTTAGTTAAAATCAGTTTTAGAAAATAAATTATCCATCCTAAGGCAGTGTTTGAGCAATCATATTAGCATGTAGAAATTAGGTGAAGGTAAACTTGATTTAATTTTGTGGTCCAAAATCCATGTCATATACTGAATGTATATAGTAAAGGTGATGTCATATACGTTTGACCCTGTTTTATCCAACTTTTTTTTAACAAACCAAAACAAAGACTTTCTCACTTGGCAATGACCAGGCAAAGAAATAGAGGAAGAGAGGGAAAGAAAAATATCCTGAAAGTTTAGTAATGTTTCACTTAGATGTAATGCATCTAAGCAGTACTTGGGAGGGTTTTCTAGTGAGTTAGATTTTTGAAATTACTGGAATTTGACTGGGTTCACTTTTGTGCACAGAGTTAACTCCGTCTGTGCCCTGTACTATATAAAATATTGCCACATTGATTCAAATTAAAATTACTTGAGACTATAATGCTCCTCTGCCTTCCCAACCTTGCCCTGAACAGTCAAGAGTCATGCTTCCAGTTTTACTTAGCAGAAGATAAAGGGCAAAACAATTTGGTTTCTAATGCATAAGCTAATAGTTTGGTATAAAGGTTGCACACTTGTAATTGCATTAGGTCAGTTTATCTAATAGATTTAAAGTTTTCCCAGGTGAAATGTTCAAACAAAGGCTCAGAATAAAATAACGTATACTTAGTGGCTACTGGGTCTAATTCACACAGAAAGGTATTTGGTGCTTATATTTTTGTATGTACTGTAGGTATTGTGTGATTTGAAGTGTCTTCTTCTATTGCTTGTTAATTTAGATTTTTAGACAGCATGCTCTACACCACCTTTAAAAAGCATTAAAAATGTTAAAAAAGTGGTTTTGGCTTACTTTCTTGTTGTTTCAATCGGCTTTATGCCTAGCAAAAAATCTGTTTTGTTTTTGTAGTTGTGCTTCTAACTCTCCTCACAAGTCACTGGGGCATATGATTTTTCTGTCATCTAAACCAGAATAAACAACCAGGGAAAGAATGAATGTTCCAGCAGTGCTCTCTCTTTTTTTGTACTACTAGATCCTGAAACACTTGATTAATTCACAGGGTCTGTAGCTTTCAGATCTGGCTCTTGCAAAGTTTATCAATGACTCTGTAATATTAGCTCTGCTATGAGGACCTTTGTGAAAGAAAAACATACCAGGCATCCATTTCACTTCTTTATCAGAAGCACTGTTGATGAAAAGATACAAGACACTGCCGTGTATTTGGGGTTTGGCCAGCTACACTGATAGTAAGTGAATGGCTAAATATTATTGCACTGGTGGCAAAGCAGTTTCCTCTCCTTGACAGCTGCTAACTAAAAGTCATCTTCCTAAGACCAGTAGGGTGGCTCTGTCCTGCTGTCCTATGACATTTCTGGGTACTGTCCTGTTGCAGCTAATATTGTTAAGTATTTCCTTCATGCACTGGACATGTTGATGAAATAAATCCAGCTGAGAAGAAGCACCTGGTATTATAATTTCCCCTGCCTATACTGAAAATTTAAATCAAATTTAACCTCATCAGTTTACTGTTTTCGTTAACTAAAAATGTATGCAAGCCAATGAGAAAAACATCAAGTCAATGTATTTTCATAACATGCTTTTTTAATGTTGTGGTATTGTGACAGAGGATAATTCTAAAGATTCATGTGTACCAATCTGATATGTTATTATTAATGTATATTCTGTGCATTTTCAAACATGTATGAAGTAGTACATATTTGGTTACTTCTATAGAATATCTAGCTGCAAAAATACATCGGGAGGGTAAAATATTTAGAAGGGTGCCTAGCTTTACAGAGTCTGGCAAATTTATGTTGCTGCATACTGTGCTGTTCATATAGGCTCTGTCTGCATTATTTAGAAATTTTCTGTCTCATAGTCTTGACTGCAATTTTACACACCATGTTATCTAAATTCTGACTTCAGGCGACAGGTATCAGAGCTC
This sequence comes from Ciconia boyciana, assembly GCF_034638445.1. Classification (NCBI taxonomy): domain Eukaryota; kingdom Metazoa; phylum Chordata; class Aves; order Ciconiiformes; family Ciconiidae; genus Ciconia; species Ciconia boyciana. The sequence goes on along the minus strand of NC_132934.1, from coordinate 27,259,953 downwards.
CATGTAACACTCACTGAGGAAACTGAAGCAAAGGAAGATTATCATTGTACTGAGAAGTCAAGGACAGAGAAGTACTTTACTATCATGTCAGACCACTGACAGAGTGGCTTGTCAGCTCAGCAGCATTTTTCCTGACTTCCAACTGTTTTAATTTGTAAACAAAACAACAAAACAGTTGTAATGGAAAATGAGCACTCGCACATCAAAGTGGAGGTAACAGATCATAATGAACTGTAGCCTCCAACTTTGTTTATTTACAATTTCAATGTAAACATGAGGTCCAGACAAGTTCTATGTGTGACATCAAATCTTTGAGTCTTCCTGTGTTATGACTTGTTGCATCATTTGTACGGGACAGAGGAGGACCTAGGTCACTTTCTTTATATCAAGCAGTTGAATACTTCAGGCATTTTAAATAGGAACTGTGACATCTGTGGAAGTAACCTTAACACCAACTTTCATTCTGTAAATCTGAGATCCTAAAGTCCTTCTCTGGTTCCTCAAAGGCAGTGTTATACAAACCTTTTCATTGTCTTAGACTAAGAAGTCCTGCCCCTTTTCTTGCCAGAAATGGCAGAAAATGTGTAAGGATTGAGCAGCAGAGCACAATGGGTGACAAACTGGTAGATGTTCATTGTCTGTTTTAGCGAACTCTGAGCTGTGAATGGTGCAGCTGAGGAACAGCACACTGCTTTCTGTTGCATCTTCTTCAGAACTGATAATATCCCACAGATAGCCTGCATGGGCAGCCATGGAAATACCTTCCTAAGTAGCTGCACTTGAAGCTGCAAGATCTTAATCGCAAGAGACCTATCAGACCCAGCTCATTTCTGAAACCTTTGAATTCTCTGAGTATGTTAGTATTTGCAATGCCAGTAGAATTCACGTTGCTCCTACAAGATGTGTTAAATCTGAAAAGCAACAAGAAGAAAGTGTAGAAAGCCCATACTTCTATGTCATTATTCAGTCTCAGCAGCTGTCTCAGTCTCAGCAGCTGTCTCAATCTTCAGTCTCAAAACTTACCAGGTCTGACTCTTGTTTGGCCTAAAAATTCCCTATGCATCTGTATGTATGCTCTTATCTGGAGACATGGAGTCTGAACTTCATTGTGGAGGGGGCTGATACATTACAGACACCAGCCAGATATCCCCTCTAGAGTCCTGACTGCAGGGATGACATATCCTGTCTGGAAGTTGGAAAAGTCCTCTGGAAAGTAACCGGGTACATCTGAATAATTTCTGGCTGACACTGGAAGTGAACCTTAATTCCCTGCTTTTAGGAAGACTGCTTTAATTCCAAGGGTTTTTTACAAAATAAGGGCCCTAATGCTACTTCTCTGGTTTTAAAAAGAGTGAGCCTTGGTCAGTTAGGTGCCTTCCTGTCTTGGCTTCCAAGTGATCCAAGAGCTTAACGTTTATATCCTGAGTCAGTCATCAAAGCTAGCAGGAAATTCTGGAGTTCTCAGTCACCACTATATTTTGTACCTGCCCTGAGTGGCTTTCCATCATCACATGCAGATTTTGTGGATTACCTTTCTAAGGAACTTAACTTCTCTATCGCATTGATAGGGAATGAATGTGCCTATTTGTGGTGCTGTGAATTACCCTGCTGGGCTGTATCTAATTCTGACACACTGTGAAACCACTTAACCTACATCAGCTCATGATGAACCAAAATGAAAGCAAAATCCATTCAGGTCAACAATGTCAAATTATTATATATCAGTGCCATCTCAAGACTGAAATATAAAGTTGCAGTATTAGGTATGCTCAAGTTATGTGGATGGAGGTACAAGCAAAATTCCCTAGAGTGGTGAAGGATTTCCTTCCTTGAAATACAACTCCAGTGGAAACTGTGCCATGGTCAAAGTCCTTGAAAGGTTGGAACTGTTACATAGCACGTAGGGAAGTATCACTAACACAAGGGAGCATTGCATTTCAGTGAAGAAAAAACATAAGTGGAAAGGTACAGAATTCCAAAACACTAAAAACCAAAGTTGTTAGGCCAAAAAGCTGATGATGTCATGTTCATATAACATACATAAATCCTGAAATGACTTAAAATGACATGTTTAATTTCTTTAATACTCAGAATGAGAATGCGGTGAAATGACTCATTCACTACTTTTGCATGATGAAAGAAACCCCAATGATGGTGCTTTTTTTCTTTTTTTCAGGGGTTGTCATATTTTAGTTCAAAAGGATGGGGCTTTATACCTTTTTTGACAATAGAGGCAAGCTAGTCTGCTAACTCCAGGGTTAGCAATGCCAGCTCTTAAGTTTGCAGCCTGGCAGGCAGGTGTCACAATGAAGAGATCATGTATCGATGTTTCAAGCAACTCAGGAAGTGAAAAAGTAAGACCTTCAAAGTAATCTCTACTCCATTTTTCCTTCTAACATGAAAGCTCTCCTGAGTGGTTTTCATTTGCTCCTTTTTCAGGTCATTTAGTTTCTTTTTTTTAGCCATTATTCATTAAATATTAAATTAAAAGCATTTGATCAGGACACTCACAGCTGGCAATGAGTCAGATCTAAACATTATATATTACTGATTTTCTCTGTCATTGTAATTTCTCTCTTACTGCTACATGAATTATAGGACACTACTTGTAATGCAGAAAAGACCCTCTCAAACTAACCCATGAAAAAAGTGACATAAATCAATGGGAAAGATATGGCAACAACAAGTTTTTTAACTTCATTCTAAATCAGTAGGATAAAACACACTTAAATTCAAATAATGTACACTGGAATAAGCTATTTTTGTTAGAGTTCAGAATCTCATGCCACCATTTTGTGTTCTAGATTGTTTCTCTTTTCATAGATTTCCCAGCATTTATAGATACAAGAAAAAGCTATGAAAATCTATATCAAATGTGAATGAAGTGTTCTGAAACCATCTTTTTAAGATGGTGAATTTCCCCTTTTAGGATTCAAACTTCTGCTGGATACTACTTCTGAGAAACTCATAATTTTTCTAAAGTGCCAAAAAATTATCATTTTTTTCATCAGATTTTACTATAGCTATTATCTGACTATAAGCAAGCATTTAATATCTCGTTTTCTGTCTTACTGCTCTACTAGGATCAAGTTGCAGGTGACCTTTTGTCTCCAGCTCTCCCAATGCAGGGGAGATAAATGAGTTGCAATATACATTTCCCGTGCAGCTTTAGGAAATAATAGGGTGCTGAGGTCCCCTTGCAACCATGATTTCTGGTAAACTGGACTGACTAGGGAAGCTGAACTGGGACAACAGGTTTTTGCTCCCCCTGGCACACTGCACAGGGGGAATGAGGTTCAGAGCTGGGCTAGACAGCGATTTAGGAGCCAGGACTCTTAGACATCAGGCAACTTAAACAGAACAGCAACAAATATTCCCATCCTGCCTCTCCTAATAATCAGTACCATAAGATACTGACAAAACATGCTGCAATGAACCACAGCTGTATGAGCTATACACTATATTGCCACTTGTATCTATTTTCTAAACAATTTGCATTTCCTTTTCCTTCTCTCCATACCCTTTCTCTGTATGTCCCAGTTTGAATATTCCTTAAGAGTAAGCCCAGCTGTTCCTTGGCTCACAGTTAAATTCACCACTGACATAATTCAAACTGATTTTACTGGACTTACCCAAGAGCTGATTAAGGCCCAAAGCCTGTATTTAAATTAAAGACATTAATGTCATTTAAAAATTCCATATGTGCAAAGAATTATCTTATAGAAGATCTGTCTGTCTTTGCACAATGGAAAAAGTCCAACACCTTAGAATGCTTTCTTGTCTCCAGGTTTTTCGCAGGGATTAGCATAACAGCACTTATTCTCTCTCATCGTGGACCAGGTAGTCTAAAATGGTCACAGAATTTCACATTAAGGGCATAGCTCAAAAATAAAAGGCACACTCTAGAGTTGCTTTCCAAAGATAGATTCCTTACCACTTTTTCATTTGACTTTCCTCTTTCCATCTATTGATTTGACTTTTAAGGACAAAGTAGAGTTGTGTACTTTTAAATATAGATCATTTTAGTAGTGTTGACCTAATGCAGGCTGTTGAGGCTGTTTCTAGTGAAAATACGAAGCTGCTAAGACCATTACACTTGATTTGATACATTCAGCTTAATTGCCATTCATTCAGAGAAATAACTCTGGCCCAGTCCTAGGTCCCTAATACCTTTGGAGTAGTTCAGTAAGTTCATGGTTCTGCACAGCTTTCAGAAACAGGCTCTCCATCAATTAAATTTCCTGCAGTAGGCTGCAACAAATCAGTCCCTGCCCTAACTAGATATTCCAGCACAGTTTTAATGTATAATAAATGGAAAGACTGTTTTTTATTAATAAAACAAGAGAGATCTATTTTTTATTATTGGTTCTAACTTATAAGTATGTGGCCATATCAGAATGTACAGGAAATGGCTTCCAGTGCCTAATACTATTATAATTACTGTAATTCATCAGCTATCAAATGAGAAATATGAGCTGTGTTTTTGTCTGCAACAGTATCTGCTATTGATACACCTCTATTGTGCTATTAGGTAAAAAATCAGAGGAAAGACCCTCAATGCTAATGCGCAGAGTTGAAGAGGAAGCTTTTCAGGTGCCTAACTAGAGACCAAAACATGGAAGGCATTTTAGCAGCTTAAGGGCTGAACAAATTGGTCCTTATTGCATTTCTTTGTTGTTGTGGTTTAACCCCAGCTGGCAACTAAGCCCCACACAGCCGCTCACTCACTACCCCACAGTGGGATGGGGGAGAGAATCAGAGAAGTAAAAGTGAGAAAACTCCTGGGTTGAGATAAAGACAGCTTAATAGGGAAAGCAAAAGCCACACATGCAAGCAAAGCAAAAGAAGGAATTCATTCACTCCTTCCCATGGGCAGGCAGGTGTTCAGCCATCTCCAGGAAAGCAGGGCTCCATCACACGTAACGGTTACTTGGGAAAACAAAACGCCATAACTCCAAACTTCCCCCCGCTTCCTTCTTCTTTCCCAGGTTTATATGCTGAGCATGATGTCATATGGTATGGAATGTTCCTTTGGTCAGTTGGGGTCAGCTGTCCCAGCCGTGTCCCCTCCTATCTTCTTGTGCCCCCCCAGCCTACTCGCTGGTGGGGCGGTGTGAGGAGCAGAAAAGGCCTTGACTGTGTGTAAGCACTGCTCATCAATAACTAAAACATCTCTGTATTATCAACACTGTTTCCAGCACAAATCCAAAACGTAGCCCCATACTAGCGACTATGAAGAAAATTAACTCTACCCCATCCAAAACCAGCACACTTGTAAATTACTTCTAACTCCTCTATGCCTCTCTATTCTTGCAGAGAAATAATACTTTTTAAAGTCAGTAGGCTAATGAACACTGATACTAATAGAGCTGGATTTTTGCAGACTTTTAGCTTGTTTGATTGACTTTTTAACTGACTAAAATTTTCTTTTCTGTCTGCCATACACTTATTACCTGCTCCAGCATAACAATTTGATGGTGAATTGTGAGCTGTAGGAATTAGCAGACTATCATCAACAGTTGTTAAGGAAAACTCTGTGAATTCTCCTACTCCAGTCTCCCTCTAGCGCTGTAGGTGTTTTGGTGGTTTTTTTTCTCTTTTACTAACACTTAGAGGGAATAATTATCTGGAAGACATTCAGACTTCCAACCAATTTCTTAGAAATAAAACAATGGATTATTAGAGGAGGATGAACACAAGCCACAGGTCATGTGATCTCTTAAGCTTTGTTTCTGTAAGAAAAAAGACTAATAAAATAGGTACAAAAAAAGATATTTTTTCAATACTGTTTGCAGCAATATGAGAATAATTGGGCTAAAGAAATGTACCTGCCAAGTGGATAAATGGCAAAAATAAATTTTGTAGGGCCAGCTGAGGCAAAAATTGTTACTGGGCACGAGGACACTAGCTAAACCTCAGCTCAATCCTAACCATGCTTCCTTAACTCTTGGAGGTCATTGCTGCTTGGGTTAGAGGTGAAATTGCCATGGCTTTCTGAGGTCTCCCATTGGAAATCAATCCTTCTTAAACAGCTGAGAGTTTACTAGTGGAAGCTCGGGCAAGTCTGAAAACTCCTTATTAGCACACTGTAGCATGTACATACCAGATCCTATGATACAACGATTTTGCAGAATTGCACTGCCCTCTACCCTGTCTTCTCCACCTCCAGAATGCTCATGGGACTGTCGGTAGGCTCAGAGGTTAAGTATTGGACAAGAAAAGTAAGGCATGTAGTTAATTGCTAACATGCACTAGTTTCCAAGTGAAAAAAAAATTGCAATTAAAGGGAATCTGTTCTGTGTCATTATATAATTTAAAAAACCCACAACCAAAACCTACTTTAAATAAAGAATTAAAACAGAACAGCTGGAGCAATTTATTTGCCTTCTTATATAAGGATCATCTTCAAGTGCCCAATATGGAAGTGTTAATTATATAAATAAGAAGTTAAAGATGATTGCTGAAGTGTTCAATTAATTCTGTGACTTGAAACCTGTAGGTACAGAGTCAACTCTATAGTCAGTTTACTAATTATTTTAATGAAAATATAATCAGATATCAAAAGCCATTCGTATCTACACCTGCAAGGTCTTCATATTCTGCCAAATAGTTATTTCATTTTTGCTTAGCACAGGTATAACAAGATCTCATGATTACAAATGTTAGTAAAAACTTCATAGATAAGAATACACCAAGTACTATAAATATTTAGTTTAATGTTAGCAATCAAGCTTCAATTTTGAGCTGTGGTTATTATATTTTCATAGTAATTGCTGTGAGACATACAATTGTATATCTAGGACAACACACACATATTCATAAAGGTGTAAAATATCTGGCTTTACACTTTTTAATAAAACATACATGTAGGAAAAGAGCATTACAACTCATTAGAATTATTATTTACCAAAGCAAAATAATATTCAAGCAAAATTCAACAATTATTTGATTGGCATTGATATAAAGAGGTCATGTAGATAAATCATTAATATTTCACAGAATCACAGAATCACAGAATTGTATAGGTTGGAAAAGACCTTTAAGATCATCGAGTCCAACTGTAAACCTAACACTACCAAGACCACCACTATACCATGTCCCTAAGCACCTCATCCAAATGTCTTTTAAATACCTCCAGGGATGGCGACTCAACCACTTCCCTGGGCAGCCTGTTCCAATGCTTGATAACCCTTTCAGTGAAGTAAAATTTCCTAATATCCAGTCTAAACCTCCCCTGGTGCAACTTGAGGCCATTTCCTCTCATCCTATCACTTGTTACCTGGGAGAAGAGACCGACACCCACCTCTCTACACCCTCCTTTCAGGGAGTTGTAGAGAGCAATAAGGTCTCCCCTCAGCCTCCTTTTCTCCAGGCTAAACAACCCCAGTTCCCTCAGCCGCTCCTCATAAGACTTGTTCTCCAGACCCTTCACCAGCTTCGTTGCCCTTCTCTGGACACGCTCCAGCACCTCAATGTCTCTCTTGTAGTGAGGGGCCCAAAACTGAACACAGTATTCGAGGTGCAGCCTCACCAGTGCCGGGTACAGGGGCACGATCACTTCCCATTTCTCTTGGCAAGTCCACATATCAGGGATTCAAATGACTTCTTTTAGTTTTGCAAAGTGAATTTTACGTCCACACATTGTAGGAGCTGTTACTATTACTTTTCAAGTTCTCTTGATTTCTGTGGCCTTTGTACATGCAGTGTGTGAAAACCTGAAAAAGATATGCAGGTGTAGAGTTCTCAGATTGTCAGATGGCAAATATCACTCACTCAGTACATTCTGTAAGTGTAAATCAGGTGAAAAATCAGTATCTGATGGAAATTAAGATCATTAATGCCAATAAACAAGAAACATTTATATACTTTTTTTCTTCATAAGAGAAATTAATTTCTGTGTAAATGACACCTCATTCTTTTACTTCTTGCTTACATAGATCAATTCAAATGTGAAATATTGTATCTGCTGAAATCAATGGAAATACAATTGTGTGATTTCAATTGTTTGGTATTTGACCCCAGGAATGTCACTAATAGTGTTCAGTGTCTTGCTTCCTGCTTCCCAGACCAAGGGACAGAAAGCACAATGTTTTTATTAACAGTCATTTTAAACAAATTAACTCGGTCTTTCACAGATATTCACACCTGGTTTTTACATCTCTTCATTGTATTCATCTTTTCTTGCAGATGAGTTTACTGTCATGATTATTTGCTGAAAGAGTGCATTTTAAGCTGATACTGCAGGATATGAAAGGCAGAGATATTTTATGTCTTTAACCATTCCTATTAATGCAACAAATCTCCAGTTCTTAGAGATACAGTCATAGAACTAGAAAATACCCTGTTTCTGTGCATCCATTCAAAACTTTTGGTATTTAAAGAAAATACTTTACAATGAACTGCTCTAACAAAGAATAATTTCCACAAATGGTTCTAGGAAATCTTTTCAGTATAATAAGCACGTTTGACAAAATAGTGATTGTGGAGGAAGATTTGTTTTTACATAGAAATGTAACAAAAAATAAAGTAATTTATTAACTATGAAATATGTTTATTTGACTCTTGGCTTTCCATACTAACTTATGGTAATGCTCTGCCTCAAGTAAGCAGCAGTAAGCAGTAACTCATGTCAGAAGACCCATTGGCTGAATTACTGATTTAGAGAATTCAGAGTCTATATATATAATAGCAGATTAAAGGTAAGAACCAAAACTGCTATGTGGACCTTTGACTGTGAAAAAGAAAGGAACTATCTACTTACTTCATGTTTTAGAATATCTAACAATAAAGATGTTCAGCTTCTCTCAACCTGATTCATCAAAGGGAAAAAAAAAAAAGGAGAAATCAAGTGGATTAGAGCCCTTTGCTACCAGAAAGCATTTGTTTTCTTATAAGCAGTTTCTTGTTTCTGCCTGATCAGACACTGTGTGAGCTATAGTCAAAGAGATTCAATTGTCCCTTTAAAATGGTGGATTATCAAGCTTCAAAACTGAGCATAACAAAGCAATGTACAATGGGTACAGACAGCCAAGCTGGCATTATGAGGAACCAGCTCAATTCTATAGGATTTATTAGATCAGGCACAATCCTCAAGCTGAGAATTCAAGCTAAAGCAAAATAGCTTATTACCATGGCCTTGATCCTAAGCTAATAAACCCTGTCAGACTTGATTTGGCACCAGAGAAAACCAGCTCAGATATCTTGGCATGATCAGTTCTGGGACGACTCATTTGTTCAGGCAGAGCACCACATGGTCATGGCAGTCTTCATCTATCCAGTTTTGTGGTACTCTGTCAAATCTCATAACCTCTTCAGAAACCAGACACAGTGGGGAGTGTGCTGCAAAGCTTCTCAGCCTGGCTGCATGGGCACGAGCTCATATCCACCCCCTGGAATACATCAGGCCCATACTGTCTGGAATGATGGAGACCGAACGGTAGGTATACAAACATCAGTTTTCTGGTAAGCAAAATCTTGGTCAGTAAAGGCAAAACTCAAAGGACTGAAAGTCATAGCGTTTTCTTGTAAAAAAATCAGTATTGAATTACTACTCTGTCATCCTTAATGCAGGGTCTGGAAATATATATGGATATCAAAATATAAAAGCTGAAGGGAGCAAAACTTATAATACATGGTCAAAGAGCAGCAGGAGAGATGTCAGTTAGATGGGGTATATCCCCTGCCTTTATTTGGGATATGGAGATACCTCTTTGCAGCAACTCTGCATTTGTGTTCCAGCTGAACAAGCACATACTTAAATCTGTTCATGTTCAGCAAAGGGCTAGAGTTCATGTTTAATTATAAGCACTTTAACTGCTTACAGATGTAATCAGTGTGAATTAAGCATGTGCTTAATTGCTTTGCTGAACAAAACCAGAGTGCTGAACTGGGTCTCATGGAACCCAAGAGGAGAGAAGTCACTCTAAATAGGATTCTCTCTCCACTTAACAGATTTTCTCTACATCAACATCACTTACACTCAAAATTAACTCTCTCCTGCAACCTTTACATTTCTCAAAGGCTGACATATGGTCCATAGACCCTAAAAACTTAGGTTTTGCAAGCAACATTTTTAGGAGGTTTCTCTCTTTTTTGGGTAGTGGTGGTGTTTGTTTTGTTTACAATAATCTATCTGCTATAATAGCCCAAGGAATCTTGGCTAATACTTTTATGGAAGTTCTCTTCTTTGTGCATATTTGTGCATATGCTACCAGTGCCAAATATACCATTGCCAAAGGAAATTAGTTTTTTAAAATGTCAGGAATGTCTCTGGGTTTTTTCTATTGCTTACAAATTTTTGAGATTCAGATTTGCACTTTGTATATTCAAGACATATTATCTGAATATCAAACATATTATCTGCAAACATGAAGGAGATCACTTAGGATGCAGTTTTTTCAAAACTGACTTTCTCAGTAAATAATATAACTCTATGTTTCTGTTCTTCACTGTTTATACAGGTTTTCAGTCTATGGCCATTATCATAATGTATGCCTCTAGATAAGCTTTTCAAGGAATTAATCTCTTGTCACCTTTGGTAAGATCCCTCTGACCTCTGCCTTGGGCAGTCTGCCATCATTGGCCTCTCCCTGTCATAACACCTCAGTCTGGGGGAAAGGCCTAGACAAAGTTTTCAGTGTTTTGGTTCTTTATTTTAGCATCTGTACACTGTTATTCTTCCCTTGATGAGTAACATAGAATCGACTAAGGGAGTTTGTGTTTATAATGAACTATATATTATAAAGTCTTCATGGCACAAAGTTATCTACTGCATTGTATTTGTAGAGAGTCTATGACAATGCCTTTAGTCTTGATTTTGGCCTACAGCAGTGTGTTGGGTGTCCGTGGTGAAGTTTGGTAGTGAAGGGGCTGCCGGGTGGTCTCTGTGAGGAGAGACCAAGGCTGCCCCGTGCCAGACACAGCCAGTTCCAGCCGGCTCCAACCGACCCACCGCAGGGCACGGCTGAGCCCCTCAGCTAAGATAGCAGCGCCTCTGTGATAATGTATTTGGCAAAGGGCAAAACATCACAGAGAGGAGGAGGAGGGTACAAAAAGAGTGAGCAAAAGCAGAGGAAACACCAAGGTCAGAGAAGCAGGAGTGGAGGAGGTGTCCCAGGCACTGGAGCAGAGATTCCCTTGCAGCCCGTGGAAGAGAACATGGTGGAGCAGGTATTTCCCTGCAGCCCACGGAGGACCACACCAAGGCAGATATCCACACTGCAGCCCATGGAGTATATCATGCCAGAGCAGGTGGATATTCCCTGAAAGACCTGCTGCCCATGGAGAGCCCACGCTCGAGCAGTTTTATCCTGAAGGACTGCAGCCCATGGAAGGACCCATGCTGGAGGAGGGGAGAAGTGTGAGGAGCAAGGAGAGGCAGAGAGCTGTTATAAACTGACTGCAACTCCCCATTCTCCATCTCCCCCATGCTTCCAGGGACTAGGAGGGAAGGAGGTAGAGGAGATGGGAAAGAAAGGAGTAAAGTTGAGCCTGATAAAAAGGGGCATGGGTGGGTGTAAGGTGTTTTCATTTTTTCTGAGTCTGTTTTGCCTGTGACAGTAACTGGCAAGTGAGTTCCTTGTCTTTATCTCAACCCATGAGCCTTTTCATCTTTTCTTCCCCCATCCTGTTGAGGAGGGGGAGTGAGAGAGCAGCTCGAGGACATCTGGCAGCCAGCCAAGGTCAACCCACCTCAAGCATCTTCATTATTATTTTAGTAATCTCAAAAATAATGTAAATGTGTTAATTGGAGGGTATGACACAAAGGACAGAGAGGGGTGCTTAAGCTATAGGATACTATGGAAATGAAAGAACATGTGGCTTCACATTGACCATTAACTTAGTTTGGAAATTAAACAATATATATCACTGCCAGGGGAGACGTATCAGAACCTTTCTACAAGGAAGTACATGGACAAAAGAAAGAAGTGGATTAAGATCATGCTGGATCTTGCTGTGATAAGGGAACTGCTTGTCATGATTCTGACAATTCTGTGTTCATTATCCTTTGCTATCACACCATTCATCATTGCTATCATACCACTACCTAAAAATTTTGCCTCTCTGAAGACATTTTACTTATTGATCTCTATGTGTTTGGCTGATTGTATGTTAAGGTAAAAGATTGTCAATTCTCAAACTGGAACACTAATCCGTGAGATTCTGATATATATTAAGTAATAACAAAAGCAATCTAGGGAATGACACAGTCAATTACAGAGCTAACTTACCTCATGCAGTTTAGACTTTCTTAGATGCAAATCATGGCTTCAGACAGTTAACCAGTACCAGGGTAGGCCATATTTTCTGCTGGGTTATTTTCTTTATTTCTTTATGGTATATTTCATAGATAACATAGTAATGTGCATAGAGTTTATGTTCATAAAATAGTGTAATACTTTGCTTAGTAATTTTAACAATTTCCGTGTATTTATTTTTCATTCCCTCTTAAAAGATCACTGCTTTTTATCAGTTGTGCATGTATGATAAAAATTTGTTATTACTTTTGTTTTTTACAACCCCAGCTAGAGAAATTTCCAGGTTTCTCACAATATTGTCCTTCTTTCCTAGTGGAAAAAAATATTTATAATTCCCCAAATGTTGTTTTACTTCCTCTTGTGTAAGCTTGAAAACCTTTTTCCTCTTCTATCTTTCTCCTTTGCCATTTGATGTGTTTTGCTATTTGAAAAGAAAAAAAAAAGCTACAGTTGCATTTTGGACTCTATCTTCATAATTCCCGTTCTCTTTTAAATGTGTTCCCCTGAGATGTTGTTTACATGTCTCAATTCCTTCCAGTGTTTCAAAGACAGCTTTAGAGTCAGAAGTTGCCTAGAGCTACAGGGTTTTGGTTACATAAAGTTTAATTATGTCACAGAAATTCACTAGTGAATTAATTCTCCTTCACATCCATTGGCAGAACTCTCAGTGGAGTCTGTACGAGTTTCACCTGCATAAGAAGTTCATATTTCCTCTTCAGAGACCACACAGAAACCCCATGAAATTGGTAGAGAAGTTCCTGTAAAGTTCATGTGACATTACACAAAACCTTAGATTTCTAGAATTTCCTATGAAGATCTGTACCAAAATGGTTTAGACGAAATTAAACCTTTTTGGTTTTATATGGCCCCAAATCTCATAATCATGTAGGACTGAAAGGGAATGCCTATAGTAGGAATGTAAACATATCTGGAACATTCTGTGGCCCTGAGGTTAAATGGCATGGAGTGTCATCAAGCACTTTTTTCCCTCAAAATAGGATGGCCAAATCCAAACTGAGAATAGTCCCTGGCACATGCAATTACCTGGACAATGCAGCAATTATCTGGGAGATTGTTGTTTGGTACATACCATGCCAGAGACTGTGCTAAAATTTAAACAGTGTGGACAATCACAGGCTATTATAAGCTCACACCCTGGAACAGTTTTATTTACTTGTACAGACACTACCAATGAAACAGCATGAATCATCCAGTCCCATCTCTTGTAGTCACAGATAGCTTTGTCACTGATATTTATTTAAGAAAGATCCACAAATCCCTGAGTGAGCTGCGAGATATGCAAAAATATTTTAGCCATTGTCCAGGTGAGCACATTGTCGCCTGGCTGCTCTGATGCTGGGATAATGGGGCCAGTAGCCTGGAATTAGAGGGTAGGGAAGCCAAACAGCTGGGATCCCTTTCTAGGGAAGGGGGCATTGACAAAGTGATTGGAAAATGGACACAAACCTGCAGCCTCTGGAGGCGACTCCTGTCAGCTATGAAGGAAAGATATCCCTTTAGGGAAGATGTTATATATTGCCCAGGCAAATGGACGACCATGGAGAGAGGTATCCAGTACCTGAGGGAATTAGCCATGCTGGAGGTGATTTATGGTGACCTGGACAATAAGTAGTTACCCAAAGATCCAGATGAAGTCCAATGCACACAACCCATGTGGCGGAACATGGTATGGACCTCACCAGCGTTGTATACTAATGACAATACTGACCTGGAAAGATGAAGAGGGACCAGTGGTGGATGAATTGGCTGGCCAACTCCAGGAATACGAAGAAAGGATCTGTTTCTCCCTCATCTCGGCTGTGCAAAAACTGTCCTGAAATGTCCAGCAACTCAAAGAGGATAGGTCCTACTCCCCACTTGTACAGACCAGTATCTCAGCTATTAGGAGTAAGCGATTCTCTGCTCAAGACAGAGGATATAGAAGATACGAAATATAAATATGGGGAGGCCTGGCAGATCGATTATATCACACTCCCACAAACCTGTCAAGGCAAGTGCCATGTGCTTACAACGGTGGAAGCAACAGCCGGACGGTTGGAAACATATCCTGTGCCCCATTGCCACTGCCCAGAACACTATCCTGGACCTTGAAAAGCAAGTCCTGTGGTGACATGGAACCCCAGAAAGAATTGAGTCAGACAACAGGACTCATTTCCAAAACAACCTCATAGACACCTGGGCCAAAGACCATGGCACTGAGTGGGTGTATCACATACCCTATCATGCACCAGCCTCCGGGAAAATTGAATGGTACAAGGAACTGTTAAAGACTACACTGCGAGCAATGGGTGGTGGGACATGCAAACATTGGGATACACATTTAGCAAAGGCCACCTGGTTAGTTAACACTAGGGGATCTGTCAATCGAGCTGGCCCTGCCCAATCAAAACTTTTACGCACTGTAGAGAGAGATAAAGTCCCAATAGTGCTCATAAAAAACATGCTGGGGAAGACAGTCTGGGTTACTCCTGCCTCAGGCAAAGGCAGGCCCATTTGTGGGACTGCTTTTGCTCAAGGACCTGGGTGCACTTGGTGAGTAATGCGGAAGAATGGGGAACTCTGCTGTGTACCTCAAGGGGATTTGATTTTGGGTGAGAATAGCCAATGAACTAAATGGTACGATGTTAATTGCTATATAATACTGTATGTCATCACTTTTATGCTTACTATACACCATATCAACAGTATTTCAGTAAGAATCACCCAGATTAATGAAGAATGAACTTTGATGAAACTAAGCAAAGTGCAGAGGTGATGAAACCAAAACTGACTTCAGCATGCAACAATCCAACACCACACACCATCTCTCCTGCCCTGAAAGACTATTATGACAGTTGGAACCCAAAGTCATGGACTAAATGAACCCAACGGACATTTTAGAGGGATGGCCCGTAGACCAAGGGAATGATATCTGTGTGTATATATTAAAAGACAGGAAAAGCGGTGGTGATTAATTGGAATGTATTGGAAAGTATGGGACCTGGGCATGACGTAGATGGTATAGAATGAGGGGTGGATACTGTCCTGGTTTCAGCTGGGATAGAGTTGATTTTCTTCCTCGTAGCTGGTATAGTGCTGTGTTTTGGATTTAGCATGAGAATAATGTGATAACACACTGATGTTTTAGTTGTTGCTAAAGCAGTGTTTATAGTAAGTCAAGGACTTTCAGCTTCCAATACTCTGCCAGTGAGGAGGTGCACAGCCAGGATAGTTGATCCAAACTGGCCAAAGGGCTATTCCATACCACATGACATCATGCTCAGTATATAAACTAGGGGGAGTTGGCCGAGGGGTAGTGATCGCTGCTCGGGGACTGGCTGGGCGTTGCTTTGCAGGTGGTGAGTGGTTGCATCACTTGTTTTTCCTGATTTTTGTTCCTCTCTCTCTCGTGTTTTTTTCCCTTTTCATTACATTACTACTATTATTATTATTATTATTATTATTATTATTATTATTATTAAATTATTAAACTGTTCTTATCTCAACCCACAAGTTTTCTCACTTTTACCCTTCTGATTCTCTCCTCCCTCCTACTGGGGGGAGTGAGCGATCAGCTGTGGGGTGCTTAGTTGCTGGCTGGGGTTAAACAATGACAGCTCCACTCTCCAAAATGCTGCAAGCCACAGAAACACTCCTCAGATACCCCACAAAACTTTTTTAAGTTCTGAAGAGAAAAAGCCCTCCATGTGTATGATTCCTGTCGCTCTAAAGGAGTTATTTCAAACAGGTTATGTGAGTAACACTATAAAAGAATCAGTTCCTTTCCATTGGTCATAAGGAGGTAGGCCATAGCATGATGACAGCAAGCACAGATGTCTCTTTGACCGATGTCTGAAGTTTGGTTAGATAAATTTCATGCTGAAACTTAATACCATGAGCCTAACATTTGTCTCTTCTGTAATAGAGCTCACCTCCATTACATCATATAGTCTGCTATACAGTTTAAAAGTACTATCTTAAATTCCAATATAACATTTTGAAAGCTGAAGTTTCACAATAAAACATTTTACTGTCAAAAACATAAATTTTGAGAACATATCTAATATGATCCTCATCAACATATCAGTCTTTATTCCAACTTAGATTATATTTGGATAAACAAAATAAGCTTTCTGAAGACACACAATGGGTAAACTATTCCCTTTATGCATTTCAGTCTAGTTAATGGAATCTTTAGGAAACTCAAGAAAACTCCATAGATGCTCAGATATTT
Organism: Ciconia boyciana; assembly: GCF_034638445.1. NCBI lineage: Eukaryota > Metazoa > Chordata > Aves > Ciconiiformes > Ciconiidae > Ciconia > Ciconia boyciana. The sequence continues at coordinate 27,243,462 of NC_132934.1, read as the reverse complement.
CACTCAATAAGGTACACTTTCTATAGCTCAGCTTGCTCTCCCGAAACCCAGCACATTATAAAAAAGACAGAGAGCAGTTTAGTTGCAGGAACACAGGTTTCTCCTTTATACTAATTTCCCATTTGGATGAAGTGAATCTTCAGGAGGTTAAATGCTTTGCTTCCTTCCAGCCACCAGCATCAAGAATCTTTGAAGTTCCAGCATTTTTCAGTTTGTGGTCACCAGAAAGACCATGACATCATCCTTTAGACCTTGAAGTATATACTAAATTCATATATACAACAAACAGTTTAAACAGATATAATGAACATCTGGTTTACATTTTTAATTCAAGTTGTATTGGGTTTGCATGGCAAGGTTTTGGTAGCGGGGGGGCTACAGGGGTGGCTTCTGTGAGAAGCTGCCAGAAGCTTCCTCTATGTCTGATATAGCCAACACCAGCCGGCTCCAAGATGGACCTGCTACTGGCCAAGGCTGAGACCATCAGCAACAGTGGTAGTGCCTCTGTGACAACATATTTAAGAAGGGGAAAAACCTGCTGCACAACAGCAACAGAGAGAGGAGTGAGAATATATGAGGGAAACAACTCTGCAGACAGCAAGGTCAGTGAAGAAGGAGGGGGAGGAGGTGCTCCAGGCACCAGAGCAGAGATTCCCCTGCAGACCGTGGTGAAGACCATGGTGAGGCAGGTTGTCCCCCTGCAGCCCATGGAGGTTAATGGTGGAGCAGATATCCACCTGCAGCCCACGGAGGACCCCACACCAGAGCAGGTGGATGTGCCCGAAGGAGGCTGTGACCCTGTGGAGAGCCTGTGCTGGAGGAGTCTGTTCCTGAAGGACTGCACCCCGTGGAAAGGACACGTGGAAAGGTCCCACGCTGGAGCAGTTCGTGAAGACCTGCAACCCGTGGGAAGGACCCATGTTGCAGAATTTTGTGGAGGACTGTCTCCCGTGAGAGGGACTCCACGCTGGAGCAGGGTAACAGCGTGAGGAGGAAGGAATGGATGATACAATGTGTGATAAACTGACCACAACCCTCATTCCCCATCCCCCTGCAGCACTTGGGGTGGGGACGTAGAGAAAATCGGGAGTGAAGTCGAGCCTGGGAAGAAGGGAGGGGTGGGGGGAAGGTGTTTTTAAGACTTGGTTTTATTTCTCATTACCCCGAGTTAAGTCTGTTTTGCCTGACAGTAATTGCTTAGTGATCTCCCCGTCCTTATCTCGACCCACAAGCCTTTCATTGCAATTTTCTTCCCCCATCCAGTTGAGGAGGGGGAGTGACAGAGTGGCTTGGTGGGCACCTGGCATCCAGCCACCACATAAGTTTATGTAATTATTTTAAATGTAATAATTCATTATATTTAATCAAATACAAAATAGCATAGGAACTAAGCTATGCAACTTGTCTACTCTTAGGAAATTTTTTTAGACATTAACATTTTCAATAAAAATATGTAATACTTTTTCCTACTTAAAGTATACAATTTTTTTGTGTATTTCCCTTTAACAAGATTAGAAATTTATTGAAAGAAAACAGTCTGCATTTAAGTCTTCTATGAGGAAAGAAGAAATACTAGCTCTATATCTTTGACTACATCTGTTCTGCTCTCTCTGTATTTTCTGTTGAGTAAACCACTTCAGATGCAAGCTAAAATGCACAGGCCTTAACTGTCTAATGATGACCCTTACCAATCTTACAGCACTGACTCCAGTACTATGACCTGTACAGAATCAATATACTTATTTTTCAATTTTTAAAGGAGCTCTTCTTCCTTGAAACTATAAATTATTTGAAGGATAAACTAAATTTTTCTAGGTATCTAGAAGGAATCTCTTTAAATGCTAATATAATGCCCCAAAAATATAATGAACATTTTGTAACTTGCATCCTATTTCCTAGTATTTGATATTGTCCACTGAGGAAAACAGAAAGTAGAATACATTAAAACTTTCTGGAGAAAAAAAAAAAGAAAACAAAGAGGACAGGCAAAATTTATTGTGTTCATAAAAGTTAATGCATGAACTTGTTTTGGGGAGTTTTTCCATAATGAGGAAACTAGTTGCTAATATTGCACTGAGTCTGAAACATCCCCTTTACCTTTTTTTCTTTCCAGAAGTTATCAGTCACTCTCAATATGAATGCCAGCTGTATGGCTTCACAATAAATAAGTTATATTTCCAAAACAGAAGACACTATACCCAGTTCAATCTAAGTAATTTTTTTTTCTCCTGCCAAAATGAAGCATTAACTTTTGTAGGAGCTTTCTAGATCTCTTTCCCAAAGAAAATGTTCTGGTTTTGTACTCTTTGTTAATATCATGATGCTATATTACATATATGTAATTCTCTGTATGGTTCTGTCATATAAAGCATTTATCAATTTCAGAATTTGAATCTGTATATAGCATATTCTCCAGAATTATGTTATTCTCTGATCCTCTTTGTGGTTTGTTGAAACTAGTATTTTCCCTTGAAGGAGAACAGCACAGTCAACATTGGATGGTAAAAAAAAAAATTGCAATAGTAGAGTTCAAAAAAAAAGGTGAATCACAATACAGTAACTCTCTAATGACTGCCTGACAGCACCAAATTAATGGGATAATAATGACTTCACTGACATTTTAAGGTATATTTATAAAATTATGTCATGTAAACTTTTTATTTTCAGCTAAGACATTTTATTCCTGTCTGGTGTTTTTTTTAGTTTGGAGAACAAGCATGAAATAAAAGAAGATTGTCTCTTCTGCTTAAAATTGAACAACATTATTCCCTATATTCTAAATCCACCCACTCAACCTTCATAGTTCCTTATATTTCCTCTGCTCCTACTTGCTTTTCCAATTTTAGTACAGTACTTTTTTCATCATCACTCTGCAAGAGGTGTCTGAGTTTCATTTTATGTCCCATGAGTAGCTTGGGGTGTACAAGGTCCCTTTCACTTAGCACACAGATGATCAAAATTGACAGTTTCTCCTTCTTCAGACTTCCCTTGCACTGGAATAATTATCATAAATAATCCCAAGATTACATTTATTTGTGCATACACACAATGTGAAATAAGTAAAACTTGAACATGTTGGTCCTGATTAAGAATCCCACTAGGGAAATAATATCCCCATGCTCCCTGTGTAGCCTGTTGGCAACTGAGGGTGCAGCAACCCAAGATCAGAAGCAGATGCCTGTCTCTTCCCACTGAAAATGTAGGAAGCTTATGGCAACTTCTCTCTGATCATGGGCACATTAGGTCTAAAGTTAGGTGAGGCTAAGATAGACCAGTGTGTGTAGGACACCCTCCTGTATCTGACCCTCTTCTTCCCTCAACGATGGTCTCTTGTCTTAGGTTTTAAGTCCTTTGCAAGATGAACTATACATTAAAGGACAGGACCTTTTGAGGCTTCTAGGCATTTTTGCATTGCAAGACATTACTTGAAGAATGAGAAGTTTCTATGGGAAGAACCATGATTCAAGAAGGAATGATCAAGGGACCTAGGTGCAGAAAGTCAATTGGGGTGATGTTCGATCGCTAGCAGCTTCTGTGAAGCCCATTCTAAAATAATCTAATGTTTTAATTTCCTCACTGAATCATTATTTTATGGTGTCTTATAATAACAGCTACAGTAAATATAACAACGGTTACTACTGTTAATCATAACTTAAACCCTAAGCCTTTAGGCAATTTATTCTGGGCCTATTTCTGATATCCTATCAATGGTAAATGCACATCCTTAAAACTTTACATCCCAAACACATGCTGTTTGTATCAACTTACTTAAATCTCATTTTGCAAAGTCTTTCAAGTATCAGAAGCATCCCTCAGAAATGTATTTAAATCCTCTCATTTTCATTCAAATTATGCTTTCCTTTCACTTTTAAATTCTTTCCTTTTAAAAGTGAAGTTTATATGACCCACGTCACTTGGCAGGAGAGAAAAAAATAAGACTGATATGAATTAAAAGGAAATAGGTGGTGGTGTAGATTTGAAAAGTGTTACTATTATGGAGGTAATTTACATTCACAATTGAGTTTTTCTGATGAATTGTTTCTGACAGGTTGTGGTTTTGGTTTTTGACTTTTCACTTAGAAATATAAGGCATTTTTATTCATGTACACATTTGTTTATGCTATTTGGAAAGAAATGAATTAATTCTCTCTCGCATATGTTGCAGTTTTGACTCTTATGTAACAGAGCTCCTTTTAAAGTTTGAATTAGCATTCTGCCTAGACAAGATCTGAAAATTGTTCCAGCTTTATTGACATACAGAAGAAGAAATATAAAATTGAACATGATACTTTGAAACCTAGATGACATCTCAGTATCACAAGTATTGCACTATTGGCAAACAAAGATTAAGAGGAGGTTTGTTGTAAAAATTACCTTTAGAATGGACTGACATTTTAACAATATTGATGCCAATATTGTAAATGCTGCTGTGATAGGAATGTGAAACCTAAGTATTTATACGTTTCAGCATTAGAAAAGTCCTCTGGAAATGTGACCCGATTCTGATCTTTTGGGCCATTAATCCCACATAATATAAAGAGTCCCACTATGGCAAAAGTAGAGGTAGGGACAGAATTGGAGGTGATGTCTATTTTGAGGAACCAGGCTTTTTAGTGCCCCTGTCTGGATACACACAACAGCCATCATGCTCCAACTCTGTGGTTAAACAAATCCAGGGAATGTATCATTCCCTCTTTCTCTAGCCTCATGCCCTGATCTCAACTGGAGCAAAATCCACATATGAGGGTCAGAAGGGACTCCAACAGTTCCCCAGTTTTGCTGCTTGAGGCAGGAGGACTGTGGAGTGCTCTATGGCACACACTCAGCCATCACATAGTTGAGACTATCTGGAGACTAAACCTTTATTCTGCCCAAATAGAAAGCATTAGAAGATGCCTCTTATGGTACACTAGAAGTCCATCTGCTCCCCTAGGGCAGAATTGGGTTACAAGTTAAATACAATATTCCTAATTTCTTAGGCAATACAGCTTGCAAGTGTAGCACAATATATCCATAGTCTGAACTCAGAAATATCAGTAGTTTGGAGTCTCTTTGGAGAAAGAGAGATATATACACACAAAAGTCACTGACTTAGTTTCATGATAGTGTCCCCTGAAGTGGGCCCATCTCTCCTTTTTCTTTCATCTGTATTTTTATTTAGATTAGCTATTTGTAATTCTGTATTTCAAAGCTTCAATTTGAAGTTTTACTATGTCTCCATTATTAATTTAGTACTGAGTTAATTATAAAGACAATGTAAAAAAGCTCTTTAATTTCCAATGAGGATTTTCTACTTATTAACTATATCTGAAATGAGACTGATGAAATGTAGAAGGTTTTTTTTTTAATATTGTGAGTTATACACTTTAATGTCAAAATATAAGCTTAATTAAACTTGAAAAAAACCCCAACCTAAAATTAGCTGGAATTAGTAATGAATCTTATTGTAATGGAACTGCTTGCCCATCACCTGAGTGAACATACAGATTTTTTAAAAAAGTGATTCCACTGACGAAATTTTGCTGGATATTTGAGAAGCTGAGTCATTTCTTGGAAATCTAGAGCTGCCTTCAACTGTTTACACTACTAAGTATGAATGGCAATTTTCTGCCTCAAAATGCATTGCTCACTAATGACTTTTCCACATGGCAATTCAATGGGTGAATCTTAGTGTTTTACTAATGTCATATGTGTTTTCAAGCCTCTGAAGGTTAAATCCCAGAAGTTAAACTAAGTAGGCTTCTAGAAAGTATGCACTCAAGGAAATTTTTTTTCCAATGACTAAGGAGTCATCGGAAATTTTTAATGACTAAGGAGTATATTTGGAAACAATGGCTGCTAGTAATTGCACTCAATAATTCATAAATCAATAATAAATTTACATGCGCACACATAAAAAAGCCTTCCTTCCATGAGTCATTGGTGACAGAAGTATCATGTCCACTGCCTATTTATAGTTTGAGAGTTTATTTGATGTTCCATTTTGGAAGAAATGTGTAATCTCTGATTCAAATGTTCTCCACTATGGCTCAGGATTTCAGCTTATCATCAGTTCTGTGTTATTTCACTGTGCAGTAGAACACCAACATATTGGTTCAATTCCCAATTTATACATATTTGAGATTATCAGAAGACAAAAACTAATTTCGTCAGTGTCATAGAATCTCAGTTACATTTGGAAAGTTTCCAAAAATAAGACTTTTGAAACATGTTTGCTTCATGCTAAGAACAAAACTTTTTTCCTTTCTTCCCTTGCTCCTAATGGGACTAAATGCAGCTTTGAAAAGATGGAATTCCATACATATATAGTAAAAAGAGAACAATTGGACTACATGATATAAGGTGGATCCGCAGTGAATGAAAAACATGGACAAACTGCATCATCACATTAAAATAACAACCTTATAACATGTCTGACAAAAAGAACATAGCAAACCTTTTGGTGGCTTGTTTCCTTTTCTGTTCATTTCCTAACTTAGAATAATTAATGGTCTTGTTTTCCTTGTTCTGTAACATGCAGGAAGTCTGTGATAAAGGTAACAGATAGCCTGACACTGAGTGCTTAAAAGTCAGCATGGGTTTCTCAGCATCTCCAAAAATCAGGTTACAATAGGTGTCTATTATATAGGAAAGAGTGGTGAGCTTCAGTCCCTTGCATCTGAAAATGTTGACCTCATTTCTTTATTCCTGTCCCTCCATCTCCATCAATTAAGTTAGAACAATCTCTCTGAATTACTGAGGTGTTGGCTGTAGTGGTATTAATATTTTCTTTGAGCTTCTTAGGACTATTATTGTTAGAAGTCTGCAAAATGTAAAGTGTTACATTGTAGGACATACATACATACAGTTTTTAGCTGAAAAACAGTCCAAAATAATAACCATCTTCTTCCTTTTAAAGTTAGTCTGTAGCTTGATTTTTTTTCTATGCAAGCAAGTGTATTTCTTCTTGCCATAAAGTGTATGCATAAACATAATTTGACTAAATGTGAGTCCAAACCTACAATATGAAGGCAAAGAGAGATTTAGCAGTGAACCAAGCAGAGTTAGATCCTCAAAACAAAATTTTGATACTTAGTCTGCTATAGACAACATTAATTGTGCAAGGAGGTCTATTGAGTTCAGAGGGATGACTCGTGATATATAGACCTATTCATCACACTATATCATCTTCACTATAAAATGGAATGAAGATGAAGTTCTCTGTTTAGTTGCTAATCATCACAGAACTGGCACTTCATTATTTACTATCACCGCCAGCTCAACAGAAACACTGTGCATTTTACATTATTCCGAAATGTACTTTTTTTTTCTTTGTTCCCTCCTTAATTCATAAGCATTGCTAATTGTTCTTGCTTGAAAAGTTCCTTGTTATTCAGTAATTTGAATAAAATCTTAAGAGCTGACATCCAGCAACATTAATTTTTTAAAATTTTTTGTCCCCTGTTGTTATTGTTCTGGAGACATTTTACTTTGTCTTGATAAATTGCTAACATTTCAAAGACTGCTGGAAGTTCTTCTCCTCCCAGAAACTGAAGAAAGCTTCCAAATAATTTTCATGCTATTGTTTTATTGCTATTATTTTCTTTTTAAATTGCATATCATCTTGTGCATTCTTTTCAGAGGAAAGCAAAGACTTTCATTTAGGCTAGAAATCACTATTCTTTTCTAACAAACAGAACCACACTTCCCAAAGTAAACAGTGACTTCTATACAGTGGTGATAATTTTTTTTATCCTTATTTTGAGTTGATAAAAAAATGATGCAAATTCTTATTTGCTGTAAGAAAGGGAGTTTATCATTAGGATGTAGTGTAGTACAAGTTATCGCAATAGTTATCTGTTGTAAGAAAGGGGGTTGATTATTAAGAATAATGTAAGTGCTATAGTCGAACAGTTTGTTATCATAGTTATAACCCAAATTAAGATTTGTGGCAGAACTAAGACAATTTAAAATCTTTTTTTTAAATAATAATCTTTCTTCACCATCTATTTTTTACACTATGATTGCACAGACAAGATGCAGACTTTGGCAACATTAGCCATTGTCCTAGCGTAACTTAGGCAATTTGCAAACTCTGGTATATTATAGCAGATGCAGGAATGACTGTTGTACTTGTGTTTTTCCATTTAGTTGCACATAATTTTCTCATGCTTGCATTTTCAAGGATATTCTTCAGGTCTGACCTATGTTTATAAATGTTTTTTAATTCCAAAATGTAGATTTCAGAGAAGATAAAGAAACATAAAGAAAAGGGGAAAAAAATCCCCAAACAAAACAAAAACAACAAAACAAATCCTGAAAGGTACAGTATACATGTTATTAAAAAAGGGGAAACTTTAGAAGACTTTTTTTTCCTTTTTCATAGAGCTGTCAGTAAAGAATGATATTCATCAGTGAAGTGGCCCTTGTTGACAAAGGTTTCCCAATCGTTCTTAGTAAAAACTAGCTGTACGTTGGAGGTCCATATAATAAAAATACAAGCAGTTGGCAACATTTGCTGGGAGACTTGAAACTCTGAAAAGATCTCCCCATGCAGTTCATGTCTATTTGACTCCTTGTCAACCTGACAAATTCACATGAAGTAGGGCAAATATTCCATTTTTTCATCATCCTATACACTCCTTTGTAATACACAAGCAGTGAGACTCTACAACCTACTTAAAACCTAATACTTTATGCACTCATCTCATTTTGGGCATCCTGTTAATGGATGCTATGGAAGTGAAAAGCAGGTACAGACAATTAAAGATAAGATTCAGCTCAAAATATAATGTTTACATTTATGCTATAAACATAACCTAAGCTTCCATCGCAACTCATAGAGATCAAGTTAATACCACTAGTAGAGCCGAGGGTGATTCAGATCCAAAAGCAGCTGTCCGTAGCATGATCCAGTTTGTTAAGCACATGTCTTTATTGCCATTTGAGATTCTTTGAAACATCTTCCCTGGTCTCCAGCTTCTGATGTGGGAAAGCATGATTCTTCAGCAGGTCTTGGGTTGTATCTTCTAGTCCTGTGGGGATATCTCAAGTATCCTAAGCCTTCTCCAATGACACTAGATTACTATTTAGGTACCTGAATCCTCCCTCCATTGGCTATAATAGGAAAGCTAGCTAGTTGACATGCACGTACAGACACCCAAATTTAGGTTATTTAATCTTGATTACTTAACGTTCTATCCTAGAGGCCCCAGACAGTAAGCAACTCCAAAATCTTTTTATTAGGCAGACAGAAGAGTCAGCCTCACTACCTGGCAGAATTATAGAGCTAATCCTCATGGAATCTATTTCTAGGCACATGAAGGAAAAAAAAGGTGACTGGGTATAGCCAGCATTGGTTTCTCGAGGGCAAATTGTGTTTTCCTTGCTCTGAATAAATGACTGGTTCTGTGGCTAAAGGAAGTGCAGTGGACTACATGTACCTTGATTATATCAAGGTTTCCATATGGTCTTCCACAGAGTCCTGGTAGCCAAACTGAAGAGACAGAGATAAGATGGGTGTACTACAAGCTGGGTGAAAAAACTGTCTGGACAGTCAGATTCAAAGGGTATTGGTCAATGAGTCAAAGTGTATCTAGTGGTTAATTATAAGTAGTGTTCTTCAGGAATTGATAAAGGGGATGATACTATTTAAAAACTTTGACAGTGACCTTGTTGATGATTCACCTTTATCAGGTTCTTTGATGACTTCAAATTGGGGGTCATGGTTGATATGCTGGAGAGCTGGGCCGTTCTTGTTGAGGAACCTCAACAAGCTGTGAAAATGGGCTAATAAGAATCTCATAAAGTTCAATAAACACAAACACAAAGTCTTGTGCTTGGGATGCAACAAGTCCATCATCAGTCTAGGCTGGGGACAGACTGGCTGGGTATCATGACTTTGAGAAAGGACCTGGAATCTTTCAGGACAACAAGATACTTTTCCAACAATGAAGACTAAATGCCTACTGGGCTGCATTAGCAAGAGTGTAGTTAGCAGATTGAGGCAAATGCTTATTCTTCTCCATTCAGTGACTGTGAATTCAGTGTGCGCGTCTGGAGTACAGTGTCTGGTGGTTTTGGACCCCTGGTAAAAGAAAGATATCAACAAACAGAGTCTAGTGGAGAATCACCAAGATGGCTGGAGAGGCTGAAGAACATGACATATCAGGACATATCAGAGGCTGAAGAAACATTGTTTGCTTAGCATGGGGAAAATAAGGGTAACTAAGGAGGAATCTTATTACAGTCTTTCATTATCTAGAGAGGAGTTATAGAGAAGACAGAGCCTTGGATGTGTACAGCGAAAGATCAAGATCTAGTAGCCACAGTCAGCAGGAAGAAAAATTCTGATTGGATATATTATTCACTGTGACAGGGGTCAAGCACTAGAAGAGGCTGCACAGAGAGGCAGCAGAATCTCCCTCCCTGGTGATTTCCAAAATTCAGCTGGTCAAGACCCTGGGCTGACCTGCTTTGAGGAGGTTGAATAGACCTGAGTCACTTGCCCTCCTGCAGTTTCGCCCTTACAGTAAAAATGAAAATAACTGACAAACCTTTTCACCAAAAACTCACACCAAAAACATTTAATGCTATTCTTCTCCCTCTGCCTTCCGATACGTTTTCATCTATTTCAAAGCTGAATCTCTTAACCTGCTGTCCAGTGATGACGTAGTCTCATGGATTCACAAACCCTGACTAGGCAGCAAATGCCAATTTTCAGTATGCCCTCCACAAGTCCAAATGCAGCCCCTGACTTACAGAATTGCCACTGAAGAGCCAGGAGGAAACAAGAAGAGAATCTTTAATCAAAATTATAACCTACTCACAAACAAAAAGTGTAAACTGATTTCTAAAACTCCTCAAAACATTTCACTGTGGAAAAGAAAGAGAATGATATTTTAATATTTTGTTTCAAACTTCTAAAAAATGTCAGACAACAGATTTATCTTCTTTGTGCCCTTTTTATTTTTTCTTCCTTTTTGGAGTGGAGAGATTCAATTTACAGAAGAGTGCAAGCAAATGAATAGTGAGACTTATCCATAATACGACCAAGCTAACACTGTAACATGCTTCTGAGGGTTTTCAAGACAACTATTTTGCCTTGTTTTATTGTATTATGACATTAGTATTCAGCCCACATCGGAAGAAAGCAGAAAGGGCCATGTTACAGTTTCTATCGTGCTTGTTTGTGAACTGAAGCGTAAGCTGACATCCTGTAGTAGAATCAAGGAATGCAAGCAGCACAGTTCATAAACCTGCTTTTCTCAGGTTTCACCATGTTAGACTATAAATGCTTGAGGCATATTTTACTCAATAGGATGTTCTACTCTAGTTTTGCCTTCAAGAAAAAGACAACTTACCTATTTTATTTGCTATTTTAAGTATTACATTAATATTGGAGTGAGTAGTCATTTTACAGCCATAGCACTAGATGAAGAGCATAAACAGATGCACACAGCATGTTAGAAATAACATACTTCAGACAGTTACAGTTGGAATAAGAGAATAAGCAAGTCCAGCATAGCCAGTAAATATGGTTGGATGTAAGAGGCGGAAGTTTAAATACTGCTTCTTTCAGATTTAGATTGGGGATTTGAACTTGAATGTTCCTGGATAATTGTCCTAATCACCTGATCATTCTTGAACACTTTTTCCCTTTCCTTCCCATTTAGATATTTTTAATACTTTCCACCAAATAAAAGTGGAAGACTGTGATTTTATCAGTTCTAAAGTTTAATGACACAGCTGCCATCCCTGAATATAAGGCCTTTATTTGGTGCTAGTGAACAGGTTTTTTCTCCTGAAGATTGTAGTTGAAATATAATTCAGATATCTCCATCAATACATCTTTTATTTGTCAGCATTTAACTTTGAAGTCAGAATTGGTATTCACTTTGATAGCAGTATATCTAATTTCTGATCTCAGCACAAGGCACTGACTACAAATTAATTACCTCAACATCATCATGACGTTAATATAGCACAACTTCCTCCCTGCGTGCCAAGGCAAACCACAGTGCTTATCAAGCAATATGGCATTACAGTACAATGGCTTCAAGCTCTTCAGATCTTGAAGCTCCAAGTTCTTCAGAAACACTCTAGCCTTTGGATCCCAATGTTCACCTTCACTGACCTGAGATCAGTGCCAGGGACACAGTATGAGTCTGCTTGAGGCTTACAAGCAGTTCGGCTGCAGTTCCCACACCAAAGCAGTGTCCTATGCCTGGCAGCCAGGCTGTGCTGGAAAGCAGGCTGTTGGGCAGTCCATGCCCGGAGCAATGGGACTTATTGAGAATGATCTTGCTAGTTTTCAAAGCTCACTCATACACCCAACTAAACTCTGTGGTGGTCCACCAGGAAATGGAAGGGGCCCCTGTCATCTTCTGCTTGTTACCTGTCCTCTGAACGCTCCCTCCCTTATGAATAGCTTATGAAGTCTTTGGTATGTATGTTTTGTCTAATGGAAGTTATGACTCTGTGGTCCATAGTGTCAGGAAGACTGTTCACTACTTTAGTAAACTGTTAAACTATTTCTCAGGAACAATTTTCCTTGTCTGCTGATGTATACTTTTCTGTTTATAATTCCATTATGGCCTTGGTGTTGAAATTAACCTTTAAAATTTAAACTACAGCTGAGTACCTTCTTTCTGATTCAGAGTGTTTTAGGGTTATATACACTAGAACAGAAAAAGGTATCTGTAACAGATGGGTGAAAAAGTAAGTTTGTTTGATAATTCAGGAGAAACAGGAAACTTAAATATGCCTTTTGAGCCTTAGTTAGCTCAGAGACAAAAATAAACCCCAAACTGCCCAGAAAATGATGAGAGCTTCAGTGGTCATTGTCGCAGTTAGAGATGTTCGGAGCATCTGAAGTGATTAATGTCTGAGCCTGTCTTTTTAACACACTTTTAGACCTTTTTTTTAAATTTTGAAGATGAAAAGTATATTAAGTAACACCATATGTCTTAAAATACTACTAGGGAAATATTTGCTTTTCAGTACTCTCTGGCTTGAAATAGAGAATTTCTGAAGTTCTGCTTCACAGTCTGTGTATGTAGAAAAGATGTTATTATCAGTCTGGCATGTAGGCAAATGCCGATGAGCTACTGATACAACAATCTTGCTGCTGGACCAAGAGAGTCTAGTATATTTTTTCTGATATAATCAAAATAGTTTACTTTATATAGTTATTTAGAACAATGCTTTTAGGGAAAATAAAAATGGTTTTTAAGGCATCTTGTAGCTCGTTTGCTTGGTACTCATAGTATGTTTTATCCTGCTAATGAGTTCTTGCACATTATGCCTTATACTGGCACTTTACGTAGAGAAAATTTTAAATTCTAACTTCTTTATTGGGATTTGTGTCTGGATATTTTTGCATGGTAGCTCTGCAGAGATCTATTCAAATTTTTTAGCTTCTATATTGAAATATCATGTATGTCAGGAGTAAACTGGCAACATAGTGATCTTGAATTCAGTTCATGAATCAACTTATGTACTTAAGTTCCACTTTATTATCTTTACCCCAAATAATGCCCAGCTCAGCAATCTCCCACGTCTATGGACATTTGACTTTCCACCAATAAAATCTCCTGTGTGCTTGCATTTGTGCTGTTCTGCATCTATTTTACAACCAGAGTCCTGAAGGCACCAAAGCATTTAGGTAACTCAGGGCCTTCCAGATTTCCACATTTGATAATCTCTTCACCTATTTTTCTTTTTAAGAATATCTGTCATCCAATCCCTCTCCAGTTATTCAAGTAGCCCACTGGTTCCTGCATTCTTCTGAAGTTGTGAGACACTTGTCTTCATGTCCATCCTAGACTCACCTTCATGTCTATTTGGCTTCTATCTAATTTAAAGCAGGGCTTTGAAATACAGTCTTTTATAATTAGAGTGCCCTAACCGTTGCTTGCTCTCAGTGTTTCCAGTTGATGTTACTCCATTTCCATAACTTAAATATTTACCAGGGCAGGCAAATACTGCAATTCAGTAGTGATTATGCATCCATGTGAAATAATCAAATTAAAGTCCATGCCCCAAATCAATATTTAAATTATTGTACATGGTGGACCATGTTCAGCACAAGAGAATGAGAAATGTTGCAGTTTTGTAGGAGGCTGGAGGGCTACTGGAGCCTAATTACTGCTCAAATTCAGTAAAAGAAATATTTGTGCAAGGGTCACCCATATTTCAGGCACTCCCAGACCATTTTGATATCAAGGGAAGCTGGGAAATCACTGCTTCCTCCTTTCTATTTGCTGTGAGTGCAGTCACTGAGCTTTAGAATAGAGTTCACAACTGTCGAACTTGAGTAGAGACAAGCATGTCTCTCCAGCCTCATATAGGTCTGATAGTTCGATTCTCCCCTCTCCTAGGAATTTCCTACTGCTTGCGTTAAATGCCTCTGAACATAATTGGAAGCACTTAGTATTACAAAAAAACACTGTGCAAAAAGAAATGTCAGCAGGATATCAATTGGAATAGAGACCTTTAAGTAAACAACCACTTGAAATAATAATAATAATAATCATCATCATATGTTAGTATTCAAAGTAAGCTCTCAAGGAGTTTCTTGTAAGAAAAATCATTTTTTCTGTTACTGAAGCAATTAACATTTAAGTCAGGTGTATGAATGCTCTTCTCTTACAAATCAGTACAACAGCAATATGAACAGTGAAATTTTTAACCATCTGCATTACTAAAACAAAACCAGCTGCATCACAGACCAATTGGTCACCTGAGGAAAAGGGGCAGTGACACTCAGATGTGTGATCTAGGATCACTGCAGTGTGTCTATGGCTTATCTGAAGCCATTTTATACAAGCTGACAGGTACTTTAGTAAGTGGTACAGCAAAGCTAGAACCTGAGAAAGGAGAAGGAGCTTGTTTCTGACAATTAAACCTTTGCAAGCAGCCAAGCAAAAGTATAGCTCACTTTCCACCAAGATGCTGCATATGAGATACAAGACAAAGAGACACTTGCATACAGTTTTTGCAAAGAACAAAATATTTTTGCTCTTCCCCTTTGTACTGTCTACTGACATGTTGCTTTAAGAACTGGACCAGCCACTGGCTTAAACTGTATTTATGCAGCAAAAAATGAGCACTACCACTATGAAAGAAAGGAATATATACATAAACAAAGAAAATTTAGGAAAGCCTAAATCATACTCTACCAGGTCTCAATGTTTCTTGTATTACGAGAGTACAAATTAAGGTAAAATCATGAATGTATTCTGAAATGTTCAAAGACAGTCTGATGTTTCTCAGCTTTGGTATTATTTAATTGCAAGCAAAGTTATTTAGGGTTGTTCTGCTGTACAAAGTATTTTCCAATGACTAGAATGACTAACAATGACTAGGGTCCCACTGGCTTGCAGAGATATAATATGGAAGGGTTGTTAAATAAAGAAGTGGCTGATCACTTCATCTATACAGCCAGTATACACTTGAGCCCAGCTCACCTACCTCTGCATTTTGGATCACATTCTAGTTCTAATTCAGAATAAACCAAAAGATTTTGTGAGGACAGTCAAGCCTACTCAGGCCCCAAAGGAGACTGTCTCACACTCAATGCTATATCCCTACTGCCAGTACAGATGAAACCAACTTGAGCCACATGACTTTGGGAACCTGAGTATAGACACTGGTAGCATTACAGCTGTAGCCAGTAGGAACAACTAAACCAAATTTACTTTTAAGACTGGTCTATACAAAGATGAATGAAACAGTAATAACATGAAGAAAGGAAGCAAATAGTAAATACCTAGATATTGTTTAAGATTACCTGATAAATAAATTAATATACTAGTCTACAGTATGTTGTGCATTCAGTATAAAAAACCATAGTATTCATTCTTATGGAAAGCACAGTTTGGAAACTAGGAGTTGTCATGCTGTCATCACGGTTTTTCAGTTCTTTCTGCAAACGTGTCTCTTAACATGATAAAACTTCATATTGCTATTTCTAAATTGCAATACACAATGACATTGCATGCTTAGGGTAAATAGCCTGTGGAAACATGAGCTCCATTTATACTGCTAAATAACACAGGATCAGGGGCCACTAGCCCAGAAGCCAAGTGACATAACCTGCTGTGTCTAATTTGCACAACACTTGACTCTGGATTTCCCCTCAGTTTCAGGTGGCTCTCACACATTAGTATTATTTTGCTTATGTTTTTCTACTTGAGTGTGGAAAGGGATGGTGCTGAACAACTACATAGAATAGAGGGAAACAAACCGCTATAGACCTATCCATGCTGCCTGTTGTGAATGGTCTTTGGCATGTGCTATACCCAAAATTATGCTTGGGAATCTTCTTGGAAAGTGCCAGTAAACCCAACACAATTAAAATTTAGGTAGTATGGACAACAATGGTCCAAAGCTGAAGCATGTTCCTTTTATTTTAGCGGTATAGATTTAGTCATTGAAACCATGGCTTTAACATTTATCTGTCAGTGGAATTAAGCATAATGAAATTGCCAGAAATCTAATTTCCATCACATCCACATTTTTAAAATGTCATCTATAATGTTGCCCTATATTTTCAGCCAAGTCCTTCAGTCTTTTGTCAGGTAAAATTCCTATTGAAGTCTTGAAGAAATTAAAAGGTAAGATCTAATAGCATAAGCAGTTGTTGAGCAAGAGTTCTGGGATTCATCCATGGTTATCTTGCATTGATTTTCCACTCATTTTAAAAGACAGAGGAGGAAAAATTATGTTAGTGGTTGCCTATTCTTGTTTTGCAATTACTCTTACCTTGGTATCATGGGTTAACCCCAGCTGGCAGCTAAGCTCTCACCCACTCACTCACTCACTCACCCCCCCAGTGGAATGGGGGAGAGAATTGGGAGAGCAAAAAGCAAGAAAACTCATGGGTTTTCTCATGGGTCAAGATAAAGACAGTTTAGTAATTGGGGGAAGTGGGGAAAGAAAAACCCCCAAGTAATGCAAAAGCAGTCAGTCACCACCAGCAGACCAATGCCCATCCAGTCCCCAAGCAATCGCTCTCTTTTTGAGAACGCACAGTTTTATTTCTGAACATGATGTTATATGGCATGGAGCATCTATTTGGTCAGTTTTGGTCAGCTGTCCCAGCTGTGTCTACTCCCAGCCTCTTGCCCACTCCCAGCCTGCTCGCTGGGGTCAGAATGAGACAGCCTTGACACTGTGCAAGTACTGTTCAGCAATAGCTAAAAGATTGTTGTGTTATCAACTCTGTTTTGGTCACCAGTCTAAACAACACCATATGGACTGATGTGAAGAAAATTAACTCCATCCCAGCCAAACCCAGTACATTTGGTGTTCATGTTTGCTGGGGTTTTTTCACTTTTCATTTAATCCCATCTTATTTATTGTCCTGGCAACCTAAATATAGGTGTAGTGCTACAGCATTCTATAGGCATGACTAATTTAGAGCTAGAACTTTTCACATAATCTGTTCCTCACATCTCTGTATTCATTTTTCTATATTGATTTAATTTATGATAAATTTGAATGTAAAACTTCAGATACCATCAAAATTTTTATAGACTGTTTACGTTGATGTGGGTCAAACAAATGAAAAGGTAGATAAGGCAGACTGGACACATATTCAAAAGGATCAATAAGCTTCCCCTGCCTAGAGAAATTACAGTCTTACAAAAGGAACTTATTGCTCAAAAATATAATGTAATTATTTTGGCAACAAATTTCTTAGAACTCAGATACTTGATTCCTCTTGTCAGTTATACTTACCTTCTGGAAACAAAAACCCTTACAAATTCAAATTTTGTAAAGGAAATTATTTTCTTCTTTGCCTTTTGCCTGCCTAACAACTGAAACTAAAAGTGACATAACTGACATCATGTAATAAACCATTTTCTGAGCAGGTGGCTTGGACATTGTACTGACACTCTTAATAGCACTGAATATAATACCTCCAGGAAATTTACTGTTAATATTTGCACTGTAGTTTTCAAACTATTCTTTTTTTCCCCCCAAAAAAATAACTGTTCAACTTCAGGAACATCACATCCTTGTTAGAAAAATCATACATAAATGTATGCCATGGCCTTTTTTCTAAGCAGGGGCTAAAGTATAGCATAATTGTTTAAATGGTTCCTGACAATCCTATACTTTCTGAGCAAGAAGTGAAACGTAGGTAGTATTTTCAGAAAATCTACAGCTTTATGACTATTACTTTCTCTCAGTGGAATGCATTAGGTAATTAATGTTCAATGTTTTGAAATGGCGTATTATTACCTTAATATTAGAATTGAAATGTCTCACTAAACATACTCTTTATTCTCTTGGATACTGCAGCTGGGAATTCCTTTTCTTTTCCCTACCACAAGATCAAGTTCCACAGCTTTGTCTAGAAAGCAAACCACTCAATCCATGCACAGCTTCATTAAAATCTGAGAACTCCATAAAGATACAGTATTCTTGATTAAGAAATGAAATTGCAAAGTCAGAATGACAGTTCTTGCTTGGCCATGTTCAATTTAGAATCTTGTCCTAGATCACCATGATTAAATTAATATTTTACATTTCAGGCTGAGGGAAAACAATAGATATCATTATAGTAAAAGGCAAAAGAATGTTTAAAAATTACTAATTTTCATACTGAAGATTTCCTCTTAGATAAAAGGCTAGAGGAAGCCTATTATCTAAGGCTTTAGATATTCCTTCCTTTCTGTAAGTTTTGGGGTTTTTGTTTTAAATTTCTATTATTTCATGTAAATTTCCCTTCTCCTGAGAAGACCTGCCTATTGAATTCAGAACTTCAGCTATTGTTCCATTCTTCAAAAAAAAAAGCTTTGTGATTCAGCAGTATTGTCTAACTACAGGCTTATTACTCAATTATCTCTGTTGTTAAGTCATGGAACAGAAGCTTTTTAATTACTTGCAATATTTTTTTGAGAAATGTTAGTGTGACTTTAGGGAAAAGTACAGGACAAAAGTACAGAACAAACTTTATGTTCTTTATAATTCAGTAAAAATGCCTTTTATCTTAATAAAATGGACCTAAAGTTAATTGAGCCCTTTAGTGATACAAAGTGTTCTGCATAGGTCAAAGGAAATTTTAGCAGTGATGCAATTGGTTAGTTGAAATAGAATAGTGAACCTTTAGGCCCAAAACTTCCAATTTACACCCAGTAAAGCCTTACTGACTTCACCAATGTTTATAATTTTTACTTTCATTAGAAATTAAGTAAGTTTTGCTTCTGCCTGCAAAATTTCAAGGGTACTTTTAAGGTATGTTCTCTGAAGAGAATGCCAACAGTATCCAAGAACAGTTCCTCAAGGTGTTGAATGTTTTAAAGGCTAATGGATTCACATCAGACAGCAGATATCAAATGCAAGATCATGAGACCTTTATAAAACAAGTATGGTTTTGATTAATAAAATAAATCAAACTAAGTGGTGTTTTATGACCTTTAACCACTATTCAGGAAAAGCTAACGCTGTTGGCTGACAACAAGCCAATCTTTCCTGTAATGGCAGCTATTAAATCCATGAAAATTCAAGTCATTATCCAATTCATACCAATTAATCAGATACCTTAGCTAAGCAGAACTAATACCCTACTTTGTTACTGGGACCCATAGCAACACATCATAGCTGTACTAGGGGTCAGTTTAGTAGTAAAACCAAGGGTTTACACCCAAATTTATTTGCTTTTTGTTATTTATGTTCCAACCTGGTTTTAATTAAAAACAACTTACCTGTTCTGGTTTTGTGATATCCATGATAATTTGCAAAAAAATGAAGCAAATATGTTGCGGTCTTTAGAGCATCTGACAGTAGTGAAAGATAGTATCATGAACAACAAATGCTCTGGAAACAAAATATCAGCTGAGAAGCAAATGTCTAACAGATAAATTGTTTCAGAATGTATTTCTTTGTCACATCAAGGCAAATATGGAAATTACAATGATGCGTTTCTGAAGGAAGGAGGAGTATTTCAGCGAGGAGAAAATGAAGAAGAATCCAGCCAGCAAACCAAAGTGTTACATCACATCTTAGGGCAATTAACTTGACCCTGACAAAGATGCTCTCTTTAAAGAATTTGTTTAAAGATCTTGTGTCATTCACTAGAAGGAATTCTCATAAGGAAGGCTAGTGAAAGTCATACTAGAAACTTAGTCGAATTTGTGCTGAACAATATTAAATTATTTATTACGTTTACAAGATTATATAGCCAAAATAACAAAATATCCATCAGCCTTTAGATATTCAAATATCCATTCAATTTCTCTCACCATCTGATGGGTGAGTGGCACCCACTGGCTACCTCATGTAAGTTATAACATTTTGCCGATGAATAGACTATATATAATGATTTTACTCATAGATAGTTTTGTAAGCTTCCATCCTGACATAAATTATGGAAGGAACAGCCCAACAACCAGGTCTCTAGGGCTATGCTGAGAAGTCCAAAGGGCTGCCATGGGTTTAGATTTTTCGTTCATAAATATATGTCCTTCATGTCATATAAATATATGACAGAAAACTGTCCAGTTTTCTCAGACTGCAACATTGAGGAGTGTTAGCAAAGGAGATGGCAGCTCTTAGTGGTATGTGACATTTGACTCCTTGATGAATACCTAAAGATCTGAAAACTGAGTGAGGATAGTAAAGATAAAAAGCTTTACTGTGTAGATGGGCAGGAGGAGGATAGCGTGGCTGTACACAAGATTAACTTCCTCATGTGGAAACCATGCAGAATCAGTCCCTGACACTCCTAAAGAACTGAGTACGCATGGTACTGCTCTTGTGAGTGACCACTCTAGGAGTATATTTTGTAGGGAACTTTCTTTCCTGCTTCTTTACCACTGCATGGACACTTTCCTTGCAAACCTTGTAGATAACATCATAAGCAGTACAGTGCATCTCTCCAATCTAACTAATCTCAGCAGAACATTGTAACTGAGATAAACTTCTTTACAGAATAAAATAGTATATTCTTTGCCTATATGATGTATTTGAACTATTCCACAGTGATAGGAGAAAGACAAGACAAAAATCACATGAAGCAGCTGAAGACCAATCATCTAAATTAGGCAAAGATTAAAATCTCAGGAGTTCTCTTAACATTTAAGACAATCAAAATGGGATCCAGTGGGAACAGAAAGTAGACTTCAGTATGAAGGGCACTGGTAGAAATCAGTGTAATGGAGAATGTGCTGTTTCAGATCCTTTTTTGCTTAAATGGTGCATGCAATTACACATGCAATTTTCTTCTCATGAGATTCAATTGTGAAACTCTGCTATTTCAATAGGAGCAGTAACAACCTTAAAACACAGTATGATTCAGCAAAAACTTAAAGTTCCTGCTTAAACCCCAAGAAATTCTTGCTAATTCTTTATAGATGTGTGAGTGTATACAGGTGTTTCCTAGTGATACTAGCTCTAAGGTGCTTGTAAGCATAGAAC
This sequence comes from Ciconia boyciana, assembly GCF_034638445.1. NCBI lineage: Eukaryota > Metazoa > Chordata > Aves > Ciconiiformes > Ciconiidae > Ciconia > Ciconia boyciana. The sequence continues at coordinate 27,222,054 of NC_132934.1, read as the reverse complement.
CATAGAATCATATAATTGGTTGGGTTGGAAGGAACCTTTAAAGATCACTTACATCCAAACCCCCTGCCATGAGCAGAGACATCATTCACTAGATCAAGTGATGGGGCAGCCACAACTTCTCTGGGCAACCTGTTCCAGTGCCTCACCACCCTGATGGTAAAAAATTTCTTCCTTATGTTCAATCTAAAACTAGCCTCTCTCAGTTTAAAACCATTGCCTCTTGTCCTGTCACTACAGGCCTTGGTAAGAAATCTTTCTCCATCCTTCTTATAAGGCCCCTTTATATATCGAAAGGCTGCAATAAGGTCTGCCCAGAGCCTTTTCTTCTCCAGGCTGAACAACCCAAACTCTCTCAACCTTTCTTCATAGGACAGATGTTCCAGCCCCCTGGCCATTTTTGTGGCCCTCCTCTGGACCTGCTCTAACACGTTTATGTCTTTCTTATACTGAGGACCCCTGAGCTGGGTGCAATACTCCAGGTGGGGACTCATGAGAGCGGAGTAGAGGGGGAAAATCACCTCCCATGATCTGCTGGCCACGCTTCTTTTAAGTGCCCATTGCTGGTTCATATCTAATTTTTCATCTACCAATACACTCAAGACCTTCTCCACAGGGCTGCTCTCAATCAATTCATCCCCCAGCCTGTACTGATACTGGTGATTGTCCTGACCCAAATGCAGGACCTTGCACTTGGCCTTGTTGAACTTCATGAGGTTCACATGGGCCCATTCCTCAAGCCTGTCAAGGTCCCTCTGGATAGCATCCCTTCCCTCCAGCAAATCAACTGCACCACTCAGGTTGGAGCAAACTTACTGAGGGTGCACTCAATGCTACTGTCTATGTCAATAATAAAGATATTGAACAGTACCAGTCCCAACACAGACCCCTGAGGGGCACCACTTGTTACTGATCTCCATTTGGACATTGAGCTGTTGACTGCAACTCTTTGGATGCAGCCATCCAGCCAATTCCCTATCCATTGAGTAGTCCATCCATCAAACCCATATCTCTCCAATTTAGCAATAAGAATATTGTGTGGGACCATGTCAAAGGCCTTACAGAAGTCAAGATGATGATATCAGTTGCTCTTCCCTTATTCATCAATGCAGTCACTCCATTATAGAAGGCCACTAGACTGGTCAGGCACCATTCGCCCTTGGTGAAGCCATGTTGGCTGTCTCTAATCACCTCCTTATCATCCATATGCCTTAACACAGCTTCCAGGAGGATCTGTTCCATGACCTTACTGGGCATAGAGGTGAGGCTGACTAGTCGGTAGTTCCCAGGGTCCTTCTTTTTACACTTTTAAAAAATTGGTGTGATGTTTCCTTTTTTCCAGTCATTGGGGGCTTCACCTGATTGTGATTACTTTTAAAATATGATGGAGAATGGCTTAGCAACTACATTGGCCAAGTCCCTCAGGACCCTGGGATGCATCTCATCGGGTCCCCTGGACTTGTGTATAGTCAGGTTCCTCAGATGGCCTCAAACCTGATCGTCTTCTACAATGGATGGGACTTCATTTCCCCAGTCCCTGCTTTGAGATTCAGGGACTCAAGAGATGTGGGAAGAGCAATTGCCAGTGAAAACTGAGGCAAAAAATTTCTTGAGTACCTCAGCCTTCCCCATGTCAGTTGTCACCAGATCCTCTGTCTCATCTATCCAGGGGGAAGGTGTACCATTTCTTTTGTCTTCCTTTTCTGACTAATGTACCTGTAGAAGCCCTTTTTCTTCACATTGCCAAATTTAGCTCTAGCTGTGCCTTAGCTTTCCTGATCCCATCCCTACACTCCTGGGCAGCATCCCTACATTCTTCCCAGGATGTGTGTCCCTGCTTCCACTACCTAGGCATTTCCCTCTTGTGTTTCAGTTCGACTAGGAGGTCCTTACTCAGCCATGCTCTTCTCCTGCCTTCCTTGCCTGATTTCTCGCACATGAGAATCAATACTTCTTGTGCTCTAAGAAAAATGTCTTTAAACAGCTGCCAGCTCTGTTCTGCTCCTTTATCCCTGAGGACAGTTTCCCATGGAGTCCCATCCACCAGATCCTTTAAAAAACTGAAAGTTCACTTTCCCAAAGTTTAGGGTCTTGACTATACTATTCACCTGGCCTATTTCCCTTGAGATCATGAATTCCACCAGGGCATGATCACTGCAGCCCCGGATACCACCAGTCTTGACGTCTCCAATAAATTCCTCTGTGTTGGTGAGCAACAGATCCAGTAATGCATCTCCTCTGGTTGGGCTTTCTGTCACCTGGGTTAGAAAGTTATCCTCAGTGCATTCCAAGAGTCACCTAGACTGCATTCAGCTTGCTGTGCTGCTTTTCCAGCAGATGTCAGGTGGCTGAAGTCCCCTAGCAGGATCAGGGCCTGTGAGTGTGATGCTTCCTGTAGTTGAAGGAAGAACACTTCATTGACATCCTCCCCTTGATCAGGCAGCCTTTACTAAATGCCAACCATGAGGTTTCCTTTGTTGTCTTGGTCTCTAATTTTCACTCATAATCTCCCGACGTGTGCATTGCTGTTTTTCAAAGACAGCTCTGAGCAATCAATCCATTACTTTATGTAGAGTGTAACCCCTGTGGGATAATGTCTGAGGTGACCTAAAAATTAGAACTTATATCCACACTTTTAGGTAAGGCACAGCATTGAAGAAGCTCCCCAGGTGGAATGCAGCTGACATGTCCATTCCATGGGAGTTGCCTAGGCCTGCAACCTTAGATGTTGGTAATGCCAGGGGAACTTGGTGTGCTGACTCTAAGAGGCACTGCCCGGAGGGTGGAGCGGTGTGGAGATGCCGCAGCCAGGCTCTGCAATAATATGGGAACTTAAAGGTGTCATGGAACTGATAAGCTGCATATTTACTACCCTGGGCCAACAGCCTGCCATGTTTTTGACAAAATGCTGTCCTTTTGGTGAACTTTGCTCATTATAACATCATTATAATAGCAAAACACACCTCCATCCCAAAAGCTACCCGCCTCCAAGGTGTGACCACCCCTCACTGAGCTTGCGCACTGAATTTTTCTAGATTATACCTTTAAAAGCGAAGCAAGAAAACTTTACACCAATCCTAAACAAAGGTATGTATGACTAGAGTCACTCAAGCTCCACCCGAAAGGTGAAAGATAGTATAAAATGGTTTAAGAGAAAGAGAATGTTAGGGAAGACACCATCGTGTACCACTCTGATGTTTGGGATCAGTCGACAGGCTGAGCCTCTCTTCCGCCCCATCGGGATGCCTTTGGGTAAGAGTCGAACACTTGGTTATATAAAGTGCCTCTGCAGAAAACTTAGAAATCTCTCTATATAGAGTCGCTTTATTATCTTTTAACGCGTTTGTGTCCGGCCGTGTTACTCATATTCTTGATATACGCGTTGTGTCCGGCCATGTTATATACATGTTTGTGTCCGGCCGTGTTATTCATACTCATATTCTTGGTATTTGCATGTAAATTCACTGCAGACAGTGAATTTATCACTGGTAATCCAAAGAATCTGTGTGTCTGTTGGTCTAATAAACTGCACTCTTCACTGCTCTGGCTGTGATAGTTCCTTCAACACGACCAGACTGGGGGGTGTAAAAATTAATGCTGTCGCCTTAGCGAAAGCCCTGAACTAATAAGTGGCTATACACACAGTCCTTAGAAAATAAACCATTGACCAAGTCTGAGACTAAGACTGGACCTAGCCGCACCTAGACTCCTCTCTGAGGAGGAGTTTAGAAAGCAAGGGGGTCCTGTCTGAACCTCGTGACTCAATGGGAGGGTTCCCCCCCCCAGCCACTCCTCAGACTCCTATTTGTATGCAACAGTAACTCTTAACACAACACTCCCCCCCCCTTCCTTCCTTCCTGTTCCTCCTGAACAGTTTATAGCCATCAATTGCAGTGCTCCAATCATGTGATTCATCCCACCAAGTTTCAGAGACAGTGATCAGATCATAGCTTTCCAGCTGCACAGTGGCTTCCAGCTCCTCCTTTTTGTTACCCATGCTGTGTGCATTGGTATAGAGATGCAGTTGGTTGGACTGTTGACTGTCTCACCTTTTTGGTGGAACCTTTTTAGAGGGTTGGGGGGCAGTCCTTACTACTCTGGTAGGTGCGCTCATCCACTCTGTTGCTTGTGAGTACACAAGTGTCATGACTTTGGACCCCATCCCCCAAGTTCATTAGTTTAAAGCGCAGTTCACTAAGTTAGCCAATCTTCCAGCAAAGATTCTCCTTCCTCTTCTAGATAGGTGGATCCCATCTCTCCCCAGTAATTTGTATTCGTCAAAGAACATCCCATGAGCATAGAAGCCAAAGCCCTGGTGATGACACCAGCCACAAAGCCAGGTGTTGATCTACATGGTGTGTCAAGTTCTGCCTGCACCTCTATCTCTGACTGGCAAGATAAAGGAGAAGATCACTTGGGCCCCTGCCCCCTTCACTTGTGCCACCAGAGCTCTGAAGTCCTTATTGATATTGCCCATGTTATGTTTTACCATGCTATTGGTGCCCACACAGAAAAGAAGTAGGGGATAGTAGTCTGTGCTTTCAACCATTTGTGGAAGTGTCCCTGTGACATCCCGGATCTCAGCTCCTGGCCAAGCAGCAAACTTCCTTTGACTGTATATCAGGCTGGCAGATGGGTGCCTCGGTGCCTCTCAGTAGAGAGTCGCCCACTATTAGCACTGTCCACAGCCAAAAACCACCACACTTTTGCATCTTTTAGTTTGTGCAACTGGTGTGGTCTCCTCCAGCTTCTGCCTGAGTGACTCTATCAGAGCACACCTTGCACAGGTGGAGCTTGCACTCTCCTCCACCAAGAAGCGTGGGGTAGTTTGCAGTGCTCCACCTGGGCAGCAGCTTACCTAACAGGAAGCTTTTTCTAGGTGGCCACCTCCACTTGTCCCAGGCTAGCCAAGCTAGGTGGAGGGTTCCCAGCTGCTGCAGAGCACGACCCTCACCTGGTCTCTACCACCAAGCTTCCGAAGATCTCAAAGCACTGCCTAATAAGCCTTTCTAATTCCCTGGAGACCTCAAGCTGCTGGGTAGGTTTGCACAGGCAACAGCTAGCTGGGGTGACCGCCACTGCTGCAGCCTAAGCCTGCAGGTCAGCACAGCAGGCAGCAGCCCAACAACTGGCAGAGTGCACCATGCTTCTTGCACAAACTGCCAGGCAGATTGCCATGCCGCCCTTCTCAGACGCCTCTCCCTGTTTGCACGATCTGTTTGTGGTGCTCCTGGTCACTGGCACTCCTCAGGGGCCAGTTATATGCAGCTTCCTACGGTTTGAACTGGCTGCAGGGACAGCCAGCCTCCCAAGACCTCACAAGCCTCGCACTCTTCTCAGCATGCAGCAACAAGTTCTGCTGCCGCTGCTGCTAGCATGGAACTAAGGCATAAAACAAGAGACACTGTAGAGCTGGAAGTATTTGATTTAAACTGTTTTTGTGACAGTTACTTATGGGAAATAACAGCAACAAAATTAAATTCAGTTATACTGGTTATTTTTAGCAATGGCGAGGCACACCAGAAATAGCTCAAAGTGCAAAATTAACATAATGTAAACATATGATTAGGTTCTTTTAAAACTAAAATAAACAACCACTAAAACAAATAGTATTAATACTTGTAAACAACTCAGAGATCCCATAGGATAAAAGCAACTATACGAATGTAAATTGTTATGCTTATCACAATTCTGGCTAACATAAATACTGTGCAGAATGCTACTACTAACAGAATGCTACTAACAGAATGCTACTACTACATTTTTAATACAGCTATAATACCTTTTTTAAAAAATATATATATCATACACACTTAGTCAATATGGATTTTGGACAAAACAACTATTACCTGTATCCTAAAATGTGTATTTTAGAATACATGATAAATCTTCCAACAAATGATCCATTATATGAGTCTTGTAGTTAATCATAGGGCTCTCTACAGCCACAACATGAGAACAGCCCCACAGCTACTGTTGTGCCACATAATGGAGAAGTCATACTCAGTGCCAGCCAGGGCTACTGAAGTGAGGGAGATATGCATTTTAGCTTTCTTAAACAACTATCTTCCATCTTCCATATGGAAAACCTGTACCTCAATCAGTCATTAACTTCTATACTTTCTTCCTCAAATAGCAGCACTTTAAAAAGATGCCCATGGTTCTGCTTTAGCCACCTGTGCACCTGCATAAAGGCTTGACTCAGCCCAATCTTTCACTCTTACTTCAGTTGACATGAAAATGCACTTAAAGTGGAATCGCACATGCTTTATGGACTTGACAAGTACAGATGCACTGATACATACACAGTTTCACTCGCTCTCAGTTACCATTGTCTAAAATCAACATTTCACCTCTTACCATATGTGTTCAAAGCACACTTTGGCTAGAAAGTCAGACTGTATTATAGCTTGTTCCTAAACCTCTGCATTTAATAAGGTTAAATATTTTGCTACTGAAATTGCATAAGAAAGCTAACCTTCAGTGCAAAACAAAACCAACAAAAACTCCCAGCATGTACAGCTGAATTATAAGCCCATGGAAGTATGAAGTTACAACAGAAATGCTGACACAATCTTAACCATAGCTGTGTGAACACAGCAAACTGTAATTGCTCCCATTATTAAAGACTTGAACTGGCTGCGTGCTTCACAGAACTGATTTTGCAATCTGCTTGTAACTTGTTTGTTAACTACTGTTTCAAAATGTTCTTGATTACAGAAAAAGATTCTTGGGGGGGGAGGCGGTTACTGTATCTAGCACTCACATATTTCCTGTGGTACAGCTTGACCTGTTGTCAGTGCTGGAAATTGTATCATTTTTAATATCACAGATTGCTACCTCTTCTCTCTGAGAACATGCACTAATAAATTTCTCTCCTCTCATACCTGAGCTTCAAGTTCCTTGCTCACTTCTAGCTCAGACACATTTCATGTCCACTTTTTTCACCTACCAAAAGATGCAAGAAATTGCATACACCTCCTTTCCTCCCCAGCACCAGCTGCTTACAACATGAGCAGCCAAGTGGAGGAAAAGTAGCCATTCTGAAACCACGACTTCTGCGTATATGCAAGTTGTTAGAGAGATGAGGAAAAGGGACAGAAATTGATAGAACTGAGTATGAACACCAGCACAGGTTCTGTGATACTCTTTTGAGCAATCTTATTGAGCCAAGTATAAGGCAAGCACAGATTATTTCTCCCCTCTTTCTGCAGCAAAGAGAAAATAGATTTTGTGTGTAAGAATTATAATCTGCTTCTTGCTTTCCACCTCAGGAAGCACCGCTATGTACAGCCAAGGTTTCTGGCAGAGTCAGAGTTAGCTCCTTAATGTGTGGAAACACCAGTTCCTTTGATTTGTGAAATATCTGAAATGACACATCTAGGATGACCTTTTTCTCACATCAGTGAACACTCACTTAAGAGCGTCCTACGAGTGCCCACAAAGATGATGCTGAGTTATCCAGTTTGTTGAAGCAGTAATTTCTGTATTTTACTTTGGTACAAAATAGAAATGATGTGTTCTTCTAAAGTATTACTGTTAAATCATTCTTGGGAGCATTTTAGTTGTATAATATTTTCAGCTCATTTCTTATGTTACAGTCATATTTTATCACTAGACATAGCTCCCAGCAAGTTATTGAAGAGTATTTTCCTTTCCTGTTTGTGATAGAGAGTTGTTCCAACTCCCATTACACTTAATGGGCATTTTTCAGATTTAATTTGAGTTGATTCAAATCTGTAAACAGCAGTCCTGGTCACTGTTGTCCAGCACTACATTGTATGCAAACAAATAATTCTCATTTAGATAAGCAAATACAGTTCAACACCATTGCAAACCTTTACATGTAATATGAAAAAACAGTGTAACAGGTTTTGAAATTATGTAATATTATCTGTGAAGTAAACTGAGGAATGATAATTTACATCAGCTAAGAATATGACCCAAATTGTTCTTCAATAATTCTATGCACTGAGGAATTATCAATACATTTATCACAACATGCCAGAAATGTTGTCTGACAGTTCAGGTCACCTCCCATAAACATCTTCCCCAGCAAGCATCCTTGTGTTTCTTTTGTGCTGTGAGAGCTAAGTATCTACCCACCTGGCCTTTTTATCAATGGATGAACTCCATCCAAGATAAAAGACTTGGGGAAATGACAAAGTGGTTCTCCACTGAAGAATTTCCAGTGGAGGTGGTGTCTTCACTAGAAATGTCTCCTGTGTATATAGCAGAATAGCCTAAGCAAACTTGCTTTTCTCAGTCACCTTTTGTAGAGCCCCTGCAAGTCATCCAGGCTTAATAATAACACCAGCCTTTAACCCAGATTACTAATGTGAGTTTGGCAGTGTACCAACTGCTACTATAGTAGAGTTTAGAGAATCATAGAGCAAGCTTGAGCCCGATTGTAAAATACCAAGGTGCCATATCTTGGAAATGCACCGCAAGAACATGAAATTGATTGGTAGATCTAGAAATATTGGTAAAACTCTTTATATGACATGATTAGTATCACATAAATTCTGGGGAACAAATTTTTTATTTGCCGTGTTGATATTCCAAGAAAGACAGGTAAGGAAAGAAATACTGTGTATACTCATCATGTTTATGTCTAGAGTTTATTAAGAGTTGAGAGGCTAATATTCTTTGTCCTGGTAAAAGAGAAAACAAGAAGAATGGAATAAAGGCAGTAATCCATACAGACCTTTGTTAAAGAGTTCAGTGAAGCATTTCTTAGCCTAGTCAAAAGTTAGAATGTGGTGGCAGCAGAAAATTTTAACCAAATATTTGCTGGAGAAATATTATGACAGGCTATAGACTGACAATCATGCTCATTAAATGTGCTGGGAACAAACTTTGTTTAGGAGGTTAGAAGGGGACCAGCTAATTTAGATATAGTTCTGCCTAAAAGGGAGAATTGATTGAGATGCCAAAGGTGCATTGTAGTATGGGGTGAAAGTAATCACAAAATGATAAAGTGAAGTATCCTAAGGGAAACAAGTGTGACAGAAGAACTGAAAATAATGTACTTTAAGAAGTCAAGCTTTGATAGGGAACTCAGGAAACTCATATGACAGGTCATTTCAGAAGATAATCTGAGAGATAAAGGAATGCAGCAAATCTGGCAGTTACTGAAAGAAACCATATTAATGCACAATAGCAAACTAGCTAATGCAAAAGTAAGATGGAAAGCATGGTTAGAGACCATTTTAACTACATCAGGGTATCTTCAGTGACTTGAAAAGCAAAAAGAAATCATATGAAAGGTTCCTATGTCTGTGGGTCATATAATTGCGTAAAATTAGAAAGGAAGAGCCCATACTTGTAAGGATAAATCCAGAAATGCAACAGAGCATATGAGTTTCAATCAGTAAGAGAAATAAAATAAAAAAAGGTCAGGTCCTAAAACTTCATAAGAGGACAACTAAAAGAAATACAGGTCCAAGACCAATTTGAAAAGAAGAGCAAATAACAGCTGAAGCTTTCAGTTCTTTCTTTTTTGAACTCTAGGTTGAAACTAGATTGCAAAAGTTATGTTTAACAAGAAGATGGTGATGCAGGTCTGATTCTGGAAAGAACAAGTCAAGGAATACTTTGGTGAGATAGTTGTATTTAAGTTACAAGTGCTTATTAAAATCACCTTACAGTGTTTATGGCACTGTGTGAAGAATTTGAAACATTAACGGTACTTTTATAAAATGCCTAGGATTTTATAATGAGTAGGAAAAGCATTAGAAGATTGGAAATGGAAAAAAAAATAATCATAAACCAATATTTGAAAGTGCAAAAAAAGGAGGGACAAGGGAGATGTAAACTAGTCAGCTTTGGTCCCAGAAAAGTTCTAGAATATATCATTAACTAGTTGCTACATCCATGTCACTAAAAAGTGGTTAAGAGAAATATTTAAATATTAAAGTCCTAACTTAAATTATCAATAAAAGTACATTTAAACTAAACCAAAGAAGTCTGTATGTGTGAAAGGCTAAGATGCGGACACAATGTACCCTACCATTGACCATAATGGGGCAGTGGAGCAAAGCAGACAACTGGATGCCAAGCACTGACAGAATTTTTCTCTCAACCCTCTACAACAGGGAATAAAATTATTCAGCTCTACTTAGCACTGGTGATCCTTGGTTGCGATACCACAGTCAGTTTTAGGCACCACACTTTACAAAAGAAAAAAGACTCTACAAGAGGATAATATATATGGCAAGCATATTAGAGAGTGCACGAAGCAAAAAATAATCAAATTGTCTTTGCTGGCGGCAGGAAGTGGGAAGACATAGTCTTCTAATTATAAAGGGCTGCTATGAGGAAGTAGTGAAGACAGTAGGAAAGGACAAGTAGAAATCAGTTCAATTTGTAACAAAAAAAAGTATAGATAAGATATTCATTTTCTTTTTAATGTTGTGAGGCAGTGGACCAGACTACTGCGGGATGTTATAAAACTGCTTCCACAGTGGTTTTCAAGAGCAGATTAGAAAAATATTTGTTAGGATGGCTTCACTGTAAGATGATGACCCAGGTGATTTTTCAAGGTCCCTTCTAATCTTATAGTTGTATGATTTTGCTTCACTTTTATTTTGTGTTAGCATGAGTGGAGTACATTTTGTATCTAGAATACAATAGACAGCATCAGGTGTTTTTATGCAATATATTTTATCCCACTGCTAATATTTCATTAGTGGCTGTTTACTGCAGAGGTACAATATTTAAAAAACAATCTTCAAAACAGAAAAGTCATTAAATAATAATTATAGAATTACACAGAAATAATTGTATCCAGATTTTAAAAAAGCATTTCACCTACACCGTTTCTAAACATCAGCCATTTGTTGCTACATTTACTGTTTAATTTGCGGTGCAAATTCAGAAATGCTCTACATGGTAATTGTCTCAGCCTGATGATAAAGACAGCATGTTTTTGTACTGCATACTAAATTATACTCTAAAAAAGTTCTTTTAACTATTTTAGGAGTTGTGTTGTCAGAAATTCAAATACATGATTATACAAGGCAGCTGAGTGATTAACACTGGGGCCTGAACGAAGACCGTGCAAAGACTTCTAAAATTCTGAACTACTGCAATGCAGCCATGTGACATATGTTCTCTTGTAGTTACAGAACAACATCTTCCTACTGCTAAGCCAAACATAAAAATCAAATTCCAACTTATTTCTGTCTTTAAACAAGTGTTTTTAAAGCCCTTGAAAGCCTAGGCTCAAATCCATGACATAGACCAATTATATTTCTTATATCAGAGGATTACCTTCCCAATTAAAAGGAAAAGAAAAAGGTCAGGGTATTTTTAGAAGTCTGGTTAATTGATTAAACTGCTGGCTGGCTGCTACAGTCTTACTCAGCTGCCTTCAGTAAAGCTATCAACCTTTAATTGCCAATCATTGGTTTGAAGAGTTAAAATACAACTAGCTTTACAATGCTATTCTTTGTAACTGATTTCATGCGCTGACACTTGTTGGCTGCAACTTCATTTTGAGATAACACCAAATGTGTTCAAAAATCAGCTGAAAAATTGACTTTTATGATACTAGTGGAAAAAATAGCATTTCTTAATTCAGGTTAGCATAATGAACTGTAAAATAGTGTAGCTCTTCATAAATATAGCCTGAAGACAAATGGTAGGATTCCTTTTCAGAGAAAAAAAACTGGGTATCTAGGTATCTACATCTTTAACAGGAGTCTAAGTGCTCATTAGAGTAAATAGAAATTTGAGGGGAAAAGAGTGGTGCAGTTGCCTGAACATAGGTGTCAGTACTGTTTTATATGCCATAAAGTATGCTCCTGGCCTCCAGCTGCAGCTTCGGTATGGGCTTGCGATAGAACCTGTGTCATAGGTCCCACTTTGTAGGTGCCTTAGATATGCCAGGGCATATGAATAATGTTTACTATTTCTACATCAACATAGTGATATTATTACTTCTTAAAGCTACATTTGTACCTGACAAATAAAATGTTTATCCAGACACAGGCTTTTCTTACCCTTTAATAAGATTTGATTCACCTACAAATTTATTTTTCTTATCTTTCTAACTGTTCAGAGAACTTGGGTGTTTTGGAGTTTATAAAAGGAATGTATATGTTAATATCTGTTATAGGAAGTAAATTAATTGCCTTTGAATAGTTATGCTGAGCAGAGAACTGAAGATGTGCTATTTGACTTCACATTAAAAAAAAAAGGATTTGGAAACTTAACAAAAAACTTATTTCTGTTTTCAAATGTAGTTCCTTGTGTTTTTTTTTTAAATAAATTATAAATACTTATCTTTGAATGAACAAATATTGACCTTTCAATGAGAAACCCTCCCTAACACTACTTAGATTTTGGCTGTATTTTAAAATTACATTTTAAATATTTTACCTAAAAAAATCTGTACCAGGAAAAGTAAGCAAAAAGTCTAGATGATATTTTTAAGGTTCCCATAAAAACATTAAAGTAAATTGATCAGGTTTACTGAATGTTCTGTACTTGATTTATTTCCAAGTCCTGCAGCTCCAAGGGGGAGTATTGCTAGAGTATGATTTATAGGACTCTTTTAAGAACCATAGAAATTTGATTGAGTTAAAATAAAAAATAAAATATGATAGGTATGTTCATTACTTTACCTGGCAAAAATGTGTGTGGGCTTAACAGGAAGGGGGAATTGGATAGTTTATGATCTCAGGTAAGAATATAATTTTATTGAAAGATCAACTATTTAAGTAACTTTCTGTAGGCAGCATATGTATTCAGGATCCACCCTTTAGATGTAAGACCTGATATGGAGGAAAACCAGATTTACCCATTCCTCCTGAAAGCTCCAACTTTATGAATATTGTTTGAAAGACATTGCTTAAATCCACTGTAAATAATCTGAATGTGACCCTCTATTCCTTGCTGCATTTAAGTTTTACCTGAAAAAAAACTGTGCTACTGGTTCATCTAGTGATATGATTATGAACTAGTGGCAGGACAAGGGTAGCAACTCATGACATGATGTGTTATTGTTAGTTGTTTGACTAGCACTAATGAAGAGACTAAGGTCTCTCAGTAAATGCAAATTTAAATGTATTGTACCAACTAGCTAGGCATCAAATAAACTTTTCTATTTTTAGACCTCTTCCTTTACCTTAAATTTTGTCAGTTTATCTGTTTGTGGATAATGTTTATTTCTTAGGAGGGGGAATATCCCCTTTTGTCCATGTGAAGAACAGCCAGTTTATGCAATAGTAAATAATAATAAACAATATATATAAAAATTACAAGAAGCTGAGGGGTTCCAGCTTATTTGGCATAATATTAATTTCAAATAGATGGCTGACATCATATTTGCAGCTTGGATCAAAGCTGCTGGCAGCTCTTTCTTGCAGAGGGAGCTGTGGATATGGCGTGCTAGAGAAGATGGTCAGTCCTGCTCTGCCTACTTGCAAGATTCTCCACCTTCGCCATGCATGGCCACAAACCTTAAAACCCTGTCCTCAAGTTCCTCTTCAGTAATCATGTGCTGGAAATCAATTACTTGCATATTTATGTTGGCTGATGGGGAATTTTCTATTGTTTCAACAAATATGTATAAGGATAATAATCAATAGCAGTGCCTGATAATTTGTGGTGGAATTTTGTGAGTAGGAAAAATAATGTTAATCGTTCAAATCTATATAGGATTGCTAAAAAAATAATATTTACATTTCTATGCCTCTGTATACCTCAGTATCTCAAGAGATGGCGAATATAGACATGAAAAAGATTAGAAATAAAGTATTTCGAATTAGAATTTAATAATTACTTCAGATGCTTCCTTCTTTTTTTTTCTGCAAAATCTTCTTCCATCAGTTTCCTGATTTCAATTTCTATGCAATATATTTTTAAATTTTAAATAATTTTTAAAAATTTTATTTGTAAAATTGTAAATTTGTAGAGTTGTAAAACTCTTGTGGATCAGTTTGAGTTAATTTGCTTTTGGAATAAAAGAAAAGAAATGCTACTCTATTCCATTGCATAATGAAATTATCATGGCTGGGAATCCCCAAAGCAGCCCCGAGCATGAAACAATTTCTCCCCCTTCAGGCCCACGTGCACAACTGAGCCATTCCCCTTTCCCTCCTCCTTCCATCAACTTGCTTTCCTTGAAAGCATACATAAAGGACTAAGATGAAGATTATTCTGAAATTTCCCAAATGTTGTTTTCTTTCAGATTAATGTAGTAAACAATTTTTTGCCATTTGGCACTAATGGGAACTTCAATCCTATGTAAATCTGAGGGGCAGATCCATTTAATTGCAAGGGCAGAAACCAGAAGTCTGAAATGTAATTGTTCACATTGTGTAAAGTTCCTTAGAAGTAAGTGAATATGAAATCTTGACATATGTCACATGAGCAGGGTTCACAGACTTTCTAGGAAATCAACGTACACGTTTACTTGCTTCATCTGAAATTAAAAAAACTTACTTTTGAAACATTAAGCTGTCACAATCAAGGCAGACTCAAATCACAGATCTTGATTGCTGTACTTAATACTTCTTTTCATTTGCTCCAGTTTATCTTTGCGTATCCTGTTCTGTGTGATTAAATACTCTTGATCACTCATGAGCTCATGCTGAGCCGTATCATCTCACACAAAGCATCACAAGGTAAAGCTATTCAGGATCACCACTCACAGAGAAAGCATTTGCCCCAAATTCTTCTTTTTCCACTATATCTGGACCTGTGGAGGCAACATATTTTCAAATCAAGACACAAAAAAGACTTTTTTTTTAACTAGCACTAGCAATTTATAGAAACAAGCACAATGCCCATTCTGAAAATATTTCAGTGCAATGGTTTTGTCAAAGGTCAGGAAGGGAGGTTTAACCTTCTTTTGTAGCTGAAAAGTTATGTTCTTATACTTCTTCTTACTTGACTTAATTCTTTCTCTGTGAGAAAGAAGGTCAAGAAGCAGTAAGGTCACAGGAGAAGCCAGAGGATTTGTGAAAAATATACTTTGGATCTTGGTTTATTATTGTAGTGAAAAACAAAGCTCCTGTTTGTTTTTTGTGTTTGTTTGGATTTGGGGGTTGGGTTTGGTTTGGTTTGGTTTGGTTTGGTTTGGTTTGGTTTGGTTTTTAGTAGGATTGCCTTTCTTTGAATGTCTATTATTTATTTGTGCATTTAATATCATGCAAGCATTAATAGAAGTGGGGCGTGAAATGCAAATGGACCAAGACCTGAAGCTGAGGGCAGCCTCTGTCTGCTAAGCCTGGTCACCCATGGTTGGCAATGTGGCTTTTGCTTTTCTGCCAGGCAGCAGGACAGCTTTCTCAGGAGGGGTGGAAAGGGTCAGCACTCCTTCTCCTCTGGAAG
The DNA here is from genome assembly GCF_034638445.1 of Ciconia boyciana. Taxonomy (NCBI): domain Eukaryota; kingdom Metazoa; phylum Chordata; class Aves; order Ciconiiformes; family Ciconiidae; genus Ciconia; species Ciconia boyciana. The sequence continues at coordinate 27,206,715 of NC_132934.1, read as the reverse complement.
AGGCTCCTTCACCACTGGAGATGTCACCTCAGGTGTGACAACTCTGGCTTCACAGGGAGGTGAGGAAACCCTTACCTCCTAGGGTGTCACCTGCCAAGTTACTAGGTGGGCTGTGAAGAGCAGCTCTTATTCTCTCTTCCTGTGGTCTTGAATGAGTCTGGTTTTATCACTCTGCTTAGGATTGCACTGCCTCGGGGGCAATTTGGGTAGAAAAGTGCCTGAATTCTGGATTGCCACACAGGATAAATGGATCATAGGAGCCTATATTTCCAGACCAGAATGCTTTTACGGTATGTTCAGCACCTCACATTATTGGACTAGGGATGTTGCTACTCCTTTGGGTTTAGGCACTGTTGGAGAATGAGCTGTGTAGATCACGCTCTCAGATACATGTTTTGATACTGCTAAGGCTCATTTTTGATACTGCTAAGGCTCAGGGTTTGGGTTGTCTGGATTATAACCTTAATAGTGCTGTGCCTCCGATTCCTAACAGTAAAGCAGGGGTAGATATAATACTTTGCTACCTTATGTATTTTGACTGTAAACTTCTCAGGAGAGAGACTTTCTCATACTCCCAATTTGTACACTGACATTGACATTCTAAAAGTGATAGGCCCAATAAATATTGTCCACTTTTGGTACCTTATTGGTTTCATCTGGTTCCCGTGCTACAATTGATTTTCTGGTGACTGCTGCTACAATTTATTTTACCAGCAAATCAGTTGCTCTTCAAATGATGCCAGTTGTACCATATGATGCTCCCAGGAGTCTGGACTGTTTTCGCAGTTTTCTGGACAGAGTGAGTTTTGCTTAAATGATTAAATTTCCTTGACTTCATTAAATTAAGAAGTTCCTCCTGGATAACCACTTTTCTTCGTACAGTGAAAACAAAACTTCTAGCTAAACTTAGTAAGAGTAGCACCAATTCATTTTACTGTTCCACAACTGTTTTCACTAGAGCAGGAAAGAATATCCTTGCATATTTATTTCCATTTTAGGATCTAAAGTGCTGAAGTATGATTCTCAGTATTTCCTCCATGAATCATGTTTCTTTATCATAGATCTTTTTATAGCTTGCCTTTCTTATACACCATTGTAACAGTAATTTTTAATAATTTCATTTTCTAACACCACCTGCCTAAAATGAGACACCTGCTCCCCATATCTATTTCCATTCCTCTTCATTAGGTTTTTTCCTGCATGTCTTTCCTATACTATAAAAAAACCCCCAACTTTATCAAGATTTTTTTAAGTTTTTAAATAAAACTCAAATATTACCCCATTATAATTGTTGTAGTAGATATACATTTTCCTTACAGAAAGTAATGTCTTTAAAACCCCCTTCATTTATGCTTTAAGTGGCACATTCTTTTTTTGTAAATAGTCCAAATATTATATTGAAAACTATTTTTCATAATTTGTTGTCTGATATGAAATCTATTTCTAATATTTATAAATATATAGATATATTTAGACAGATAGATAAATTTAGACAGATATATTTAGACAGATATATTTAGACAGATAGATAATTTTATAAATATATTATAAATTATTATTTATAATATAAAAATTATTATAAATAATATTTATATTTATAAACTCCCCCTTTTTCTCAGACTTCTAGTTTCTCTTTCACTAATTTAGGATTAAAATATTCATTTTCATTTGCTGTAAATAATGAGCAGGGAAACAGATGTTTTCTTTTTATGATGAAACCTCATTACCTTATCATGAGTGACCCTTGTAGTAGAGTGATTATATGATATTAACAGGCTTTTTGGTTTTCTTTACATTGATTTGATTTTTATCCAGACACATTTCCTCATTGTTATAACTGAAAAAGTGATTTTTCAGTAGCCACCCAATGCTCATCACTATTCTTTGGTGCCAAAAAATACATGGTTATAGATTAGAATACTGATAATTTGACCAAATATTGGAAATATAAGTATAATGTAATTTAGTCTTAGATTTCCAAAGCAACCTATAAAACTTTCTATCCCTCTAAGGCAGATCTGAGAATTTAAACCTTAGTTCATACTTGTCATGTTCCCTATTTAAATTTAAAATCTTATTTTTCAAACCTTTGAAAACTATTTTTATGTCAAACTTATGGGTCAAAAATTGCAGTCTCAGTCATTTAAATTGAAACCTCACAATACCCCCTTTCAAATTTAGTTATTGTTTCTTTCACTTGAAAGAAAGTAGATAAGATGAAAACATATGTGCCATTTCCGTTGGATAAAACTGACCATAAAAACACTGGTGCAAAGCCACAGATATGTTTAAACTGTAAACTAATGTCATTGGTGTTGACTTGAGGGGTTATAATAATGAATTCAGACTACAGTACAATGTGAGCCTGCACTGATTTTTGCAGAATGCTAAATAGAGATTGATTGAAACCAGGGAATTTGCACATGCATTAAAACCACTACAGGTTTCAGAGTATTTCAAACTGGGCTAGGATCTTATCAGTGACAACTTACAGTTCTAGCTTCTGCATTCCCGTTGCATTTGAATTAAATATACAAAAATGTAATAGCCCATGATGTGAAATAGAAATTGATAAACATTTTGCAAATGCCTTTTCTGACTTGAGTCTCACAGATCCGATAATCTGAAACAGACTGAAAACAACCTGAATTTCTGCAGAAGAGTTAGCTAGCTATATTCCAAGAATGTGAATCTTTGAATCTCATCCAACTCACAATAAACTGATATTTTAATCACAATTTAAATATTTAGTTTATATAGTCTGGGAGTTGAACCAAAAATCATGGGTTTGGTTTATTTTTTCTTCAGTCTCCTATTGGAAGAAATATCTTTCCAGCTTAGTCAAACTGCATTCTGCTGATAAGGGGGAATATGAATGACATGCAATATTATGTCTCAGTGGAATTTTATATTAACAGATAAAACAATACATTTTGTTGAGATATTAACAAAAAGATCAAAATTAAATCTATGGAAATCCTTATGTGTAAAACCTGACTATCTGCAATATTATAAATGAAACATTGTATATAAGGATACTCAGGCATCCTATAAACCCATTTCAAGTCTGTAACCTGAGTTTCTGAAAGAAGTGTATAGTTTGTTAAACAAAACACCGCAGGGAGACAAATATTTATACCTGTCTATATAGATTTACCTATGCATGTGTATACATGTTAATATATACACATAGTTAGACAACTAAAAGGCCCATTTGTGATTAAAAAGCTCCATTTTTAGCTCTCCTGGTCTCCTAGGTACTCTGTAGCATGATGAGGATATATGTCATTAAAGAAAAAAAAGATGAAGGAATGATTAAATAAAAAGACTGACAAAAAAGAAGAAGTTCTGTTTGATTCAAAGAACTGCATAACATGCATGCAACCAGGGTAGAAAATAATGAAATGGTAGCTGAAAGATGGATATTTACAGATAAGTGGACATTGCTAGAAGAATGTTCTGTACATTGTAAACATATTAGAATCAAAGTAATGCTATCTGTGTGCTAAAATGCATTTGCTTGAGTATCAATATATTTTTCTTAGTAAGATCAACAGTTTAGACACTGATATAAGTTTCCAAACACAAAAACATTTTCTATATCTATGCTAAAAAGGTTACTTTAAACAGCATGTTTTTGGCTAAAAGGAAACACCCTTTGTGTTATGAACTCATCACCAGAGAAAATGGTCATGAGAACCCAAAAATAACATGGACTAAATAACAACATTTTCTTACCCAGTTGTAGTTTCCAGACTGGTGGAAAGTAAAAGAAATAAACAAAGAAAAAAATCCCACAAAGTTATTGTAAATGTGAAAAGTAATACAGACTGTAATTTGGTTGTAAATATGAAGCTTTAAAAATCCCATCATGAAAGCTGTTAGAAACACAGATCAGCCTTTCTGTTGTATGTACCAAAAATATTTGAGTTCTGAATGCAGCACTACATGTACAAGCATATTGGTAAGATACTTCCTTCTCTGCCTTTCCCACTCTCTCTATCCACTCCATATCTTCAGGATTATGTCTCCACATATGCTTTTTAATCTCACCTTTTTCTGTAATTGAATAGTCTCTTCTTGCTGTTGATTCAGTAGTCAGTTCCTAGCTGAAGAAGGGAGAAAATAGACACAGAATTCTTACAAATGCTGTGCTATCCATCTTCAATGGTCTACCACAGGCTTTCATTTTATCACTTTCCCCTCAACCTTTAAAACATGGCTCATATTCTCTGCTTTATATCTCATATCTAACCAGTAAAATAAATGCTGCTGCTGACTGGAACCAAAAAAGCTCTTCTTCTCTCTATGCTCTATATGTGACCATTTGTTGTGTTGCTCTTTATTTTAACCATATGCATCACAGAAGAATTGTGGACATTACACTGCCATCATTCAGCTAAACAATTACACATCTAACATGTAGGCTATCACCTCTGCTTGTATACATTAGCTCCTGCAATGAAAGATGAGGTGATCCATGGCAAGGTCATGTCCTCTGCAATGTCTGCAGGTCTCAGTACTGCACAGCTCTGCCAAAGCCCACCAGTATCATCCTGAGAATTACGACTGTGTAATTGCTAAGCCAAGCAGTGATGCCAATAGTCAAACTGTTCTGTCTCAGCATGTTTAAAACCTGTGTACTGGTTAAAGAGTGCACTGCCCTACCATTCCTTCTTTGTTGTATCATATGGCAGAGAAAAAAAATACCCACTGATTAATCCTTACTCTAACACTTGAAGTGCTTCATGTAAAAGATTATAACATGGGGCGGGGGGGGGGGGGGGAAGACTTTAAAAAGCTAAATAAAACCCTCAAAGATTCATTACGATTAAATTGACAAGCCAAACACAGAGCCCTAGCTACTGAAGGGATTGTCACTTGTACTTTTATTTGTCCTGGTTTTTAAAAATTATTTAACTGAAAAATTTCCCTTATTTATGAAGTTAGTAGAAATCTAAAAATATGGCTGTTAGGTTACCAATGTTTATCAACAATTTATCCACAAGAAAGAAAAATAACCAATATATTCTAGTTTTGCTGATCCAGAGACTGTATTTGTGATTAAAAAGAAGATGCACAGCCTTTAGTACTAAATAATGAGGACAATATTATAGCAATTGCACTGCATCATGATTGCTTCTTTGTTCAAGATACGATTGTTTTTACTATTGGGCAAGGATACTTTTCTTTTTGAAAATACTTGGACATTATGAGTATTCACCTTTGTTTTATTATACTGTGTTTTTAGAAGACTGGGTTTACTAAGGATACATTTTTTATTCTTTTTGTGTTAACACAGAAAACTGGCAAGCTAACTCCTCTTAGTGGGGGTGAACGTCAGTGACATTGATATTGGACTTTTTAGTGATAATATAGAACTTAAAAGTTTGCATCCTCATAGTTCTTGACACAGTCTTTACCCAGGCAAACTCTTTTTGTTGTCAGAGATTTGCCTGAGGATACCTGAGTAAGAACTTCTGAAGGCAGGGAACCATATGCAGTTATGATTCCTAATAGTTTAAGATTCAATAGGCTTTTGTAAATAAAAAGAATTATTTTCATTGCCTTCAACAAGATTTTGGGCAGACCTAGATGGTTACATATTTGCATAACCTTGATATCAATTCTGATAATCCCGTTGCCATTTTCCCACACTGCTGAGAAATATCAGCTTTAATATCTGCACAAACTGAAGGACACCTAGAAAGCTTTGCTGAACTTGGCCACCACATGATTTAATCTACAACATACCTTCTTCCTTCATGGTGGCAGGATGCACGAGTTTAAATGCATTATACCTCAGAGCCCTTTACTTCCTTGTGCTCATGCAGTTCATAAATAGTCCACAAGTAAATCAAGTCTCAGTGAAATTAAGATTAAAAAAAACCCAGTAAATCATGTAGCTCATCTCTGCTAATTCTGGATTGTTTCTCAAAACCAGAATTTCCAGTATACTTTTTAAAGTTCTATCTGACAGTCTTTTCACTTCTTCTGGAAACACGTTTTTGCTGTTCTGACTGAAAAGTGTGTATGTAGTATGATCTTGTATGTAATTGTTAATGAATTAGTATTTATCTGATATTCTTTTTCTCACAGCTTTCCAAAAGTGCGACAAAAATCTCACCTCAAACCCTGCCAGTGTGAATTACTTTCCTAGCTTCCAAGTCTTTTTCATCCCTAGTTCTATAAAACTATCATAACTAAAGAAATTATAAATGAGAAGGAAACCAATTAATATTAAAATTGAGAAATAAATGATAGAATATTGAGGCACAGATGGATGGGAAAATGACACTAGTTTAGGCCATGCTCAGATCATTCCTTGCTTATCTCCACAATTAAGCTTGTTAACTCATTTTGCACCAGAATATATTTTTTTCTCCAAGTACACTGCCTGAGAAGTTGCTTTGTTTTCTTTGTCATTCCCCCAGAACATGGAGCAGAGGTCATCTTTTAACATGAAGTGCATGCTTCCAGTGGGACCAATTTCTAGAAACTGAAGGGCTTGGGTGCTGATGGGGTGCTCTCTCTCTTTATTGTCAAGTAGCTAATAGCAAGTTGCTGCTCTGAGTCAGACAGTTAAACTTTTGCTAACTCCACAGCTGATTCTACACTTCCCTGCTGTCAGAGAAATTAAGTTCTCTAGAGGAAGGGAGAATAGAACCTGTGCTCTTTTTTTTATTATTATGATTATTATGTAGGTGTTTAGAAGCAGTAATAGCAGCTTGCTGCTGTTGAAAAATTCTTCAGAGCCAAGAGAAAAAAAGACAGTGTTTGCTCTAGATGCACAGCAAAGCAAAATTAAAGATCAAATACATTGCCTGAGAGCCAGGCTTTCTTTTCCATGGTTTGAGAGGTTTTATATTTCTTAAATTTCCCATGTTAGTCACAAACACTTAAGCTGACACTTTGGGCCCAATTTATTCCTGTGGATGTCACATGAGAAATATTAGCGCTTGGAGGAAAAACTTGGTTGCACTGGAGTTGCTTCATAGCCTTTCAGTCACCACAAAAATATGTGCACACTTAAAAGTGTTACTTTAGAAAACCTTGTCCTATTCTTCCAAACAATTATAAATGCTTTCCTCCCACATTTTTCTCAATGAATGCCTAGACTTGCAGTATGCTGGATCACCTTAGTGCAAAATGATAGCTGTGCACTTAGCTATGTTTTAAACCTTGAGGGATTTCTCTTTCTATGCTCTTAGATTATTCTCATTTTGATTCCTAGATTTCAGTAACATACATGAATGAATTTGCTATCAAATATTTCTTGAGAATATAGCAAAAGTGGAGCTAGAAAAATAATGTCGCTTGAAAAGGAATGCTAAAAAAGAAGTCCTGAGACAGAATGATATCCTGGGCAGTATGTTCAGATTTCCTTTCCATCTTTCTCCCCTTCCCAACATCTGTTCTCTGCCCTTTTATTTTTGCTGAAAGATGTGACATATTACAAGTGCATAATTTCAGATTTAACAAAAACTAAAAGACTATTCCTGCTTACAAGACTGTGTAGGCTAGCAGTATCCTGGGCTGCACTAGGTGGAAGGAGGTGATATTTGCCCTTTGCTCAGCATGGAGTCAGGGCAGGGAGCCACAGCAGCCTCCCCTCTGCTGGGCTGCCAGATTCGGCCCGATTCCCCTGACAATATTCGGACGCCATTTCATGAACGGTTTCTTGGGGTTTGGTGCAATAATCTTTATTTTGGTCACTACCCAGACCATAAGCTCAGCCTGAGTGTTTAACATTACCAGTGACAAAATTAACTTTGATTAAGAAATCATTTCCAGCAGGAATGCAAACAAATTCTGAAACAAGTGTTCCTGCCCTCATCCTCCAGTGCTTCCTCTCAATTTCACGTCTTATTCACGTACTTGACAGAAATCTGTACGTAATAAAGGCTCAAAGTGCTATGTTATAATTCCTGTTGGAAATCGGAGCCTCTCCAATAGTTAATTATTCTGAACTGAAATTCTGAAGGAGGTTTGTCCCTTTTTCACTAACTTTTTGGAATGCTTTTTTCCTGGTTTCAGCTGGGATAGAGTTAATTTTCTTCCTAGTAGCTGATATAGTGCTGTGTTTTGGATTTAGTATGAGAATAATGTGATAACACACTGATGTTTTAGGTGTTGCTAAGTGGTGTTTACACTGGTCAAGGACTTTTCAGCTTCCCATGCTCTGCCAGGTGCACAAGAAGCCGGGAGGGGGCACAGCCAGGACAGCTGACCCAAACTGGCCAAAGGGCTATTCCATACCATATGATGTCATGCTCAGTATAGAAACTGGGGGGAGTTGGCCAGGGAGCAGCAATTGCTGCTCAGGGACTGGCTGGGCATCGGTCAGTGGGTGGTGAGCAACTGCATTGTGTATCACTTGTTTTGTTCATTCTATTATTATTATTATTATTATTTTATCTTCCTCTGCTGTCCTATTAAACTGTCTTTATCTCAGCCCACAGGTTTTACTTTTTTTTTTCTGATTGTCTCCCCCATCCCACCGGGGTGGGGGGTGGGTGAGTGAGCGGCTATGTAGAGCTTAGTTGCCAACTGGGGTTAACACAACAGCTTTACACCATAAATAAAAATTCAATTTCCCCTTTCTTCTTACTCTCAGTAGGATTAAATAATGCTATAAAAGATAAATCAGATTCTAACTTCTCAAGCTTCTTTCTTCGCTTTAGATTTATTTATAATTTCCAAAATATATCATATTCGAACTCAAGCCTCTCTGCCCCTTCGCCATGATTGTTTTGTCCTTCCACACTGCCTCTGTCTCAGTAATAGTGGGGTAACAAAATATTTCATTTATAGATTTGTCACCACTACTTTTTCCTAAGTTCTTCATAGGAGCATGTGTTTGCACCCTGATGAATTTAAAATCTTGTCTCTTTTCTTATTAGGAAAAGTCAGGCTTCTGTTTAATTAGATTTCTTTAATTTTGCATTTTGAGGGGTAAAGATCAAGTCAAGTAGCAGTGGGGAGAAAAATAATGAGAAGAAGCATTCAAAAACTGAGAAAAGAAAGGGGAAATTCTGAGGACAGTGAGGACGGTGGAAAGACTCCATGTCTTCAAAAGAGGCAAGATGTCACCCCAGGTTACTGTTCAGAAAATATCCAGATGGTTTCCTCTGCCTTTCTTCTCTATGACTTTCTATCAGGTCATCCTCAGATAGATTCACTTCTCTATTTTTAGTTCATTCATTATTCCCTTTCATCTCCTTCTGTGGTGACTAAGGGACAGGTCTGGTGTCAGTGGAAGCAATTTGAAATTAATAGATGTGCTAAATGACCCCTTCACAGCCACATCACAAGAAAACATTTAGTGCTACTATTTATGACCTACACAGAGGATTCAAGCTCTTAAATGACTTCAAGACAAACCTATCATTTGGAGGTTACTACCACAGCTTGTCCTACACAATTACTCTCTAGGCTAGAAAGTTGTTTGTTAGTCACCAAAAAGTGGATTTTGGTTTTCAATAATTGCCATTCATAAAAATTAGTAAGATTTGCAAGTATGATTAACAACAGGTAACTCTTTAGTGCAAGTTATTGTCTCAAAAATTACTTAGAAAAACAATCTAATTCAAATATATATAATCTATACTTTGATAGCCAAATTTAATCTATGATATGTAATCTAATTAGATTTTTTATAAGATATAATACAATAAATGATATATGACATTAAATATTTAGGAAAAAATAGGGTATTATTTTCAGTAATTCTACTAGGTCCACCGATAATCTGGATTTATCAACAGATAGAAGTAAAAGTTTGTAAAAGCTCTAAATGCTATGCAGATCTTTTGATCCATTGTCCTCAGGGCACACATTCAGTGAACTCTTCTTGTATTGTATAGTTTAATACTTAGGTAAGGCTTGATCTACTTTTACTGCATTTTTCAAATTGTTTGTCCAGGTTGCCTATTTATGTGCATTTTTCAATTTATTTCATTATTTCTTTTTATCTTCCCAGAATTCCAATTCTACTTGTCTATTTTCTATACTTTTCCTGAAATGGATTTTACAGTGTATATGTTAGCTCGGATACGTAACCTTCATATTAGATAGTTCTCACAAAAAAACTCAGATGCAAACTGCACCTTGCTCCACCTGACAGATGGGCAGAAAATTCTCTTTGATCTGGGTTGCAGCCAGATTGCATCGCTACTGAGGAGTTGCACGCAGGTAAGGAGACAAACTTAGAGATAAATATCCCAATAAAGATCTGAGTATCTGATAGGAGACCCAACCATAATAGGCACGTAGAATAAACTCAGTGAGAACTCAATTTATCTTTTAACAAGTAAATTACAATTTTCTGAGCGATTGAAGAATGGCCAAAAAGAAGCTGATAAAGAAGGGAGAGTAGCACTGTAATTTGACAAGGCAAATTTGATTGGGATTTGCAGTATACCAAAAACCACAGCAGAGAACATGAAAGATGACACAAAGACAGGGAGACAGAAAAGGTACATAATGCCCAAAATCAAAGTTATATCAGAACCAGGAGATTCTAGCTGTCTGAAAATCACGCTGAATTTAATCTATGTTCAATGAAAGGACACACATCACCAGAAAGGGATTCCGATTATTCCATTTAGGCAATGATATACATCATATGATGGGACAAGTTTCTCTCCAGGTTTGTTTATCTCTCTCACTTGACTTCATAGGAGCCACCCCTACTATTTCATAAACATTAATATGGCTAAATTAAGGTGAGAAGAATCCTACTCACTCTAACAAACAGCACAATCTAGGTAATGTGCGGTGTACAAGAGAGCTTGTAAGAAGCGTCATGGATGCCTAATTCCTTAAGTTTTCCTGCTCCAGGACAGCACGCTAGGTGTCATCAAGAAGACCACAACAATATCACTGGGGAAGGTACCTTGCTCTTTTCCTCATGTGCCCTCCCCACCTCACAAAACAAAAGATAGAATCATAGACTCATAGAATCATTTAGGTTGGAAAAGACCTTTAAGATCATCGAGTCCAGCCATAAACCTAACACTGCCAAGTCCACCAATAAATTATGTCCCTAAGTGCCACATCTATGTTGGAACAGAAGACAAATGGACAACTAAACAGAAAGCAATGAGACTTCAGCTTTTAAACTGATCATTGGTGAACATGTGATGTGAGCAGCCATAAAGGTGGCCTGGTTAGAAAGGGAAAATTACTGAACAGAAGAAAATGTTTGCTGAAAAATACTGACAGAGAAATTGCCTGCAAGCCTGGGAGTTGTGAACCTGGGAACTAGGCCTTTGAACCAGAAACATCCTCGAAAAGTGCAGCCAGCCTCTTCGAAGTACAGCTGGGGTACCTAGAAACCGGACATATCCTGAGATACCATCAATAAGCTCAAAACCAAGAAACTGTAATGGCAACTTATTGTCTGAAAAAGTGGGAACAGTCTGGCAAAATAAAATTGGTCTGAAAGAATGAAAAAAAACCATCATCTACTGGCTGTTACTGGTGAAAAATCAAAATTAACAGCATCTATTAGCTGCTCAAACTTGTGATGTCCTATACCCTCTTATGATTCTGATATAAAAAGGACTTAAGTTTTATCCAAAATGGAGCCTCTCTCTCTGAGAATTTACTGTGTTGCACATACTTTTCATTTCCTAAACAGGTTGAACTCTCTGCACAAACTTTCTACAAGTTCTTGGACTCTCATCAGGGATGCCTGGCTGACTCCAGACTCTGTGATGCGGATCATTTCTGAAGTGAGACTCGTTTATCTTATTGGTTCCCCGCTTTTGGGGTCGGTTTGGTTTTTCCTCCCACCTCCGGAATGGCTGGGTCTCCCTCTGGGATCAGTTTGCCCTGCCCTTTGGGATGGTTTGGCCCCTTCTGAAATCTAATTCATTTGATACCCATATCACATATGTCTGCAAGTAATCTACCATAAGTATATCTGCTGTTACATTGTTGGCAAGGTGCTTCACTAATGATAAATTTGTAGTAATCTGTAATAGTATATATCTAGCTGGTCACTGCTGTTACTGGTTGTTGCTATACAATTGGTTGCTGCTATTATTAACTGTTGCCATACTGTTGATTGATACTATATTATTCATTGCTGAAGGTAACTTGTAATAGATTATTACAAATAAGATATATCTATTGATACAGAATAAATAAGCTATAATCTATTAGCTATAATAGATTATATATATTTGCTTTATTAATCATAGATATACTTGCTAGTAGTGACTTTGTGGTAGTTTACTTGCTAATGGAGATTTTTGTGGTATTTGTGGTATTCTGTATTAAAGTAGAGAAATTTAAAAGGGAAAGCCTCCGTGTTCTTGTGTATTACTGAATCTTATGAACCCACGGTCACGATCTCTACACACCCTCAGGTCAGGTAACCCTTTGGGTCATGACAACATGTCACTTTGTTAGTAACGTTAGAAATCCAAACATAAAATGATAAAATTTGAAGATGGTAGAGTTGAGCTTATGACCACTTAAGAATCATATGAACTAGGTATATGGGTATATAAAAGATTTGAAGAAATAGATACAAATAGAAATATGGAGAGGACACGATTTCTAACAACAATACAATGCTTGTATTCTAAATTAAAAATGTGTCAAGTTTTTCACAACAGAAGCATTTGTTAGATAGAAAGTTCTCGACAGAGCAGAGAACTATCATCACCTACAATTCAAGTTACCACTTAATTCATGCCTCTAGTAAGTTCTCTTTTCTCTAAGAAACAGAGTAAAAGAAGAGCTTGATAGGATGTTCACTCTGGTATCTGTAGAAGTTCCAATAATCTAAGATGAATAATATGAAGACCAGTCTATGCAAAGTCATAATTCTTCACCTTAGCAAAGAGCATGAGAATAAGAACCATGGAGGTTCCAGGCTCAAGAGACCGTGATAGAAAAATGCTAGTGAAAAAAACAGTAGAATTAGCTGCCCCTGTTTTCTGGGCCCTGCTGCATCTCTGTGCAAATGAAGTGCATATCTGCAGCAAAGATTGATGTTCACAAATATGAATGAATGACATTATGCTACTCTTCTCTCTCATTAGATTCTAACAGTTGATGATGATATTCTACAGTTATTGAAAATATTTCATCTTTCACAAGGGAAGATAGTAAGTTTGCCATGTTTCCTGGGAAGATCTGTCAGCTAACAACTACTATAGTATAAACTATCCAAGTCCCAAGACACCAAAGAATTGTAATAGTTATATTTACTACTGTCTTTAACCAGTATTTCAAGGAAACATACAGGTAATGAAAGGCCATTCCGAAGTAACCGAATGGGGGGTTTTTTGTTGGATTTTTAAAATTATTTATTTACTGGGATGAATAAATGCATTTAAAAATGCATGTCATATAAAACATTTGTTAGATTTGCTTGGGGAAAGGAAGTATAGAAATTGTATCATTAAGTGGTTTCACTTTAAAAAGAAGCATCCTGGAGCCAGGGATGGGAAGAAATGGAGAGAAGGGTCTATGGAAGGCCATATTCCACTAGGTAACTGCAACTGGAATTTAGCCCATTTTTTAAACCACTGTCCTGGTTTCAACTGAGATAATTTTCTTTATAGTAGCTAGTATGGGACTATGTTTTGGATTTGTGCTGGAAACAGTGTTGATAATACAGGGATGTTTTAGTTGTTGCTAAGTAGTGCTTATACTAAATCAAGGACTTTTCAGCTTCCCATGCTCTGCCAGGTACACAAGAAGCTGGGAGGGGACACGGCTGGGACAGCTCACCAAAGGGCTATTCCAGACCATATGACATCATGCTCAGTATATAAAGCTGGGGAAGAAGAAGGAAGGGGGGGACATTCGGAGTGGTGGCGTTTGTCTTCCCAAGTAACCGTTACGCGTGATGGAGCCCTGCTTTCCTGGAGATGGCTGAACACCTGCCTGCCCATGGGAAGGAGTGAATGAATTCCTTGCTTTGCTTTGCTTGCACGCGCAGCTTTTGCTTTACCTATTAAACTGTCTTTATCTCAACCCATGAGTATTCTCACTTTTACTCTTCTGATTCTCTCCCCCATCCCATCAGGGGGGAGTGAGCGAGCGGCTGTGTGGTGCTTAGTTGCCAGCTGGAGTTAAACCATGACAACCACATAGACTCAAAGCAATTCCTGAATACCAAAGCTTACAAGAACTTTTTTTGTGCAAGGCTTCAGAATTTTGTACTGTCTAATAAGGCTAAAACTGGAATTTTTCAAATATTATTTCTGCATAAATAAACTACAGTTTCTACAACAGTATATTTTCAGGGGCCTCCTTCTATACAGGAGGCAGGTCCTCTACTGGGTTACATCAGTGTGCAATCTAACTCCCTCAAGAAAACAGTTATGCAGCCACATTTACAAATCACAGCTCTCTTATTTAATCTTTTTAATAATGCCGTCCTGCAGTGCATTTTCTCTCTCTTTTCTCTTAAAAAAAATACCAACAACAAAAAAAGGGAATTATTGTCCCAGTCATGTAAAATGGAACTGTATAATGTAACAGTGAAGAGGGACCGTAGCCAGCTGTCCTTTAAGTATTACACAAATTTTGCATATGCATAGTTTGGAGACCCACCTGCTGAGTTAATACAAACAACAAAAAAAAAGCATATAGTGCAGAACTCCTAAAGAGAAAACTATGAGAATAGATTATAGAGCATAAAACCAGAAAAGAAGAACAGGATGCAAAATTAGTTATTTGAAAAACACACTCAAACAAAGTCAATTACAAAGGTAATTACAAAGGTTAATTACAAAAGTAATTACAAAGTTAATTACAAAGTTAATTACAAAGGTAATTAACTGAATGCATTGATTTCATTAGGCCATATTAGGATCAGTCCAACTCCCACTCCCTGATTTTTTAATAGACTACAAATATGAAATTTATGGAACATGTAAAGACAGCTGTCATGTTGATTTTGGTTAATTTTTTGTTCTGAAATCTGAATATTGCTAGGTAAAGAGCTGAGATTATGTAACTATCACACAAAGAACATAACAGTGTTATATTAATGCATATTAACATGACTAGATGATCAAAGCTTGTTCAGTTTTATGGCACCATTCTGGACTTGAATCAAGGTTCCCATTTTTTTTTCACATTTACAGAATTGCTGACAGCTATTCTTGTCTTTCCACTAACAAAAGAAGAGTCTCTGTCTCAGATGACCTGTTTGCTAAATGGAGTAAAACCCACTTTGCCGTTTGAGTAACTGTGAGCATTTGCAAGGTATGTTTTAAGCAATATTCTACACAAACCTTTTCCTTCTATTGATAATTATTTTTCCTCACTTCTGCCATTCTTTTTCTTTCTTTTTAGTCTTTTATGAAATTGTTTTCTTGTATTTCTTTCCCATAACATTAAAAAATGCAGCCTCAAGAGAATGATGTTATCACACAGTGAGATAAAGGCAATTTCTTTTGAAACTCCTAAAATATCCAAGGTATTCTTCAACTTACTTCATGGTAGTTAGAAAATTCAAAGAAACAGAAATATCAGAGAGGGAACTGACAATTCCTAAAGAAATGGGCTTATAGGACACAGCTGAAAGGATGTTGCAAGATTCTGATGCTTAAATCAATGGAGGAAGAGAGAGTGATGCTTCTTTTGCTCCATGGAGATAATTTTCCTGTCATTTACTTTGAGCTGTTGCTTTTCACTCCGCAGTGTTACTGGTTTTCAAAATTAGCCTTCCTTGCACATGCAGGATCTACCTGATCTACCTAAGGAACAGAAAACTGAATTCCTGGATTCTTCTTTTTTAGCAAGACTCTTAAGGTAGAGATTGCATTTAAATATAAACTAGAATTTACAGCTGTGGGCTCAACTCTGCAATACTTATTTGTATAAAAAAGCAACGTCTAGAATGCAAACCTTCTGTGAGAAGGAACTGTGGTAAGGATTCATGTCTCCTAATTTTAGCTTTCAAAACAAAAAAAAAAAGCATCTACTATAAGCAGGTCACCAAGGCTACCTGATAAAACCAATGAAAAAGGAAAGGATTTGTCAAAAGTTCATTTTTGGCTCTTTAATCCCTCTGAAGCCAATGGAAAGGCAGAGGCTCCTCCAGAGCTTAACTTGGATGCTCTGAATCATTTTCTAGAGGAATCTCTAGCTCTTCATTGAGTATTGTGAGATCTGCTGGGTTATTAGTCTCATTACAGAACTTCCCCTGGGGCACACCTATAGATTACACTGTCAGTCCTCTTACCTTAGTGCTCTGTTTTAAGACAGAATTAATTATCTGCTGGGGTGCCTCTCTCTCTTCTGTGAGCATAGAAAGATCTGAGGGCAGCTACCTTAGGCTAGACTCCTGCCTTTTAGGTGAACTAAACTTGGAAAGATCAGTCCCAATCCACACTCATAAAATATAAATGTGCTGAAGAAAATCTGAACTGGAACTGCATTTAAGTTGATAATTCAATTTCACCACTGGATCTAATTTGTTATTTTAAATCAGAAGAAAAGACCTCTGTACTAACTCTTCAGTTCATTGCAATATACTTCATACTTCAGAAGAATTTTTGCAATCATCTTAATCATTATCTTAGCTTTCTCTCCAAAAATTGCCAAACCATGGGGTAAAAGAGAACTATGAAAGTTGTTTCATAGTTCTTGTTGTTTCATAGTTCTTGTTTCTACTGTAACAAGATTGGAGTAGTTGAGTATGTGGAATGCATAGTTTTCTGTACACTTTCTATAGCTCCCTGATCTTTGTTTTCTCATAAGTGAAGCTCCAAACAAATTGAATTCAAAAGGCAACATCTTAGTCAGTTTTAATGCAGCTTATACAGGTTATACTATATAAAGGAGTTGAAGTTGCAGAAATTACAAAAAGCATGGCTTTCATGTGCATTTTAAAGATAATTTTACTTATTTTCAAAGGGCAATATACCTGTTTGAAAGTCTCATTCAGAGCTTTTGGGCGTATAAAATTCCACAATTTGCCTGCTTTAATTGCAGAAAGCAAGTTATTAGAACAACTAGTGCAAGTATTTACAAGTGAGACCTCAATTTACTTTTTTTATATATTAATCCATATGACTAATTTCTTTCTTATTGAGCTAATGGAACTCTAAGGGTGGTACCCTAAAACTGATGTCAATGTGATGAATTTTATTTTTAGTACCTCCTGGTTCATTAAACAGCTTATTCATTAAGACTGTTACATATTTTATGCCATTTTGATCATCTGCCTTTGCAGGTTCCTGTTAAGTCCAAACACATGTGAGCTGCTATTCTTTTATTTTAGACTCCAATGAATGCTCTGTTTTAACATGGACTTGGAGAGGAAACTGCCATAGTAGATTATTTCATGCTCACCTTCCTTTTTATTTTACTTTTTTATTTTTACATTTTGGATATATTTGTTTACTCTGTATGTAAAATAAAAGTTATAAATATTCCTATTGGTACTAAAATGCATAAGTATGTCAGAATGAAAATAAAGAAGATTATGCACATTTAAAAAGAAAAAACAGAGAATGACAAATACAGGGCTTGCATCTATCAAGAAGGAAAGCATTCTGCAACAAAGCAGTCTATCAAGTGGTCCTCCTGTGACAAAAGTTATTCAGGGCCTATAATTATGAATAGTTTAGACTGGATTAAATTAGATGACAGCACATGAAATAATTACTTCTTTGATTCTTCTATCAATGTCTGCTGCTATAATGGGACACAAAGCTATATTATACTAGATTTTAAGGTTTTTCCATCTTATATAGTTTCTATACGAACTTACTTAAATCCTAAATTATTGTCATTATGATGAGAAGAGGCAGTGATTTGTTAACACACTGATGACTCTTTAGAACCTGTCATTTAGTGCATTTATCCATTGTCTTTCACCAAAACTGAAAGTGCTTCACAATTCAGTGAAACTAAAAGTATTACAAAATAAAAATATTTTCCTATTGGATATAGAGATTATAAGATTTAGCTTTCTCAGCATGCTAGATAAATTGTCTCAATTATTGGGAGCTATAATAAATTGTCTTTTATATTTATGGCAATGCAATAAATCTGCACAATCTGAGTGTTAAGTACAATGTCTACTTTGTCAATGCTTTTGTCTCACTGTTCCCAAAGAACTGCTTACCACTTCAGTGAGTACCTGATGTTGCACTAAGGTGAGTTCATGGTAAAATTCATTACATACCAATGCAAAATTAATATTTGACATTTGTTACAGCTCCTGACAATGATTCAGTTAAAGTCTGCTAGAAGGGTGAAGCTATGTGGTCATGACCATTGCAGTATCGTGGGCAAAGTTTAGCTGAGATATGATGTCTTAAATTTTACTGTTGTTATAATTTTGAACTATATAACTCCAACAGAAGGAAACTAGAAAAAGAAAAGAAAAAAAGGAAAAAAAAATATTTTCCCTAAATCTGATAACCTATTCAGCATACAATGCTTGTAGTTCTTTTAGAAACAACAACATTTTTTGTTTAATAGTACACTTTTACAGTGACTCTCCTGACTATGCCCTCTTACCACACTTGGCTCATGGAGTCATCTCCAAGCATGTGAACCTAGATGAGGAGGTGTATCCCAAGAAGGTTACAAACGCAATTTCAGATCAGCACGGGATGCGTTGTACATCCTCAGGCCTTAGATGTGGAAAAAAAAATAGAAATTTTACTCCCTACTAATGTTCAGCTATTGAAATATTTGACCAGATATTATTTAATGCAATGGCACCCACATGTTTACACATTCAGATATCACAGGGACAAGGCACAAAGAGTATTTAGTGAGATAATAACAATACGGGAACCTTCCTTCTTTTTTGTTCTGTTCTCCTATTCCCACAAATCTCAATTCAAGGAAAACTCTTAGTGCAGAATTTATACTAGAAAGTGTGGTGAGATAGATCAGGATTTTCTGTATCATCAAGAGATGATGGGAATGGAATGATATTCATGGGCAGTTAAGCAGGCCAGTTATGTCAATTCCAGTCTAACTATTTTTACTCTGTCTAGCAAGAGTAGAAAACAAACATATTGTCTTTCCAAATGAAAAAAAAAAAAAAGATTAATTGTTTTAACCTATTCCTCATTTAAGAGTATAGATTGCTATAAAAATATGTTGTATAGATTGTCTTTTATGGCTTCTTAAATAAGAGACAATACCTTTCAAATGGTGAGATTTTGTAGTCAATCTTTCTTCCTGAGATAAAAAAGGAGAAAGAAGTAGTTAAGGATTTTTTCTCTATAAAGGAGAAGATTAAAGGACTACTCAGATAAAATCTTCCCTCATTTTCTATGTCTTTGCTTCTTTTTTGCCAGAAGAAAAAAATAAGATCATGTTATCTTGACTTTAAATGTAGAACAATCCTTTAAATCCTCATTATTCTTAAGATTACAGAGATTACAAGTCCATACAGTATTTCCTGAAAACAGATGCAGAGAAATGACGAGCAAGTATCTAAATAAGCGGCTGAGAATTTTTTCTTTCAAACACTGAAAGGAAAAAGGGAAAAGATACATAGCATTAACTGTCTTTCTGCCATTCTGTCCTCAAAGCAGTATGGTAAAGATGAACATGAATCAGAGAGAATGGCCTAAAAGGACTTCTAAAAGTACTAAAAGGACTTCTGAAAGGACTACTAAAAGTAGGCTTCTTAATACAAAATATGTTAATCTGTAGATGACAGATTCAGCTGCACATTCAAAGGTGACCTGTATTGAAAAGATATAAACCAAAGAGCAGATGGAAGTTTAAATCTTGCTTAGAAAAATGAATGTGCAAGCTCTGCATTCCTAACACTCACTTGCTTTAAAATTCTGGGGTTTCCAGTTTTTCTTATTGCAATTTATGATCATATGAGGTCAGATTTTGCTTTTGTTTCATATAGAGTAGATCTTGGCAATTCACTTACTACAGAGTAACACACCACTTTTGCTCTAGAGGATGATTTGTTTCTTTTTCAAAGTTATTTCCAAATTTTGCTTTGAAAAGTGATTTAACAACCAATTCTAGCAAGGTTTTCATTTGTCCAACATGCTGCAACTTTTATTGAAGTAGTTTGCATCAGTATCGCACAAAATAGGATGTACAGAACATGTGACAGCACTAAGCTGAGTTGAGTTCTTGTTCTCTTACACTCAAACGACATTTAGAAGAAAATAAATTGAAAGCAGTGAAGAAATGGTTGTATATTTTAAAACTAACGTGTACTTTCTAATGCGTACATCAGGAATGCCAGGCCATCCTGCTAAAAATCACCTGGTTTTGGAACATCTGGTCGCTTTCCAAGGAAATTAACTGGAATGGTGCCGAAGTGCAGGGAATGGGTGGGGTTTTAAAAAAATAAAATTCACTGACCTACAAAGAAGTACAAAAGAACACTACTATTTGTTACAGTTCTCAAACAGCAAGTTGTTCTTGGTCTTTTTTTTAGGTTCTTGTTCCTGATCAACTGAAAGTTAGAACCCCACAATATTTTGAGGAAGAATTAGTAGTGGAGTCTTGATGCCTGATTGATTAAGAAAATTAAGTATATTGGGTTGCTCTGCCTATGTGTATCCCCATATCATTTAACTGGGCAATTTCTAAACAAATCAAGAGGTAGAAATCTTAGAGACACAAAATTCTGACCTTTTGTGGACATTTGGAGTTGAATAGAGGATGGAGACCAAAATAAGGAAATGCAAGTATGAATTTGGCCCACTGAATAATTCCAAGAAGAAAATCAACACATATATACCTGTGAGGTACCAATAATACATCCTGACACAGGAACATTAAAAAATAAAAGACAAAGCTTGCCCAGTATTGCAGCAAGGGACTTATTAAGGAGACCTAAACACAGTCTGTAGGAAACCAGCTGTCACTCATTCTACAGCTTATGGGAATATCTTGGCTTTAAATAATTTTTCCCCCTGAAATTATATAAAAAAAGTCATCATTCTTCCACTAGACTGACTAGTGCTTTTTCTGAAGATGTTTTGAGACTGGGTTTTGAGTAGAAGCTTTTATTGCTTTTCCAAAAGGCTATGTACTTCCTGGGCTTATCTGTGAGTTATCTGCGGTTGTTTAGAAATCCTTTGACTACTCTGTTCTTATCTTGATTTCATTGTTGTCTTGTCCCTGAAAGTTGGTTTGTTTTTTTTTTAAATCTTCAAAATCACCATTTTGGTGGAGCTCTGGAAGTAGGAAAGAATTACTTCCCACTCTGTGGGAGAGCTGGCGTGAGAGGAGATGGGGTCAGGATGTACACGGCTAACGTAGAGTCCCATCCTTTTGGGAAAGAGTGTTTGACAGTGGCTCTGCAGTCCAGGATGGTGTCTATGTTCCCACAGATGCCCAGCCCTAGCCAAAGTAAAAAACACATGGAATTCTGTGATTGAATTCGCACAGGCCAACTTGATGAGGTATGTATTGAGATAACTTATTTAGTATTATAATAGTCAAAACTTCATGGTAAATATGTACCATCAATTTTCTTCATAGGGGTTTTCAAAAATTTTTACTTTACATTTTGCACAGGTAATATCCTTTGAATAAAATACCTCTGTCTTTACTGACTCCCTGAAGATACTGTATCAGGTTTCTTCCTACTCCTTCAAACAACATCAGACCTTGATGTAGTGTTACAACTTTATGCAGAAATTAATTCCAGCGCATGTTGCTTTTTCTTGCAGTAACAGAGCTACTGTATGTGTGGATTCCTTAGCAATGATCTGGACAATTAGAGACTTATTTCTTTTTTTAGATGGATCATAACTACATGCTCTGCTGGAAGGGGCTAAAGTGTTGTTTTGGTTTGGTTTGGTTTGGTTTGGTTTGGTTTGTTTTTTAACTTGTATTTAATTCTCTTTAATGGAAATTAAACTTTGATTTCGTTTCAGGGGAATATCCAGAACATGTTCCTCTTGAACACATGTCAAAAATACTGATAGAAACAACACGCAGAAAGGTGGTGAGCAACAGAACTTAAATGCTGACCATTACCAAAATAATACAGATTCCATGTACAGATGACCATCTCTAGTTTAACAGCATAACAGACACTCATTAAAACATATTTCCTTCTTTTTCCTTCTCAGAAATGAACAAAAAGCCACTATGAAGTGCCAAATTGACAGCAGTGGAATTACTTCTGTCTGCCTAGTAGACAAAGCATAACAACTTTTTCTAAAGGATTTCTTTAAATTTTTATTACCTTTGTCAGGCTTGGCTTTTTCCTCTGCTCTATGAAAATTGGCTCTTTGTCCATTGAAATTAATGATATCATTTCCATTTACTCCAAAGACTTTTAGTTCAACTCTCAAAACACAGGAGCTAACTGCATACTAATTACCATGCAAGTAACATGTATGTATGCTAAAGTATGTTTGTCAAAATAAAAAGAAATATGAGAACTAGAAACTGCCTTGTCTGAGATTATTGGTTAAGGCAAGTCCTATTCTTGGTTCTTCCACTTATTGCTAGTAATTCTAAGTACTTCATAGCATATTATTTTTGAATAGTGACTCTACTAAGAAGTAGGAAGTATAATCCATTGAAAAAAAATGGGTCTTGCAATAGTGGGTAGAAGAACGACTAAGTATATTGACACTGAGGATGAAAAGTTTGTGTAAGGGCACCTCTAGCATAGCTGTGAATAGAAAAAGTTTCTAGGATGACAAGTATCCTATTCTTTCCATTTCTCAGTTCCCTGAGAACTATTTTAGAGGTAAGAGTGACTCCCTGGAGAGCTATATATACTAGCTAAGGGTAATTGTGAGGGAGGTAAAGAAGAAAGGAAAGGAGTTCACTTTTTTTCCCAGTGAAAAAAAATACAGCCTTCAATAATTTTGGAAAGTAAATGAAAAGAGTAATATTTTTTGTAATTTTTAATAGTATTAAAATATAAATTTTAATTAAATTAAAATGTTAAAATCGAACAAAACTAACCAATTCCACATTAACTCAGATGCAAACACTGTGCCAGGCTCCACACATGCTTTACAAACAGCCATTTCCCCCTTTCCATCAAATCCTCATGTGGATGGTTCTGTTATACGTTTCTTATGTCTGATCACATAAACCATTATAATTCATATTTCCAAGGGAATAGAATTAAGGTTGCAGGAACAACTTGTATTTTAGTTTTGCCTAATCTGAGCATACTCGGTTATGAAATATTAATGTACTTTTAATACAAGGTGTGTGGGATATTTCTTACTATGTGTAATCTTTAATCTTCTGTAATTCTCCTCCCTTTTCCTTTACTCTTACAGAACAGCAATTTGGCCTAAAGCTTATCTGGCAAGATACAGATTGGATGGGTAGTCTGTGATATAGGTAGGAAATTGGCTAGCAGGTCACACTCAGAGGGTGGTGATCAATGGTTTTTACTCAGGCTGGCAGCCTGGCACAAGTGGAGTCCCCCAGGGATTGATACTGGCCCCACGCTGTTCAACATCTTCATAAATGACCTGGACTATGGGTTTGAAAGCACCCTCACCAAGTTTGCTGATAACACCAAGCTGGGTGGTGAGGTGAACACATCAGAAGGGATAGACATCTTACAGAAAGGAGAGACATCTTACAGACAGACCTGGACAGGCTGGAGGAGTGGGCTAGCAAGAGCAGTATGAAGTTTGAGAAAAAACAAGTGCAAAGTCCTGCACCTGGGACAGAAAAACCAAACAGGCCAGTACAGGCTAGGATCTGGGTGTCTGGGGAGCAGCCTTGCTGAAAGGGATCTGAGGGGGGACAACAAGCTGAACATCAGTTATCAATGCACCGCTGCTGCAACAAAGGCAAACTGGATCCTAGTAATTCTCAGGGCATTACTAGCAGGGATAGACATGTAATCATCCCACTATACTCGGCACTTGTTCAGGACTGTTGTGGTTTAGCCCCAGTCAGCAATTCAGTACCACACAGCCGCTCGCTCACCCTCCTCCCCACTCCTGCCCCTGGTGGGATGGGGGAGAGAATCTGAAGAGCAAAAGTAAGAAAACTTGTGGATTGAGATAAGAAAAGTTTAACAATTGAAACAAAATAATAATAATAATAATAATAATAATAATAATAATAATAATAATAACAACAACAACAACAATAAATTGTAATGAGAAGGAAAACAACAAGGGAAAGAGAGAGGAGCAAAAACCCAGGGAAAAATTAAAAAAAACAAAACAGTGATACAATCGCTCACCACCCGCTGACCGATGCCCAGCCAGTCCCGGAGCAGCATTCGCTACCCCCCAGCAAACTCCCCCCAGTTTATATAATCGGCATGACATGATATGGTATGGAATAGCCCTTTGGTCAGTTTGGATCAACTGTCCTGGCTCTGCCCCCTCCCATTTCTTGTGCACCTGGCAGAGCATGGAAAGCTGCAAAGTCCTTGACCAGTGTAAACACCACTTAGCATCAACCAAAACATCAGCTTGTTATCACTATTATTCTCATGCTAAAATCCAAAACACAGCACTACGCCAGCTACTAGGAAGAAAATTAACTCTATTCCAGCCGAAACCAGAACAAGGCCATACCTGGAGTACTGTGTCCAGTTCTGGTCCCCACAATCCAAGAAAGATGCAGACAGACTGGAGAGGGTCCAAAGAAGGGCCACATAGATGATCAAAGGGGTGGAGAACCTGCCCTATGAGGAAAGACTGAAGGAGTTAGGTCTTTTCTCCCTGGAGAATAGATGTCTCAGGGGGGACCTCATCACAGTATTCCAGTACTTAAAGGGTGGCTACAAAGAAGACAGAGGCTCTCTCTTCACAAGACACCACATGGAGAACACAAGGGACAACAGGTAGAAGTTGCACTGGGAGAGATTTTATCTCAGCATAAGAAAGAAATTTTTTACAGTAAGAGCAAACATTCACCTGAACAACTTCCCCAGGGATGTGGTAGGGTCCCCATTTCAAGATGCAATTAGACAGGGTGCTAGATAATCTCGTCTAGGCTCCCTTTCCCATGAAAGGCTGAACTAAATGATCTTTCAAGGTCCCTTCCAGCCTGGGCTAATCTATGATTCTGTGATTTTATGATTCTTTGAAAGCACATGCTACACGTATTTTTTTTCTTGCCCCCTCCTCATCATTTAAATCTTTTTTAAAAAAATGAAAATAAAATGAAAAATTTTCAGGAAGACAAACCAGCTGAGACAGTTTCTTGGCACCATGAAACTCCGTCAGACTTGAGATGATATAATGACCCCATTGCCCTGCCAGCAAAGTTTGGAGTGGAAGTTACTAAGTGCAATTTTTTTACAAATTTTCCTTTCCCAACTTATAGAGGGTTGAAAAGCTGAAGAAAGATTAGGATCAGAAGCTAATATTCAAGTTGCAGTCATATATCCAACTGACAATTATTTTTAACTGACTTGGTATTTTGATGAAATAATATTTCACTGGACACTGAAAGAACTAATGTATTTTTCGTACTTGGTAATGCACATTCTCTTCAATTTCTAGCCTTGGTGAGATTGGGTTACAGAAGTTTATTTACAACAACTCCCCTGTAATAGACTTGCAGGGTTGCAAGCAACAGCATGTTGACTGAAAAAAAGTCTTTCTTCCCTTTCTAATTTGGGGCTTATAATATTAATTTTTACCTTACGATGTTAACATACATAATATAAAGCTACAGATACTCATTTCTATTAATTGAACATATAATTTTATCTGAGAATATAATAGCCACTTTGACCAACCAATTTCACACTAGACCCCACAGAATTTCTTTCTGTACTGTTTATCCTCTTCATTCTTGGTTTCAAGAGCCTTGTATCATCCATTTTAGTATTTTACTTGGGATCATGTCAGAATCATATTTCTCTTAGTCCTTCACAGGAGCTGAGGTACTCCAGCAGGCTTAAAATCATAGAATCATAGAATCATAGATCATAGAATGGTTTGGGCAGGAAAAGACCTTTGAAGATTATCTAGTCCAACCCCCCTGCCATGGGCATGGACATCATTCACTAGATCAGCTTGCTCAAAGCCCCATCCAACCTGACCTTGAACACTTCCAGGGATGGGGCAGCCACAACTTCTCTGGGCAACCTGTTCCAGTGTCTTACCACTCTGATGGTAAAAAATTTCTTCCTTATGTTCAATCTAAAACTACTCTCTTTCAGTTTAAAACCACTGCTCCTTGTCCTGTCACTGCAGGCCTTGGTAAAAAGTCTTTCTCCATCTTTATTCTAAGCCCCCTTTATATATTGAAAGGCTGCAATAAGGTCTCTTGCTTTCCAGGCTGAACAACCCCAACTCTCTCAGCCTTTCTTCATAAGAGAGGTATTCCAGCCCTCTGACCATTTTTGTAACCTTCTTCTGGACCCGCTCTAACAGTTCCATGCCTTTCTTATACTGGGGATCCCAGAGCTGGATGCAGTACTCCAGGTGGGGTCTCACAAGAACAGAGTAGAGGCTTCTCAGTCACCTCTGTAAAACTGTTGAGTGCAAGACACCAGACTTGAAAAATAAGAGAATAAACAAAAGCAGTTTGAAAGATGCTGAAGAGAGTCATCAAACAAAAAATATGTATTTTTGTTCTAAATATGGAATTTATATCTTTACTGTAGAGGAAAATCTACATTACTGTTGTCACTACTTTTGTTTGTGTTGGTCTTAAGCACAAGAAGACAATACAATTGTTTAAGGCCCCATACTTCAGGGAGTCCTTAGCTACTAATCACGTCTATTTTTCCTTCAAGCTGATTGCAGTAACTGAATACCAACTGCTCAGCATTGATCACCCAAATATAAGTAACTATGCACGTGGACATCTACGTGAGGACAACAGCTGATACACTGTATTTCATAGAATCACAGAGTATCTCGAGTTGGAAGGGACCCATAAGGATCATTGAGTCCAACTCCCAGGACTCCAGGAATTTAATTCCTGAGAGAAGCAATAAGTCACTGTGGGGTCTCAAAAGCCCTGCCCATGACTAAGCTTGTTCTTTGAGTTGAAGCTCTATGACAGAGGACTGATGGAAAGACAAAAAAAGTGTAGGGAGCACCGGATTAGGGAATTAGAAGACTGGGCATGAAAGCATGGGGTCAAGGCTGGAGCTTGATGATTGTAAGAAGTATATTAGGATGATATGAACACCAGCGAATATTGAGCTGAGGTCCTGCTTTGAGGAAATAAAGATAGAGGAGGAGGAGGAGAAAGACAGATAGATGTAGGGGACATAGGAAGTTGGAAGTATGATGGTGCCAGAAGACGAACTTTCAAGGATAGCATCCTACAACATATAAGGCCATGCCTGAGGTACAGATAGATAGATAGATAGATGTACAGACAGAGATATGTCTGTCGAGGTTTGGATTGACAGTTCAAGAAGAGTGTGGAGAAACCGGAGACAGTCCAAAGGAGGGATATGGGATATCAACATGGTCAGGAGACTAGGGCACATGAGCTATGAGAATCGTCTAAAGCAACTGAGCCTCTCCTGGCAAAAAGGCTCTGAGAGGCTCTAATGGCAACTTACAATTCCTCGAGGAGAAGTTACAGAGGTGGTGGAACCAAACTCTTTTTGGTAGTAGCAGATGATGTAACAAGGAGAAATGGCTACAAATGCAAAGTTGGGAGGTTCAGACTGCACATACGGGGAAAAAAAATTGACTAGGAGAGTAATGGAAACGGAATAACTCACCTAGAAAGGCTGGGTAATCTCCATTTACAGTGGCTTTCAAAAATCAACTAGTGAAAGCCATAGCCAACCTGATCTAATGTGATGATAGATCTGCTTCAACAGGGATGTTGAACTGGAAAACAATCATCATTCTAACTAACATTTCTTTGATTTCTATGTGTATATTTTCCCATTAAATTAGTTTGTGTTGCCTATACCTGGTTTTTGTATGAATTTCACACTGCAAGGATAAAGTATGGAACCAATTATACTGGGAAAAAGGAGAAAAAAATTCTTGCAAAAACATTAACATGACCCTCCAATCTTAAACTGATAGCCATTACAAGCAAGTGCAGTCTATGAGATTCAGTGGAAGTTACACTACAATAAAATTATATTTACTGCTCATAGAGCAACAAATTTAGGTGAATTACACTTGCTTAGGAAACCCAGTAACAGTCATATTGGTGTAAGATAAGTTATTTCACTAGAATACATATATTAACTCCATTATTTAAGCTACTGTTGAACTTGATCTTGCATACAGCATCTATCTTTTCTTCTTCAACACAGCTTCCAAAGAAATTGTCTTTCAGATGTGATTAAGTCAATATTAAGTTAGATGAATCCTTCACAGAACCATAAATAAATATAAAACAAACCTAGTAAATTACTGTATCCCTTCACAGCTCTAAATTCCATCATTGTCAAAGACATTTATTTGCCTTTATTTCATTGAGTCTCTAGTGAGCTGTTTTGAGAAAGCTGTTGAAAATTTACATACTGAAATACTCAAAAGGACTGTATAGAATGTCTGAGGAACTTGCATTTACCTTGGACTGTTTTAAATGATATATAAAATAGCCATTGAAATCACAAGAACTTACACTCTGTGTTATGACATTTATGGTGGTCTCAATACTGTAAGAATCAGTGAAGTAAGCCAAGGTGTCTCTGAGCAAAAATATAGGTTTAAATGTAAACATGAAATATTTTGGTAGGACACCAACAGCAAAAAAGCTATTTAAACTGACAGTGAAAAATGGGAAATGTGTATCTCAAAGATTCTGAAAACAAAAAATATGAAATCTTATTTCAGTGAGTTTTCTTAAAGGATAAGCCTAAGCCTTTGGGCCATATGTTCTCCTACAGTATGGTACTTTGACATAAATTGACAGGTCCATTGTGTTTGGGGGGGGTTGGGGGTTTGGTTTTGAGTGAAGATGATACATGGTCTTTCAAACCTGTCCAGTCCCAAAAGCTGAATATGCAAATTATTTTTGCACAATGTCATGTTTCCCATCTACAACACCTCCCCCTGCTACAGCATCTGGTTTTTGATGCTAAAGGGAGCCACGGTCAGTCACTGAGTGGAAGACAATCTTCAGTGCTCTGATGGGGAGAGCTGGGACTGGAGGTGGTGGAATGGGGTTCCTCCAGGGCCAGGGCCAGGTTCCTACAGGGCAAATTCTCCAGCCTAAAGCTTTCACCTCCCCCCTTATGTAAACCAACTCACTTGGAGCTATTGACCGTGTACCCTCTTGTTCAGACATATAATTTGACGAACCAGTGTGGTGGATTAGTCTGGGCTGGCAGCCAGACTCCCACCCAGCCACTCACTCACCCCATTGAGAAAGCTCACAGGTCAAGATAAAGACAAGGAAACTGCTTACCAATTGCTGTTGTGGGCAAAACAGATTTGACTTGGGAATATTAACTTAATTTATTCTCAGTTAAAGTAAATACTTAATACTGGTTCAAGTAGTGGGAAACAGAAAGACAAACATTGAAACAAATGCTTTTCTCCCCCCATTCCCAGGCTTACACTCCTTCACTTCAGACTCCTCTGTTTATCACCACAGATTACACCCAGTCCCTCCAGCGAGCAAATAATGGGGAAGGACACTGTATGGTCAGTACTTAACAGTTTCTCTCTGCCATTCCCTTCTTCTCACACCTTTCCTCTGCTCCAGTGTGAGATCTTCCATGGGCTGCAGTGCTTCAGGAAAACCTCCTCTAGCGCAGGTCCTCCGTGGTTGGCAGGGAATATCTGCTCTGCCATGGAGCGACTCCTTCTCCCCCTCCTCTGACTTTAGTGTTTCTTCTGCCATTTTGCACTACATTTGTTCCCTCCTCCTCTATCTGTCTGGTGCTTTGCTTTTTCTCAAACACATTTTCCCCAAGGTGCCATTATCTTGGCCAAGGGGCTCAGCCGTGCCCTGCGGTGGGTCGGTTGGAGCCGGCTGGAACTGGCTGTGTCCAGCACAGGGCAGCCCTGGCCTCTCCTCACAGGCCACCCTGCAGCCCCGCCACCAGCAGCTCAGCACGGGCACCCAGTACAAGCAGGTACACAGCCTCCTCGTGAAGATGCACCAAGCCTGGTCTGGGAATTCTGGGACATTAAAAAGTCAATAACCAATTATCTGCTTGATTCCTTTAAATATATATGAATAAAATAAAATTGTTTTGAAACAGATTTACTGTATTTTATTTACAGATAGGATGATACACTATATCTGTATTGCCATGAACAATAAAAAATGAGTTTATTATGGCTATGTGTAACAACCCTTGACACACCCATTGAAATTAGACAATAGAAAGGTGTTGCTGTTCACTGAGAAAATTATTTCTCAATATGTAAGGAAAACACTCAAAAGCTCACAGATATTTTGCAAGCATAGCTATTCAGATTTGTATAAAATCTGACATGTAACTGGGTTAAAAAAACATTTTTTTTCAGAGAGGGGAGCTGAACAAAATACAGAAGGTGGATATCAACTAATATCTCTCATTTAAATGCAATGCTGAGTAATGGCTTGAAAAATGAGGCAATTAAGGTTTGTTTATGAACAATAAGCTGTGATACAATGAGATCATGAACTGCTCAGATGAGCCAAAAAAGTAAACTATGTACATGTACACAGTATATAGGAATAATATTAGATTTTTAAACCAAGAAAGGATAATTATGTAGGCATTTATCCTGAAAAATCAGAATACACTAATACTTTTGTGTGATAAAAGTGACATGAAAAATAACTGAAATCTGCATTAATTATGAAGAATTAATAAATACATTTTCAGGTTAAGCCTAGGTTTGGGGTTTTCAGCCACTGAAGGAAATAAGAATATGTCAAAATACCTGACAGTGAAATTTCTCACTGGAATATTTAGTTTTCAGTCACATTTTCCCTGACAAAAGTTTCTCAGTTTCTGAGGGAACTCAAAGAATAGAATCCCAGAAGTTTAATGGTTAGGCATTTTATGGAATATGGAAAATCTATAATCAGGTCCCAGCACCACCTCATCCATAACTGGATCTGGACCTATGACATCCCTAGTAAAGTCTAATCACTAGGCTATTGATGATACTGCAAAGATGACTGAGTCTTCTCTTCTTTGAAAAAACTTTCTGATGTAGCATAGTAACTTTTTTAATCTCAAGGAACCTAAAATTATTATTTAATAATAATACAGAGATAATAAACAGAGATAAACAGGGACCTTGCCAACACTGGACTCTCAATTACTGACTCTACATTACTGACTGATTAGAAATCTAGCGAGGAGGACTGGGGGCTGATTTGGCACAATCTGTTATGGTTTTAGGATCATTCATCCACACTGCAACTTTACTAGCAATGACGTTTATGCATGAACTGACACCGAACTGTTGGAGGACTTTGGATCCACTTGGCACCCAACTGAGTGATCTGCTTTCTGATTTCACCAAGAAGGAAACCACTTGGAGCACATCACTGGAGTTAGTGTTGCAATACTCCACTATAGACATAAGAAAACCATGCAGCTGAAAAGAATGTCTCCGGCATCCTAAATCACTGCATAGATGTACCTCTCTAAAAAGAGACAGAAATTTTGCACCTTGCAATTCTCTGTGGTCTAAATGGAATGAACTACTGAGCTTAGGATGTAGCAAAGAAGCTCATAGAAGCTGCAATTCTCAGAAGACAGCCTTTAAAGTATGGATGGGAACATACCTTGTTTAAAAATTACTTAAAAAAAAAAAAAAAAGGAAAAAAAATCCTTTTAGCTATCCTTGGTTTTCTCCTTTTTCCTCTTTTGCCCCACATTTCAGGTCTTTTTATGCTTTTTCTCTGCTTTTCATTTTTTGCTCTTAATTTCTTTTATTCCAGTCACTCATTTGTTCCTGAAAGTATTTGTGTTCATTTTTATTTCATGGGCACTTGATGCCCACAACAGGCTCATCCTCTGCTACACAAGATAATATTAAGTAACGTGATGAACAAAAACCACAGTGTGTAATGTCCACTCTGGAAAAAAAAAAAAAAGCAAACTATTTGCAGAAAGGAGAAAAGAAATAATTTAAGACCTGCCACTGATTTATACTGGTCAAAATCAGGCCCTTAGCCTTCAGTGAAACAGAGGTAGCCAGAGGTCTAGAGCTGGTGTTGCCCTTGCAGCGTTATTGAGTGGACCTCTGGATTTTATTCCCTCATTCAACCAATTTTGGCAATTTGTACAATCTGAATTACTGTAACACAAGGGCTTTCAGTAATTCCTGTGGTTGGTTGTCCCTACCACCAGCTTGTTCTGAGTAGCCCACCTTCTATACAGATGACATACATCCAGAAAAAAAATCAGTAGGGAACCATGATAATTTCCCTTAGAAAATGCGTTTGATAAAGGGATGGGAAAGGATACTTAAGAGCGTTTTTATAGGTAGGAATTGGACCACCAAATAGGCTTCATAAAGGAAGGTCTTGTTTAAGTAGGCCCTTGCTAACACTTTATTTCTCGGGGGTAATTTGAAGTGAGCCAAGACTAGCATTTTGAGCCTACCTCAATGATTATGTTAGCAAAGAATCTAGAAATCCTTATCTTTCTGAAGATAAGATATCTTTCTGAATCTTCCAAAAGCCCTTACCAATAGTTTACAGAAGGAGACATGAAACACATTATCATAGCATCATAGAATGGTTTGGGTTGGAAGGGACCTTAAAGATGATTTAGTTCCAAACCCTCTGCCATGGCCAGAGACACCTTCCACTAGACCAGGTTCCTCAAAGCCCCAGCCAACCTGGCCTTGAACACTTCCAGGGATGGGGCATCCACAATTTCTCTGGGCAACCTGTTCCAGTGCCTCACCACGCTCATAGTGAAGAATTTCTTCCTTATATCTAATCTAAATCTACCCTCTTTCAGTTTAAAGCCATTACCCTTTGTCCTATCACTACATGTCTTTGTAAAACATCACTCTCCAGCCTTCTTGTAGGCCTCCTTCAGGTACTGGAAGGCTGCTATAAGGTCTCCTTGGAGCCTTGTTGTGGTTTAGCCCCAGTTGGCAATTCAGTACCACACAGCCGCTCACTCACCCTCCCCCCTGGTGGGATGGGGGAGAGAATTGGAAGAGTAAAAGTAAGAAAACTTGTGGGTTGAGATAAGAACAGTTTAACAATTGAAACAAAAAAATGATAATAATAACAAATTGTAATGAGAAGGAAAACAACAAGAGAGAGAGAGGAACAAAACCCAGGGGAAAAAAAACAAACAGTGATACAACCGCTCACCACCTGCTGACCAATGCCCAGCCAGTCCCTGAGCAGCGATTGCTACCCCTCAGCCAACTCCCCCCAGTTTATATACTAGGCATGATATCATATGGAATGGAATAGCCCTTTGGCCAGTTTGGGTCAGCTGTCCTGGCTGTGCCCCCTCCCAGCTTCTTGTGCACCTGGCAGAGCATGGGAAGCTGAAAAGTCCTTGACCAGTGTAAACACCACCTAGCAACAGCCAAAACATCAGTGTGTTATCAATATTATTCTCATACTAAAATCCAAAACACAGCACTATACCAGCTACGAGGAAGAAAATTAACTCTATCCCAGCTGAAACCAGGACAGTATCCACCCTCATTCTATACCATCTACGTCATGCCCAGGTCCCATACTTTCCAATACATTCCAATTAATCACCACCGCTTTTCCTGTCTTTTAATATATACACACAGATATCATTCCCTTGGTCTACGGGCCATCCCTCTAAAATGTCCGTTGGGTTCATTTAGTCCATGACTTTGGGTTCCATCTGTCATAATAGTCTTTCAGGGCAGGAGAGATGGTGTGTGGTGTTGGATTGTTGCATGCTGAAGTCAGTTTTGGTTTCATCACCTCTGCACTTTGCTTAGTTTCATCGAAGTTCATTCTTCATTAATCTGGGTGATTCTTACTGAAATACTGTTGATATGGTGTATAGTAAGCATAAAAGTGATGACATACAGTATTATATAGCAATTAACATCGTACCATTTAGTTCATTGGCTATTCTCACCCAAAATCAAATCCCCTTGAGGTACACAGCAGAGTTCCCCATTCTTCCGCATTACTCACCAAGTGCACCCAGGTCCTTGAGCAAAAGCAGTCCCACGAATGGGCTTGCCTTTGCCCGAGGCAGGAGTAACCCAGACTGTCTTCCCCAGCATGTTTTTTATGTGCACTACTGGGACTTTATCTCTCTCCACAGTGCGTAAAAGTTTTGATTGGGCAGGGCCAGCTCGATTGACAGATCCCCTAGTGTTAACTAACCAGGTGGCCTTTGCTAAATGTGCATCCCAATGTTTGAATGTCCCACCACCCATTGCTCACGGTGTAGTCATTAAGAGTCCCTTATACCATTCGATTTTCCCGGAGGCTGGTGCATGATAGGGGATGTGATATACCCACTCAATGCCATGCTCTTTGGCCCAGGTGTCTATGAGGTTGTTTAGGCAATGAGTCCCATTGTCTGATTCAATTCTTTCTGGGGTGCCATGTCGCCATAGGACTTGCTTTTCAAGGTCCAGGATAGTGTTCTGGGTGGTGGCAATGGGACACAGGATACGTTTCCAGCCATCCAGTGGTTGCTTCCACCATTGTAAGCACATACCACTTGCCTTGGAAGGTTTCTGGGAGTGTGATATAATTGATCTGCCAGGCCTCCTCATATTTATATTTCAGCCATCGCCCTCCATACCACAGAGGCTTTAACCGCTTGGCTTGTTTAATTGCAGCGCATGTTTCACATTCATGGATAACCTGTGCTATAGTGTCCATGGTCAATTCCACCCCTTGATCACGAGCCCATCTATATGTTGCATCTCTTCCTTGATGGCCTGAGGTGTCATGGGCCCACCGAGCTATAAATAATTCACCCTTACATTGCCAGTCCAGATCCACCTGAGCCACTTAGCAGCCTGATCCACCTGCTGGTTGTTTTGATGTTCCTCAGTGGCCCGACTCTTGGGTACGTGAGCATCTACGTGACGTACTTTCACAGCCAGGTTCTCTACCCGGCAGCAATGTTTTGCCACAATGTGGTAGCCCAGATGGGTTTGCCTCTGTGCTGCCAATTGTTCTGCTTCCATTGCTGTAACCACCCCCACAGGGCATTTGCCACCATCCATGAATCAGTATAGGGAGAGACCACTGGCCACTTTTCTCATTCAGCAATGTCTAAAGCCAGCTGGACGGCCTTTACTTCTGCAAATTGGCTCAATTCACCATCTGCTTCAGCAGTTTCTACAACTTGTCCTATAGGACTCCATACAGCAGCTTTCCATCTCTGATGTTTTCCTACAATACAACAGGACCCATCAGTGAACAGTGCATATTGCTTCTCATTTTCTGGTAGTTTATTGTACAGTGGGGCCTCCTCAGCACGCGTCACCTCCTCCCCTGGTGATGTTCTGAAATCTTTGCCTTCTGGCCAGTCCATAATTACTTTCAAGATTCCTGTGAGATTGGGGTTTCCTATTCAAGCCTGTTGTGTGACCAGTGCAACCCACTTACTCAACGTAGCATCAGTTGCATGATGTGTAGAGGGGACACTCCCTTTGAACATCCAGCCTAGCACCGGCAGCTGGGGTGCCAGGAGGAGCTGTGCTTCAGTACCAACCACTTCCGAAGCAGCTCAAGCCCCTTCATATGCTGCCAATATCTTTTTCAGTTGGAGTATAGTGGGCCTCAGATCCTCTGTATCCCCGACTCCAAAACCCTAGGGGTCGATCTCGAGTCTCCCCTGGTGCTTTCTGCCAGAGGCTCCAGGTAGGGCCATTCTCACCAGCTGAAGTGTAGAGCATATTTTTTACATCTTGCCCTGCCCAGACTGGCCCAAGGGCTACTCCATGAACTATCTCCTGTTTAATTTGTTCAAAGGCTTGTCATTGCTCAGGGCCCCATTTGAAATTGTTCTTCTTCCGGGTCAGTTGATAGAGAGGGCTTACAATCAGACTGTAATTTGGAATATGCATTCTCCAAAAACCCACAACATTTAAGAAAGCTAATGTTTCCTTTTTACTAGTTGGTGGAGACATAGCTGTTATTTTGTTAATCAATCACATCCATTGGGATCTGATGATGTCCATCTTGCCATTTTATTCCTAAAAAGTGGATCTCCTGTGCAGGTCCCTTGACCTTACTTTGTTTTATGGCAAAACTGGCTTTCAGAAGGATTGGGGCTATTTTCTTCCCTTTCTCAAAAACTTCTTCTGCTGTATTTCCCCACACAACAATGTCATCAATATATTGCAGATGTTCTGGAGCTTCACCCTGTTCCAGTGCCGTCTGGATCAGTCCATGGCAAATGGTGGGGCTGTGTTTTCACCCCTGGGGCAATCAGTTCCAAGTGTACTGAACGCCCCTCCAAGTGAAAGCAAACTGTGGCCTGCACTCTGCTGCCAAAGGGATTGAGAAAAAACACATTAGCGATATCAATTGTAGCATACCATTTGGCTCCTTTGACTCCAGTTCGTATTGAAGTTCCAGCATGTCAGGCACGGCAGCACTCAGTGGTGGCATGACTTCATTCAGGCCACAATAGTCTACTGTTAGTCTCCACTCTCCCTTAGACTTTTGCGCTGGCTATATAGGACTGTTAAAAGGTGAATGAGTCTTACTGATCACTCCTTGGCTCTCCAGTCGACGAATCAGTTTATGGATGAGAATCAGGGAGTTTCGGTTGGTACAATATTGCCTCTTGTGCACTGTTGTGGTAGCAATTGGCACCTGTTGTTCTTCAACCCTCAGCAACCCCACAACAGAAGGGTTCTCTGAGAGACCAGGCAAGGTAGACAGCTGTTTAATTTCCTCCGTCTCCAAGGCAGCTATACCAAAAGCCCACTGGTACCCTTTTGGGTCCTTGAAATACCCTTTCCTGAGGTAGTCTATGCCAAGGATGCATGGAGCCCCTGGGCCAGTCACAATGGGGTGCTTTCACTATTCATTCCCAGTTAGGCTCACTTCGACCTCCAATACAGGTAACTGTTGGGATCCCCCCGTCACTCCAGAAATACAGATGGATTCTGCCCCATATAGCTTGATGGCATTAGGGTACACTGTGCACCAGTGTCTACAAGAGCCTTATACTCCTGTGGGTCTGATGCGCCAGGCCATCGAATCCACACAGTCCAGTAAACCCAGTTGTCCCTTTCCTCCACCTGGCTGGAGGCAGGGCCCCTCTAGTCCTGGTCATAGTATTAATTACCCATTTCTTGTATATATGAGTCAAGAGCTCCTTCATGAAAATCAGGAGTAAGATCAGCCCTTTTACTCTGTCTGGGGAACTGTCCACTGGAAACCGGAGCAGCAATTTTCCTGGAAGAACCCCCTTTGGTGATTGTTTTTTCCTTGCAACTCACTTACCCACGCTTCTAGGGTTGAGGTAGGTTTTCCATCCCTCTTCCTCATGTCCTTCCCATGGTCACACAGGTAAAAACACAGGGAGGCCCATGATGTGTACCCTCTATATCCTTTCTCTTGAGTAGAGGAACGCTGACTCCTAATAGCTGAGATACTGGTCTGGAAAGTAGGACCTATCTTCTTCGAGTCGCTGGACCTTCCGGGACTGTTTCTCCACACCCGAGACAAGGGTGGAAGAGATATTTTCTTTGTATTCCTGGAGCTGGCTAGCTGCTTCATCCACTGTTGGACCCTCTCCGTCTTTCCAGGTCAGTATTGCCAATGAGTTGGCACACGACGATGGTGCGTTCCGTACCGCCACATGGGTTGTGTGCACTGGACCTCATCTGGATCTTTGGGTAACTGCTCGTCATCCAGGTCACCATAAATCACTTCCAGCACAGCTAATTCCCTCAGGTACTGGATACCTTTCTCCATGGTGGTCCATTTCCCAGGGCCATATACATCATCTTCCTTGAAGGGAT
Organism: Ciconia boyciana; assembly: GCF_034638445.1. Taxonomy (NCBI): domain Eukaryota; kingdom Metazoa; phylum Chordata; class Aves; order Ciconiiformes; family Ciconiidae; genus Ciconia; species Ciconia boyciana. The sequence goes on along the minus strand of NC_132934.1, from coordinate 27,168,925 downwards.
AGCTTTCCTTCATAGCTGACAGGAGTTGCCTCCAGAGGCTGTGGGCTTGTGCCCCTTTTTGCAATTGCTTTGTCAATGCCCCCTTCCCTAGAAATAGATCCCAGCTGTTTGGCTTCCTTACCCTCTAATTCCAGGCTACTGGCCCCATTATCCCAGCATCGGAGCAGCCAGGTGACAATGTGCTCGCCTGGACGACGGGTGAAATCTTTTCATATATCTCACAGCTCACTCAGGGATAGGGATCGGGTAGTTTCCGTCTCATCCACAAGTTCTTCCTCTTCCTCTCCTTGTGATGGCCCTGCTCTTTCGTCTTCCCTTTCTAAACGAGCTGACTTTTGCTTCCGGTATTTCTTCTTGTGTATAGGTGCGACTGATCCTGACACGGGTTGGTTCCCTGGTTGAACCACATTATCTGTCACAGGGGGGCTGGAGTGACTGCAGTGCCTGTCACAGAGGGGGCTAGAATAGCCGCAGTGCCTGTCACAGAGGGGGCCGGAGTAGCCACGATGTCTGTTGTTTTGTCACCAGATCCTTGAGTGTTCTGAATAGTGTTGAACAGGGCTCGGTAGGCATGAGCCAGACCCCAGCACATTGCAGTGATTTGTGTCTCCCTAGAATTGCCAGGGTGACGGCATACTTTTTCCAAATATTCTACTAATTTTTCAGGATTCTGCACTTGTTCAGGGGTGAAGTTCCAAAACACTGGAGGTGCCCACCATCCTAGGTATTTGCCCATGCTATCCCACACACCCTGTCACTCATAATTATCCAGCCTTGGGGCAGATCTCTGGATGATATTCTTAAATTGCTTACTAATCTTGGACAAAATCAAAACAGTATTCCCAAGCAATATCAATAGATGGACCTTAACTACCCAAGGATGTTGAAGATACTGAAAAGTTATTGTAAAAAAGGAGGAAACATTGTAGAAGAAAGTAGCGAAGGTGCCATTCTGCACTTCCTCCATAAAAAACCTCTCAGAGGAAGAACAATTGCTAATTGTGTCCATGAGGTGGTACCCGACATACAGTAATGGTTTCAGTACGGCACTTAGATACCAAAATAAACCCAAGGTCACTGTTTTAATAACAAATCTCACAGGCAAAACATCACCAATCACAGCAGAGCACAGCAAACTGCAAAAACCAACACCGATCTTTAACATGTACAGAAAAAAAATGAGCATGGTGCAGATCAGGTAAACCAATATTGAGAACAGATGAATCAATATTGTGGCCCGCAACGACTAACAGATCTAAATTCCTTAATACGCTCTGGTTAATTTGTTATTATCTCAAACCCTTTGAGCCCCACGTTGGGTGCCAAAAAGGACTGTTGTGGTTTAGCCCCAGTCGGCAATTCAGTACCACACAGCCATTCGCTCACCCTCCCCCCCAGTGGGATGGGGGAGAGATTCGGAAGAGCAAAAGTAAGAAAACTTGTGGGTTGAGATAAGAACAGTTTAATAATTGGAATAATAATAATAAAAAAATTGTAATGAGAAGGAAAACAAATGAGAGAGCGAGAGAGGAACAAAACCCAAGGGGAAAAAAAAAAAAAAAAACAGTGATACAACTGCTCACCACCTGCCAACCAACGCCTGTCCCCAAGCAGCGATTGCTACCCCCTGGCCAACTCCCCCTAGTTTATATGCTGGGCATGATGCCATATGGTATGGAATAGCCCTTTGGCCAGTTTGGATCAACTATCCTGGCTGTGCCCCCTCCCAGCTTCTTGTGCACCTGGCAGAGCATGGGAAGCTGAAAAGTCCTTGACCAGTGTAAACACCACTTAGCAACACCTAAAACATCAGTGTGCTATCAATATTATTCTCATACTAAAATCCAAAACACAGCACTATACCAGCTACTAGGAAGAAAATTAACTCTATCCCAGCCGAAACCAGGACTAGTCTTCTCTTCTCCAGGCTGAACAACCCCAACTCTCTCACTCTGTCTTCATAGGAGAGGTGCTCCAGCCCTCTGATCATCTTCGTGGCCCTCCTCTGGACTCGCTGCAACAGGTCCTCGTCCTTCTTATGTTGGGGCCCCAGAGCTGGATGCAGTACTCCAGGTGGGGTCTCACGAGAGCAGAGTAGAGGGGGAGAATCACCTCCCTCAACCTGCTGGTCATGCTTCTTTTGATGCAGCCCAGGATATGGCTGGCTTTCTGGGCTGCAAACGTACATTGCTGGGTCATGTTGAGCTCCTCATCAACCAACACCCCCAAGTCCTTTTCCTCAGGGCTGCTCTCAATCCATTCTCCTCCCAGCCTGTACTTGTGCTTGGGATTGCCCCAACCCATGTGCAGGATCTTGCACTTGGCCTTGTTGAACTTCATGGGGTTCACACGGTCCCACATGTCAAGCCTGTCAGGGTCCCTCTGGATGGCATCCTATCCCTCCAGCGTGTTGACTGTAGCACACAGCTTGGTGTTGTCGGCAAACTTGCTGAGGGTGCACTCAATCCCACTGTCCACGTCACCAACAAAGATGTTAAACAGCACCATTCCCAATACCGACCCCTGAGGAACGCCACTAGTCACTGGTCTCCACTTGGACATCGAGCCGTTGACTGCAACTCTTTGAGTGCGATCATCCAGCCAATTCCTTATCCACTGAGTGGTCCATCCAATCAAATCCATGTGTCTCCAATTTAGAGACAAGGATGTCATGCAGGGCAGTGCTAAATGCTTTTAAAAACATGTGGGATGGTTTTAAGAACTTCCTTCCAGGGAAGTTCTCGGTTCTTCCAGACTGTGAGACATCATCAGCCTTTATTCATGCAGCTCTGTGAAGGTGTCTGGGTATACCAAACACTAATTTAATTTGAATATACCTGCTACTGTAATAATATGCTATTCCTTGAGCTCTTGTTACAACACTCATTCTCTTGGGCTTCCAAATTGTGACATCCTGGAGATCTGAGTTTGCTTAGAGGATTCCATGCAGTCTCTGTTCATCTCATATAATCTATTGTGATCACAGCATGTACAAATTAAAACAGTGGTATGAATGATCAAAGTGACCTTTGCATCACTTTGATGCAATATTTCAGTTGCAGTGTGATATATCATTAAGAATTTTCCTTCATTTACTGGGGAAAAAAAATGAATCAAATGATACACATTGGTTCAACAACAATATATTTCAAAACAGGAGAAGCAGACTAGCAAATTATCTGACTTTTACTTGAATTCTATTAATTCTGTGCAACATAGAAAAAAATAGCATGGAAAATTTAGCAAAATCTAGTTTTTCATTAGCACAATTCAAATAAAAAGCTATTGGTTTTCTCATTCAATAAAGAATCACTACAAGTCAAACTGACTTATGCAGCTGAAAAATGAACTAAATGAAGGACTGTTTCTCTCCCTCCTTGCATGACAAAGGCAAAGACAGTCTTTAAGATGGGCTTGAAAGAAACAGATGATATGTTTTTGTTGGGTGCCAAGTAATATTTGCTTCCAAAAATTACTGGTCTAGAAAAATAAGGAACAAAATAAATTTTAACAACTTTCTATTAATGCAAATCCAGGGTTGAGGTGCCATTATTTTAGCTACATTAAGTTCTTTTCTTTGCCTTAGGGGACACCATGGTTAGACGAGCAATGTAACCACAATTAACTGACTTATTAAAAAGAAAATCAATTTAAACAGACAATCAATAAACAACATTATTTCATTACAATGTTTTCCTTATGTCTTTTTTTTGCAGGGAGCTTTTAAGAGGAATTTCAGCTTTGAGAACTGTTAGAGAAAAATATATCATGTTGGATCCAACAACCTGAGAGGCAAGGCTGCATCCACTCCGTGTCCCCAGGTCCAAACAGTGGCAAGGCTGAAGATGTGTTCCCAGCAGGTGCACATACACAGAACACATATACATACACACATACGTACATGCCTGCCTACCTACCTATATACATATATACATGTACATGGTCAGCCACAGATCAGACAGTAACGCAGAGCACCCACATGAACACAGGGAGCACTGATAGCTTCATCCTGCTCCCCTCTCTGGCTGAACAGGATGGAGGTCCAGTAATGAGAATATATATACACATATGTACAATGTGGGTCCCTCCAGCGGCTGAGTTTACTCACTCTGCTCAGTAGCTGCCCCTGGGTCCCAGTCTCTCTGGTTGCTGGCACCTGGACATATAGGCCCCCAAAGCCACTGCCCCACTCCAGCTGCTGGTACAGACAGTCACACAAACACAGCTGGCCTAAATTAATTTATTAGTGCAACAGCAATCTTACATCAAGACTGGTGAACTCTGTTGATTGCAGGCAACCTTAAACAGGAGACCTTATATGTAGGAGAAGGTAAGTGAAAGGTAAATTATTTTCACTAAAAGTTACACACAATATGACTTTTAAAATGTAATTGCAATGATAAACACAAACTGCAAACCAGAAAACCTCTATTCAGCTGCCATCAGCTCCAGGTTCCCCTCATCAATACTCAGAATTGCCCCTCTGTGCACAGCACAACAATTTACCTCACCCCTAAGCCTGATCAGAATTAGATCCGCATATTAGGATTTCATGCCCCAGGTTTCATGAGGGGATTGACCTGTTGAACATTCTCTGAGCACAAGTAGTAAATGTGGATGCAATTGCAGCCAGTGCTTTCCATAAAAATTGTTTGTATGACATCAGCCTTTCATAGATGACTGTGGCTAGCTCACCTCCCCAAGAAGCAGCAAATTCAGCTTTTCCTCCCAAGAAAGAAAATTCAAAATCTGGTCCTGTCCCATAGCAATGATAAAAGGATTAAACATGATTTCTCCTTTGCAATTCCATGAGCAAAGAAATGAATTTAAAATTCACTGAGCCAGATATAGTATGAGTTGGTAAACAAGTAGTTCAAATTCTCTCAAAGGGATAGTGAGTCGTGGACCCCAATTCCTACCTAACCTTGTTTGTGGATTTTATCCAGTGACTTGTTAACATAAAATATAACAGTCCTAGGGCTGGGAGTTGAAAGGTGGATTCTAGCTGCTCTGAAAGTCTTCATTATATCTAGTTTTAGTTCTCTGAATAAAAGAATATCTCAGTTCACTTTCCGAGTGTTTTGAGACATGAGTCCACAGAGACATTTCAGAAAGCTCTTGATCCTGCTATCTGTTTTTTTAAATTATCATCTGCACTGTACTCTGTACACTGTACTACACTGTACTATTTTCTAGTGATTACAGCAGTTGTTGACAGCCTTGACGTGTCATACTATACTAAGCCTAGCCAATTGCCTCTCACCTGTGTGAAGCAAGACGTAAGTCTCCACAACCACATGACTGTCAGATTTCCTATCCATTTCTCATGACTTCTTCTCAGGACTTTGTGATTAACAATCTATAACATGTACCTTTGCCTTCTGTTTCTTATTTTGAACAAAAGAATATTTTCATATTGCACTCCCTGATGTATTGCTGAAATTCTGTGTCTTTGAGTAATAACATGTAAGTTTTGTTAATCTTGTCCTGACACTGTTAGCTTTTTCATTTATAGTTATCATTTTCAGAGGTGCACTGATTGCATCATGTATACACCTATTTTGAAACAATGTGCTGATGCAAACTTTTTCTGGATAGTAATTTTGAGGAAAATAATGAACATTTTGCCATACTCCTCTCATTTCTGGAATCTCTATCTTTGAATAAATCTTTTCCTTGTTTTTGAACTTCCCTCTCCCACCACCCACTGTTATCAGGGAGGTAGTTTTGCATCAGGTTCTAAGTGTATCTGTTCTGGGTGCTAGTTTATTTCCTTCATGGTAGTAAAGATGAAATAGAAACTGTATTTAATGATTTTGCAGTTTTCAACAGTAACATGAGAGGCAAAAATGTGGCACCCATCTGTTAAAAGCAAAAAAATAAGGATCTGGGTATTTATAAACCCATAGCTGAACTTCAATTCCTAGAAAAAGTACTGGCATAAATAATCAAACAGTCTGGTAAACACCTACAAGAGCACAAGGTGATGAGTAAGAGCATACATGGATCTGTCAAAATCAGGTAGTGTCAGACCAGTCTTACTTGCGTTTACGACAGAGTAGCAGGCATTGTGAATACAGGAGGAACAGTGGATGTCAAATATCTTGGTGTTAGTAAGGCTTTTGACGTTGTTTCACATGACATTTCATAAACAAACTTAGGAAGCAGGGTCTAGTTTTCAGAAAGAATGGGTGCAAAGCTGGTAGGAAAGCTACATTCAGACAGCGATTATCAATGAGAATGGCAGGTTTCCATGGCAATCTGGTTTGATGCTCTACTTTTCCATAATATTTTTCAATATCTAAGTTTTAGATAACAAGAAATTAAGAAGAGTGGCAGGCATGCTGCAGAACACTAGTAAGGTGGCAAAAGTGCTAGAGAATAGGCTGGAATCCAAAATATTTTTGAAAAAGTGGAGATATGGTCTAAAAAAATATTGCATACTGTTCAAATAAGGACAAGCACAAGAACAAATCTGGGTATGCTGGTAGATCAGAACGTGAGAAATAAAAAGACAAAAGACATCACAGACTGCATCCAGGAAAGGCATTTTCAGAAGAGACAAGTGAAAAAATATGTTCATGTAAAAAGCATTGGTGATGTATACTGTACTGGCCACCCATGTTTGCAAAAGATTTATTTATGCTGAAGCAGATTCAACACAATAATGCTTCTAGGAACATGTGGGTAACAGGATGCCTATTTTGAAGAAGAAAAATGGGTTTCCTTCTTTTGCCTGCAAAACAAAGGGTAAGAGAAGATATAACTGAGGAGATAAATCACTTTCCCACAACCTACATTACATACCTAAACTTCAGAGAGGAAAAAAACCCCTTTTTTAGGGTAAAGGACGATGTTGACACAAGAACATGATGAATATAAACTGCCCATAAATTAAATAAGGTTGTAAATTATAACTCTTCTAACCATCAGAGGAGTGACACTTGGGGCGGGGGGGGGGGGGGGGGAATTCAAACCTAATAAGCTGATTAAGCTCTATCTTGAAGCTAGTTAAAGGAATTATGATGAAGCAGTTGCCTGCTATAGCAGCTGGGGCTGGTCTTCATGCTTCAGGAGAGCCCTTCCAGTTCCGAATTCTTCATCTTAAATCTAAATTTAAAGTAAGTATATATAATGGCTGATATACTTCCTTTAGTAGTATGTACTTATATGCCCTCAGTAATAAAAATCTATATACTCTGCCACTCCCTGGCACTTCCCTGGGAGTGCAGTCTGGGTTCAGGCCTCTGACGTACCATAGACTGCAGGGGATAACATCCCCTCCTGCAGGGGACACCATCCCTTGGCACCTCACCACCACCCCTGCACTGACTTCAGCAGCCTTGAGTAGCAGCTCTGGGCCCCTACGCACCCTCTCCCATGCCAATCCCCACATTAATTGCCTTGCATTAGTTTGCGTGTCCTGATGGCAGCACTGCTGATCACTCATGCTCCCTGGGCATGAATCAAATAGGAAGCCAGACATGAATCTGCTAGGCCTACTTGTGAGATTTCCTGCTCAGCAGACAACTTCTCCATTATGTTTTGGTTCCCCGTTGCAGCTGACTGGGTCCTCCTCCCGCTCCTTCGTCCTGTGCAGTGCACCAAATGTGCCTGAGTGTGCCTTCCTAGGATTAAATTACACACCACTGAGATCTGTGCTACTGCAGTCAGACTGCTTTTGGTGAGCAGGATAGACAGATTAAAGACAGATTGGGGAAGTGAGGGGTGTCATATAGGAAGCTGCTTATTGATAATGTGATCTGATCTTCTCAGTTAACATCTCTGCTGTGGAATTAGCTGAACATTGAGAGTGTTGGAACAAGTGCTGCCATTGCAATTAAGGAAGAGATCCTTCAGCTCTTCCTTCAACTCAGAAATTTACACTCAAGTTTTTGGTGTGTTTTTTTTTTTTTTATTTCAAGGAGAAAGAATTGTGTAATGAATATTTTTTATATTTTCAGTCTCAAGGGGCATTAGAAAATTTTGGAAGAGGTGACACTTTTTTTTTGAAGTTTGAGAAAGACTTTCTGAACATTAATGAATAATTAGTTTCTCAATTAATATCCTTTTTAAACAAATATGGATTGTTGCTATAGTAATGAAAATATTAACTCTACTTGCTATACTAATATGCAAAACTTCTTATGAGATACATAACTTGCAAATGTAGACCTCAAAAATATATTCTTAAGAATGTAAGAGGCAAATAAAATGCAAACACATTGGACATAACCAAAACATTTTCAATCTACTCATCCTATCTTTAAAAACAAAAACATTGAAATAAGAAATTATTTTCAATAAAATATTCCTGAAATCTTTTGCGGGACTTTAAACTAAGATAATGCAAAGTGGAAGACTCTATTTATTGCTTCTGAGACTCCACTTAGGAATTATTCATTCTTACATTCTATACTTCAAACACTTCAAAGTTGCAGCTGCAGATTTATCACTGTTCCATGCAAAGTTACTCCCAGTAATGAAAAAGTATATAAATATACACACACAAAGATATATATATAATTATTTATATATAAGTATATATATACACTTATATTTAAAACCATGGTATAAATAGAAATGATAAAGAATCTTTAAACAAAACAGTTATTCTGGACCTGTATTTCTGAGGTTCTACAAATAGGAATTATTTTTCTTAATGTTCTGAGAATCTGCCATATTGACAGAAAATGGAAGTTTCCAGGAATGTCTGCAATTAGACTGACACTTTATATAGTTAAATAAGGAACGAAAATAATCATTAGAAGTACCAGAATCTTCAAGAAGCATACATGTATATGTGCATGAAGAGAGAAGGAAGTACCTCTTAAAACTGTCAGTAAAGACAAACCGAATGTTGCAATATGCAACACCGTAAAACATCAGATGAATAAATAATTTTATATTCCATGTTTAGATTTACCCTCTACAGACATATTGAACAATGCCAACACATTTGAGGATTGCTCAGTCACTGGAACAGGCTTTCCAAGGAAGTGGTCATGGCACCAAGCCTGTCAGACTTCAAGGAGCATCTGGACAATGCTCTTAGTCATATGGTTTAGTTTTAGGTAGTCCTGCGAGGAGCAGTGATTTGCACTCAATGATCCTTATGGGTCTTTTCAGCTTGAGATATTCCATGACTGTATGATTCAGTAATGATTTCTCGGGTTCTCCAGAGAAGGGACAGCAATGTTTTTTTAAACTTTGTCGGTCATGGTTTAACCCCAGTCGGCAACTAAGCACCACACAGCCACTCGCTCACTCCCCCCTGGTGGGATGGGGGAGAGAATCAGAAGAGTAAAAGTGAGAATACTCATGGGTTGAGATAAAGACAGTTTAATAGGTAAAGCAAAAGCCGCACACACAAGCAAAGCAAAACAAGGAATTCATTCACTATTTCCCATGGGCAGGCAGGTGTTCAGCCATCTCCAGGAAAGCAGGGCTCCATCACGCATAACAGTTACTTGGGAAGAGAAATGCCATCACTCTGAACGTCCCCCCCTTCCTTCTTTTTCCCCAGCTTTATATACTGAGCATGACGTCATGTGGTATGGAATAGCCCTTTGGTCAGTTTGGATCAACTGTCTTGGCTGTGTCCTCTCCCAACTTCTTCTGCACCTGGCAGAGCACGGGAAGCTGAAAAGTCCTTGACTAGTGCAGCAACAACTAAAACATCCCTGTGTTAACAACACTGTTTTCAGCACAAATCCAAAACAGAGCCCCATACTAGCTACTATAAAGAAAATGAACTCTATGCCAGCCAAAACCAGCACATCGCTGTACCCACAGTGATCACATTTCCCAGTCTATTCTTTAGTGCTGATAAAAGCAAGAAAAATAAAATATCTTATATAACTTGGAACATCTGAGAACACTAGTAGTGTTGGCATAAATGCAGTATGAATAATACCAACCTTCTCGTTAAAACCACAGATAACTAAAGCTCCTATTATTAACTTGCCTTGTTTAATTAGTATACACTTTTTGTCAATTAGTTAATAGAAAACATTTGGGAACTGATTCTTTTCTCTGTATGCTGGTATAAATCAAGAATGATTCTATTACAGCTTGTAAAAGAAGTGTAAATGAGAGGAGAGTAAAGCCCAAAATAATGTAACAGAACAGGGTGTAAATGTGAGAGACTGCACATTTTAAACAGGTGGTGGATTTTCAAGGACAGATGTTTTCCAAAAAATATGTAGTTTGAAAAATTATTTGATTCTCAAAAGGTTTATGCTCTTTCCTGGCTGGAATCCACTCCTACTGAAGCCAATGATAAATTTCCCATTCATTCAACAGTGCATTAAGAGTTTTTGCAAATCCCACTCGGAATACACTGTTCTCAGATATTACTGTGAGGAGCTGCCAAATCAGCTCAACAGAGGGAAACCCAACAGAGGGAAGCCACTACAGCTCTGTGCTCCCAGGTCCAGCTTCCCAATAGGCACACATGCACACAGGACATGCACACACTTAATACACTGCTGGCCGCACAGATCAACACAGAGAGAAAACACAGCACTCATGCAAACATAAACAGCACAAATGGACTCATTCTGTTCCTCTTTCTGGCTAATCAGGATGAAAGCTCATTAGTGGAAAAGGTATATGTACAAGTTGGATCCCTCCAGCAGCTGGGCTCAGGCACTCAGGCTGCCCAGTAGTGCCCCTGGATCTCAGCCTCCTCAGTTGCTGGCACCTGGACATAGGAGCCTCCGAGGCCACAGCCCCACTCCAGCTGCTGGTACTCTAGCCTGCATGCACACACATGCACACACATTCCCCTACACACTACAGATCCCTCCAGTAACCATCCTTGCACACTCTGTTCACTGGCTGGCCCTGGATCTCCTGGTCTCCCAGCTGCCTCATGCATACACACACATACACATGCAACACATGCTCCACTAGCTGGTTCAGATCTATGACCCCTCCAGTAGCCCAGCCCCAGATCCCATGGTCTCTCCAGTACCTGGAAGGGACCCCCTGGTCCCTCAGGTAGCCAACTCTCAGACCTCCTGGTCTCTCCAGGATCCAGCCCAGACTTATGGCCACTCCGATACTTATCTGCTGAGCCTCTTGTCCCACTTGCCAGCTAGTCCAGCTTGATGCACACCAGTGATTACACACTGAAATACACACCTGCACACAATGCACATGTTCTCTGGTCTCTCACGTTCCTCCTACCACAGACATGGAGGCCCCTGAGATCCCTGGTCCCACTCCAGCTGCTGCCCTTAGACCCCCAGACACACACATGCATACAGGATAGAGATCCCTGCACCGAGGAAAATAGTTAGAAATGGAGTGTAATGAGAAGACAGGACAGACTGCAGTGATCAGGTGCAGGGCATGGCCAGACAACTATGCTGACCAGCCCACCACACACATGACTGGGCCTTTTTATCCTCTTTTTCCTCTGTTTTCCCTTGCTTGTTCCTTGCCAGCCCTCTTTGATCGCTCCCTTTCCTCACCTTTGATTCTTCCCCTGAACCTCCCACAAAAAATCTGGCACAATTGCAGAAAGCTCTTCCTGACATCCTGTAATGACTCCCACATCCCCAAAGGCTGTAATCACCTCCCATTGGTTGACTGAGGATTAGGTTGGTGGGTGCCACCCCGGGGCCATGGGCTGAGGCTCCCCTGGGACAGCCTGGGGAGGAGCCACCTCAGGGGCTCCCTCTGCTCTGATGAGGTTGTAGGTGTTCCCCCAAATGTCATTGTTCCCCTGGGCTCCTTTGGGTTCATGGAGATGAGCCTTTAATCACATAAATTAACCATTACCTGCCCACCTCTAATCTCTGATATATACCCTTCAGCTTTCAACAGGAAGAACTACTTAAAGGATTCCCCAATGACAAATATTTTTCTTTGAAAAAAATCAAATTTTGAAAGAAATTGAAAGTTAAGAAAGATAGTACTATGAGGGACAAAAAGGGATGAGAAAGTTATATTGAAAAATGGTATTATATCAGAAGCTACAAGCAAAATTCATGTCAGTATCCAAAAAGAAGAACGATGCAAAGAGTACCAAAATATAGTATTCCTAAATAAGCAGGTAAAAGATATTTAAGGCAGTGAATCTGTGTGAATAATGCAAACATATCTGGAGGAAAGAAGACAAGGGAGACATTAAAAACAAGCAAAGAGGATGCAGAAAAAAAATTGTGGAAGGAAAGTGAGGGAAAAGGACCAAAAATCAGCACACTTGGAAGATATTTCAAATAAATCCTTTAAAGACAAAGAATAAAAGAACACAGAAGGCAAGTTAAAATTATTACAATGATGTATTCACATTGTACTAGAATCTGACAAGGAAATCAAAAAGGTGGAAGGTACTAAAATAGATGTATAGCCAAATACAGATACATCAAATCTCACTGTTTGTTTATGTTAAGGTACAACAGAGTAACAAAAGTAAGGATAACACTGCAGAGAGGAAGGATCACTAGAAACAAACTAACCATTATTGAATAGTTACCAAAAGTGAGATTTCTTCCTGGGTAGGTGTGGTAACATAGAAACAGGTAATTAGAATTAAAGTCTTGTGGGGTAGATTCACTGGTCTGGTGCCTGTAAGGAGCAGATACATGACACTGAATATGAGCAAACTTCATCTGAAGACAACTGAAACCTTCAACAGCTGCCATCAGCCAGTCCTGAAGCCTTCGCCATAGTAAACTGCCATGAACACGAGTGGGACTTTATCAATGGAGAAGAGAGTTAAATCCCTTCTTCCCCAGTTCCTGTCCTGAAAGGTCAGTGGCACTGAGCACGAGTGTGCCCCAAGGCAGTGCGGTGTGGTGTGAGCCACCTGTTATGCCAAGCCTGGAAAGACCAGGTCCGTAGCAGACCAGGGAAAAAAGACACCTTGGACAAGAGATAGGGAGGCAGCAATGGGAATCACAAGGCTGCTGGCAACTCGTGGCAGGCAGTTAGATACCCAGCTGTGGCCTGTTAGCTGAACCAAACCTCATATAAATCCTGCTGTAAAAATAAACTGTTTCAGAAATTAAGCATACAGTTTAGAAAGATGCTGCAACTATGTGGGCTTCCTGGTGCTTGTCTTTGTCTCTGTCTTTGTATAATCCACACTTTTGTCTCCAAATTTTGTGTATGTTGCTAGATGCGCTCATTCAAGGCTAAGATTAGTTTTCCTGCAGCTGACAATGAACTGTCAGTATACTCAGTAACAGAGACACTTACTTCAACAGATAAAGTTGCAGGAATGGGTATGATAGATGAGAAGGTTTAGAAACCAGCCCAGTATAGTTCCATTACTTTCACTATGAAGGCAGTCTAGTAAAAAGCTACGAAACAAATTGCCATGAAGAAAAATACTGAGCAGAAAATGAAGGGGAAAAGGGAAAATAAAAAGCTTACAGGATAAAATTTATCCAAAGTTATTCCACAGCACTTTATGAATTATTTACACAGTGATGAGTGTGCTTTGGACTATATCAGGAATATTTGCAACTATAATGGGGAAGAGATATTTTGTAGACTATAGAAAGGCAGTGAGCCTCCCAGAATATTATTGGTATAGGACAGATAGGACCTGCCTGCTTATCTTCAACTACATTGAAGGCCAACACAGGAAATAGTATGGAAGGGATTGCCTGTTTTTTTAGAAGGGTGAGTTGCTCTAGTCAGCTGTTCTATCACTACATATAACCAATATTTTCACAAGGTGGACACATCTTATGTATGTCTGATAACATAATCATTCAATCATTTTCCGTGGCAGGTCTAAAATCCCAACTTTCTTCCCTTTTCTGTCTCTGAAAGGTAAAACTGTTCCTCAATAATGGAGGAAAGAAAATTGACTTTTGAACAAAAGGAATATTCAATCAAAGGTGCAAAACTGCTTAAAATCAATAGAGCACTGCACATGGATATTTCATATGTGAAAATGGAATAGAAACAGTGAACTGACTTGCACTTAATGCAATAGAGATTGATGAAGAAAACTGACCTAGAAACATCTTTAAACAAAATCATAGAGATTAAGGTATAGTTGTAAGGGACTTTCCAGTGCTGAGTATGCTCACTTAAGTAAATGTAAAAAGCAAATTTAAAACTAAATTAATTAAAATTACAGTAGTATTAATTCTGAAATGGACACACTAGAAAAACCTTGAAACATTTCTGCAGCTGGCAGCAGCACTCTAGCTCAAACTCCACTGACATTCTCTTTATTAATATTCCTTTGGATGACGTTAGTATTTCTGCAGCTTCAGACTTCATGAGACTGAAATTTAGTCTGTCAGTTGAGGAGATTTAAATAGCTCTATTTAGCTATTTGTCACTTTGATTTAGTAATTGGCAAAACATTAAATTTTTGAGACTTCAAGCACTTTTATGGCATCTTAATTTTGAAAAGTAAAATTTAGTAGACAGACTCTAAAGCTTCAGTTGCTCTTCTTAATTGTATTACTTTTCTAAACTGTGCAGCTGTACAAGAGGCTTTCAAAAGAGTTCTTGAACATGCAGTTGAAACTGCTTAGCATAACATGTGTCTATTTTATCTTTGGAGCATCATTACTGTGCTTAAACGCTAATAGGCAGAACATGTATTTTCATAACTCCTGGGGGGGGGGGTTACCAGTCTAAAATGGTTACACAACACTGGAACATTTTCATAGGTTTGTTGGAAGTAAATGTTGGAGCTGTTGTTATAACTTTGCACGTATTAACTTGGTGCATGGCAGCAATGCTGTTGCGGTATTCTGTGCAGTGACCCAATTAGTCCAGCATTGGCAGAACAATGAGGGGAATTGTAGAGGAAAGTGATAATTTCTATTAGTTTTTTTAAGTGCACAAGAAACATTACCAGCTTTAGAGATGGTGGGAACAAAGAAAAGTACTTTTTTGCCATCCTGTCAACTTGATTCAAGAGCAAACACAAAACAGTTCAAGCGCTTTCCATGATATATGAATTTCCGTTTTGAGCAGCTTTGCACAACTCTGTGCTGAGGGTTATGTTTGAGAGGCTTTTATGAACATCACGTGGAATTGGTTGTTTTGTTGTGTAGCTTCTGATATGACACAGGGTCGATTTTCATTTAAGACTTTACAACTGATTTTGTGAGTTCACCTTCTAAAGAATGCAAACCTCTGTCAGATCCCATGATTCTGAAGCTGTCCTGAACATTATCTAGAAATAAATTAAAACGAGGGGGAAATAAGGGAGAAGCTTAAGGCCTCATCAGAGTTGAAACACTCTTTAAATAAAAAGGGTATGTGAAGAAGTTTTAAACAGTTCATTTTTTTCTCTGCAACTGAAAGTTACCAACACAAGGGTTAATAGTCAGAACTTATCTTCATGTGTGACAATAACTGGTTCTGAAGTACTTGATCTAAAATGTATTTATATTCACAGGAGTAGAACCCAGGACACCTTACTAATATCCTAATCTCTGGGCTATGCAGCATATCTTTCTTGCTTGATGCCTCATCCTTCAATGTGCTGGCATGCTGGGATACCCTTCTAAGGCACCAGCTCTCCCTGTGCAGCATGTGTTCTTTGTTGCACAGTAACACAGATTCAGCAAGAGTGTTGAAAGAGTAGCAGTCTGATAGAGAGTGCATTTTCTCAACAAATGAGATAAAAGTTTGAATACCTAAAAAGCAGATAAGCCATGGGACCTGTGTCTTAGTAATAATGCAAAGGTGAGATTGCATTTTCCTCACATTAGGATCTCTTCCATTTTTTACAGGTTCTCAGACTTAGGAGGATTTATGGACACTGGACCTCAAGAGGATAGAGGCACCCAAGACCTGTTCAGATAAACCCCAATTCTAAGCATTTCCTCCAGGGAATCTCTAGGCAGCTCCTCACCAGCAAGCTGATGCCCTGAGGAATCATTCAGAGATGCCCAACTCTGCATATGCACGAGACAGAGGAAAGTTTGGCACTTAACTTACTCAGTATTTCATTCTGGGTGCCTACCTCAGAACCCCTTTGGCCATGATACACTGGTAGTTAGGAAACTATGTATACAACTAGTTCCTCTTGAAAGGATTAGGAGTTAAGCTTAGCAATGTTTATAGATCTTAAAACTTGTATCTTGAAGCCTCACATAAATTAATAGATATGAACCTTGGCACTCCCAAGACTTCTCATTCTTACTTACAAAGAACCTTGTAATGCTGCTGATACTTCATTCTCTCAATTCCATCTCACCTTTTGGTCCTGCACAAAAGCTTATGCCATTGGCTACGGTTTGTTGTCTCCATTCACATCTAACCTTGGACTTTTTTATGCCACTCTTCATGCCAGCAAGAGATTTGCAACAAACCTACCCCAAAGCTTAATTCAACATATTCTAAAAAATATTTCAGATATAGGGACTACACATTATTTTGTTGTTATTATGCAAAACTACTGTCTATGAATATGCTCAGCTGCTAAATCTAACAGGAAGAGTAAAGGTGTATAACTAGGTTTATTTTCCTCACTGAAATTTTGAAAATGTCTGCTGAACTACCAGTTTAAGGATTAATTCAAAGTAGTACTTAAGGATTTTGAAACATTCAGAGGCATTTATTTCTTTATTTTAGTTATGGTCACAGACAAAGTAAGAAATGTGAAAAGTCAGACAACCTGAAAAAAAAATTATCTTCTTCCTGTATTTCTAGAGAGCTATGGAAGCACAAGTCCAAAAACACAAAAGGAGCAATAAAACAATTTGGAAGAATCCTCAGATTTGGAAAAATATCCTCAAAGGTTTTGAGTGCTCAGTGACCTATTGTGATGATTGTCAATGACACTGAAGAAAAGAATTTTATCTATGAGTAATGCACCAGCAGTTTTGAGAGGCCCTGAATATAAAAGTTCCATTTTAAGAGTAAATATCAAACATGCAAAGTTAAAGGGGCTTCAATATACATTTGAGCATCCTCCATCAATCCTGGCAATTACCTTCCTCTAACATTATGAGATTTGAATAGTGCTGGTACTGCTGCAAAATCATATCAGCTCTTATTTCACTATCAGGACTGTAATTTTCCGCCACTATGCACTGGTTCAATTAGATCCCCACTACATATAATGACAGCCTCTACACAACTGAGAGGCATCAGGGAAACTAAGTGTAGGGACCATATCCTTTGATGGTTGCATCGCAATTTACTGATTGTTGAGCAGGGCTTGGTTTAGCACTTAGCATTTGGAATTAGATTTAGCTAGTGAGGGAGTATTATGCTCGGTGAAATATGAACGAAGAAGCAATCAGCCATATTTTAAAACAGAAAGTCACAAAGCTAAGTTTTGCAAGGAGAAAAATCCTGCAGGCACTTTTGTTTCCCTAGCAAACCAAAATGAAGCAAGCCCCACCGTGTTTCAGCCACACTTCTGAACCAGACAATAAATATTTTATGAAGGGACATTCTTTACATTTTTCCACGTTGAGGAAAAGACTTTTAAGTCTTTGTGATGCCATAAGTGAGAGAACTGTTAATTCCAAATGAAAGGCAGCAATGCATGGTGCCTGTGGTCCCCTGTATCTCTGTTCACTCATAGGCCCTGAAATGGACACTGGACAAGAAAATTCTGCAGGCGTTAGTCCATGAACCATGGAAATGCTGCCGATTTCAATGGCTTGTGGACTAAGGCATCTTGCTGTGGAGTTACTTTAACACTATTCTGAGGCATTTCACTGAAGCAATCCAGGTCAACTCCTTTGTAAATAGATTCTTCACATGTTAGACTTTGAATAAGTGCAACAGTTCAACTGCAGTTTGAAGTTTTTATGGATTCACCAGTTTTGTTACCTCATATCCTTCCTACTCCTTCTCCTCTCTCTTACCTATTTCATCTTGTTCTGTTCCCTCCCCTTATGACTCTTAAAGTCTGAGGCTGTTACTCTATAATCAGTTACGGAGTGGGCATTTACCTGTACATCTAATTTTAAGACTGTTAGACGGGCTTTTACATAATTGTGAAAGAAAGGCTTTACCACAAAAGATATTTATTCTGTATGTATATTTATATAAAATAAATTTATTTATGTTACAGTAACGTATTGGGCAGAAATGGCAAGGTGTTGGCAGCAGGGGGTTGTGACAGGTACGCTTCACGCCCCTCCCCACCTGATAAAGATCGGGGCTTTTGGCACGGCGATCACCGGCTTTTCGCGCCTTTTGCGCTCTGCCGTGCCGCAGGCAGGCGCACACCGCGGCAGGGGAGCAGGAGAGGCGGGACCCCTTGGTCACCGGACGGGGTCCACAGCCGGTGAGGCGCCTGGGCGCGGAGAAGCTTCTAGATCGTGACCAGTTATGACCACAGCTCAGATCCAACCCAGGGTACAAACGGGGCGCCGCCGGAGACCCCCTTTGAGTGCGGTCTTCTCGGAGCAGCGGGCCGGTGTTCGGGACCTCTCCCCTCGGGCTGGGACGCAACCTGAGGAGACTTCCCGGGACTGAGTGCCCTCAGCTCCTGTGGTGAGGGATTTCTTCTGGATATGTCCTTGAGTGAGCCCTCCCCCCGCCCCGGGTGAGCGATTGTATCTTCTGGGTACCCACGAGGGAGAGTTCCCCCTTTGTGAGTGAGTGTGCGTGCACACTTCGGGTCATCGTTCTTGTGTGGAATTCTTGCCGTGTAGTAACAATACCTTGACTGACACCTCGAACCTGTTATATATTAAATGTTATCAGAGTGTTGATTGGTTTTGGTTTAACCCTGTTTCTCATCGGTTTCTGTTGTGTGGTTTTGGCTGTTTTGTGAAATAAAGTTATTTGAGCTTGTCCCTCGTTTGAGTTAGTTTTAGGGTACCTCCGTGATGGGGGCTGCAGGGGTGGCCTCTGTGAGAAGAAGCCAGGGGTTGCCCCGTGGCAGACACAGTTAGTGCCAACAGGTTTCAATGGACACACCACAAGACACAGCTGAGACCATCTGCCAAGGTGGTGGCACCTCTATGAAAACATATTTAGGAAAGGAGAGAAAACACCAAGGATAAAAAACAATGCAGCCAGAGCAGTAGAAGGTGATCCACAGTGGAACTGGTAGCACCCCAAGAGGAACTGTGGTCCATTGATAAGCCCATGCTGGAGCAGGTACACCCCTAGATGGACCGTGGCCCATGGATAAGCCCCAAAGGAGCTACAGCCTCTGGAGGACCCATGCTAGAGCAGAGGAAACAAGTAAGAAGGAAGGAGCAGTGGAAGAACAGGATGAGAAATGACAAGCAACAGAAAGAAACCACCACGCTCTGACCCAACCTCCTGCACCACCTTTCACCTCAACAAAAGGACTTGAGTGTAGCCTGCAGTGATAACAGGGGGAGTGGAGACTAGGAAGGGGGAAGGAGAGGTGTCTGAGTGAAGTTTAGCCTGGGAAAGGGGGAGAAAACATGTTTTCCCTAAGTGTTTAACTTTGTTTCCATTACCTGAATCAGTGACTAAATATTTATGTTAATTGGCAGTAAATTAAGTCAAATTCCCCAAGCTGAGTCTGTTTTGCCTGTGACAGTAATATGTGAGTGATTTCCCTGTCTTCTTGACCCACGAGCTTTATAGCTCCTGTTCTTTCTCCTTTCTCCCCATCATGCGGGGTTGCGGGGGGGAGTTGGAGGGGAGAGAAGGAGCAGCTGTGTGGCTTCTTGGCTGCCAGCCAGCAACAACCCACCAAGTAAATCATGCATTTACAAATGCTGACATGCTTTCTTCTCTTATGTCATTGTCTGGTTTAATAATGTTCATTATATTTGTAAGAGTCAGTTTTAAGTACCCTTGTTCTTTAAAAAAATCCATGACTACTATATAAAAGAGGTTAAAAATAAGTCCATTAAAAATGCTCATGCTTTCCGTTGAGGAAAGTGAAAACAAAAACCTTCAAGATTAGGGTTTTGAGCATGTACAATGAAATTATCCAGCTGCCTATCAAATAAAGGCCACCATCATAATGTAAGGCTAGTGGGATGATTATGACTGCAAAAGTATTGAGTTGATAGATTCATGTTTCACTGAAGATTTGTTTGGGAAGGGCTCAGATCCAAAGAATAGGTCCAAGTGCTTCTTGTCTATTTTTCTGCCCAATTAGAAATGCCTGGCTGCAATAGTAATGAAAAGCATATTTTTAACCAGGGGACCAAAAAACTGTAATGTAAAATGTAACCTGTGACTTCTCATCATTTTCAGTGCATACCTTTTCAATCTAAGTATGTTTCTTACTTAACTAAATCAAGAATGTTCATATAATTTAAAATAGCAAGTGAATGCTATGGTGTTCTGGAGGTGTTTCTGTCTTTTTCTTGTTTTGTAATGTCAATCATTCTGCTCTTAATATCATATATATATAACAATCTGAGTCAGAGAGATTCAATTTATAGAGAAAGAGTTACTCTCCCAGTGTTACTCTTCTCTCAATCAGACTCTCTGCCCTTCTCTGTTCCTGTGAAGTTCAATCTTTATTAGAAAGCTGGGGGAATGAAAAAGGCCAAATGTCCTGTAAAAATGTATTTATGCAAATGAAAGAACATCAGACTAATATTTCTGAACTTAAACCCTGGCAGCTTGGTGCTTAATGAAACAACTGTGCTCAAAGATTTTCTCTCATTCACCATTCAGTCTTTGAAGAAAGTTTTCTGGATTAGATCCAAAAAAGGGACCTGAAGTGGGGCTTGATGAGATGTAACAATGAAGTCTAAAGCAGCAACTGAAAAGCCCCTATTTGGCTGCTGTATAACCACCACAGGTTTGTATGTTTTCTCAGGGCTCCCTCTGGCCGCTGAACCAAGGGACTCCTTCCAGAAGGGAGTCAGAACTCTTACAGCTAATTTTCGACCTGAATTATCTCTGAAGGAAATTATCTTTCCATGACAGTGTCAGAAAACTACACAGGTCAGGTCCAGCAAATTTAGGTTAGCTTTTGTGCCTAGAAGATGTGGGGTTTTGCGTGCCCTGAACTCTTTGCATCACTGTTCAGCTTTAGTTCAAACATAAAGTTGGTCTGTCCACCATCCCTAAAAGCTGGTATCACAGAATCATAGAATCCTCTAGGTTGGAAGGCATCTCTTAAGATCCCCTAGTCCAACCCCCTGCTTAAGAGGGGTCATCTGGAGAAGCTTGACCAGTACCATGTCCAGTCAGGTTTTGAATATCTCCATGAATGGAGACTCCACAACCTCCAATGTACATCCAGCTTTTTTAAGTACTCCTTAATCTTGTTCTTTTCCACTGAGGGTAAGGCTTTCTTGCTCCAGACTTCCTCTCTGATCTCAGGTACCTGGGATTCCCGAATGCAGGTCTTACTGGTAAAGATTGAGGCAAAAAAAGGCATTGACTACCTCGGCATTTTCCATGTCATTTGTCACCAACTCCTCTGCCCCATTCAGCCGGGGGCCACGTTTTCCCTAGTCTTCCTTTTGCTGTTTATGTACTTGTAGAATCCTTTCTCATTGGCTTTGCCAGATTCAACTCCAGGTTATCCTTAGCTTTCCTAACCCTATCCCTGCAAGACTGGACAACAACTGTATACTCCTTCTGGGTCACCTGCCCCTGTGTCCACCTCTGATATACTTCTTTTTTTTAATCTAAGTTCAGTTAAGAGCTCCTTGCTCATCCATGCAGTCCACATGCTGCCTTTGCTTTATTTCCTACTTGTCAGTATGACTCTTTCTTGAGCTTGGAGGAAGTGATCCTTGAATATCAACCAGCTCTCCTGCACCCCTCTTCTCTCTCAGGCTATATCCCATGGGATTCTTCCAAGAAGGTCCCTGAAGAGACCAAAGTCTGCTCTCCTGAAAGCCAGGATTGTGGTCCTGCTTTTTGCCCTACTCCCTCCTTTTAGGATCTTGAACACCACCACTGTAATCAAAGCTGTCTCTCACTTTCACATCCCAGCCACTTCTTCCTTATTTGTAAGTATCAGGTCCAGGAGAGATTCTTTCTTTGTTGGCTCCTCCATAACATGTGCCAGGAATAAGAATAGGCTAATGTACATGAAACAGCTCAGCCTGTTTATTGCTCTTCTCTTCTTTTCTAGGAAGCAGTGTTACCTGTCTGTTACAGAACAACCTAATACTTTGAGCACCTGGATTCAATTTTCTTTTTAATCTGAGGGTTTTCAAAGAACTCATCCAATCTAACCAGTTATGTACCTAACTCCTAGACTATTTTTTTAAAAGATTATGTCATCATGATGTAATTTCTTTCTCTCTCTTTTCAAAGAGGGAACTTTATTCCAGTCTTTGAAAGGATAGCTGGAAGACCCTATCCCACAGAAAGGAGTAGTCTCAGGAGAGGGCCAGCCAAAGAACATTTATAAATTCACTCCAATTTATACACATTTAATTAGGCTATGAAATTGCATATTGAAACTCTCTTCCCTTGTATCAACTCTGGAGCTAACACAATGACCAGTCTTAAACAGACAGTCAACAAATTAAATGTAATTAACTAACACTATTGTGGAAAGTAAAGCTAAGATAAAAGTTACTAAAAATAATGTTGAAGTTAAAAAATAAGATCCATAGGATTTTTTCTTGAAAAGAATGAGGCAAACAAGCTTTGGCAGGTTTAGAAAGAGAGGAATGCTTATCATTTATCTGTATCTGAACCAGTCACCTGACATGCTTAACAGACAACAGAGAGGTATAGCAATTTTTAAGGTGTGATTTATCTGACCTAATTTGGGAATCTACATTAAGAGGTGGTGAGCTGCATTCTAGAAATGCTTGTTTCTCTCCATTGGCTATAAAGGGAATATACACTGCTGGCTCAGGCATAGATGTATTGCAGATGCCTACATCAGATCAGATGAATCCCATGCCGCATGTATGAATGAGGTACTTTCAGCAAGTCAAGCAACTCTTAAAATAACTAGAGAATGTAACCTACAGCCTTGTGCTGTTGTGATCTAATGAAGGTTGGTAAGCTTTGATGATACTCAGAACTTGTACTGTGTAATGGTAGAATAAACAGTGAAAGGAAATATAATAATAGGAGTTATGATAAAAGATATTGCTTAGGTCTCCATGGAAGATGGAGATAAACAATGGCACTTGTTTTCTCAGAGTATTCTATCTGTCTGTGCAGGAAGAACAGAAGTGGTACAAAAAACACTCAAATGATCTGGTGAATTTGGTTTCCTGGAAGAGTCTAAACAAGATGAAGTGTAAAATGACCACTTTTAAGTAGCCATAATAGTTAAATAAATGTTATAAAAACAGCACTAGGTCACCTCTTTCACTAATTGCAGGAAAAATCCAGGAACCTGTAAAATAATTTCTTCAATCTGAGGATTGTTCCTGCCAGCCCTTTCCATACCAAACACATACTCCATGGGAATTTGCTAACTGTGTAAAGGACAGAGAAGGAAAGAACAGAAGAAATTACTCTCAGTTATATTAGGAATACTGAACTGAAATACAGCCTCAAAATTGCCTTACTCTCAGTTCCTATTTTTTCAATTATTTTTCTTTTTCAGGCACTTTAATACCCAAGCACTTCATTATTTAAGTATTTGTTGTTCTTCCCTGTCATTCCTACAGCACTTGGCTGGCTGTAAACCTGTATAACTTCACAGACGATGCAGCTTTGCGATGTTAGCAAGAGCTCACTCCAGTTTTTCACTGTTTCTATAACATTTTTCCAAGCTTTCCTAGAAGAGATAGTAATGGAGTAAGAAGACCTGTATTCTAATGAAATATTGTATTCCAGTGAACGGGATTTTTTGATGTTGGTTGGGTTTTTTGGTTTTTTTGTTTGGTTTTTTTTCTGAGTAATGGTCAATGTCATTTCCAGTTACATATAGCTTGCTGTTACACAGGAACCTAAGTGCCCCAAATGGAGTGTAAGAAATTTTTATAGTGACCATTGAGTGCTTGGGAAGTAATCTCAAATGACAGTACAGATTCACTACTACTACAAACTATAGCAAGCCATAGCAAATCTTCAGTTAAATAATCAATCTCTTCCTTATTATGCTATCTGCACTTCTGTTACTAAACCATATTTTACAGACATGTAGAGAAGGAGTCTAAAATCACAGCTGCCATAATGCCACCAAGCCGGTTGATTTGCAGTAAGAATAATATTTTTGGTGGGATCTGTCAACAATATCATGTGGAAAATTTGTATCGGAGACAAAAATAAAAATGGTTTTCAAAGTCTGAGCTTTAAACCCAACATCATAGCTTCTTTCTATTGCATGGTTGTTCCAACCATTTTTTTTTTACTCTTTGTTTTTAACAGCATACCACGCTGTTGACCTATAACCTTAACAAATGAATCATGAACATTGCATGAGTACATGAAAAAAAGAAAGTCTGTACCTTCAGTCATTTAACAGCTTAGAGAAACGTGTTGCATTTTTTTAAGACTAGTAGTACTTACTGCTTAATTACAACATGTTATTTATATTTCTTTTATGGTCTTTTTGCTTATAGCTAATTAAAATTGTTAATCATGCTGTCTCATAGTTTTCTGCATTATAGATGCAATGATAGCAGATCAAGTGTTCAGAATACTTTGAGACTTGGACTTTGAATAGAATCACCAGCCTGTTTCATACTAAAATTTAAATTTAATTTAAATATTTGCTGCAATATTTCTAAAGAAGACTATCAAATTTTCTGTGAGGGTTGGTGGTTTGTTTTTTTTTTTCCAGTATTAATATTTCCTAAGTTATGCAGATGCCTAAACTTCTTTTAAGGAATGATCCGTTATAGAGATCTAACATTAACTTCTAATTTTTTCATATTTCACCAGCTTAGTACTGTAGATCAACACTACACGTATGATGTATATATCAAAAAAAGATCTTGGGCACAGATAAAGTTAAATATGTGCGTGCATAGTGAAGGGCCTACAGCAGGACTGAGTGGAAGAAGAATGGCTTGTTAATATCCTTTATTTATACTGGGCATGGGTGGAAGGATTCCTGGGGCAGCTTCTCTGCACTTACACCCATGCCTTGTGGACTGTGAGGTACTTTCCTCTATGAAGTAGATACAAAGCACTTCATTTACTGGACTGGGGAAACAAAATACCTGCTTTGAGAAAGTGTCTGGTAGTCTGTTGTCTCAGCACTACTGTTTCCCATCTTCTTAGATTTTGTGAGCACACCTCATTCACAAGGAAGAAAAGTTTTTGCTTTTCACTTGCTCGTCCCCCCTGCCCATCTATACCCTGTTTCTTTCCCCCACCAGAGCATTCATCCTTCTTTCTCCTGCCAACCCACTGAAAACAGCACAAAAGGCATACATTTTAGGCCATACATTATATATTTAAATGTTTCACATATACAAGTCTTTTAATCACAATGGTATGCATGTGCTGTTAATTGTATGTATATGTACACAAGGAAATCCACACACATACTGACAAGATGATTTTATAGTTTGCACATTTATAATCAGTTGAATGTGAAAAAACTGGTGCTCTGGTGCTTGGAGATTTTTTAAATCTCTTTTTGATTGCTGCTGTCCGAGGAAGTCTATAATGGTATGTGAATATTGCTTTAAAAAATTGAAGCTATATTTGTGAATAAAAAGTAATAAACGCTGTCATAAAATATCTGTGTAAAAGAGAAAGATATGATCCTTCTTGCAAGAGACTAGTAAATGTGAGCACAGTATTCCAGACTTTGAGCTAACATATATTCAACAACTGTTTGCAAACACCTAGTAGTGGGATAACACATGCTTTAAAGAAATAGCAAGTTCATCATCAGAATTGAGCTAAGGATAAAAGGCCCCATGGGCTGCTCTGCAGTCTCCTAGTCCTTTCATGTGAATGCAAAGTCCCACTGTAATTATGGCTAGTAATTTATGTTCCAAACCACTCTCACATTGTGTTAATTTTTGCTACATTGTAAGCATTCTAACAAACAGATTGATTCTTCATAAATATTAAAAATAAACTGAAGTAATTTCATTTATCAACTCTTGATCCCAAAAGTCTAATCATAACTGTTTGTTATGTTTCTTTTTCTGAGATCACCTGAAATACAAGTGTTAATTTATAAAGGGTTCATCTCAACTGAAAAAGAAAGGAAGAAAAAAAAATAGAAGCCTTTTTGCAGGGAAAAACTGCATGACAATGGCTAGAACAAATACACTTTCTTTTGTGATTCAAAGAATGAACATACATTGCAGGCAATATTTTGGTGCAAACTAACATCCGAAGCAGAGAATAAAAACAGATTTATTCAATATTTAGACTATATCAAAGTTGAAAATAATAAATCAAAAGTGCTAAGTGTACCAACAAAATGCATAAAAGACAAAATCTGCAAATATGCAAATTGGAGATTTGTATTATAATAAATGCTGCAAAGCAGAAGAAAAACTTGTACCATGGAAGAAACCACTTCATTATTAGATGCTGTCAATGCACCCATCAGTAAAGGAACTAGAAAGAGCTGGGAGAAGGAACTTCTGATTTCTAGGTACAGGCAAGTGGTTGGCTTATCAGCTGCCAGGTATCAAAACACAGACCCGCCCACCTATTGAAAGTATGAATGGTTCTCACTGTATAACATTACTGGAGAAAGACTTCAACAGTGGCTAAGAGCTTAGGTCCATGGGCAGACAGAACCTGGTAGGTGTACAGCTGTATATTCACAAATCTAATGTTTACCAGGGAGGGAAGTTTTGTCTAGATGCCCTCCACAGCGAACAAAAAAGGATGGATTCCTCCAGGAGAAGGTGTTCAGGGCAGGTGTCTAGTGTAAGTGTTGTGAGTCATCTGGCAAATTTCATCTTTTGCCATTTTCTGTAGACAGAGCCTAGAAAGCTGGTGAAGGAGGATGTATTTTATGTTTGTTTACTTGCAGTTTACTGTCTACTATATTCTTTCGGAAAGATTGTGGGCAGCTGAAGAGAAGGATGGTTTTATCCTGCCTTATGCATAATGGGTTAATCGTGCCCTTTTTGGGAGCGACCAAGTTTGCTTGGCTGGGAGAGTATCAGGTAGGGAGAAGGGATCTGGCTTACAGACTGCTCTCAATAGTCAAGGAAAGAAGTGATCTAGTGATCTGAGAGGACTGAATAGAGTTTGATTGACTCAGGAAGCTACTGAAAGCTGCCAATTAGAAAGTCACATTGGAAGAAAACTCCTGACTTTGCAGCTGTAGCAGGCAGGAGATAGACTTTCCCAGGAGATAAGAGTTTTCTCATGAAGAGTGATTACTTTGCCCTTTGATCACAGCTTTAGAGTCTGCTGCAGTGGTCTCCTGCATTATGGAGCAGGTCTAACAGTTGTTCTTTAAAGTCCTGCCCAGCTTGAGATGTATTACAGCTCCCTAAGCACATAACTTCTTCGCTGGAGCCTAAAGTTACAGAGCATCAAGTCATGATATTGACATTTTGTAAATTTTAGCTTGTTCTCACACAAATGGTTTTCCTGCATGGATAATCATTGTATATGGCTCTATATAGTTTCAAACTTGGCTAACATTATCCTGATGTACAAGTATTTGTGTTTTGAGCTGTGTCTTGTGTCCTAGAGGAAACAGCGAAACATGAAATTCCAATTTGCATACAAGTTTAACATCTTTATTTTTTTCAAGTCACTCACATAAAATGCAATGATGTTCCTCTAAACTTGCATTCTGCTCCTCAAACTATAATTCTCAGTTGGTGTTTTAGTCTTTAAGTACCTAGAGGAAGAAAGTCATACAATCACTGAAAACCTACTGACTACACTAAATAGTAAGTCCTGATATATTTAGTGAATACAGTGACTATTTAATAACTATTGTTGCCTTCTACAACCTTACAAGCAAATGGGAGTTCTAAATGCTCAGGCATATATTTGTTAAATAATAACGTTCTTTGCACATACTGTGATCCTGGAACTGTTCTTATTAAAGTAAATTAAAACAATATTATCCTTCAAATATTTTAAAATGGATATTATACTTCTGATAACATATTAAAAAAAAATGAGGGAGATTCCAATAAATAAATAAGCAAATGCTATTTATGGAGGTTTTCTTGGACTGTATGGCGCATTCCTTCTTTTCCCATACCATGAAACCTAAATTTGGGAAGGTGAGAAAAAAAGTAAATAAGATTTTCAATTCTTACATGATCACAGATGCCTGTTAAATCTGACTATATAATTAGCTTGTGACCCTAGAATAAACTCTCACCAATTTATGGCACATACTGCTAATGGGAACCAATGCAAGTATAGGAAGATGATAGCAATTTAGTGTCTCAAAGTTCTCAATTAAAAGGTTTTAATTCTGTTCAAGTCTGTTTCTAGAATATTAGGTTAAAGACATGAAGACAAAAGTATACTCTGCATAGCCCGCACCATCTACATACCAGGAGATCGGGGAATGTAAAATCCGAGATTAAGGCAGTATGTTTACAGAAGGGAATTGATTGTTTTACATGACAAGTTTGTGAGCAAAATCTGTAAGAGAAATTATACAGCTATTTTATAAAAACCCAGCCACTCAGTTGAGAGCCAAAATAGTCTCATACCTGTATTTGAGAGAGGAAACATTGCTGCACAAATGAAGAGAGTGTTTGCTTTTAGGTAGTGAAAAAAAGTAAGTTGAATCTTGATTTTGCTGTGTTTGGTTTCGTTTTAATTTTTCCCTTATCCTTAGAGTAAGGAACAGAAGCATGTATTTTAAACTCCTCCTGCAAGTGTTTTTCCTCATTTGTTTTTTCTTTTTTTCAGAACCTCTCTACAAAAACTGCTTGTGAAAAACTATCAAGTTATGAAATTTCCTCTTTGAAATGTGCTTCACAGTGAATGCTTTGCCAGTTTGGTGTTAAAAGGTTGTAGTTTTGTGTGACAGCTTATCCTGTCCTACAGATTGTTATGGACAAATGAAAGCGAAAAGTGCTTTGGAACTTCTTAGGATGCTCCAAAAATGAGTATAAAATGTGGTTTTGAATATAAATTCAAAGTCAAACTGGAGGCTGTTGCTTAAATTCTTTATATTCACCCATCTCTTAAAGCAACCATGTAATCTGAACTAACATCGCAATACCTCCTCTCACAAATCAATGGCAAATGGGAGTTCAAGTCAGGACTGCATGGGTGGAAAAATTTGAACAGCATATCTCTGTACCTTGGCTCCTATCCATAATAACATTTGTTGGTTTGCTCATATATCGGGTCTTGCAACATAAGGTCATAACATAATTTTGAAACTTAAAAATGGCCTTGAATCTTCCTGACATTTCTAGTGGTCAACTGGTCTTTCTCTGGAAAGTTGAACAAGAAAGGCTGTGATGTTAGAGTTACAGCACTGCCATTAACCATATGTACTGTAGAACAACTTTTCAGAAAAGTTCCCTTTCCCATTACTTTATCCTTTCGTCTTCTTGTGTACATATAAACATCTCATCAAGGATCTGTCCCTCTTTTCCTGCCTTTCAAGTATTTAAACTTCACTCAACTCTACAGTTCCAAATGAGGAAGCACTCAGTCCCCTGATACTGTCCCCCTTTTTAGCTCTTTCTTCTTTTTTCATTTCGTCACTTTGACAGCTCAGAGACTTTTGATTGACTGGCTGTATGCTGGAGGCAATGATAGAACTTCCACAACTAAAGCACCGTGCTTTTTCTCATCTAAGTTTTCAAAAAAAGAAGAAAAGAAAGCTTTTTGATCACTAAAAGAGTCAGGAATTTTCAAGCTAAAAAATGTTCCCCGACCTGGAAATATCTTGTTCGTGTTTTGTTTAAATTGTGTTAAAACCATTCCTGAATTAAAAAATGCCCTCATTTTTGTGACATAAGTATGAGGCGATTTTGAAAGAGACTTCCTTAGATGGGTAGAGACGAATTAGGTGGACCTATCTTCACTTATCTAATTTTGTGTCTTTAACTGGGCTGCCTAAATTGGGAATCTGTTCACCTTAGGCTCCCTCTATCATTAGTGCAAAAAGATATTAATTTCAAAAAAATGAATCAGCTTGTGTAAGACATGAAACATTCTGTCAAGATGTCTATAACTCTCCATTAGAGAAGCTTTCAGTAACTAGGCTTCTAATTTAATTGTCTCCATTAAGTACCTAAGAGAAGGTGGGATGAACTCAGGTCATCATTGGTTTTAGAACTTTAGGAAAAAAGAGGGAAGATAACATCCCACTCTCTGCACATCTAGGCCCTGAGATTGAATTCTCACATCTGTAACATACATATCTGCATAGTTATATACTGATATATATATTAGTTTTTATAGCCTCAAGCAAAATGGGCCAAAATACTGCCACCATTGTACTGCTGCCACATCTAATAACAGTAGCAATAAACAAGACAATCACAAAACACTTACAATGCAAAAATGTATGGAAATAGTGTGGATAACCAGGGATGATACAGGGCTGGTTGAAAATCTGGGTGTACAGGTCTGGAGTAGTCCTGCCTGACAAGTAAAATTGTCTGCTTTTGTTAAAGAAAACTGCTTAGTAACAAGAGCCATACTTAAAAGTTCTTTTAATAAGTGTTGGTCAATATAATGGAACTTATAATTTCAGGTGACAGTGACAATATCCTGTGTCACTGGGGACTGAACTAAATAGAACAAAACCAACCAGCTAGCCTGGGAGCGCTGTATATAATCATGTCTCAGCCAAGTTCTCCTGAGGAATTTCACTTGTCTCAGAGAACAACTCTGCTGACCTGCTGCTTCACATTCTTCAGAGAATGTGGAATCCTTGTAGCTAGTGATGCAATTAATTACCAGTATAATTAAAGAGAAAAATCTCAATCTCCCCAACAGTTGCTTCAAGATACCATGCAAGTTCCTTGCAACAACCTTCATCGTACTTTCACTAGGTATTGTATTTCACTATTTTAAGGTATTGGATTTATTCCACTGCATCTGCCTGAAACTGAAAAAGGTAAAATCATTTAATCCATCTCATCAGTGATGGCTTTTATCACAAAAATAAATGAAGCCCAGTGGAGGTATAGCATCGTATTTTAAATGAATGGTAGCATGCAAGTCCCTGAAATTTTCCTCCATCAGACAAACATGGGTGAAATATCTTTGAATGATTAATGAATTGCTAATGAATTTTCAAGTTCAATGTCTTATGTCACCTACATAAAAAAGACAGCTAATATAATTGTATACATGCTTATCCTAGAAATCAAGCGTAGCTTATAGGATTTGCTTTCATATGGCCGCAATTGGAAGTTTTCTGTGAAGACAGCTGTAATATGTGTTGAAATTTTGATTCAGTATTATAGGAAAAATAATTCTTATTCACAATTCAAACACAGAGTGCTACAAATTATTGAGAAATCAAAGACATGGTTAAGATTTTTTCATGTTTTAAGTATGGCACCAAGTTTGAACAGGGTGATTGTTTAGAGTATTTAGCTTCTTTCCAATAAGATTCAAGTTTTTCTTTATAAGCCTTAGTACTTGATTGCTATTTTTTAATCTAATTACTAATGTTTGGAAAAGTCGTGAAAAGAAAATCAAAATTGAAGCACCCATAAGCATATAATGCACGAAATGGTATGTTGTCCTATAAGACACAACCTTCTCTCTGAGTTCTGGCACTGGAAGAGTAAGACAGATACTCATTTAGTCTCTGTATGGGTCTCACACTTAATGGGTATCAGACTGCAGAAAATCTGCTATAGAATGAAATAGAGCCAAAAGAGGGGAAAATCTAAGGTATCAATAAACCTTTGATTGTTGCTTTATCTCAGTGTATATTAAGTCTGAGGTGTATTACCAGAGAGCTCTTTTGTTCTTGAGGCTCATACATAGTTCTAAAGAGTAGACTTTTTCCCTTAAGTTTTACCCAGTGTAAATAATTTTCTAACTATTTCCTGGAGGAAAACAACCTCAAAAAATCCCTTTTACCATTATTCATTTTCTTAACCTGTTCTTCCACTTCCAATATCTCTAAATTAATTGTTCAAGCTACATAAACTGCATGCTGTGATCTCTGTCTTTACTCAGGACATTTTTCAGGATCAAAGTTGCTACATTTTCAGAAAGTATACTTAGTCGAATTCTGTTTTTCTGTTTCTTTGGTTTTGGAGACAAAAACATTTTTATCTTAATAGTAAAGAAACTACATTTTCCTGGCCCCTCATCAGCCCTGTTGATATGTGTATATTCAAATAAGTGCAAGAGGATTTGTCATTAGATAACTGGTACTATCATACTGAGAGCAGCTTGTTAACTGCACTAGAAGCAAATTAATCAATGAAACTGCTGCTTTTACATACTATAAAAATAGCCTTCTAGTGGTTGAGGAAGAGGGAAAATAAAATCCCAAAGAAACACTGAATTTTTCTCGAGAGTGTATAGGCAGAGGTTGTGTTTGGATTATGTTTCAAGGGTCAATAACCTACAATTTTCAGAATTTCATACAGCCTCAGGATCGTGCTAGAGCTACAATTGCTTGTGAACTCACCAATACAAATCTTGAAACTTCTATCCATTTTCATTCTATGCCAGGCATGTAAATGATACAAAGTCAATATTACAGTATCTAAGATTTTAGATCATGTCATTTACAATTGAAAGATGAAGCTAATCCTCTTAAGTGATGACTTTACGACTGTCACTTTATGTTTTAAATATTAAAATGATTTCTGTATTACGCTCACATTAGAACTACCTTAGAATACCACCAGAGATTTCTTTTAATGCAGAATAAAGCTGCTAATCTTCTGAGAGGTGTGGGTTCCTTTGAGCACACATATTCAGATCTGTGCTCACTTTAGGCATTCATACTGCAGTCATAGATCTGGATGGGCAAATAAGAGCAGTCACTGATGCTCCAGAATCTGAATGACTGGACTGATCATTGACATTTTAGTAATTTCTGCAAATTGTCAGTCCTCAGGTATCCAGGGTATTTCCATGTCAGCTTCTTCTGCAGTCTGCAAGAGCTCAGAATATAACATCAGGACCATTTATTTTGTGTTGATTATGAATATCTCTTTGTGCTTGCTACTTGATTTAATCACTGCCCTGAATCACATGGTTGCCTTCAGAAACATACCATGGAAATGAGTCAATTAATATAAATTACCATGGACTTTGTAGGTGTTCTAGAATATTAAATGAGCAAGCTGGTATAAAGTACCAACTGGCAGCTCTCTTAAAGCTTCTCTAAGGCTATTTTGAACTCTCCTTGGTGTTTATTTTTCTAGTTGACAGATTACGTCATTGCCCATTGCAGTGAGTAATGATGGGTACGGGGATAACTATTTGAGTGTGGTGCCTGACAATTTGTCAACAGTATTACACATTTTGGGGTTCTATTGCTTTCAAAATTCTCTCATTTCATTTGAACGGGAAAATAAATAAATTCTACGATAAAATTTTTGAGAGAATCTAGCTCTCTTTAATTGGCTGATTTTCAACAGCTTAAACTCCTGCATCAGTCTGACACAAGTGAAGATGCTGTCACTTTTACTCTGTTTAGGGCCTGTGAAATGTGTGTGGTTTTGTCCTATTTTGCATAAAAGCTGTGGTTTAGGTATTTGCTTTTTCAATCTCTGCATGAGACAGAAAAAAGGAGGCTCTATCAGCTATTTATGAAACTGTAATTCTGTATTGATATAGATATCAACATTAATAGCTATATAGAAACTCTATTCTATATTCTCTGAGTCAGTCAAAGTATAACTTTGGCTTTATAATACAAAAAAGACTGGGTCAGTCTGGCTACTGACAGGCCTCTCCTACCATCATATCAGCAGTTGGTAATCCTGGCTCTGTGTCATTAGGGAGCTCCTCTGTGTTCTCTAAAAGATACAGATTTATGTGGGGTAGTGGAAAATAAATGGGCTTTCATTAGCAAAGTTCTGGAAGAACAATCTGCTCAAAACTCAGCTCAGCGCATAGTAATCAAGAAGCAATACATCCAACTCATTTTCTGTCCCTCTCCTGTAGTCAGCAGGCCCTGCTCTTTGCAAGTAATTAAAGACCTGTGCCGTCATGGGATTTTAACCTGTTCTCTCTCTCTTGGAATTTTGGCACTTTGAGCAGATCAGATTTCACCAGAGAAAATGACCCACCTTTTTATAGTTAATAGACTCGTGGAAGGTGAGCTCCTGATCCACACATTAACACAGTTCTAAGAGGTGATAAGATGTAAACATCAAAACAGAGATCAAGTGCATTTAAGTATCAATTCCATCTTTTACTCTGATTTGTTTTGAGTCAGGGGAAGATATTTACAGTATTTGTGAAGTGTATTTTAAGTGGGATAGTTGTGTCACTCAGCTTTCTGGATTTTCAGAATTTCTTGACGTTAAAAATCTAGAAGCAACAAAACTATCCTGAAAATTCATTGAGAATCTCTGAAATTCATTTCCTATATCCCAAGGAGAATTTTACTCAATTTCTTTGAAATGAAATTGTAAAGATTAATCCTTTTTCAACTTGTAAAGTCCTATATGTAGGATTATTCCACTATAATTTCAAGCTTTTCTATAAGCAGATAATTTTTAATTTGCACAGCAAAAAACAATTTACATATTTTGAAGATTATGGGTTTTTACCCCAGAAAATGAATTAATATCCAAAGTGGTTTTATGTACTGAAAAGAATGCTATCGCTACTCATATTATTTCTGTGTGCTTCAGAACATTTCTACTTATCAAAGTATCATATTATTAAATCACTGTGGTAAAGTGTAGGAAAAGAAAGTTTCATTTAACGTGGAAAACTGGTTCTTAGCTGTGTTCAAACATCCATCACAAAACAGCTTGCTTTAATACTGAGGTTCACATAAAGTCACCTCTCTTTTTTCTTTTCTCTCACATGATTTATTCTTCCTTATAAAAGGCAGAAGACCATGGACACAAACTAATATTCTATCTTGCACTTCTTTCAGAGTTATCATCCTGAATACAGCCTCTCTCTGAAGCAAGCATGAATGTCTGGGAAATAAAACCTTGTAAAAAGACTAATATTCAAATAAATGATCCATGAAATAATTCTTCCAGCAAACAACAAAAACTCTGAACTTAAGATAAATAGGGTTCTCTAATCTCTCATCCTTCCTGTTAGTCTAGAATTCTGGTATTTTCACTGAAATCTTGCAGTAAACTCAGATTGTCTCTCAGCTAGATACACATAACTAATAGGGGTTTATGTCTAACATAGAAAAAATGGAGTTTTGATCAATAGATTTGTCACTGACTACTATGATTGATTTGTCTATTATCCTTATTATACTTCCTGATTCTGTTCTTTAATGCCAGTGGTTTCCAACTTTCAAAAATTGCTTCAGCTATCCACTAAAGTTACTATTTGCATGATTTCCTTGAGTATGCAAAGTCCTACCCTACAGAAGCTTTTGAAACACTGATACAAAAGTCACAGCCATCATCAGAGATGAATATCCATAGCCTTTACAGGGCAAAGCAAGGTAGCCAGAAAGTAAGACACTTATCAGAATCTACCATTTTCAGTAGAGCTGAATCCAAGCAGTCCAAAGGACGTGGAAGAATAAATGAATGCAAATGTATAGAAAGAAATGCAAAAGGGAAGGCAAGACATGTCCTAAGAAACAAGGCAGATTATGAAGTTGGTAGGATTTCCAAAATTTGAGCAGCTGGGTGGCAATTACGAGATGATAAGGAGATATTTAGAAGGAGACACCTGAATATAGGAGGGATGAGGCACTTTGGGAATTTCTCAAGGGAAATAGGAAATCAGTAGAACTGCTTATGAAGTAACACATTCATGAGGATGAAAAAAGAGCAGATTTAGATTCTCTGTGACATTCACAAAAGTGAAATTTTTCAAAAGTGTAAATGGGCTTTCACTGCAGTGGAGTTTCAGCAGGTTCTGAGTGTAACACTGCTCTAGGTTGACCTTGAAAAACTCTCCACATTTTTATACGATTTTATGCACTTTCCTACAACTTAATATAGCGTTTATATTTGATCATTCTGTTTACATAGCTGTATACTATTTTAACTCTACTGACTTAACTGGATTTATTTTTATTTTTATTCTAATGTCACTGAGGAAACAACCATGAGCAGTGTTTTTATCTAATGTTTGTACTCAATCATCTTCAACATCAGCCCTCTTTTTAACAATTAGATTTGAGAGCTAGTATGTGGGAATTTTAATGAACTGCTGGAAACAATTTTGGAATTAGGAGTTTACTCCTAATGACAGTTGCACAGTAAAAGAAAAACATAAATCACAATAGATTCCCATGGTGTACACTCACTAGCAGAAGTATCATACACTCTTAAAAAGACCAAACATATATAAATATGAGTAAAATGAAAGGAAATGATGGATGATACACAATAAATGCTTAAGAGTAAAATTTCCAGGCTGTGAACAAGAAGAAAGACCAAAGTCATTGCTATTAAATAAATAAATTCACATCTAAATATCACCCATGCTGTTGTGAAATTTAATCTCTGAGGCACATTAATAATTAGAATACATCTAATATTTATTGCCATCATAAACACCAGAAATAGTAGAAAATGAGGTGGAATTGATGTTTTATAATGTACATTTATTATGTTTTATAAACCTTGAATATTTGTTCTTTAACTTGCCATTTTAAGACCTTTATACATTGAATTTTACAGTGGTTTTGCATTTACTTGCCTCTCATTTTTCTTTCGAACACATATTTATTAGTGGTTACATTGTATGTATTTAATGGGCAAAGAACAGGAATGTATGTCTAAAACACGAATTGCTAGACCAAGACTTTCTATTCAAGTATGTAACACTTGTTTTTGTGTTATACTTCTGGTCTTCTAAGTTTTGACCGGGTTTGGAAATGGATTTATTGAAATATTTCACTTGTCAAATTAGAAACCCCTTGGAAGATCTTGCACTTTTTCAGGAAAATGGGGATTTCCAGCTCTGTTTGTCTGGTCCAGGGAGACTGGCAGTGCTTCGGCAGCTTTTGTCTCCAGGGTTCTCAGTGTTTTGACGCTCTCTCGCCAGCCTCGCATGTCTCTGACTCACAGCCTGAACTCATTCTGCCCTGCCCAGGACCAGTGCCCTAATCAACAGGCATACTTTGTGTTGCCAGGAGTTTCAGATGTGTTTGGACCTATCCATGCTGATACCACACAATGCTGAGATCCTCACTCAGCTGGCTACAGAGGCAGAAACAAAGTGTTTGCGTTAGCAGAGCAGGCAGTTCTGCTTTAAGATAGCCCCAACATTTTCCAGACTGAGGTGGACTGCCTGCAGGGTACTGCAGTGTGCCAAATCACGTGCAGGTGGTTTTGCATCCTACTCCACTGAAGGTGTGCAATATGCCTCTAGTCGCATTTTATAGGCACTTGAAAGTGCAGAAATTCACTTGCAAGAATGACATAACTTTGCCAAATGCACAAACGTAATATTGTTATCAAGCCAATGCTGGGCTGGAGAAAGCTCTCTGAGCCTCTGGTTGAAATTCAGTGAATGCACTGAAAGACACTGGGAAAGGTTCTCTTTTTCTGAAACAGTTTATTTATAGTTGGAGTAATGCTAAGTTACATTGCCAAAGCAGAACTGCATAGTTGGTAGTACAGCTGGCTAATGCAACCAAAAAATCCTATGGCTTTAACCTTCCAAGGGCTCTTATTTCTGATTCTATTACCTCACTGGACCTTCTAATGCAAAGTTAGTACCTAAAACAAGGTTTTCAATAACAGATTGAGGAACTGCCAAGAAAAGAGGCTATGTATGAAACTCTGGTTTAACTTTTTTTTTTCCCAATATGTATATTTTGTGAAGCAAATTCTACTAATCTGTTGATGATAAGAGATGCGGGGGAAAAAAAATCCAGTACGCTTAGATGACTATGGGTGATGGGTATACATTATTAATTGCATTGCTATTTTTTCACGCATTGTTTAACTAAGACATAGACTAATGAAAT
Source organism: Ciconia boyciana (assembly GCF_034638445.1). Lineage (NCBI taxonomy): Eukaryota > Metazoa > Chordata > Aves > Ciconiiformes > Ciconiidae > Ciconia > Ciconia boyciana. The sequence goes on along the minus strand of NC_132934.1, from coordinate 27,131,106 downwards.
CACAGCTAGTGCAGAAGATTAGTGCTGGTAGAGCACTAAATATTGTAAAATGTATGGTCTAAAATAAAGATGTGTTTATGGTTATTGCATGTAATTTACCTGTAATGCAACTCACATGCTAGTTTGGAACAAACTATTCTCTGCTGCTGTGGGACTGAATACTGTGGGGGTTATCCTGTCTTGAACTACTGTAAATCATAATTTCATGTGAAATATTAAATCTGCTATTTTTGTTGAGATAAGTTTGCCAAATGTCTGTTATAGATAGTAACAGTTGTACTTTAACTTGAGCCAATATCTCAGAAAGTTTAAAATATCTACATTGGGAGTGTGCCCAATTACAGACCTTTCCTATAAACCAGGAGACAATGCCAGGCTGATATTCATAGATGTATAATCATTTCCCTCTGGAAATTCTGAGTCAGATACCCAGGTTGTGTTGCTTTAAACAGAACTGCAATGATCTATGGCAGCTGCTGATCTGGGCCAGTAAGTTTAAATAGTATTCTGTGTCCTCTAGAACTTGTTACTCAAGATTTTCTTACAGACTAGTGCATAACCAGTACAGCTTTTTAAGCATGAAGTGAGGTAATGCTGACAGTTGATGATTAGGGGAGGTAGAATGAAAAGTATGATTAAGGTGTTTTTCTTTCACTTTCAGAGCTTTCTTTCCCCTCAAAACATTCTGGAGTACAGTCATTTTCACCTGTGCCATTTTTGTATGTAATGGACAGCTATCATTGTAGGAGTCTGTTCCTTCCCTTTGAACTTTTTTTTTTTTTTAACTTTATTTTGGTCATTTAGTTCTGACATTATTCCTCATGACGCTGTTAAACAGTTCCTAAATTATTCACTGGATTCAAGTTGCTCTTTCACCCATCACTATATTACAATCACTTCTAATGACTTTCCTTATGTGTTCCTATGCTTTTTTATTATTTCATTTGGGAGCTCTTTAGTCCTTTTTGAATATATAAATCAATAATTATTGGCAAACAAAACACATTAAGAATTAGTTCGTCATTAAGAAAGCAACTGAAATAGAAAATCTGCACTGTTGATTAAGCATTTTCAGTAGAGAGGAGAGTTTGACCAGGTAAGAATTAAGGTGGTATCTACAGTATAATTAAGTGATGTAGTTTTACTGACCAAAATTTTCTAGGCAAAATTCTCACAGATTACTATAATAGGACTGATTCCCATGGGTAAATAAAATTGGGCCTCTGAACCACTGCCTTATCTTGATGAACATTCCCTAGCGTTGCTTCGCATTGCTTTATAATGTGACTAACACGGTATAGTCCAGCTACTGCATCATACTCAAACTTCATGCCTGTTTGGCTCAGTCACAAGGGGATACTTACACATATTGTCTACACTCCCTAGCTATTTGATTTACCTTATTTTTGTGTGCCACAATGTTCTGTTTCCTACCCTGCACTTTACATGTCTGGTTTTGGTTATAATGCAGGGACTATGTTTGCCATCAGCACCTTCCATTTTGTTATGTTTAACTTTACCTCCTTTTTTGGCCCTATTTTCTTTCTTGTATCTTTCCAGCTTGCCTTTGTTCTTTACAAAATACTCCCAGTGCATTAAAAGGTTGCTGTATTTATCAGGTTTCACTGGGGCATTCAAACATTTCTTACTGTGAAGTATTCTGTTATTGCAGTATCAAGCAATTTAGATGAGCATGATAAATGACAGCAGGTTGGCTTTATTAAGGTTAATGGCTTGATGATTTACAAGTAAAGATATACTAGAGTAAAAATTATTGCATTAATTGTTCCATTAAACAATGTGAACATTGAATATACTGTTTTGGAATGCCCTGGAGAGGTGTCATTACTGTTATATTAATCGTGACATGGCATCTATTTCAGATGTGTTAACAATTTAGAAAAAATAAGGACTGCTGCTTGTAGCTGCCCAATAACTTAAAGGTTACTATCTCCTGTCAGCCATTAATGGGCAATAACAAACGGAAGATTACCTCAGACAAAAAACAGAGCAGGCCAATAGCAATGTAGACTGTTGGACCTCCTGTTGCTTTAAGCAATGTCAAAGCCTGTGGTGATTTGGGTTTGGAGGCAGTTGCATGCACCTGTAATCTACAGTAGCACTAGTGATGGACTGCGCCACCTTGTCCCTCTCTTCATTTCGGTCCAGTCAGAACTGCTCCATACAGAAGCCTTGGCTGTGATCTGTTGGGTTACAACCAGATAAAAGAAGAATCAACAAAGTGGTGGGAAGATCATCTGCATTTTATGGGATCAGAAATGTTTTTGAAGCAGAACAGATTCCCAAGTGGTACAGTTAATTAAAGGAAAGCCTTACTTCTGGAATTAATTCTGAGACAACAGAATGGGGACTAGGAAGCTCTTTCTGGTACAAAGAACATCCTTTTTAACATTTGTTGATGGCACCTTAGTATTTAGCAATCACATATCAATAATTACAAAGGGATGATAATATTAAGTAATTTTACTTACTCAAGAATTATGGTTTGTTTGCCATTATTGTTTTTAATAAAAAACAGTAAAGTGAAGCCAGCTGATGAATGCTCTCATCTGAATTTTTTATTCACCAGGGATATATCAAACTGCTATGTTGTAATGTTGTTTTCAGAAGGAAGTTTTTCACAGTAATATTAGAGTTTCAAGGGAAAAGATCAGTGCAATTCAGAGGAGATTTGAAATGGTAAATGAATATGCCTATACTCAGAAATACAGCAGTTACTCTTTTTTCATTAACAAGAGCAAAGGTGCCCAACCCAGCCTTGTTAGCTGTAAGCAGGCCTGTCTTCAGAGATCTCAGTAAAGCTACACCTTTTTCTATTCTGATTAAGTTGATCAAATCTTCCTCTGTTTTAGCTTCCTTTCCTTTTTGTATGTGGCTATAGAATGACAAATGATTCTGCTGACTGTTTTCCGGACAACTTGGTGTAAGATTACTTGTAACAAGTAAAGTAAAGCAAGTAATAACAAGCAAATCAGTCTACTTGACTAATAAACCATTTACTTTACTAAGTGATGAGTGACATCAGGATTTCAGGGGGATGGAAGACACAAGGTTCAGCTAGACAGCAAGCATCATATCATTAAGCAGCAATTCTAACTGCAGTTCTTTTTTTCCTTTCCTCCCCTTTTCCTTTGCTTTCAGCACTGAAGAACTGCTGCTTCTCTGTTCCCTCTGTCTTTCCACTTTCTTGTTTGTATTTTGGGTGATTTGGAAAAGAACAGCAACAAGCCAGGCTGGATGCTGTTGCTGCTGCTACTGATAGGAAGAAAGGACCTGATAATTAGATTCTGCTTAGTAGCAGCACATGGGCAAGGCTTTCATACAGTGCTCCACGGGAGTGGCAACTAACAAAAATTCCTATGGAAGACATAACCTTAAATTGTTTATCTGGACCTTGGGGTGGGGAAGGAGGGCTAGAGGAAGGGAGTAGGTGCAGGGGAAGTATGGCTAATCTTGGTTTTTCAAAGGATGTGTTGCAAAATTGGTAAAATACAAGTGTGGGGTTTTATATTTTCCATCCAGAGTAAAGAATGATTTGTACTGGAACTGTAAGAATAGATTCAGGAAATGATAGTGTGCCTTGTTGGGTAAAATTGGTCTGTCTGTCTGTGGTTTCTGTAATTTGTTACTGTTTGGGCATTAGTCTCAGGCATGACATTGTGTGTTGAAAGAGGTATCACTCTTTGAAGATCCCTTTACTAACTTGGACTTGCATGTAAACTATCCCCACCCTCGAGCCTCAGCTTGTCCACTAGGTGAGGGCTGGAGGGTGAATCTGAGCCATAAATACCATAACTGTACAGACAAAATTTCAGGTGAACACTTGACTGCTAACACACATTTAACATTAATTAATGTGCTATTTGTGACTTCTTAAGGCTTCTTAAAAGAATTAGAGTTTTCTAACAGGATAGCAGCTTCTTAGGTACTCAGCTAATTTCTTAAGAGCAACTTTATGGAGTAATGACATTCAATAGTGCCTTTAAATTGTTTATGGCTCCTATGAACTGAAAATTGATTATTCTACCTTATATTGAGCACTTTTCTAATTTCCTTGCTGAGAATTAAGGACTCATGCAATGGATTCAGTCCCTGGTTTTACTATATAATTTCCTTCTTATTTCAGGGTGCAAGTTCAAGGAAAGTATACCTAGAAAAAAGACTGAGTATTCAGATTCAGTACATTTAGAATGTAGGCAATGGAATCATGTAGTTGAATGTGCTGGAATATCCAGATATACCCCATTGCATTGCAATGGCCAATTCACAAATGAACACTGTTGCTGTTTATTATTAGGGATGACCTCTGAGGTTAATAACTACCTGACACAGCAGGTAAAACAATGTCTCTTCTTTATGATACATATTATTTGGATTTCAATATCAGAAATTGAAAATCTGGAGAAAAATTACAAGGAAGGATTCCATCCTGTCAGGAACATATGGTAATTTTACATTAACTGATATCTTTTGTAAATGTGACAGCAGAAGCATATGTGGAAATGTTTGCATGTGGAGGGGAACAAAATGTGTTTTGCTGAAAATAAGACTTCAGCAATTGTTACAGTGTGTCTGACGGTTAACAGTGTTGATGTGCAAATGATCTGCTGAAAATTGCAGACTGAACACAAGTCCTTTAATACTCAAGCTGAGAAGAAAGACAAAAGATTCAAAGTGAACATCTGGGTTTTGTTTTACTATGATAACACCTAGCTCTGTCTGCAGTCCCCAACCCCAGCATTACTGCAGACTGGCAATCTAAAAATTAGTAACACATGCAAACTCTCATTGCTCCCTCCCTGTTCATTGATTCTAATAGAGCGAGTGTGTCATTGTCTCATACTTAATATCTGCTGAGGGAAACACTATTTGAAAATAAGGTGTGAAATTCCCATGTAGAAAGGGCTGTTTTATAATGTTTTATAAGAAGATAGTACAGATGATGATGCTTTACTAATAAAAATGGACTGCTTCTTTCTATTTTCCATGAGGCATCATAAGCTTTACACATCTGTTCATGGGGAAAATATTCTTCAGAACAAGGAGGCAGATTGCTAAACTAAGGGATGATAATAGTTGCATGCAGCAGATAGGATACCTGTCAGAGAATAAAAAGAAGAGAAAAAAGGTATTAAAATATTAAGCATTCTTGCAGTGCAGTAAAAAGAATAGTTTTATATTAGAAATGAAAGTTGTGATGAAAGTGAGTGTATCTATAAATACATATGGTAAAGAATGAGAAAAAGTTGAAAATTACAGAAGTTTAAATTGGAGAAAATATCCAGATAGGGGGAAAAAAGTGTTTTCCCTTCTAGTCTTGGGATGTCTTGTTCTTTCTGTTGTTTTTCATCACTTACTGAAGAGTCAGCTTCAAAAGGCTGAAGAGCTTGGTTGTAGTCTTCATAGTCAGCCAAATATTAAAATACTTGTCCAAAACTTCAAGCTTTCCTGCTTTGATTTTGTAAAACTGGTATAAAAATGACAGGAGAATAATCTTTTAGCAAAGTTTCCAGCATTTAGACATTCAAACCAGTGCAGAAATATTAAACTTTCAGAATTTTTTTAATTGTTTCACCATTTATTGATCCAAACAGAAAATAATAGTTCAGATTAAAACCTAAGTTAATTTAACTTTTTGAAACTACATAAAAGTTTCACTGAGATTCATTCAGAAGATTTTATTTTATGCAACTCCTTTTGTCAATATCCTTTGGAGGCAATCATTTAACACCACAGTAGGACAACTCTGCTCTGAAATAATCTCTTGCTGCTGAGTGCTAATACAGCAACACTAGTTCCATGTGCCTGCAAAATCCTGTATAAAACCTGGAGAAAAAAAGTTTGTATCCTCTTTTGCCACTCATTTCCTTATAACTTTTTCTCTGTTTTCTCTCTGTCCAGCATTTTTACATGTATTGTACCTGAGAAGACCTCAGATCTTTTAAACACTTTAAAACACTAAGATTTAAAGATTGTGTATTGATAGATGACTCTGAAATCTCTTTAGTCTTCTTCTGCTTTGTACTAGTAAGCCACTCTTCCTGGTGAAAATCCCAAAGACAACTCTGCAGAAGTGGTGGTGTCTGGCAAGATCAGTGTTTCCCTGATGTGGTTCATCCCTGTTTTAGTTCTAAAAAGTTATTTGAATTTTGTGGGATCAGAAAAGGAATCTGTTCTAGTAATGAGCTAGCAAACACGTGTTCAAATGCAAATTTCCAAGTTTTCTTATCACAATATTTAAGTATATAATCAAGTCAGAATTGGTGTGTGCAGTTACCAATTAATTTTTTTCTGTTACAAATGGAAAGGCATACCTGGTCAAAATGCAGATCCCAGACTGCATTTGTAGTTTTGACTCTGAGTGCTTATTTTACAGCACAGTTTTTCAATTAGCTTGAGGGCCTGTATGAGTGCATGAAAGAAGCGAGGGGGGCAGTGAACAATATGTAGGTTTAAATGTCAGAAGATGTGTCTGCTACATTTAAAAGGAGGTAGTAGAACAAGCGGACTGCCTTAACAGATCAGAGACAAGCAAGACAGACTTAGTAGGGTTGTGTTTTACAAGACTAAAGCACTTCTGCAAATGCACCACTTGTGACTGTTCCTCTCCTGGTCTAAAACAGGTTGCTACCTTTCATTTCTATCAAAATGTCATCCACGCTGGGGGCCGAGCATGAGCATCTGATACCTCACTTCTGCTGCTATGTAACAGAGCAGTGCACATTAGATGAAGCTCTAAAGAACTATAGCGCACTCTTAGACTGAATAATGTTAATGGCATTGCCTTTAATAGTGTAAAGTTTCCACCAGTAAAATTTTGTGCAGATACTAATATCCTTATATGTACTTTGATCCTTGGGGAGGTGGGGGGTGGAAGCGAGGAATAACAGAACTGATTTCTGCAAATGCTATACTGAAACCTTTTCCATAATGTTATAATGACCAGAAAATATTTAACAGAACAGCATCTCACTTCCACAGATTTAGTGACACCACCTCCCATATTTCTTGTTCATTTTGAAATGCTGAAAACATCCCTGTCATCTTTTTGACTGGCAGCTTTTATAAGAATAGCTCAAAAAGTCTAGAGAACAACCCATCCCTGTTACCTGTTTGTTGATTACAACCATATTCTGGGGGTAAGTTTAGGCATCATGAATAACACTCAAATGAGACACAGAATCATCAACTTGTAGTTTCCAGTAGAATCTTTCATTTTTCTTCTCAAAAGATATGTTCAACTTCTTTGTGATTTTTCTGTTCAGTTATGAAACTAAGGCTGCTTGCCTCCTATGCATTCACTTTATATCAATAAGAGCTTTAATATTGTAGGGATTCAATTTGAAAGAGAAATGCTTCTGCAGTGTACCTTGAGGGAGAGGGACTAGATATGTTAGCTTATCTATTGTTTTCATGAGCACTTAGGGAGGTAATAAATGAAAATTGGGCAGAATTTTTTAGTTGTATAGGATATTTAGATTTCAGATTTCATGTGCTTTTGACATTATGAGTGTAGTAACGGATTTCAGTAGTTTAATTTGAATTCTGTGATTACCATGCTTAAATTTAAAAAGGGCTACCACATCTAGATGGACGCTCCTGTAATCTGTAAATAAAGGTAAATAAATCCTTCTGTTGGTGATGTCAGCTTTATATCAACTTGCTCATATGCTGTGGTAAAATTATACTTCTAAACAATGTCTGAGTTGTTGATGTTTACAATCTAGCTGGTAGGAAGTGTACCTGAAAAGAAACAGGGTACAAAGCAGAATTATGAAAAATATACTAACAGCCCTTATAGATAAGGATCCTAACTTCAAAAGTTGGAACCTAGGTTTTCCTATCACTCAGGCTTATTTCTACATTCTTACTTGTGAATCTGAATTGACTAAATTAACTTTGACTATTGATGAGGGATGAGCATGCATACATAAAGACAGTAAAAACTTACTGGGGATTAATTATCTGATGACAGCATTCTCAAAAAAAAAAGTTGTGTGCACTAAGTCGTGTGCTTAGTTACGTCCAGGAGTAATGATTGGTCATATAACCCTGTGAAAGTAGAGATATTTCAGGAACAGCAAATTATATCTTTAAAGTGAATTTGAAACTGTAGTGTTGTCAATGTGTTTTCAAGAATTCTGAGAGCTGTGGACTTTGACTGGACTAAGCCTAGATGTGCAAAGGAATCTGCAATACTGAAACCTGCCTGGAACTGTGAGTTACGTGCCCTTATACAAGGCATAGCAAGAGAAATATATCCAAGACGGGAATTCAGTGAGATGGTCAAAATGGACAAGGAACCTTATAAACTCATAAGGACATCGATATGATTCACATCCCCTTTCAAAATTTGTTAACTGTATTAATACTTCCAAGAGAGTATGTGTAGAAATTTCATGTTGAATCTGATCCATTTTTTACAAATAAATACTTTTTTTTTTTGAAACAGAGACTTAAATTAGACTCCATATACCCACATATATGTCCTATCCCTTAGGATCTGCAAGCACTGTTTTACTAATACAAATAAATGTGATTTCTACACATTCAAGCCTCTTCAGCAGGGAAAATGCAAAGACACTCTCACCAGAGCAACCAATGATATCGTGGTGAGAAACTATGTGCCATTATCTGGCTTACCTGCATGTTGCAGACTGGACTGGTCACTGTCAGATATTAAATAATGTAGACATTTGAACTGGAGTCTTCCACATGCTGGGATAATAAACTAACCATTGACAGATGAGGACATGTACATCAGTCTAAAAGTTTTGTTCTTTACAGTCTTTTACGCAGGTTGAGACTTTGAGCATGTACGTAAGGCAGTATAATCCAAGGAACACCTACCCAGAAAATGCTGTAACACCTAAATGGCATTACTGTTTTCCAACAAAATCTCTTTCACAGGCCCATGGAAACTTGTGGATGTTTTGAGGCATAGGGACTTTTCACATTCAGCAGCAAAACCAGTCTGTGAATAACACGGGTGCCTGAAGAGGATATTTGGAGCCACCTCTTAATTACATGGTTCTCCAGAATTCCCTCAGTTTCACAGAAGAGAACTATTTGTGTCCTGTTGATAAAAGATCGTGTGGTATGTTAACTTTTTGGTTAATTAAAGTTATATTTACAAGCTTGGCTAAGCAAAATGAGAACCATTAAGAGAACCACAAGACCATGTTGAGGTGTCCTTTGTCCTGAAGACTTCTCAGTTGTGTCCCAGTTCCACAACAGGATAGGATATGGGCATGCACTATTTTAATAATCTTCCTTTCTGTGCTTCCTGCTCCTATTTCTTCTTTTCTGTGCAAAGGAAGCCCAGACACACAGGTCCAGACCAAGTGGCAATATGGCCCGATAGCCTTCTTGGTACAGACATTAGCAGCCTGGGTGGCCTACAGGTTACATACACCTTGAAATACTTAGTCTTGCAGAAAGAAGCTCTACTTTTGTTAATGCAGTCTGATTTATCCTGTAAGAAGCAGTTCTGTAAGCACTTAGTACTGACATAAAGCTTTCTCCTGGAAGCCATCCCCACTTGACCTCAATAAGCCTGTGGAAAGCAGTTTCTTCAATATATACTTGTAGGCTAACACCAGAAATTAATTTATGTAATAAATATCTTAAATGCTAACTATTTCCCAGTCTGACTTCATGCAGAAGATTTCCTTAAGAAATGGCTACAGAATCAAGTACATCGTCTGTATTTGTGAGTACTGACTCCCATTTTAACCTGTATGCGAATCATAGTCTGTTCAATGTAGTAAAACATTCTTTATTCTCTTAATTCACACTTGCTTCTCTAAAGAAATTTGTATAAATCTTTGCTATTTCAGTCACATTCTTATAGCTTGTTCAGAATTTAATGGCATGCATGCCATAGTACACAACATATTGTGTGAAAGTTCTCTATAATACAGTCTGTTATTTTTAAAGTGTCTGCCATAATTTTTCATTATCGATGCTGTCAAAACTTAGACAATATACTGTCTGATAAAACATCTTATTTCAAAATATACCAAGAATATGCAGCTAAAGCCAATGTAAATGGGTCTTGAGGACGTAGCATTTCCTCCTTGTGATAAGAAGGAGCCAATGTTTTGATATATTTTTGGCAATGAATTCCAAAATCCAGACCATGAGTGCTAAAGAGCTTGTCAGTTTGGGAGCTAATCCATATGCCAAGGAAGCATTAAACAAATATGTAGCTACTCACTTCAGGGAATGACCAGATATGAATAAAACTTTCACAAGGAAATCAAGCCCAACTACTGGTAAGTGTAAGGTGAAATTTTAAATCAATTTTGACAAGGTGGAAAATCAGACAGGGTCATAGTGTAACTGCAGTATAATGTTCATGATTAACTTACTGTGCACCAGTTCCCTGGCAGCAGGATTTTACACAGGCTGTATTGTAGAAATAAATAATTGTTGAGAGAAAACATGTAACTCAAAGTACAGAAGCATGCAGAAATAATAAAAAAAAAAGTTTGGAAAAAGTGAACAAGCAATGATTTAATTTTCTAATCTCAGGCCTTGGCAGTGGGCTCTACCACACAGTTTTATGCCATAGGTCTGTCTTCTCTACTGGAAAATAGGTAGAGGAGCTCAACTATCTCCAAATACACTGTTTAACAACAAAACTTTTCTCCTTGGCATGGATGATGTACTTATTTAAACCTTTAATAGAATTCTAGGTATAGCTCTCCTCCTTAAGTTCTTAGATCAGACTGAATTCTTCACTTCTACCAGTGGATGGTACAGTCTCTTAGCATATCTGAAGCTGAAATGATCAAAGGGGGGGAAAAAGACACCTCCTCCTGCAGTTGCTTTCAGTTTTCTCATGCATAGTTAAATCAGTGCATTGAGAACTAATATTCTACAGGGATGGATGCAGAATTAGCCCCTGCGGTCTCACCAAAGTTTAATGGGTGGTCTGATGTTACCAGCATCAGTTTCTGCCATCTGTTCATAAGGGAACCACTGACTGTTCAGTGAGCCCCTTTGTTAGCCATGCTAAAAGGAATTCGGATGGCTAAAACTGAATTGTGTGAATACCCCCACCTAGCAAAACCATCAGTGCAGTAAATAAGATAGGAAAAAAGCAAAAATTAGAGTGATCAAATTATTTAAATACTTAGAGGATTAGTTCCATTTTCTGAGCTCTTTTGATTTAAAGAGCTACATGCCAAGTACTGTAGTAGAGAAACTGTATTTAGTCACTACAAATAAATTGTCCAATAAATTCAGACATGTTTGTAAAAAAACAATCCTGTTTTCACAAATATGTTGTTTCTTTTCATAAGTAGTCTAAGCAACATCTGTGTAGTTTGAAGAATTATTACCACTTATAGTCTCTTTTGAACTAATGGTCTTGCACATGTCTTGTTCTGTCTAATTTCTAATATGTATTTTGTTGTATTATTCTCAGTGTCTAATAAAATGGGGGGAAATTATAATACCAGATAATATGGAAGAACCAGTGATAAAACTAAGAAAAGTACCCATTTACGCTTGTATAAGAGTATACTTACTTGTATAAAAAGCTATTCAGGAAAAAAAGTATACAAGTGAAAACATAGTTGTTTAAATATTTATTTTAAAGCCATAATATGGTTGACGAAAACAGTTATTTTAAATTCAAAGAAATATTTGTACTTCCTATGTTGCAATATTTGCCCAGATACAATTTCATAGAAATGCATTTCAGGAGAGTTCTGCGGATATTAAATACAGACATGAAGCAAAGATAAGGATTAAAGCTAATCAAAAGCTAAGCATAACAAAAATCAGGGATATTTAGACAGATTGTTAATTATCTAACTGCTTAAACATGAATTCCCTGAAGAACAGTTAGTGTTTAAAGACATCCCTGAGAAATGTGTCTACAGGAAAGAAAGGCTTTTTACTCCAAAAGTGTTTATTTGGATGTTCTAATTAGCCATTTAAGCATACTTTAGTTTGAAAGCAGCTACAAATTATATTGTTATCAATAAGAACATGCCTTTTCTACAATGACCTTCATTGCTTCCATTTTTTCTTTCCTAATTAGAGTCTGGGGAAACATCTATTCCAGACCAGTTTCCACATCAGTACTGAAGCAAAGTTAAATTGTTTTCAGCTCTCTACAAGAGCTGAACAAGCTCTAGGCTACTGTCTTGCTCCCCCCTCCTGCTTTTATTTATGTCATACTTAATTCCAGCTTATCTGGTCTTCCAGCAATTAAGAATTATATGAGGAAAGTTTGCACGGAAAACTGCGAGTTAGAAGTTGAGTAGAAAGATGTGTTCAGCTATTGTTTATTCTCATGGGCAAAGCTCTCACTGCACTGAGCTTAAAAGAGGATTTCATGGTGATCTTATATCTGAAATGTATCTGGGCTCAAATTGCCCAGCATTTACTCTACAAGTATATATGGGCATGCAAGTATACCTATTGAGTGCACTAAGTAGAGAGATGAAAGGCAAAGAGAAAAAACTGCTCATAGGAATTAGGATATAGAGGACTGTACCCTTCAACTGTAAAATTATGCTTTGGAAAGAGAGGTCAGTCATCAAGGGTTAGAATGAGTTTGCTCTTTGCTTCTGTTGCATAAAGGATCTGTGGTGCCACAAATCTGACCACAAATGAGATAATTCCTTAGTTCACAGTGTCATGTAGTTAGGAGACATATCGGGTTTATGTGGCAAGGTTTTGGAAGTTGGGGAGGGGGCTCGGGGGTGACCTCTGTAAGAAGGCACCAGGAGCAGCCCCCATGTCAGACAGACCCAGTTCCAGTTGGCTCCAAAATAGACCCGTTGCTGGCCAAAGCTGAGCCCATCAGCAACACTGGCAGCGACTCGGGGAAAGTGTATTTGAGAAAGGATAGAAAACGCTGCACAGCAGCTGTGAGAGGAGGAGTGAGAAAAATGTGAGAAAAACATCCTTGCAGACACCATAGTCAGTGAAGAAGGAGGGGAGGACGTGCTCCAGGCACTCGAGCAGAGATTTCCCTGCAACCTGTAGAGAGACCATGGTTGTCCTGCTGCAGCCCATGGAGGACCCCACGCCAGAGCAGGTGGACATGACCTGAAGGAAGCTGCAGCTTATGGAGAAACCATGTAGGAGCAGGCTCCTAGCAGGAGCTGTGGTCTGTGGAGAGGAGCCGACATGTAGCAGGTTTTCTGGTATGAACTGTGGCCCATGGACCCACACTGGAGCAGTCTGTTCCTGAAGGATTGTACCCTGCGAAAAGGACCCATGCTGGAGCAGTTCTTGAAGAACTTCAGCTCTATGGGAGGAACCCATGATGGAGCAGTTAATGAAGGACTGTATCCCATGGGTGGGACCCCATGCTGGGGCAGGGGAAGAGCGTGAGGAGGAAGTGGCAGCAGAGGTGAAGCATTGTGAACTGACCACAACCCCCATTCCACATCTCCCCTGCACTGCTAGTAGAGTGGAGAAGAAGTAGAAGAGTTGGGAACAAAGGAGTGAAGTTGAGCCTGGGAAGAAAGAGTGGGGTGGGGGGAAACTGTTTTTAGTTTTGTCTTTGTTTGTCTCTATCTTACTCTATTTTTTTTTTTTTTTTAACTGGGAATAAACTAAATTAATCTTCTGCAAGTCAAGTCTGTTTTGCCTGTGATGGTGATTGATGAGCAATCTCCCTGTCCTTATCTCAGCCCACGAGCTTTTCTGTATAATTTCCTCCCGCTGTCCTGCTGAGGAGGGGGAGTGAGAGAGCACCTTGGTGGGCACCTGGCAGTCAGCCAAGGTCAACCCACCACAGAATTTTATAATTTTGTCACATCAGATAAGTCCCTTCTCCCTCTTCCCAGTTCTGCTCTATTATCTGGCATCTGATGGGGGTGGGTGGTATTGATTTCCTTAATGTGCTAATCCAGTGTCTGTCAGTGTCCTTTGAAGCTGATGTGTCTTTTGTGCTATGATCCTAAGCCACAGATGCTCCATGCTTCGACTTGGGGAAGGCATTCACATAAACTGTTCCGAAATTGCAAGCTTATTTCTCATCAGTGAGCAAGAATTTTTTTTGAGATTGAGTTCCTTGTTTAATATTTACATCCAGTTTATGCTCATTTATCTGCAGATAATCACCCAAGACTTTGCAGATTCATTTTCAGAGGGGTATCAGTGAATTGCTTATGTAGATTTTCCACATCTAGAGTTGCAGATTTTGCAGCTACCAGAGTTCACATTTTAAAATGTGACCCTATTAGTGCAAATTACACAGTGTTAGCATCTGCTGAAATTTCAAGGCAAAATGATATATATAATAGCTAAGATTCTAGAAAATGACACAAGCTATGATGGCATTTATAGTATATGAGAAAGTAATGTTGATAACATAAAAGTTAACAAATGGTTTAGAGAAAGATCCTGATACATCTTCTAAGTGTGTATGATGGCAAACTGGAATTTGCATGTAACGGACAAAAAATATAAAATTAGAGATTCCAGTGGTGTGAAGTGCACCTAATATAGCGCTTGGCAGAAGTAGTAGTAGCACCTGTAAATTTGAACGTCAGTGGTGAAAAAGCAGACTAGACTACATACTCTAAAGGCCCTGCAAATAGTATCTTTTATTTTTTCACACAGTATTTGGCATAAGAATGGTTTCAAGATAAGGGAGGTTATGATTTTTTGGTTATAAAACTTTGCATAATAGTTCACAATGTATGCAGAGTACCTAAAGCACAAGCTACAAGCCTGCAAAGGCTGCTATATGTACAAAAAAGTGCAAGGTAAGGTGATGTGACCACACTAATGACGAAAAAGGAACTGCAGATGGTAACAACAGCATGAACATTTACCACAAGCACACTGTCAGGGAGCAGTTTATGGAAACTATTAGGCTAGTGCTCTCTACTCTTACACTCTGTTTCACTATACTACTAGGTGTACTGGTTTGGGCTGGGATCATTAATTTTCTTCATAGTAGCTTGTATGAAGCTATGTTTTGAATTTGTGACCAAAACAGTGTTGCTAACACAGGGATGTTTTAGCTATTGCTGAACAGTGCTTTACACATCATCAAGGCCTTTTTTTTCTGCTTTTCACACCACCCTGCCAGCAAGTAGGCTAGGGGTGCACAAGAAGTTGGGAGGGGACACAGCTGGGACACCTGACCCCAACTGACCAGAAGGATATTCCAGACCATATGACATTGTGCTCAGCAATAAAATCTGCAGGGAAGAAGGATGAAGGGGGGATGTTCGGAGTTATGGCATTTGTCTTCCCAAGTAACTTACTCATGATGGAGATCTGCTTTCCTGGAAATAGCTAAACACCTGCCTGCCAATGGGAAGTAGTGAATTATTTCCTTATTTTCCATTGGTTTACCTATTCAACTGTCTTTATCTCAACCCACAAGTTTTCTCACTTCTACCCTTCTGATTCTCTCCCCCACCCCATTGTGGGGGAGTGAGTGAGCAGCTGGGTGGTGCTGAGCTGCCGGCCAGGGTTAACCCACAACAGTGAGGAAATTGTAGAAATTTTAAGAAGTGCTGGTTAAGCACTACTTAAGATGAGTTCCCTCCAGAAAGCACTGTGTGAGCTCACACTCTGTGCACTTGCCATGGTTTCCATCTAGCATTTGGTGTGACACTTGGCCTCGGCCTCCTTATTTAGTAGTATAAACTTAGACTATGCATAGCATATGCAGTTACTATTGTAAATACAGCTTTCCTTATCCAGATTGGTAGCTTATTGCCTAGAGTTTCTATGTCTGTACTGTATCATCTATGTTTCTATAGTGTATGATGCATTTTAGAAAATACACTAAAGAACGAGAATCCTAGTTTGCTGATTTATGAAAATAAAAACATATTTTAATCATTAAACCACAGGATATGCTTCCTAATGCTTTCATGGGATGACACTGTGATTGTATTTCATTTATGAAATCTGATTGTGCTGTTGGAAATTTTCAAGGATTAAAAAATACCATCGTTATTTCTCCTTCTAACTCTGGTGCGACTGTACAAGCAATAAAACTTTCTGTTTGTCATGAACATAAGAAACTCCTGCAAAGCAGTTTGAAGTCTGCTGCTTTGAGTAGGTAAATCTAAGTTCTAAAGATCCTGCTTAAAGCCTTCTGATTTCAAGATTGTGACTTTACTACATTTGGTCATTGTCATGGTCTTAGGAGAGCAGTCCTCAAGTGTGTGTTATCAAATGTGAATACATTTGCACAGCTATTGGTAATCTGAACATTTTTCTGAAGTGGCCTGCTTGTGGCCAAAGTTGTTGCTTCTGAAGTGATTACATTTATAAATCCAACCCATGCAACAGTCAGCCATAAGAGCGTGAGTTTGTCAAAGACAGATTACTGTCAAGAATTAGAAACAGTCATTTTGATACCATGGGGTGCAATAAGTGTGACAAACTGAATATGGCTGTGTGTTTTTAATAAATATTCACGAACATGTGAAATGTACCTTTTTGGATATTTGGTAGCATCTTTTGTTGTGAGTAGTCAAACAGGTTCTTGCTTCTTTCTCTTGAGAAGACGTACTAAATCAGTACAAGAAAGACATGGACCTGTTGGAGCGGGTCAAGAGGAGGGCCACAAAAATGATCAGAGGGCTGGAACACCTCTCTTATCAAGAAAGGCTGAGGGAGCTGGGGTTGTTCAGTCTGGTGAAGGATCTGGGGACACCTTATTGCAGCCTTTCAATATATAAAGAGGGAAAGAAGAAAGATGGAGAGAGTCATTTTACCACAGCGTGTAGTGATATGACAAGGAGCAACATTTTTGGTTATTGCTTAATTCAGAATACACATCATAAAAGTAAAGTTTTTGGCACAGGCACTAGAGTTCAACATCCTTAACAAATCTAAAACTTACAACTTGATCGAATCTAGTTTGCCAATCATGGTGCAAAAACAATCTCTTCAGACAACTCTTTGCTAAACATAATGGGTATATTGTTTGTCATCTAGAGGACTGGGAATCTTATGCTAATTCTTCAACAGTAATTAAATACCTAAATATTCAATTAGTGATACATTTAGGATGGCTTTAACCATAGGTGTTTGTAAAAAAAAGTACAAAGATTATTGCTATGATATATAGATGAAATGCACATGTTATTTGTTCATAACACTGGATAAGTTACAGCTGACAAGAAAGATTTTACTTATGATAATTATGTATTTTATAGTGCTAGACATAAAACTAGCTAACTAGTAGCTACATATTTCAAAATAGACTTATAACATAGATCATAAAAATATGCATTTTTACTTTTTACACTAGTTTTTCCAAATATTTGAGAACTGCTTTGTATCTTCCAAAGGTCAGTTTTGTAAGAACCTTAATGACTGCTATTAGTGTGATTTGCTGGAGTGCTTCTTTCCTTTTGATGTATCAGTTTGTTTATAATTTAAAGTCATTGTGATTAGGACTTGACCACTTAACTACAAAAAATGTCAATTTGCATTTTGAGAATAAGAAGCTGATGGTTATTTGCAATAAGATCACTTTGAGAAAAGTTCCATAATTTCAGCATTACAGAAATATGATTAATTTATCTTCTTTCCTATAAGCAAGAGCTTTAAGAATGGATATCTGCTGTGGCATTTTCAGCACAGACATAAATCTTTCTGTCATAAAGATTGACTAACCTTGTATCTTGAGTGCAATTTGAACTGAAAGGACAATGCACCAAGGAAAAATTTCTTAAGATAAATAAATAATCAAACAAAACCCTCTGAAACAATGATTTATTTCCCAAAAAGTAAAGCAAATACTTCAAATATGGAATAAATGCTTCAGAGCTGTGTAAGCTTTCTTAAAAAATGTTGCTGGTTTGAAATTTTGCCTTTTATGTACTTTTAGATAGAACAAACATACAGTAGTTTTTGACCTTTCCAAAATTATGTATACTGATTAGCCAGAATTCTTGTCCCTTTGACAGTCTACTGTCTTCATCCTGTATGTGTCAGAAGGAAAAATGATCAGTTTGCCATGTTCCCAAACCTTAGTATTGTTAGTTCTTCTGAAGAGCAAAATGTCAGAGTAGATTAACCAAGGCCTGTTTTCTTTTACTTCCCCCCCCGCTCCGAGGTGAAGAATATTTGTGAAATACTTAATGTGGGGATCCCAGTTCTTGTACAGTTTTGTAAAGTTCTTTTATTTCTCTTTACTTCTCTTTACTTACTACTTTATGGGTACCTCTTTGCATCCCTACCATTCTTGCTATATATTGAAAAATTAATCCTATGGATTTTATTTGCCGAACTGCAATGTTAAAAAAATGACAATTTATTCCTGCTGTTCAACAACAGTGGTTCCGAACTCCAGTCCAAGAATAATAGCTGCTTGTATCAGCTTACAGACTGTAATGTCTCACTGCCCATTAAGAAGAGTATTTCACAAATATACAGCCATACAAAGGTCTTTGAGTTCCTGCAAACAACATATACTTGATAGCTCAGCTGAAAATGTTAATAATGGGAAAACATATAAGCATCTTGACCATTATTCTGTTCTCTGGATCTCACTATAGTTTTGAATTTCTAGTTCCCATTTCAATACCCTAGAAGGTTATCTGCATCAAATATTCAAAAGCTGCTTCCACTGTGCATCTACATGAGTTCTTTTATTTGCAGTCCTCATAAATGATCCATAGAGGAGGGAAAAAGGATCATAAATGAACAAATAATACTAAGGGCTCTACTGTGGGTAAAACTGTCAAGGACAGGCTTTTAGATAGCCTATGAGTCCAACAGACGTGTTAATTGCTTGACACCTGAGTAACAAGGGAGCTATTGACAACACTTACTAGATATTAGTGGCAGTCGATGAGATTTAACCTTATTTTCCTAGGTGGTTAAGTTCTGTTCTTATTCTGTTTTACCCAGGCTTTATAGCACTCATCAGAACACTTGAACACCCTCCTGTAGGATTGCAACATGACTAAGAAATAATCTGAAATTTATCTTTTTCTTCCTCTCTTTCCAGGTGGAGAAATGGCTAATTTGGGCTAATAATATTGTTGCTTTATGTAAGTTTGTGGCTGTGGCTTTCCAGTAAAAGGAAAAAAAAAAAACAAAGAAACAAATAAAAACAAACAAAAAACCCAACAAAAACCCCACCTTTATAGAAAGGTGCCTTCTGTTTGGAGAAGGTGAACTTTGTGAAGGATTTTTGTCTTTGTTGCAGTTTATTCTATGGTCTCAGATGGTCCTCAAGAACCTTCAATTAGACTTTAGGTTTTTTGCATATGGTTTATTAACATTATAGGAGAAACTGTGTCAACGAGAGACCTGCAAATGGTCTTATCCATGTGCTCACTGAGTATCTTGCAGATTGAGGACAAGACTTTGAACCTCGTTCTATTTCCCGTAGTATGACAATGTAAAGAGCTGTAGATCCTTCTGATGATTTCATGATATCCAGGAATACTACACAAGCAAGAAGTTCTGCTGATGCCCTGTGAGAGCATCTATCTATATGGAAAAATTCTAGAATATTTAGAAAAACTACAGCTGTGTTCATATAATCTTCTTGCTAGCTGCTTTACCTACTAAGAACAGTACTTTGATAAAAAGAGTATGGCAGTCTAGGAAAAATGTTATGTCTAAATGGATACATAGTTCAGGTATCTAATGAGGTATATTAAGACTAAATACCTCAGGATCTAGTGTAGGTATATCCCTAAGAAGAAGTGAGGAAGTTCTGATCATTTGGAATCTGTGTCCTGACCTATATGTGGAACTAAAACCTCAAAGAGCCTCAAATTCTTCAACATGCTTTCCAGTGCTCACAAGTTTCTTGTCTTGGTTCAGATTTAATAAATAATTTAATTTTGGGGTGGGTTATATCAATAGATTTCATCCAATCATTTGGTCTCTCACGGCTTTAATGATGTGATGATATGTGATGAGGTATAAGAGGAGCTGTGTTTTACATGACCTGGTGACCTCTACTGTTGAAAGGTGACCAGCATCTTGGCTATAAACCACTGTCAATACAGTAAACTTACAATAAGCAAACCTCTGAAACTCAGCACAAGTTATGAAATAAATGCAACTTAAAAGTGAAAAATCAAGATATAAAAATAAGGATACTAAAAAATTGCACACTTTAAGCAATACTTAAGGTAAAATGGAAAAAAAATGTGAACACATTATTTCATTAGATTTAAAGACCTTTTTCACATAAATTTTCCTTGCTTTCTGAGCAGCCTGGCAAAATGAGAAATTAGTCTGTATAATTGTAACACTTTTACTACATCATAAGTATTGAAA
Source organism: Ciconia boyciana (assembly GCF_034638445.1). NCBI lineage: Eukaryota > Metazoa > Chordata > Aves > Ciconiiformes > Ciconiidae > Ciconia > Ciconia boyciana. The sequence goes on along the minus strand of NC_132934.1, from coordinate 27,110,832 downwards.
TTCGTAAGTTGGTGTGGAGAAGGCTGCCTGATTGATGTCTACAGTTAACCATTTATTTCCCAGGTGAGATTACAGGTCTACAAATGTATATTCCTTTTTTCTTTATATGTTTATCTTCTTAACCTCTTTATATGTTTATCTCATAAGCCACTGTTCATTAAAAAAATATCTAAACCGAGGAAAAAATACTCTGTTAAATATCCTGTCAACCAACACAGTTTCAATACTCAGTTAAAGGAAATCACTGCAGTTTTCTCATGGTTTATGATCAGGTATTCCTCCTGGCAAAGGTATTTTAAGAAAATATTTCAGTGGATTAACACTGGAATAGCATATTACTCACACAAAATGGAGCCAAGATACATCAGTCTAAATGTGTGTGAGTGTGTGTTCATATGTGTATGCCAATGATAAGGCAAATGACAAGGTGCCTCTTACATCTTTCATGTATGCAACAATTTTGCTCCTTTTACATGAGCAAAGTTAATGAATCAAACAAAAGAAATCAAAGAGTTTTTGATGGAGAGGCATCCGAGTCCAAAGCTTCCTTATTCATCAATAAGTAAATTATAATTCTCTGTCTAATCTTCTAATCTCTCCAAAATGCAAATCTTAAAAACAAATTTTAAAAATCACATCTAGGAAGATAAACAGACAATAATTTTCAGGATTATTTCTGCAGCCTTTTTAAAATAGAAGCAGTCTCACGAAAACAGGCATGACCACATCAACACCATCTTCTTAAACCTTCCAGTTATTCTCAAGTAAGTTTACTATTTTAAGAGAAAGGGGCAGAATGTTAAAAACATAGAGTTTATGCTCTTTAAAAAATAATGGGATATTACAGATATTAAAGATATTGAACTTAATGTGGCCATAATTTACTGCTGAAAATATGCTAATAAGATTTTTAGGTATTTTTAGTTCTCACAGTGATTTCACATAGATAATTTAGAAGTATAGGAAGAAAATAGATTTCTGTTGATACAGAATCCACATATGAAAGATTAAGTGGTAGAGTTACACTTCCTGTAAAGCATGCTCTGGTGCCTTCCTTCTTAAAGGATATGAACAATTTTAATACATCATTCTCAGCTCTAACCTGGTGTTTCAGACAATACAGTATCTCCATGGATCACTTCTGGAAATGGGATTCAGGCACTTCTGAGCATGCTATTCTGAGCCTATTAAGGTCAACTTTGGTCTTAAGGTGAGAACATCACCTTTGGGATTCCTGAGGAAAAGGTTGGGTTTCTGACCTCTCCTCATAGATGTTGGAGCTGGATGCAGACATCTGTGTGCCAAAAAGGGACTAAAACTCCTTGTATTCAGGTATGACTTCGAGCTGTGTGCCTTCCACATGAGACACAATTATTTCTGGCAGTTCAAGACTGTATATTTACATGGACTGAACTTTAAAGCAACAATAAAGAAGGAAGGAAAGGCAGTCAATATGTAGGGAAGAGAGTATTATACAATTTATTGGAGGTGATGGCAAGAAACGAAACATTGACCTTAGTAAAAGTTGCAATGGATTTACAGGGATCATTTGATTGTCTATACTATGTTTTAACAGAAAGTTGTCAAAAATACATTTTACAGTTTGATCTTCACATAAGATACATATACTGTTGTCATTAGGACTATATAAGGTACAGGTTATAAAGGTGAAAATTGTCAAAGCAAGGCGAGAACAGGACTGCAACCAAGACAAAACTTTTATTCAGAGCAGCAAACAAGAAGGCAAATAGCACAATTTAGCCAAGACAGAAATGTTCCCAGAAATGTTGGGGTCTTATTTCCATTGCTCAGAAGAACAAAAAAGCTCAAAGCTCCCCCTGAATCCCCACCCAGAGAAGGGGAGCAACCCACAGTTGTACAGATTCTCTATTGCATAGCACCAGATGAAGTGGAGCAATAAAGTCACACAGCTTTAATTGTCCCTGCACAGATTCTGATGCACAAGAGAAGATAGCTTATTTTCTTCACCATATTAATCTGTAATCGTTGTATAATATCTGAAATAATTCTTTTTCCCCATGTGTCAGAGTGGCAGTTGATTGTTAATTTTGTTTTCTTAGGAGTGCAGCAGTGGGTCATAATTTAAAAATAGTAGACTTTTCATCTTTAAAAAAAAGATAACATTTGTCTTTTGGGGCCTCAAAAAAAAATCATATACTTACAACAGCAGAGAGATGAAAAAGGAATACTCTTACCATGGTTATTCCCTGAGCTTCTGTTTATAAACACCCACTGTTCTCACAAAATTGTTGTCATTGAACTTTATTCAGAATGACAAAGATATCTGTGAAATGAGCCTCCAGCTGGAGAGCTGAAGGATAGGACACAGCTACATTAAGGAAAAATTATTATAGGTAGGGCTTGTGACATTGAATGCCTTTTACTAAGATTGCTCAACGTTTTCCATTATAAGGCTTTGCTTTCAGTCATTTACAAGGTTACTAAACTTAAATTGTTTGAGTTGAGGTTTTTTCGTGCTAGGTATCTGCCTCAGGCTGAATTTAATTTATTTATTTTTCTATGACATGTAAAAATGTGGCCAGCCTTTTCTGTAAAAAATACATAACATGAGAGCAGGGACTGGGAACGTGGAACTGGGGAGTGGACATTTTTTGTTCTCATAAGAACTTTCCAAATTTTGTTACCAATTACATGGTAATTTCCTAGTAGATGTTTTATAGTGTTTATTAACTGTTAAAACTGTCAGAGATTTCACATGCCCTGAGATTTTCCTTTCACCCCATCTCAGTACCTTGTATTGACCATCTCACTATCTCTCTTCTGCTTTCAGTAACTCTCCTTAGTTACAGATACCAAGGAATAATCTATTCGAGTGATTATAATAACCAAATACAGATGTGACGAACTAAAACAGAGAATAGGAAATAAATTATTTTGAAAGAAGAGCCTTGAGGAAAAAAGACAAGGGCAGAGGTGATGGAAACTGCCTGAAGATGGAAACTGAAGGGAACTGCAATCCCAGTAAGGAAGATGGAGAGAAGACAGGAAAATGGTAAAAGATGAAGAGGGATCCCAGGAATCACAGGGGGTTTAATCTTAGTAAGTCATGTTTTTAAGAACTTTAGCACACTTGCTGTTGTTCCCTGAACTCAAATTGGTCCAATCTTTCTTGAAGTACTGTGCCCATGGTACTCCAGATAAGGGCTTACTGATTTTTATATACTTTAGAAGTCATGTTTTCATTTATATGTCTCTGTATGATATTACTCATAAGAACATGACATTAATAGCACATGTGCAGCTGCAGCATGCATCTTTTTCTTAGCCAGCTGTCTCTCAGCCTTTCTGTTTGCAACTGAATACCTTTGCCTTTGAACTTTTCCACTTTGACAGTGAAAAATTGATACCTTCTATCCAAATGTAGTTTTCTGACCAGTTTCACTCCAACCTTTAACAGTTTCTTCTAGAAAATGTTTGCTTTGATTGTTTACTAGAATATCACTGAAGACTGTCAAAAGCCTACAGTTTATCATCTATATAAGTCTATTAACCTGGAATAGAAAGAAGCAATTAGATTACTCTGACATGATTTGTTCTTGGCAAATCTGTATTGAAGACATATACATATATATTGGTTATCTTCCAGATGGTTTTCTAGTCTGCTTCCTCCCTTTCCTAGTGCATGACACCCTATTCCCGATTCTAGTTACTTCATAAGCTCAAACAAGGAAGGTCCGCACATAGGACCTGAAGGTTCTGAGTATGTTGATGCTAATATGATGACATTTATTGGAATATCTACTTTTGCACTTTGCTTTTGAAAATCTGGAAAATTCCTTCAAAACATATCAGAAGATTTTAAACAAAACAAAACAAGTACTCACAAGGTAAGAAATGGCAAAAGTGAGTTTCTTTGTCTTATCCTAATCTTCCTGTTCAAGCATAATCATACAGAGTTTAATATGGTGGTAAAATTATATTTTATGAGAATTCTTGTGACTCATTCAGTATTCCAGGTATACCTATTCGTTACCCACTCAGGGTTATGCAGGACAAAAGTATAAGATAGATAGTTTTTATACCCTGACCCATTTTTTGACTTTTAATGAAAGTTTGCAAGACATAGATACTCTTAGGACATGCTGCTGAAACCACCTTCAGCGGATCAGTTTGATGATACCAGGAAGGTGAAGCTATAAGAAACCTACAGCCCTGCTTGAAGTTCCAGTTGAGCTTGGGAATTTTTACACAGCCCCCTTCTGGAAAGTCTTTGCTTTTTGTTGTATGTTTCTTATCTGTGCGATGTCTAGCACATTAGAGCTCTGGTTTCAGGTAACATGTTTGGGAACTACAATAATTAAATCTATCATTATCATCATCAAGCAAGAAATTTACAGTAGAGCTCTAAAAACATGTTGGTCTAATTCATTTTGGCCTTGTTTTATGAAAAAAAGCTGTGCAATGATTGAATTGATCTGCTTGCTGTATTGAGCACAGCCACATTAGAGTCTATGATCTGATGCAATACAGAGAGGTGATCTGCCTCTCTGTCAGCAGATGTACCTTACTGAAAAAACATTATTCTCTTTTACAAATATTCTACTAATGCAGGTAATGTTCATAAACACTGAGTAACCAGCATTAGCCCCAATTTAAAGTTATTGCTTTTACACAGATCCTTTTTGTCAAGTAATTGTACATCAGCTGAAAATGACCTTTTTATCTATGTTGATGTTACTTTTGTTTTAAAAGCTCATACATTAATAGAGTAAGCAATAGAGACAATGATCCGATAGAAAGATGAAATGTGGACATGCTAACAATACTGCTTTATGTTAAGAACAATGACTGAGGTGAAAAAAATCACAACCAGCCCAGTCTGTCATTTGCAATAATTGTATGGCAGGTATAAACATGCCAGACTCAGTATTAGGTAATAAATGTGCGGTCCCCTTTCTATGAGTGATCAATAGGCTTCCCTGAATCTTTATTGGCACAGTGCCCACAGATACCACTGGAATCACATTCAACTAAAAACTGAAAATAGCATCCAAATCACATATAAAATTTCCTTTTTAAAAATGTATTCATTGCTTAAAAAAGAGCAATGGAAGGATTTCTGTAAGTGACAACTGATTTCTAGGCAATCAGAGGTTAAGGACCCAGAATTGTGACCTCATTAATATTTTATGCTGAATTATTTTATAGATGTAAATTCAACATTTTAATTACTCACATTGCTCCACACCCTCTCCAGTGTACTGCCTATATTTAAATTCCCAATGGGTTCTGTTCCCTCAGCTTCTCTTTTTATCTTCAGATATCTGCTGAATTCCCTGACTGCCCATTCTCAGAGGTTGTTAACTTCTCGTGTCCACATCTTTTAGCTATTCCTGACTGCGTTTTTCAGTTTTTCTGACATCTTTTGGCTCCTGGTGTCACATCTCAGTGTCAGTTCTCCAGATTTCACTCACTTTCATCAGTCAAGCATTTAGACTGTCTCTGCCTTCAGCTGCAGTCCTATCATGTACCTGCCTTATTGTAAATGCCGTTGCTAGGTCCATACCTGTTTCCCTTCACTCCTTCAGTACTCAGATCTCCAGACAGCAGCAATGAAACAATAAGCCCTACTTTCAAAGGCTCTATAGAACCTATAGCTGCCAGAAACACATCTGCATGACTGCAAATGTACCTATTGAACTAGATTCTGTCCTGTAAAATGCACAGGTAAATGTGATCTGGGAGGTACAGTGCCTCTGAAGCCCAATTTTCTACCATCTGTTTCACTCCTGCTCCATAGCAGCAACTACCATGGGAGTTACAGCTGCTTGTGAGTGCTAAGTCTGTTGGGTATGAGAAAATGTGACACCGCTGGTAAGACTGATGGGCCAATAATGCTATGACATGCACTGCAAAAAGCTCCTGGGTGACACTGCTTTCCAGTTGTTATTTAGCACTGCCTGTGTCAGTGCAAATCGTGGTGTTTGTCCCACTTGCCTCAATGTTCAAGCCAAGAACTGAAATGAAGCCAATGTTCTGCCCATTCCTTGTTTCTCTCTGCTCCCACACCCTAACTCCTGGTCACTTATGAAATGGAATATGGTTGGGAACTGCAAAAGTAATTAGTTTTTCCAACTCAGCCACCCAACTGGAAAGTAATCATTGTAAACAATCCACCTGGATACTCTAAAACACTTTTAAAATTTATTTTCATTAAGTTATTATTGAGTTAGAAAAGCAGGAAAATTGGGAGTTTAATGAAAGACTTAAGCATGAAATTGAACTTTTCTTTTTCATAAACTTGTATTTAGAGAGACCTCTTTTTGATGTGTAACTCTCAATTATGTTGTAATTGGGAGATAATTTGGTGCAGTTTAACACCAGTTAGCTGCCATTTTTTCTTCTAAGATTGCTTGCATTTTGGAGAAAATAGTAAACACATTTTTTACAAACACCATGGAATGCCTCTGTTCTTTACTGTGCTAGCCAATGAAAGGAACCCAATGAAACAAAGAAATATACAGAGCTGACAGCAAGCGTTTTTCCAACTACAACTAAGCAGTAAAAGGACCTACCAGAAAAAAACACAGGAACACACCTGATATTGCCATATTCTCTAACAGTTTTGACATCATTGGTTCAGTCTAATTACTGTTCTTAGAGTCTTCAAGGGAATTGGTAAGTATTTAATCCATAGCACTTCACTCAGAAAAACTGTCATCAGAGGATGAAGATTATTTACAAAATACGAAGGGAAATAAGAAGTGTTGTAGTCCATAGATACATCCTGCAATAGTTCCCAAAGTCAACCAGAACAAAATTCTCTAATTCTTCAGGAAATTCCATTTTCCCAAATACGTTACCCAAGTACCATAAAATACTAACATTTTTGAAGATGTGGTATGCACAACAGCTTTGTTAAACAGTTTTGTCAGCATTTCTTTTGATCTGAGCACAATTAACACCTTCAACACTTCATGCACTGCTAGCTTTTGGTGTTTCTAACTTCTGCCTCTTCAGTCTCAACAATTGTATACTTTATTTATTTATTCCCTTGAAGATTAATTTAGAAATGTTAGCTGGTGATGTAGTAACTACAACGGGGCTTTGGAATCTCATTCCTGAAAGAATGTCATTGTGTGATTTCAGGGCATCGTAACCGTGCAAGAGATGCCAATATCCAGAAGCAACCATCAAACGCTGTTATATATCAGGACTTCCTTATACTGTCTTTTGCCAGACTTAGAAAATTTGTTCAGTTCTTGCATTCAGATGGTTTACATGGAAAAACACTTCTATGTACTATAAAATACCACTTTTATTTTTCCCCTCGCACTGTGCACCATTAGCTCAATGTCCTGAAGCTCTTGCGTTATGATGGCTTTCACATTTCACTAAACATGCTGTTTCCCATTCTCTGTCTTTTCAAAAATTGGCCCTGGTGTCATCTGAACACCAGTGAAAATGACACATATGCTTAAGGTTTTTATTTTCACTGCTGTAGTGAGGAAATCCAGAAATGTTTCTGCTTGTTACCCCAGCAGATCAGTAAACTCCTGTAACTTTAAGTGCCACTGACAGCATTCAAGAACTTGAGCCATTATGACATGCTTATTGTCAAATGTGCCCATAGCAACACTCATCAGTATCATCTGTTTCAACTCAACTCTTGTTTTCTCAATTGACACAAAAGAGACAATACACCAGTCACAACTGTTCCAATTTTAGTATGAGTTGAAGAGTGATAACATTCATACATCGCCTGTGCCAACTTGTGATGCGCCTCATCAACTTGAAATTTCAGGAATAAAAAATACAGTGGTAGACCCGTGTAGTCTCTTCTGCTCCTAAACAAATTTGATGTCTATTACTTGTTTCTTTTTTCCTTATACTTTTTTAAGATAGTTAATTAAAGACAGGAGAGGTTAGGCAAGAGGTTAGCAAAACTCTGTTAAAGAAAAGCTAGAGCTCTGTGCTGTTGGACTTTTTGATGTTTATATGTTTCACTGTGAGTCTGGATGTCTGTATTTTGTCTGCAGACAGTGGAAAACTATGAAATACTGCTAACAGAATGTATCTGTGGCTGATATAAAACATCCCACATTAGACCAAAACTACGTGGATCAGCATTGCCACTGTTTTTGGCATCCAAGCATGTTTTTCTTATTAAATTTTTTTCTAGTGCTTCAGTACTTGAGGCCAAGAGACTTTAGCCTTCCCAGACCTGAATGTTTTGGAATGAGCATAGGCTCCTCCATGTTTATGACTGTTACAAAAACCAGGAAAGAAGAGACACTTGTTAACATTCTTCCAAATAATAGTTTTATTATCTGCTCTTTTTCAGTCCTTTTTTGTTGTCATTGTCTGTGTATGACGCATATTAAAAAGGGAGTAATATTTGTCTTACACAGCAGTTACCTTTCTGTCACGTTGATAATGTATAAGCATACTTTTGGTGTGGAGAATAACCTTGCAGTGGCAGACATTGCTTGGCACTTGAGGTTGGGATATCATGTGCCACACAAATCATAAATTTAATCTCCTCTAAATATAGGAAAGCACTTAACTAATGTTCTTTTTAATAGAGACTGGAGGCTGACTCTCACTTAGGAATCAGTACAATTAAAGCAATGTCTAATTCTCAAAGCAATATATTGACCTGAAATGCAAATGAAACATAAAAATTCTATAGCACTTTTTAATCTATATACCTCTAAGTTTATCTAAATATTTAGCTAGTGTGATATGTCACTTGTGGGTCCAAGCCTGCATTACAGGAGAAAGACTCTTCCCATTCTTTCCAAACTCTTTCTTCCTTTTTTACTTACAGTCCTCAAAAGAAGGCTACGGGAAACTGCAACCATGCATTTTACTCAGAGCAGGTTTCAGGCCCCTAATGGACAAGATGTTACTGTTGATTCTGGCTGATCATGCTGAAAAGCAAATCTCTGTCTCTCATAATAGCCTTCACCTAAGAATTAAACTTTGGTCTTGAAGATTTTTTGCAGAGTGCATCAGTCAGTCAATATTCTGGACACGTACCACAAGCTGGACTTAAAATGCACGTCAAGCATGCATCAATAAACCTTAAGTTTCCCAGAGGTGTATTTAATAGTCATTCTGTGACTGCTGAGTTAGAAAGTAAGGGAATTCTTGTGATGATTTAGATGGTCAGTCTGCTTTTTCATAAGTCAGAGAGGCAAAGGTTTGCTGAGTAGTGGGGAATTCTGCAAGTTTTAGTGTCTGTTCTTTTTCCTTAACTATTCACCACCTCTTAAGGCAGAAGTCAAGAGCACTCTTTTAACATGCATTCTGGTACAGTGAATGGTATTGATGCAATCCCTTTACGCGCCATGGAAAAAAATTTCTCAGTGAATTGTGGTTTCTGAGAATTGAAAAGGGAATGAGTGCACTCCCTAATGAACTTGTGGGATTCACTGTAGACACAGGCAGACAGAGAACCTCAGGGAATTTTTAGGATTTGCAATATGCAAGCAAGTGCTTTCCATAGCACAGTACATGCACTAAGCCCTGGCTTTTAGCTTGCTGTTGCACTATCCCTCAAAACCCCTTAAGAATCAGGTATCCTTTTCCCTCCCTTACTGATCAACCTAGCGCTTAGTGCAGTGAAAAATAAAAATGAATATGGTAAAACCACACATTGCATTGGGAAGTAATGAGCAAGGATACTTCAGAACTATCTAAACTAGCTTCCATGTTTTCTTCATCTGAATTACTTTGGAATAATCCATTTCAAGTTTAAGAAGAAGCCACTCTTCTCTGAATAATCTGGCCACTCTTTTTTCTTTTCCTCTCCAGGTAAACAGGAAGAGCACAAAGCAAAATGTTTAGCCCAACTTTTATCCCATTCTAAACTATACAGCTTTTCCCATTTGTCTTTCACATGATATTGTTGCTGTTTTTCCTGTGCTTTGGCACTGTGACACCCAAGGTTGAAATGCTCTCATTTCTCTTTTGATATCTCCAATGTCTACGTATATATATCTGAGATGTTCATTCTAACTTCCCCTTGTGGTCAAGGGAGAAAAAGAGACACCTCTAGGGCACTGTTTATCTGCTCTGTTTTAGACATCTACATCTGAATGAGTTGAATTTGCCCAAGAAGAACTGGTTTGTCTGCATAAGCTATGAAATCTAAACAAGGAGCTGATATGTAGATGTTTACACAGTAAACCTCTTTATTAAGCCAGATAAATCTGACCCCAAATTTCTTTCTTTCTTCTTCTTTGGATCAAACTGGATAATTTAATTAGTAATTTCCTGCCTTTAAGCTGTTTTGCTACTAGAAAAAACATTGTTAAATGTATATATTATGACCTGGAACAACCAAACTGTGCTTTTACATGAATCATAAATATTTTCTTTGCATGAAAGAAATACAAATATTAAATATGACACCATTGATAGCACTTAAATCGAGTACCCACTTCTATGCCCTTCATGCTTTGTTTTATGCAGACTGCTTCTGGGCACTCTCACACTTATCTGTGTCTAACAATGGAATATGGACTGGAAGATGCTGAGTAGAGCAGAAGGATTATATATATATACCTTTATATACCTTCCTGGCTGTACTCCTGTTTTGCCTTCTAGTATAGAGCAGAGGGACATTGCTGATTGCATAGCATGTGATCCTCTGTAATTCCATATCCTTCTTAGCAGAACTGGCATTTACTCAGTTGTTTCCTCTATTAAATATAAGTACTAGGTTGCATTTCTCCAGTTGTCTGGAGACTTCCTCATCTGTAGATAATGTTGGTAGTTCTGAGAGTACCTTATGCACCTAAACAAGACCCAGATCACTACAAATATATCATCCTTTCTGAGACTCTTTAAATGTTTATTTTCATTATCTGAGGTTGCATTTTTACCGCTTGGTTGGTAATATGTGACTAATATGAAAGATGTTGCTGGTATACGATGGCACTAAATCTTTTTAGTGAAGACTGATACAAAAAGACCATTTAAAACTGTCATTGGTTAGTAGTTTGGTGTCAGACCAAGACTCTCTTTGGTCCTTTGTTTGCGTCTGACTACTATGATCCTTGTAGGATGATTTAATTATGCTTTTTTTGCCCCTTAATAGTTGCCTCTTAATCTTGTTACATCCTTTTTTTTCTTTATAATTTTGTTCCTACTCATTGTGCTACACTTTTTAACTCTTCCTCAGTAACCTGACCTTAGTCCTATGTTCTATATTTCTCATTCACATGTCTCAGTTCTATGGAGGGTGCATGATTTAATCAACCTGATCTCTTGGTAGTCTCCCTATTTTTCCTCTGCAGTGAGATAATTTGTAATTATGCCCTTACTTTTGTTTCTTTAAAGCTACCAGCTCTCTTTAATTCTTTTGCTTTTGGTTACATTCCCCCAAAAATATACCCTTCTACTTCTCTGAATTGATTGAACTCTTCACTCCTTTTTACATTTTTTCCTGCCCTAGGAGTTGTGAAGACTGCTATTTCAACTTAAGTCTTAACGAAGTTACCCTCCACAATGACAGTCTTAAACAGTTCCTCTTTATTAGTTATAATCATATCTAGAAAAGTCTTCCTCTCATTTATCTTTTTCCTGTAAGAAAAAAGTATTGCTAAAACAAGAGTAGCAGAGTGTTGCACTTAGTGATACCGACGTTCTTTTTAGCCTCTGTAATGAAGCTTTGCAAGTCCGCATATCTGTGGAGAAAAGTCTTAAACAGAAAGCCAAATATACTGAAAATAAACAAACAACACTGAGATAATTAAAAAGAATCCCAAATGCATTCACTATTTAAATTTCAAGATTTTGGAGGGACATGACACATGACATTTAAGAGCTTGAGTGCCCAGTATTGAGTTATCAGTAACAAATCTTAGAAAGATGAAGCAAGGTTTTGTTAGTTCTGAAGTAGGGAGGCAATATTTTAAAAACAGAAAACATTTTTAATATACATTTGTTACCCTAAGAATAAAACCTCAGACAGCTTTTTTTTGTTCATGTTTAAAACAGTTTAGCTAAGTTTACCTTTCCAGCACAGAACGTGTTTCTCTGTCTTCTCTGGAAGATTATGTAGACTTATCTTAAACAGTATGAAAGCAGAAGTTAAGCGCTTGTCTTGAAATTTAATAGGATTATTTTATCTTTGCCAATGTACAAACAAATACAGAAACTCAATGGATTCCCAAGAAACAGTACATCAACAAGGCACGTACTTGTCAAATATTTCTGAAAATGCAATGAAGCAAGCTATGAAACTGTAATGTTTTTATTGCTAATAAAATTCACATAAGGAAACTCATTAAAAGATCTGTTGTTCATCTTGTGAATTTCTCTGACAACCACCTGCACCTGAGCAGAGTGAGTGGAAACTCATTTCCTCTTGCTGGAGCAAGGACACTTCTCACTGAGCTGAGCCACCTCCATAGACCACCATTCCTCTCTCCTTTGCTCCCTGTGACCCACGCCACCCTCTCCAGTCTGTGGACTTATAAAAACCTGAAGATACTCTTGGTTTAGTAAATTGTCTCCCTCCTTTTTTCTAATAGCTCCTAAGAGCATTACCAAAAATATATTAGAATTCACAGTTTTATTACCTTATCGACATCCTTTTCTATGCACAGAAATCTGAAAGTTCCAGTAGTGGTCTGGGTAGGAACCATTCCATAAAAATATGGAGTCAGAAAAACAACAGAGGTTTTGGGAGACTAAAATTGAAGCGAAGAAAATTAAGGTAACATAAGTGTCCTAGACAGATGGTTCTGATTTCTCTCATAACAACCTTCCACTGTTTCTTGAGTAAGAGGGAACAGCTTTTTCCAAGTGGAAGGATATAAAGAAGCTCTTTGGCAGAAATATCAAAATATTTTCCTTTCTTTTTCCTGTACAAGCTGCTTTTTATTTGAGATATTCAAAGCACTGGAGAAAGTTAAAGTAATGTTATCTGCCATTTAAAGATAAGAAACTAAGATTGAGAGTTCTGAAGTAGCTTGCCATTACATAAAAAGTTAGGGAACAAACAAGGAATGAAAGCTTGTTAAAAATGTTATCTCCCTTCCTCCCTCCCCTCTCTCTCTTCATCTCTCCCTCTATTTCTTCTGCCTTTCTTTCCCCTATTCCTTCCTCTCTTCCTCTCTCTCTTTCACCGTGCTCGCTTTATGTTAAAGTCTGTATCTTCCTGTCAGCAAGAATCTACCATAATTTAAAAGTGATAACAGTAATGCAAGTGAACAAATACTCAACCATCTCATATGGCATAAATGTCAGAAGGGAAACGCTCAGAAAATTGCATGCAACATATAAAATGCAAATGTAATATATAATGTCCCATGTGGAAAATGAAAATGCTGAGCTCAATTCTTGCCCTTTACTTGCCTTTTACTTTGACTACTACTGCTGCAAAACTAAGTCATAAACTCTCCTGTATCTCATCTCACCTTCACTACACAGATAATGGTGAAGTACTGAGGTAGCTGGTTTCTCTCAGAACCAAGAGAAAATGAAGCTTCATAATAACTTGTTTTATCAGGCCCACCTATTCTGCAAATGCTTTAGCTTGTATTGGCTGGCAAAGAATACACTTCTTTCAGCTTTCTGCTGTCATTAATCTCTCTTGACTCTATCAACGGTTTCTCCTGCAACTAACCATTAACAATGTGAACTTGCAATAAGAAGTCTTTTACTTTTCTTGTGAAAGAAAAGTGGTTTTCCTCCTTTCCCTGCTATTAGCTGGTGTTTCTCCCCACCTCCCCATCTGCTATTATAATGTCCCAAAGTTCTCAGCAAATGGTTGGGGCTTTTTTGTTTGTTTGTTTCCTGAGTAAAAGATGGAGCTGGTCATGCAATATACTTTTATAACTTCTGTAGAATTCCCATTGGACTGCCACATTTTCAGTTACATTATAACTTCATAAAACTTGTATGGTTTAGACTGATTTCTTTTTAATGTCCTCAGTGCCTACCTCAGATCAAACTTATTTTTGTTTTACTTTTTTTTAGCTTAGCCAGAGCAGTTCAGTCATTTCAAAAAGTAATGCATGTTAAAAAATTCTGTAGATCTTAGTCCTTAACAGCTTTAATATTCTGTGGTTTGGCAGAAGGCTTAGAATTGGTGGAGGGGCTGCTGTGTGTCAGGAGTGCTTTTTATACTCATCATGAAAATCTGCTTTGCTGTGTCTTCTGAAAAATTGCCAGTGCAGGAATCATTGGTGGTAATTAGAAGCAACCTTTAATGATTCTGTTCTCCCAGATGGAGCCTGACCCAACCATAAAGCAACATCTCCAATGGCATGTTCTTTCCATCGCAGAGTTACAGCAGAAAGAAAGATTTTGGCCAACACCAGCCACAGGCAGTGAGTGGGAAGTAAACTAGGCACATTTGTGACTGTCCTTCTTGATCAGTGTAAAGGATCCTCCTGAAGGAGAGAACTATCAAAATGGGATGTAAAAAGAACAAAAGCCAGAATATAGGGAAAGAAAGAAATGGACTTAGCAAGTTCGTTAAGACTGTAGCTCCAGAAAATGAGATAAACTGTGGGCAACAGTTCTGAGTCTGGCAGCAGACCACAGGGCAGATAAACAGAGAGGTAAGGGGGGTTTCAATCGACAAGAACAACAAGGAGGGAAGACAGTCCATTAAAGCATACGGGGTAATGCTGGGAAGCTGGAACTGTTTGAACAAAGCAATTGGGCTATAAACTTCTGCAAGGAAGATGGTAGAAAAGAGAAAAAGACCATAAGAGAGAGACATTAATGAGCACAAGACTCATTCATGAGACTAGCTGATGCATTGCTAAGGACATGGTATGGTTTCCTAGGGAAATGGTATGGTCATCAGAAAGAGGATCCTGAAGGATGATGTGTGCATACATACCTGGGCAAAATAAACGGGACTGAACCAGAGCACCACGAACACCCAAGCAGCATATGTGGCTCCCTGCATACTGGAGCAGCTGGCACAGACTCCTTTCCTCAGGAATCTCATCATCCCTATATATTATATAGAGAATCCAGAGACTTACCTCAGACACATGGATTGCACTTGGCATTAAGATGTTCAAACATTAGTCTTTGCAATGATCTTTCTCCAGCCTTCCCACCAGAGCAACTGTCTATTTTCCTTTTTCCCGTATTCACATCCCCCCACATCAGTGTAACCATCTGGCGAGTTGGAAAGTCAGTGTATTGTAATGGACAAATCTGGATTTATCACAAATTTAGAACAGACGGCTTGTTCTGGGGATAATAGGTTTAAGTTCACCCTGTTTGGTATGGCAGAAAGGAAAGGCAGAGTTAGTCTAAAGTGGTAGGACAATCTATACATAGGCCTTATATAAATGCTTTGTAAATGTTTTTGTGCTGTGTAAAAAAAAGTCTCCCTGTTTGATCGGAATTCATCATCTGAGTGAAAATAATTACAGCATGATAAGTCATAAAGCTTCATTGGTTTTCACCAGAAAATATTGACCAAATTTAAACAGAAACTCATAATTAAGTGTCCTTTTCTGAAGATGAGGCCCTCAGTCACTTAGCATTTATAAGCAGGACTCACAGTACACATTACATGAAGAGAAAGATGCTTATGCTGACCAGCTGGAACTGAAAAAAAAAAAAGAAAATTTGCCTAAAAATCAGGTTTTCTTCTTGATATGGCCCAGCTACAACCCTTTCTGAAAGACACACCTTTAACTCCCAGCTGCCTGCCCTCACAGCAACTGTCTGTCTCTATGACTTTTTTAATCTTCTTAAGAAAGGCAGTAGCCCAAATGAAAATGTCCTACTGGATGGAGCAAGTCCCAAGGCTGTCAGTTGACCTGCCTAATTATGTTGCCAGGATAAGTTCAACTCCCTCCTTGGACTTAGCCTTAAATTCCTTATTTGGTATTTCCATTGTTTCTAGAGAGGCCTTTTAAAACAAATATTTTGAAAATGACAAACGTGTTTTTCCTTGACTTGAAGATAGCTGGCTGGAGTACCATTAAACCTAAAAAAAACCCCAAACAACAACAAAAAAACCTAATTTGGACACAGAACAATATGGAAAGTTTCCCCTGAAAGGGACAATTTAAACTATTATGCAGGTGTGAAAATTAGAGGTTATATCTGAAACAGTTTTGCATCCTTAACTATTGTGTTTGTTACCATAGAACAAATGTGTTAAGATAATGTATTCTAATTTGGTACATTTTATTGAACTATTAGGTAGTTCAACTAATCCCTGCGGTCTTAATGTGAAGAATTTCCACATAAGAAAGCAGAAAAACATCCTTATATTTTCATATTCTTTTCATTTTTAGGTTTATCTTTTTTTTTTTTTCCTCACACAACACTTTTCCTGTTCCCTTCTAATACAGCATAGCAAAAACATTTGATAAGACAATAATAAACTGTTTATTTTTGAGGAAAGAATTTCAATATTCAATAGAACCTCAGTTCACATAATGAATCTAATAGGGGAAAGTGATTATTCTCTTATCTCATACATTACGAAAACCTGAACTCTTTAAAAACAAGTTGCCAATAAACATTCAGCTACATACTAAAAAATAGTTCTAACAATGCCACAAGTGATAATGCCGTTTTAACAAAACTGAAATTGGGTCTGATTAGTGATTTTCTACTGTTTCTGATTTATTACAGCTCTCCAGGTAAAGTATGGTGATCAGAATTCAACAGTATTTTAAAACCTCTACTGTGTTTATAGCCAGCAAAATTATTTTGTTTTTCTTTGAAGTGATGTCACTAGAAAAACTAAATTATTTTTACAAATAGAACTATGTATCTCTCATCTGCAGTTCTTTGGTACCATAAGACTCTTGTTAAGTAATGTCATTGTTTAGTAGCACAGTTTTAAACAATGCCTTTTGACACCTCAAAAGTTATAGTTCTTACCCTGCCAGGGAGAGCTTCCCCATACCAATGTGACATAGACTGTAGCCTGAACAACTTGTTTCTGCAGTGTTGTTGTTGCTATGGGAACAGATGCGAAATGCTTACTGCTGTACTATAACACGATGAAGCATATTATGGCCTCTTTAATTGCATTCTTTAGGAGTCATCACAAACGAAGAGACAGTATCAATCTGGGTGGACTCTCACTTATTTTCAAATGACAATTTTGAGTTAATATTGTAGGATATTCTGTCACCTATTTTGACTGCTTCTTTCTCCTACAGTTCTCGCACCAAAAGAAAAAAAATAAATCTGTCTCCTGAAGATATCTAACAAATCACTGCATTTAAAAGATAGAAAGACAAAAAATTGGGCTTCGGGGCTTTCTGAGCCAGCAGATCATATTTAGTAGATCTTGACAATTCCAAGCTAGTAACAGTGGAAAATTCTTAAATGAGAACATGCCAGTTCCTCCTACATCGTGGACTTACATATTTCATTATCTCTTTTTAAATAGCTGGGATAAACTGATAAGTCGTCTAGATGTAAATATTTCTTATAATGGTGATTCTATCTCCTTTATTTGTAGTTTGTACTATAAAACGGTTGCTTTCCTTTTTTTGCTTTCCTTTTTTTTTTTTCTCCTCCTAATACTGACTCTCCCTTCTAGTTTATATACTACCTAATGAGTTACTGAGCTGTTGTCTTCAAAAGAAAGCTCCATTGTTTCAGGGAAGAGAAAAAAAAAAAACAAGCCAACACAACATTTGATAAAGAGAAACATAGCTTGCAAAGAGACAGAAAAATGAGGGGAAATTCCAAGGCTCCACTAAGTCTAAACTCTTGTACTATGCTTTAAGTAGTTCTAATCTCTCACTGTCTCATATATAATTCTGTCCCTAATCTGTTACTTTTGTAACCTAGCTCTTCCCACAGTCCACTAATGAAAGCCTAGCCGTAGCGAAAGAATTGCTCTGGAATTGCATTCAGAAAGAACTGAAGGAAGCAAGGAAAGAAGGAAAGTAAGCAAGCAAGTAAAGCAAAGCAGCAGGTGAAAAGGGGACTATCAGATTGAGAGTCCTTGCTGCCTCTCAGCTAGGGAAAACCACTAGAATAGTGATACCGTGCTATACTGTACTAAGTGCAACTTCAGAACAAACACAATTTGCATTTTTAGCAAATTCCTCATTGAGTTTTATTAGTTCAATTGAAATTCAAATCCAATTTGAAACACAAAAGTCTGGTTTGGAAAGCCACATAACCTGAAAATGTATAAAGATTTATTATACTTGGTAAATAGGAATACAGTATTTTCCAGAGCTCAGGTGAAAACACCCTCTACCTATTACAACCTGCATCTCTTAAGTAGGCCAGAAAATGTAAAGGAAAGTGGTTAAGTCAACAATGTGAAAATTTTAACACCTTGCTTGTGATTACAACTTTCACAGTCTTTTAAGAGCCACCATGCAAAGCTGCCCCAACCTGAAGGTCCCTGGCAGCTTTTGCACACAAAGGTGTTAGGACTCTATGGTAGTGTGCCAGGTCTATACACACTGGATGGGTTGCCATGGGCACAGCACTTAACCTCAAGCCTTTGCTTAATACCTGGAAATACTCTTTATTATTTGAGCCATGAGCATCGCATCTATAGTATACTGCCCTGCTACCTCAAATGCCCCCAGATACCACCATTTGAAAGGCATCTGGCTTACCATTATCCCCTTGAGTTCCATACTCATAGTTTATGCACAAGTTACATTAGCAGTAGAGACAAGACCCTCTGCAATCTGCTTGTCCCCTGCAGATGACTGAAAAAAAAAAGAATCCAAAGGTTTAGGGATTCATCATCTCCCATGGTCTAGTTGAAATCAGTAAAGAAGTATATCATCAGGATCTCTGAATCCTGCTGAATGGAGATAGCAAAATAAAATACATTAATTCTGCCAGCTGAGGACAAGCTTTCAGCTTTGAAACCCTGTATTGAACTGGAGCATTCGTTCATGAGGAATACTAAAAAGTTGTGGTGGGATGACCCTGGCTGGATGCTAGGTGCCCACCAAAGCTGCTCCATCGCTCACCTCCTCAGCTGGACAGGGGAGAGAAGATACAGCGAAAGGCTCATGGGTCGAGATAAGGACAGGGAGATCACTCACCAATTACCATCACAGGCAAAACAGACTTGACTTGGGGAAATTAGTTTAATTTATTACCAAGCAAATCAGAGTAGAATAATGAGAAATAAAACCAAATCTTAAAAACACCTTCCCCCCACCCCTCTCTTCTTCCTGGGCTCCACTTCACTTCCAAGTTCTCTACCTCCCCCCGCCCAGCAGCACAGGGGGATGGGAATGGGGGTTGTAGTCAGCTCATCACACGTTGTCTCTGCCACTCCTTCCTCCTCAGGGGGAGGACTCCTCACACCCTTCCCCTGCTCCAGCGTGGGGTCCCTCCCACAGCAGACAGTCCTCTACAAACTTCTCCAACATGGGTCCTTCCCATGGGCTGCGGTTCTTCACAAACTGCTCCAGCATGGGTCCCTTCCATGGGGTGCAGTCCTTCAGGAACAGACTGCTCCAGCATGGGTACCCCACAGGGTCACAAGTCCCACCAGCAAACCTGCTCCAGCATGGGCTCCTCTCTCTACAGGTCCTGCCAGGAGCCTGCTCCAGTGCAGGCTTCCCACAGGGTCACAGCCTCCTTCAGGCACATCCACCTGCTCTGGTGTGGGGTTCTCTATGGGCTGCAGGTGGATATCTGCTCCACCATTAACCTACATGGGCTGCAGGTGGACAGCTTGCCTCACCATGGTCTTCACCACAGGCTGTAGGGGAATCTCTGCTCCAGTGCCTGGAGTACTTCCTCCCCCTCCTTCTTTGCTAACCTTGGTGACTGCAGAGTTGTTTCTCTCACATATTCTCACTCCTCTCTCCCGCTGCAGTTGTGCAGGTTTTGTTCCCCCCCTTCTTAAGTATGTTATCACAGAGGCGCTACCACCATCGCTGATGGGCTCAGCCTTGGCCAGCGGCGGGTCCATCTTGGAGCTGGCTGGCATTGGCTCTGTTGGACATAGGGGAAGCTTCTAGCAGCTTCTCACAGAAGCTGCCCCTGTAGCCCCTCTGCTACCAAAACCTTGCCATGCAAAGCCAATACAAAAGTGCAGGCAACGAGAGGACTTTTTAGGGGTAGAAGAGCAAGGAATAGCAGGAATAAACACTTTGAACTGATCATAAAGAAATAGGTGACCTGTTAAGCAGATTGGCCTGTGATGGAGATCAGAAATAAGTCAGGGAGAGGAGGTTTACATAGCTGCCAAAAGGTGGCAACACCTGAGAAACAAAGACAGCTGTGGTATGGTCCAAGCAGCATGCTTTTTTTATGTTCAAATAATTGCTTTTATTCAAAATATTATTACTAGTACCTCTGTTACCATCATCAGTCTTATTGATCATTATAATTTTTAAATGGCTGTGTGCTTCTGTGTCCCTGAAACCAAGCTGAGGCCTGAACTGTTCCCAGCAGGAGCAGTCAGCTGGACTGATATCTCACATGGCTGGGAGGGGAAAGCCAACAGAAGCCCGGTAGAAGCCATGGCCACAGAGACTGGCTGCCTACGGGCAAGGAGGCAGCAGCTATTGTTCCAAGGCACTGGGACAAAAGCTGTGCTGTGATTTGTCAGCATTATTCCAGCCTCACACACAGTAACCATTCAGCACATTTTTCATTGTCTGGTAACCTCAACATCCGCACAAAACTTGTGATTAAGTCTCCTCAAAGGCTCACAACAGGTTGGGTGCTGCTGTCATGTCAATCACCTGGATGGTTCTCTGCTTATGATTCTCTTTCTGAGAAAAGCACTGGCTACACCCATTGGTCAGGAGATCAGTTCAAAACTCTGACCCTAACATTTGGAGCAGAGAGTATATAAATGCAGAAAACTACAGAGGGGACAGCAAAAGATTTCAGCCTTAGATTATCAATGAATGCTTAATTCATGTCACAGCAGTTTTTCAGCAGTGATTCATGTGTGTTTCAATAACTTCAAATTGGTAGGCCATCTGCGAGGATGAGAGAAGTAAAATGGAATTGGGAAAGAAAATGAAGGAATACTAATAAATTATTTCTATGTATTTGTTATTTCTGAATGGATATATGATTCATTTATATTTATTATCTTAATTTCTTGCCTTTCGGAACAATGCAATGATCCTCTTATAGAAGGACAGTTATTTCAACTGGTATGTGACATATGTTTAAAAGATTAATAGAGTGGGAGTAACCCAAAAAAGGACATAAGCTCCTAAATCTATCTGGAAAACTCCTTTAGGTTCCTGACTCTGCTCTAGGTGACTAGAGCAACCTGCTAGGCTCTAGGTGTTCCCTGCTTGAGCAGGGAGGTTGGACCAGATGACCGCGAGATATCTCTTCCAACCTTAGCCATTCTGTGATTCTGTAATCCAAGATTTAGATTTTAAAAGCTCACATTCAACAGCCATAATTGTAGAATGCCTTAGCTTTCCCTGAGTAGGGACTGCTTTTAGATATTACCAGAGCTAACTATATATGGACAGCAATGAAAAGTTATTTGTTCCTTTTTTACACATTATCTGCTAGGCTAAGTTCAGTAGACATTCATAGCACACTTGCTGGCTGACACAAAGTATGTTACTGTGACAAGAGGATATGTTGTTTTCTCCAGCTTTATCAGTAAAGAAAAGCACTTCTCCAGTTTTTGGGGATATCCCATGTAAAAACCCATCCCACCATTGTCTCCCATACCCATGGCAGTGTTGTTAACACCAGGCTTGTTTCTGTTCTGCAGCCTGCTGAAGCAAGAGCAACACTCTAGTCCCTTCTGGCTTAGCTATTTCACTCAGTAAAAAAGGATTACAGGTTCAGTATTCAATATTTAAGCATGACTTCACAGGCTAGTGGATAGGGAAAGAGTCTTTGGTTATCTGCTCTACTGAATACTTAACATAGAGTAGTGATCATTTACTGGCACCTAGTCTCTTTGTTCAAAGGAGTATGCTATACACTGGAAGGAAGTTGTTTATGTTTGCTGGTCCAACAAAAATGTATTTATTTCATGGGGAAAAAAAGACAATTTCAACAGGAAGTAGTGATGGAAAGCTATTTCCTTATAAACTATTGTTGTATGGCGTGGAAGTTTTGAGGGAACAGATGGGAAAAAGAAGGACAGAAAACCAAACTCTCTTCTTCTAGCCACGTTCTGTCAGAGAGGCTGGAATAAGCAGCCGGTGTCAGGAGCCAGCGTACAGGAATGGTATCTTATAATTGGGACTTAGCTGTCTAGGTTCAAGCCCTGTTTTCACTGTGTCTTATTAGGTACCTCAATGTCTTCTTTTGCTACCTGCTGTCTTTTATGGATCTTCTCTTCAGAAATGAGCTCCTATTTCTGTTATTGACCTTAATTCTTCGGACCTAATTTTCTCCAGGCATTTACGGGAAGCCTAAGCACTGGAGCTGGGATGGAGGATTCCACTAGGCAGCAAAATGCTTTAAAGAGTCAGTACAATGCTACCCATTGCAATGCTTAAATCTTTTCATGGATCTAATCCCAAATTACTACTGCTCCCAAGAAAGAGTATAATTTACAGTAAAATGGGAATATGTGAGATGAGGAAGATATTTTCTTGCTCTTTCCTTGCTCATTTGTAAAATACAAGGGTCAAAAATATCTTGTTCTGCCTCTAAGCACTATAAAAATAAAAGAGAATAGCTTCAGAATTTCCCCCTCATCAGATAATTTTATCTCCCTGGACTAAACTGTTGGCTTTCTTCTGTAATTCAAGACTTCAGTCATAGTGTTCACTTGCTTTCTGTATGTATACCTCAGATTACGCTTGTTGATACTATCTGTCGCCACATTTGTCACAGTTCTGGTTGTGGTTATCTAGGATTATTAGCAAGATCAATGCAGGGGATGTGATGAAAAATAAATACAGTGTTTGTTATTAAAACCATTACATTCTGCAATGACTACCAAACTATAAAATAAATTTCAGATCTGGAGCCAAGTGTTGCAGTTTTACATATTCTGAACATACATAAATGGGATGAGGAATCTCTGACTATATCAACTAATTGGAATCAGGTCCACTTCTATGCATGGTAGGACAGAGTATGCTATATGCTTTTCTTCTTAATAATTTGGAGCATCATTTGTTATCTCCTTAATGTCTTTATATCTTTATATGGGATAATAGGACCTCTTGTATATACTTAAGTGGATCTTTTGCTGCTTTTTTCAAATAACGGATTTATTTTTTCAAAACAAAGATTTGAGTTTGTGGATATGCTTCTCTGTTTATACAGGCAGGTGTGTCTGATGGGTGAATCTAGTTGCAGCACTAACTTTGGCTCTGAAGCTAAGAGAAAATCCACTCCCTTCAATTGTTTCAGTATAAGGCATTCAAATACCAGTGGATATTATTCAAAAGAGATGTTCTTTATATTAGAAATATAAAGAACAACATCAGTTTGGGAAACCATAAAAAAGAAAATGAGTGTATTCTGTCACCAGCCATTATTGATTACTTTTATTTTAGTGAAATAAACGTTTAGTTATACTGATACTTCAAATAAAACGGACAGCCAATACTGATGTAAAATAGAACAATGGCATTTATCCAGGTTGCTCTTCCATTTTCTTTCTTTCTTCCTTCTTCCTTCTTTTTTTCTGCTACAATTGAAGAAGTTAATGCTGCTATAAAATTCAGAACACAATAATTCCTTTCATGCAGAAGCTTTGTTTGTTTCCTTGATAACAGCTCACATAATTTCACATCTGGGTTTTATTTTCTATTTTAAATAATTATGTAGAAATTAATTTATATAGCCATATCAATGGAGAAATCTAAGGTAAATATTTTGATTTGCATATTGTATGCTCATGTTTTTTAAATATCCATTTATCTTTTTATTGTCACTGCAGTGAATCTAAAATCCATATTACAAACTTCAGTGTTAAACACCATCCTTAGAATCTGCTTGCTCTAAGATCATTAGGCTGTGACTATGAAGAGATCAGTTGCCACTTCTGTTGTTAGTACACAAATAGTCTGAACAACCACATACTTAGAAAGCATGTGAAACTCTTCACTGCCCTTACCTTGTATATATGTCTCAGTTCTCCATCACAACGGGCATATGCAGAGAAAGGAAAAGGGAAGTAATGACGTGCTAGAGACTCAAGAGTAAGGCACTTGAAAAGGCACACTCTTTCCTGCACTGCAATAGAGATAATTTTCATTTAATTTTATTGCCGATCATGCTTTGTGTTACCACAGGGTCTCTGCCAGTGTCACATTTTCTATATGTGTTACCTATGCAGTGATCATTGCTCAAATCTTTCACTTCTTTGGCTTTTTTCTAAAGAAATGTTTAGTTTAAGGCCACAAATATTTCCTTAAAACTAATTAGTGCTTAATCAATTGCAAAACCCCCCTTATTTCCAGTGTGAAAATGCAAAAAGAAAAACTGAAAGGCATAATGGCATTATCCTGCTGTCAGAAGAAGAGACAATGAGGAAGGGGAGGAGGTAGGATTTTCCTGGTGCCATCCTCTTGCTTGGAACCTGCTGTGGCTGGGGGAGTTCCAGAGGCTCCAGGGAGGGCAGAGCTGCTGGCCAGGCTTGCGCTGGGACTGCTGACAGAGATCAAGGGGACAGTTACTAGAAGGGACAATCGATGACTCTGGGCTTACAGGTGTCTTAAGGTTGGCTGGCAATATAGACGTACTTCTGGGGAGTGCTTTTCAGCAGGAGGCTGGAAGTCAATCACTGAAGAAAAGCCCCAGCAAAAAAGAGTAGTATATCTCTTTTACACCCCAAAAAAGTAATTGGGAAGTGAGACCTGGGTGAAATAGGTCTTTGAAGAGACCCTGCCCCAGACGAAGAATCCATAATTCTGTGCTTCCAAAACTCATTAATTTAAATAC
The DNA here is from genome assembly GCF_034638445.1 of Ciconia boyciana. Taxonomy (NCBI): domain Eukaryota; kingdom Metazoa; phylum Chordata; class Aves; order Ciconiiformes; family Ciconiidae; genus Ciconia; species Ciconia boyciana. The sequence continues at coordinate 27,086,004 of NC_132934.1, read as the reverse complement.
AGGATGTGGTAGTTATGACAGCAAGAGGCATGACAGATAATGTGGTCTTTTTATTACAATGTCCATGAGTGGGTGTCTTCTAACCAAGCTTGAGTTACCTACAGTGTTTACATCTGAATTAGTTATCCTAGGCTTCCTTTATACTCAGCAAAGAGGAATTTCGGCTTTTAAGGTGATATTCACCTCACCCTAAATTAGATATGCAAAACGTGTCCTAAATTAGGGCCTTAGAATTGTTTATTTTTGTGTACTGATTGCCTCAAATGTAAAAGTCTACATGGTGTCTGTGGTGTCTAAGTGAGGTAGACTGCACTGTATGTCTTTGATGAGCTGAACATATACTCCAGCATTGATTTAATATGTACTTTATTATATGAACTCTCTAGTTTGAGAAGAATGAATACTTATCTACGTACTCAGATTAATGAAACATGCTATTCAAAATCCTGTGCAAGTGTCTAAGTAATATTTAAGTATGCTAATCATGGAAACTACTTAATCATCATTCCTATTTATGCACTACAGCTTTTGTTTCCTTCTGCCTTAGCTTCAGATGATCACTGCAGAAACTCACTCATTTCATTTCTCAGCTGCCGTCATGTGTCCTCCCTGGAAGTCTCCTGCCTGCGTGTTGCATGCAGATGCTTCACCTCCTATTTCACATTCCCTTCCTACTTCTTCCTTGACTCTTCATCTCTACTTCTTTTTTTTTGATGAATTGACAGCTGCTGTTTGATCTCAGGCAAACCAAACACTTGTGAATTAATCTCATTCTTAATCTTTACAGGTTACACAACCTAGCAAAATGTTTCCAGTGCATGAAACTCAATCAGTGAAAGTGAATATATGTACCCCACAGGGAACAGCAAAAAGAGTGGAGGTGACAACATGTATCTGCAATGGATTATATGAGTTTTATGTAAAGTGTGATTCAGCTGTGTTTAGCATGTTGATATAAATTGGTGGAAGTGTGGAGAGAAATACACTGATATTTTTTCTGTAACATCTTCAGCCCCATCAGCTGTTCTGAAAAACAATAAAAAGGAAAATAATCCCCCAGTAAAATGATTTCTGATTTCACAGTATCCCTTTTGTTGCAAAATATATGATCCTGAACATAGAATTTTCATGTCAACTTTCAGCCCAGAGCAAAGTTTTATTGATGAATTATAAGTCCCTGAAAATAGGGAATTATGTAAATGTAAATCCTGACAAGATTACAATAGTATAATAAGTAGCCTACTGCATATCGTTATGTTAATAAACATGCGCAAGATAAAACATGGCATTTTAGTATTCTAAGCTCATATAATCAACATGTTAATATATTACAATATACTTCCCTGAAATACAGCAATGCACATACAAATCTGAGACAATATGCTGTTAGAATGTCCCAGCTAACTAGAAATAAGTAAAATGCATAGGTGATATCAGTATAAATTCACTGATACAGCAGCTCCCTCCTTTTACCTTTTGACCTTGTTTTTATTAAAACTTTGCTGATTGTCTGTTTTTTTTACTTTTACATGCAATACAGAAATGATCTGAATACTGAAATAATTTACAATGTCTTCAATAATTGTTACCTGGTATCTAATTACATCTAAGCATAAAATAAAATGCATATAGTCTTGTGGGTACTGTTGATAAACAGTCAAATACAAAATAATTACTTCAGTAGCATTTTATAATTTTGGTCTAACAAAATCAAGAAGATATTGTGGAGGTCCCTATGGAACAGATGAAAACTCAGATAGCAATTAATGTTCATAACCTAAAATAAAGTTTCCTAATGCTGTGATATGAAGTAGAGAAATAAATTGATGTGGTAAAGTGGTATATTTCTAAATGTTTTAAGACTCTTCAGAATGAAAGCCAACCTATGGTTTTAATCTGACCGTTCCATTTGTTTAGCACAAGGAGAAGTCCTCATGGCCATGAATATTACACTAGCAACAGAAATTCAGGACTTTCATTTCGTATCTCAAGGGAGTGGCTTTTTTCTCTACTTCAGCTTTATGATCTAAAAAATCTTCTTGTTTATTTAGGAAATGCTGGTACTTGATGCTTATCTCATTGGATAGATTAAGTTTTAACAGTGATGATGCAGATTAAGTGTATTTAAAACTTCTGAAAGCATATACTTCTAAAACTCTTTTAATGAAATTAATTAAATTAAGGTATGTGGAGAGTTGTCTATAAAAACTGTTGAAGATTATTTGCTGTACTGAGATTTTTGGCTACCTTGTTTAAACCGTAAGTTTCCAGTGTATGGCATGATACACCATATCAATGCATGCGCAAAACATATGTGCAATATTTTTACATTTCAGTTTAGCCAGTGAAAAAGTAGACTATGGAGTCTACTAATGTGCTCTTCACCCCAAGGACCTAATTTCAAATCTGCCAGCAGTCAAAAGTCCAACAGTCTAAGCTATCTTTATAGCCTTTTGCAGTCTTCAGTCTTGTCATCCTCAGGAAAGAATCCAGACTCTGAATCATGGAAACTTAAAAGCCCTGTGTCCTCACTAAATCATGAGAGGAGACAAACTGAAAGACTGGCATTGGAAAAATGGGGGTTCCACTTCTCACATTTTACCTTTTCTTAAGACAACCTAAAAATGTCTATGTCCTCGGTAGCTAAACTGTATGTGAGTTTTAACTATTCTATTAACAAATTCCCATTCACTAGTATCTTGCTCTTGTTCAGCTGACAAACATAGATCATACAGTCTCTTTCTCTCCCTTCACTGTATTAATTTTATGGGTAGTATGACCTTCCTAAAACAGAAAGTCAGAATAGGAAGCAGTAAAGAAAAAGTACTAATCCCAAAGCTGGGCTGCTAGACTTTTGCCTGGGAAATCCTGTGCAGAAATATTAGTATATGGTCTGTGAAACCAGGGAACCCGATGCAGCCCTTAAAAAAAAGTGAATAGATATGTTTATTCTGAAGTGATATTTTGTTAATTATATATGCAAAATATTTAGATGATCTGTTAACAAAAGAGGATTAATAATTACACTGAGGGACCGTTTTGCTGTATACGGCTGTGTTTCCTACCCTTATTCTCCTATTCTGTATATTGTCTGAATATGGTACCAGATTTTTGCCCAGATACCTCCAGAGAGACCTGTGATGTTAGAGTCTTATCCATCGAAATAACCTTTCTACAACTTCAGCTACACCTCAGTTCAGCCAAATATTTCTATGAGAGTTTGGCAATTAGCATAATTTAGGGCTAGTGGATAATAGTGCTAGCATATGAACTTTTGTTAACTCTATAGGAAAAGAGAGTCGCTCAGCTATAGGAATAGAGGACCCTAAGTATAAACAACATTAGAAAGTCATGAAGGTGTCGAGAACCAGAGAGTGTGAAGGACAGTGCTGGTGGCACCCAGTTGACAGTCACAGAGAGACTGTGACATCTTTCCTGTGGAGCAGGAAAGTTGTGAAATTTGTGAAATGGCATATATGTGTGATTAAAGTGTTTTGGTATCCAAGCCCATTTTACTCTCTTCACTGTCATTTGGTCTTGCATGGCGAAAAAGAGTCAGGATGGTTTAACAAGTGTTTACTTGCCTAGTTATATCATCAGTCCTTTTGCTTTTTTTTCCCAACATGTTTCTATGTAGTTGATTTCTTCTTCATGCTGAATTTTCTTTTTAATAGTGTAAATATTTCAATGCTATCTTTGACAAGCAAGCAGATGTTTTTATTGTCATGAAGGAATGTGTCTGGATGAATGGAGGGGAATATCTTCTCTGCTTCTCCTTAGGCCTTTAAGGGCTAGACAGCCAAAGTAGTCTTATCTATTTAGTGAACAGGTAAGTAATTTCAACATTTCTGGAAAGCATAAATAATAATACTTGAAGGCACATTTTACTCCACCCACCTACAATGTTGTAAAAAGAGGGAAAGAGTATAAATGTACCAGATCTCAAAGAACTGAAAGTTGCAGAATTAAAAGCTATATCTTTGGCAGAGTAATGAAACAGTTTGTGGCTTTTGGGGGATTTGAAGAAGTTAGAATGAGATTTTAGCATATTTTCCTAGCTGAATATGTGTTTTTATTGTCCTGTGTAGCATGACTGTATTACCTGGGCACCAGAGAAGTGACCACAGAGCTTTTCTCCTTCAGGCACTGCGGAGTGGTCAAAAGGGAAAGGTCAGTAGCTGATGAAGTTTTGCTTGACAGCATGTACAAACACATTGACTTAATTTCCTAGCACAGTTCTCATTTGAATTTCTGATAGTTACATGCCCATATTAACTACCTATCTGCACAAGCAACAGCCTCATTGGCTGATTTTGCCAAGATATAAAGATAAAATGTTTGGAAATCTTTCTCCATATCACACATAAGACACACCGTTGCTTCAGGGGGGACTTTTATTCTGCCTCTGCCTTTCTGTACATAGTCAGTGACAATAAATAAGAGTTTCACTTCTGTACCAGTCAATTTTATACTTTCCATAAGCATTAAATTCATTTGAAAGTGTGCTGCTCTCTTATGGAACCACAAAGGATGAACTTTATTATAGTATTTTAAATCTTCATTCAAACATGCTAATTCTAAGCCTTTCATGAACACTGTATTTTGTATTGAAAGTGGTTCAGAAAGAATGTGTTGTCTCTCTACTGCTTCTGCTATGCATAAAATGTATTTAAAAGGAAGTCATTCCTAAGAATTTAAGCCCATAGAAAAAATAACTGATTTGAACACATTCTGAAGAAAAATATATGGTTGTTATATTCAATTTTCATGCACGTGCAATTCCCTGCTCCATAAATCATGGCACATTTTCTGTTTTAGGTATAAAAATACCGTACACATGTACATTCCACATTTTTAAAAGCATAGTTCCTACTTTACTAATGTAGTTGTCAGTCCATGGCACAAACATTTTTAGAAGAGCTAATATTTTAAAATAAAAGTGCTACACACAAGCCTATAATCAGCCAGTCAATAAATATGCATCATATGTTTCCTTGCTATTGCAGTAAGAAAGAGAAAGTCAACTGCAATCAATAGCTAATTTCACTAAGAATAGACAGTAGTCTGGTATCTGTATGTCTTCGTGGTGTGCTCACTTTGGATGAATCACCACATTGGAAGTTATCATATAACAATTGGCTGAACAGAATAAGTTAGTGAAAAGAGAAGTGTGGGAGAATTTCATTTATTTTGGAACTCAGAGTACATGATGAAAAGTGTAAACAACAACTTGCCCAGAGAAGCTTAAAAATACAGCAAAATAATATAGGGTCTCAAGAAAAAGTTTCAAAAATGTGGTAGAAATACAGCTGCAAGATATGAATAAAAGTAGAAGCTGAGGGCTGCCATTTCTTGCTTCACTAGGTTATGATGTAACGGATTTATATAATTAACCATTTGTACATTCAATCGAACAACAGTGCTAACAGGAATACAAAGAGTTTTCTAAATATAAACATTCTTTTAATATAGTTCTTCGGTTTTGTTATTTAGATCTTCATAAAACAACACTTTTATGTCATGGTACTATAATTTCAAACTCTTTATAGTGTCCTGCAGATCTTATGAGAGCAATAAATGCAGATGCCCTCATTTTATTAAAACAGAAGTACCTAATTTTACTAAAGTACATACTTGGTTATATATATTCATAGCGTAAAGATAACTATGCTAAAGAGGCATACAGCTAAAGATCAGAAATTCATCAGCATTCCAAACCTAGTGATTGATTCTCTCCAAAAATCAGTTTTACAATGAATATAAATTCAGAAAAACGCAAAGAAGTAGGCCAGCAGGAGGTCTCAAATGCAGGTGAAATTAAAAATAAATACTGAGGTTTCAAAAAGTCCATTTTCTCATTCTCAGTCTGAAATAGATCCATTGGAAATACAGATAGCAATTGCAGTTTTCCATCAAAAATCTCTGCTCAGAGCTTTTTTTGATCCTAAATTGTAGAGTATTCTTTGAAGGCTAAAAACACATTGAAAAGTTGTACTTCAGCTAAAATTAAGCAAGCTGATTTGTTTATTTATCATGTGTGTGAGTCACAACATTATCCGCTCTGATGTAGGTAACTAAAAAAACTAAATGAAATTGATTTTCATGCCCAGAGGGCTAACGTTCAGAAAGGCAAATCCACAAACAAAACCCAAGTTCTGGAAAAGTTCTAAAAGGAAAGAGGAAATGAAAATATTCCAGGAAACCAAGACAAGAAGCTAAGAGGCAGTTTTGGCTTCTTGCCTGCCCCATCACCCTAACACACATCACATACTGAGCCTGGAGTCAAGGACGTGTAAAGCAGCTCGATGCACTAGCAGACACAGGCCACTTATATACCAGAAAATTAAACATGCCTGAGAATAACAAAGGCACTGAGATCATTCACAGAATGGCTGGCATCTACACTAAGAAATTGCCAAGACTGGGTAGCTGAAGGCAAACTGCCCATTGGGTATTCTCCTGAGCTGCTCTGACTGACGGACCATGCCAGGGAGTTGTTGGGGGACATCAACAGTTGAAACAGGCCAAGATTTTTTTAGGGAGTGTGCTGAGGGTTGCCTAGCAAGGACAATCATGTTTCCATGCCCTGAAGCATTCTGAAGCATTCCAAAGCATACTAGAACTGACTAGTATAGATTCATCCAGGCAGACTGACATAGGCAGTGTAACACTGACACAGGAGCTCGAAGTCTTTAACTGTAAGACCTGAGCTGGGAGCCAGTCATGAACTTCTAAAAGTGCTTCTTAGCTCTGATTTAGAGCAGGCTGTCATCACACAGAATATTTAACGACAGTGAAGCTTAAAATTTTTTACTGTGAAGGTGAATGAGCACTGGAACCAGTTGCCCAGAGAGACTGTGGAGTCTCCATCCTTGCAGATATTAAAAATCCATCTGGACATGCTCCTGAAAAACTGGCTCTAGGTGGCCCTGCTTAAGCAGGGGGATAGACCAGATGACCTCCAGATGCCTCTCCCAGCCTCAGCCATTCTGTGATTCTGTAAAATGTTCCCACTTCCATGTCATAGCAGTCTACCCTTCCTGTGGTTTCAGTTCAACTGCTTGTGAGGTTTTGCTCTGAACTCATCATAAAACAGACCCAGATTACAAAGAAAATAACAGTTTTTATTTAACTTGTTGTGGTTTAGCCCCAGTCAGCAACTAAGCACCACGCAGCCGCTCGCTCCCCCTCCCCCCTCCCAGGGGGATGGGGGAGAGAATCTGAAGAGCACAGGTAAGAAAACTCGTGGGCTGAGATAAGAGCAGTTTAATAATTGAAACAGAATAAAATAATAATAACAATAATAATAATAACAACAACAACAACAATAATAATAATAATAAAATGTAATTAAAAGGAAAATAACGAGAGAGAGAGAAAGGAACAAAACCCAGGGAAAAATGAAAAAAACCACAAGTGATGCAACTGCTCACCACCCGCCGACTGACACCCAGTGAGTCCCTGAGCAGCGATCGCAACCCTCCAGCAAACTCCCCCCAGTTTATGTACTGGGCATGATGTCATATAGTATGGAATAGCCCTTTGGCCAGTTTGGCAACTGTCTTGGCTGTGCCCCCTCCCAGCTTCTTGTGCACCTGGCAGAGCATGGGAAGCTAAAAAGTCCTTAACTAATGTAAGCATTACTTAGGAACAACTAAAACATTGGTGTGTTATCAACATTATTCTCATACTAAATCCAAAATACAGCACTATATTAGCTACTAGGAAGAAAATGAACTCTATCCCAGCCGAAACCAGGACACTTGTATTGCAGGGTTGCTTGTAATCCAGATCAATACAGTAGTGTGACCTAGATCATGGAAATGATTGGAGTTACAAACAATCCTGCAATACAAATGAGCAACAAGCCATAGGGCAGGACCAGGATCGAATGGCAAGGGGTGGAGCAGCAGAAATGCCATAAGCTTTAGTTATTGCCAAAGCTTCTGGATCATGAAACTGTGGCCTGTCTGAGCTTTTGAGTCCATCTCATGCAAGAGAAAGATATTAACTTAAAATACTTTCTTCTTTGAACCCTCACCTGGTCTAGTTTCTTTGAAACAGACGAGGAGCACTTGCACAACCATATACAGCTGCTAAAAGGCACTTCAGGAAGCTGTGTTGTCTGAGCAATTTTTTACTGTCTCATTTGAAGCACAGTACCTCACTGTAACAATGTGGATATCTGAAACATATGCTGGCACATTAAAAGTGAATGTAAATTCATTTCATGAAAACTCCTGTTTTGAGCAGGGGGACAGATACTGCTGGCCAGCAGGAAATGCTGAACAATACTTGTCTTTCAAGTTTGGAATCAGAGTCCAGAATTTGCTCCCGTCTACATACATGGAGCAGGATTAAGTGTTTTAAAAGGCCAGCAAAAGTGCCTATTTTTGTGTAGACACTCAAATTACCCAGGAAAAGAGAACGATGTTCTAGGTCCTCCATAGATGAAGGAAATGATCTGTTACTTTTCATCCTCCGGGAGTGTCTGACTACACCCAGGATACCCTCTCTAAGGATATCCTGTATAACCACCACACTGGGACCTCTGGTCACAAGAGTCATGGGGTCCTAGGCCAAGGAGCAGAGCAAGATGTAGTCTAATGGGGTATTTGCATGGGAAGGGGAAGATGGAGTTATCGTTCCTTTCAGGACAGAATTTAGGTTTCTGCTTGATTATTTCAGCTTGCTGCTTGGTTATAAAAAAATGAGGTTTCTTTTCCTTGTAACAGAAAGGTTGTTGGTTGTTTTTATTATGCGTATAGTCCCATGCATTTTATGCTGTTACATTTGAAAACATTTTTATTATGCCCATCCATTTTTTTTCTTTTTTTTTTTTTCCTGGATATGGCGTTCCATCTATTGACAATGTCTTCTCAATATCATTATCAGTGAATTTTGTACTTCTACTTATTTTTCCAAGGTTAAAAATGGAAATATTAACTGACATTGTTCCCATGACCAATACCAGAAACTTCCACTGGCAGTCTTACTCTAGCTTGCTCTCTTTGTGTCTACTTTTTAGCCAGTACCTGATCACTTTACTATTCGTCCATTACTATTTACATTCTGCTGCTAAACTAATAGTTTTCCAAGTGATATCATTTCAGATGACTTACTGAAGTGTGAGCATATAAATTTTAGTAGAATTGCTATGTAATAGACTTGCTATACAGTAAGTATTAGTATGTAAACTTACAATAAACTTACTTTATTTCCTTTATCTTGAAAATTATCTAGTTTAACATTAAAAGATATGAGCTTAATCTGGCACCGTTTCCTTTTGACAAACCCAGTTTGCATTTATATTTTGGAGTTTTGTATATAGGCCAAATCAATAGTTTATCTTACTATCTGTGCAAAGGAAAGATGGCATTACGGTTGTCTACACAGCAACTCAGTTCTAGGTAGAGAATTGGAACAGAAAAAACAGGCATAAAAAACAAAGGGGAGAAAGAGACTAATGCCTTTACGTTTTCAGTAATGCTATACTTGATAAATAACCTTTCTTACTGAGTAGATAATTATAATCTTATAAGCATCTTGTGCTTCACATGCCAATTGAAGGCAAGAAATTAAGAAAAATTAACAAGACAAATGTTTCATTCATAAGAATATATGTAAAAGAAAATATAATCACATAAGCTTATGAATTACTAAATTTATTCATATTTTAATGCTAGCTCAAAATAATACTTTAAAATGGAATTTTGGTGAAAAATGTATGGAGAAAGTAATAGCTTTGCAATTCCATTTGTGTAAGAAAACACTCATGAATTATATTTATGATTTTTTCAAGTGGAAATGGTTGCCTGCATGAATTGAAATAGTGCTATTGAAGTCAATAGATAATTTTTCTACATAGTGAACAGATAGATAGGCCAATGACAGTCAAAGAAAGATCCTGTAAGAAAAATATATTTTTTATTGGCATAAATCTCTGTTAACATTTTTCCATTGTTCTAATGTCTAATTTGTTAAAATGTTTGCTTGTTTGTTTTGTTTCTTTGCCTTTTTCATCTTCACCAAGTAATCTTTGCTCATGATTCAGCTTTATGAAGTAACCTTGAATTGACAGTCATTGTCAATGGACTGAAAATGTACTTGCAGATTCATTGAATTCCATTAGATTCACTCAACAGTTCAAGTGTTTTTGGCAAACTAAATAAGGCATCCTAAGTGTGTGGATTTTTATTCCTTTTGTCGTTAACTGCTTTTCCATGTCATTTCACAAAATATCTCTAACGTTATGTATATATTTACTAATTTAAAAAGTTACGAAATGATAAATAAAATCCATATGTGTATAAAGGCAGCTTCATACATGTGCCAATGAGCAGGTTCTCAGAGCCTCAAACTAAATCCTCAGTCACATGTATATCAACTGACAAATCAAGTGGTATCAAGAGGCTTTTAGAATACACAAGTCAAGCAACTGCAACATGAATAGGACATGCTCTGGGACCAGCTTTTGCATCTTTAGATGAGATTCAAAAGAGAATATCTAATTAAGATGCAGACTATGACACCTTTAAATTCTTCCCTGTCTTTCTGTAGGGTACATTCAAGAGCATATTTGTTTATTTATATGTATACACATACATTTTCTGTGAATATTTTTGGGGGCTTAAGTCATAAGAGTGCGTGCAAAAGTTGATTGCTGGGGGGGGGGGGGTGCACCACAGAAGTCACTCAGAGTAAGACTGTGTAGTACCAAGCTTGTTTGTTGCTCTCTCCTTGCACAGGTCTGAACCCGATTGTACTCCCTCCACATTTTTCTGCCAGTGCTCCTGACAGTCACACAACCCTGACTCCATACTCCTCTCATTCAACCCTCATGAATGGCAAAGAAGTTGTTTAACAGCTGTTACTTCTTCCCTTCTTCCTTCTTCATCATGCTCACATGCAGCATCTGACAAAATGATGTATTTGCACAAAATGTAAAGGACATCCTTATATTTATGATTTTCATCCATACATGTGCAACAGGCTTCATAACTGAACCCAAAGAAAAAAAAAATTAGTATTTTTAGGAACGTGAACTGCATTTAAATGAGTGTTTATTTGGATACTGAACAGCAAAACTTTATTTTCTCAGAGATTCAAACTGAAAGCTCTTTCACAACTGCAGAAGATGCAGGAAGCCACCCTAAACCTGAGAGCTAACTTCACATTCTTTCCTGGTGGTAAGTCATATTTTGAGCCCCAACATATATGTAAAAAGCACACTTAGACATACAGACTATCACGGATGTCTAGATGCTGTATAAAGTTCCTGGAAAAGCTGTATCCTGTAAAAACTAATCTAACTTTGAAGTTAGTCCCACTTTGAGGAGGATCTTCAGATGACCTTCAGAAAGCCCTTCCATCATATTTTTGGATGGATTTCAGAGATCCTTTCCATCTTCCATCTTATTCCATATGACTCTTATGCGTCATATACTGCCTTTGAGTTCAGTAGGTACTGGGTTGGACTGGTAGGTACTGGTAGGTACTGGTGTTTCTTGCAAAAGATGACATTTATTTAAAATTTTGAGTGTTAGGTCCATTCAAAAATATCATTCTGAGAAAAGTAATTTCTGAATAATCTCATTATGGGTTTGGTTCTATTTTTTAATTCAGAAGCAGGAAACAAAACTAGAAGAATAATATTTGTTTAAAATAATTTTTTTTAAAAAATGCTTTGATATATACCATTCACCAAAATATTTAAAAAATACAGACATTTTAATCTTTCCTTTTCCATTTTTCATAAAAAGCCAGACAATAACATTGACAATTTTTTTCTTAAAAATAAATTTTAGATTAAAAGTCAGTTTTCCTTAAACTTATTTTTCAGTTACATAATTATCTTCAGTATGTATCACTACCTTTTTTTGGTATGGGTAAAATAGTTAACTAGATAGTGTAGTTGTTTTCAGAAGCTACAATATTGGATATTAATCATTTTTGTCATTTCACAAGAGAGCAATTTTCCTCCAGATACAACATTCTATACCAGCATAAGCTGGTTATCTTCTGAACTTGACAAAAATGCAAAGAATGTTAATGATCCAGATTTAAATAAGACAATATGATTACATACCATCAGTGCTATATAGCGTTCTGTTCTCATGTGTGCTGGTGTCAGAACAAGTTAGCTTCCCTCCTGGATTTTAATATATTTCATTCAGGGAAAACAGTTTTGTACAAGATATGTCACAATTTTCTGTCTTAGTTAATATCATATCATATTGTATTATATTATATTATATTATATTATATTATATTATATTATTTTATATTATATTATATTATATTATAAATTATTAGACTAATTACAAAAAGGTAATAACTTAGATGAACTTTCTAGGGGACAAATTCTCATTATTGGGACAAGGAAACCAATTCAAGTAGAACTGACAGTGGCAAGCTGTTGACTGAGATCTTCTAATTTAATTAAGAAACTGTTATCAAACTATTTTTTAAGGTGCAACTGTTGGCTCCTTCCTAGTTATTGTGTCTAAGTTTACAGTGACAGGAAAGCATGTCTCAAAAGCTGGAGTAGTCTATTATTCCTTGTGACTTCCTTCAAGAAACAATTTCAGACAGGATCACTTGTTATAATAAAATGCTAGGAATAAAGGTAAAGAATGAAGCATTCATGACAGCCGTCGATAGGTTTGCTGAATGCTGCAGATATGTGGACTTCAAAAGAGAACTAATAAGAGAAAGAATAATTGCACATATAAAAGGACCCTGCTTCTGGGAAGAGACACACTCACTCATATTCAAGCACAGGCAACGTTACTTACCATTCCCAAAGCACAAGTCCTGTATCAGGTGGCCTCGATACACAGAAGATGAGCCAAACAGAACTGAAATAGCAACAGGAGCATTCTCATAATACAAAAATAGTGCACAAGTAGGGACAGGGAGAACAATATCTCTTCACAAGAGAGAACAGTAGAGCTGTAGAGGAAGGAGCACGATGACAAGCAACAGCTGGAAACTATGAACAGCAGAGAGGAGGACTGATGGAAGTATCGTAAAATAGGTACTTTCCTAACAACATAGAGGCTGCCCAGAGAATCTGGAGATACCATTGCTGTCATCAGCGTACATCACATTATGATTTCACATTCCAAGGAACAAAATATGCAGGAAAAAACACTAGTATTCAATACTGAACTGAACAGACTATATTTTACATTTAAAACTAACATGGGGCACCTGCTACAGTATTTAAAGAGAGGAGAGGAGAGGAGAGGAGAGGAGAGGAGAGGAGAGGAGAGGAGAGGAGAGGAGAGGAGAGGAGAGGAGAGGAGAGGAGAGGAGAGGAGAGGAGAGGAGAGGAGAGAAGAGAAGAGAAGAGAAGAGAAGAGAAGAGAAGAGAAGAGAAGAGAAGAGAAGAGAAGAGAAGAGAAGAGAAGAGAAGAGAAGAGAAGAGAAGAGAAGAGAAGAGAAGAGAAGAGAAGAGAAGAGAAGAGAAGAGAAGAGAAGAACCCAAAACCAATTCAGGACAATATTTATTCAAAGCAAGACAGCTGTGAAGATCAGGTAAAATACTATATGGACTCAGAGAAATGATGTTGGATGTGATGGATGATTGGATGATTACATGGATGTTGGATGATTGGATGATTACATTTATGCTTAATTCCAAATGTAAGTAGATTTTTTTTCAAACAAATTTATTATGAAACAAGGATTGACATTATATCCTTAAGTTCCATACATACTGAAGAAGCCTGGTTCACCTCCATGATAAAAGATGACTTGGCAGAGGCTGTTTAAACAATTCACATGAGGAGGAGGGCTGCTTAGGCTAAGTACAAAAAAGACTTAATCAGCAACTCCAGGTGCACTCTGATATCTGCATCTGGGAAATTAAAAAAATCTAAGAGGCTGGTAATATGGAATTAGATATCACTTAGTGGAGTGGGAGCAGATTTAGCAAGAGTGCTAAGAAAGCAACACTCTTCACCTTCTCCTGTCCGAGTCACATCTCATGGGACGAGGGCTGACACGCAGCCGCAGAGCTCCTGCATCCACATGCAGGCTGCATTGTCCCATCAAAACACAACAATGTTTTATGGCAATGGCAAAATGCTTCCTCTTTTATATTTACAGAAAATACTTACGCATGGGCAAAGACATATGCTTTCTATAGCTAACTAAACAGTAATTCTGGTATCAGATGTCAAAGTATTCTCAACACAAGAAGTCCCAGCAGGCCTTGGAAAACTCCCTCTTGTAACAGTCCGAACCAAGTTTGGAAGATACTGCTCCAATGAAGAAGTGTTGTCAAAGGTTAAATAGGTCTCATCATTACATTACTGACTTTTTTTCTAATGCAGTGTGAAGTGCAGAGACTGTAATGGGTTATTGGATGCAACTTCTTAATTTTTCCAAAAGAATACACTTACCGTGTGAGTGGTAAGTGGCAAGGAGCAGGTAACCTAGGAAGTATGTATGTAATCAAAGGTTTAGCAAAAGCCTAGCAAAAGTACAATAATATCTGTCTTATTTTAGTGTTAATACATTTGTGATATCCAAAAATCCATTAAAATAGCCATTTATTTGGGAAAGTGTTACATATATAATGCCTACATAATAAAAACATGAAGTAATCTCCCAATGATTGTTAACAAAGGGGTGCTGAGGAATTCACAAGAAAATAAATGGGAGAATTGGTATCCCTGCCTGTTTTGACAGTGTTAAATGCACTCTCCATCTACATTAGCAATGGATACATCTCAATGCTTTTAGAGCAATGCTCACACACAGCAGCTATCACTAAACTAAGAACCTCTTTCCCTTTCATTCATGGTGTTTCATGGGTGATCACTATACGCTTATTGCATTAATAAAGACTGAAGAGAGCAGCCACTCAGGATTCATATCCTAGCAATGACAAAATGCTAAAAACACATCTAAGCCAGCCATTTCTCAGAGGTCCTCTGTGGCATTGCATTCTCCTCTCTTTATCCAATAACTGAGTAATCCAATAGCTCCTTTTCACCTGAGATGCATTCAAATCCCTCATTGGTCACATAAATCTGAGCTGATATCTCTACCCACCTAGAAGAAAACAGTATGGATATATGCCTTCCTTGCCCTATGGAAAATGTTTCTCCTTGAATGAATTCTTAAAACATAGTCAGACAAGAGATTGACTCTAGGTTTTAGAGCTTAGACAGGTGAAAGAAGTATTCCTGTCTCAGAAAAAAAGGTTTGTTGTACAAGTGAAATAGATTTAAGAAATCTGAGAGGCAGACACAAAGAGCCTCTCATGGTTAAATCACTCACTTGGAAAAGATGCATTCAAATGCTCTCAAGGTGAGGGGAAGGGTGAAAAAGAACTGGACTTTATCATCTGCATCCATAGTGAGTGCTCTAACCAGCCTTTTTTGGCTATGCTATATGCAGAACATCCTCTGCTCAGCAGGCAGTAAATAATGGCAGGGTCAGACTGTGCAGAAAACCTAAAAGATGTCCCTAGATTATGACTCCTGGTGGGTACCAGTATAAGAGAAACGTTGATCTACTCCCCACTATCAAGAATTGATTGGTTTTGTAAATTTTACTGCAGAAACAGAAGACTTTCAGCACCTCAGGAAACATGATAACATTAACATATAGGGTGGTTATGTGCTCAGGATCTAAATTTGAGACTAGTCTGGCAGAGAAGTTAGAAGACCCCCAATTATGTGTAGCTGTAGCTCTTGGCATACTGAACTTGATTTTTATACATACATACATACATACATACATAAAAGACCACAAGCCCTCAGGTGTCACCATTTAACTCACAACTAGTAGGTGACCTTCTGCTACAGATGTAAATTGCCCAAATGCAACAGCTGCAATTTTCTTTCAAAAACTGAGCACATCCCAGTCAGAGTATGAAGAGCTTCAATTAAATAGTTGCTAATGGAAGTTGAAAGGACAGTGGGAGTCAAGCTCCATACTGACTTAACGAAAGCAACAATTTCAGTATTAGCCAGCTAATAATGAAACTACCAGCAACTGAGATGTATTCAGCTAAAGGAAAACAACAACAAAATAAAACAAGCAAACATACAAAACAAAAAATACACTCATCTTTGCTGTACAGGTTTGCATCAAAGGGAATAAATTTCTGACAGACCTGCTGCCACGTGGGTTGGATTGCAGTTACCTATATGCAGTTGATTGCATGCCTGTGGAAGGACAACACATTTCATTACAGCACCATGTCCTAAAATCAATTCTTTCAGAAAAATAGAATCTAGCAACTTGTTTAGTAGTCTGCCTTGAGCAGATAAATTCAGGCTTTTGTACAGAAGTCTAAAATATTTAACATAAAGGACTACTATACAGCATAACCTGACAATGTTTGTTTGTTTGCTTTCTGGATTGAAATACATACATTTGTTGTGGCTGATCATTTCTCCTGATACATAATTTGCAGTGTTTACAGAAACTGCAGATATTCAGGCCATATAGAAATGGAAAGTGGTACTTGCAAAGCATACTATTTTTCCTGATTTGATTTCTCATGCTGGTTTTCAGTGTACAGATCAAGGCTCGCCATTTTTGCACAGAACTTTGACTATAACTATTGCGTTAACTGAAGGGCTGCATTATTAACATAATGGTGGGGATACATAGTGAGCACCAAGACCTTAAGAAGACTTATAAACTCAATTTGTGTAGTGCCTGTAGGATCTTCTTGATTTTCCAGAAAACACTTTTATCAGAAGACAATACAGAACTTATTTATCAGAGTCAATAATTTAATATAACTTTAACTAGCTCAACCTTCAAAGCAGTTCAGTGCAAGAGACACCAAACTTCTGGAATGATTCTGAAATCAACAGGACCCAGTTTGCACAAGTTTCAGTTTTCATAGAATCACAGAATCATAGAATAGTTTGGGTTGGAAGGGACATTTAAAGGTCATCTAGTCCAACCCCCCTGCAATGAGCAGGGACATCTTCAACTACATCAGGTTGCTCAGAGCCCCATCCAGCCTGACCTTGAATGTTTTCAGGGATGCAGCATCTACCACCTCTCTGGACAACCTGTTCCAGAGTTTCACCACCCTCATTGTAAAAAATTTCTTCCTTATATCTAGTCTAAAGCTACCCTCTTTTACTTTAAAACCATTACCCCTTGCCCTATCGCAACAGGCCCTGCTAAAAAGTTTGTCCCCATCTTTCTTATAAGCCCCCTTTAAGTAATGAAAGGCTGCAATAAGGTCTCCCTGGAGCCTTCTCTTCTCCAGGCTGAATAATGACAACTCTCTCAGCCTTTCTTCATAGGAGAGGTGTTCCATCCCTCTGATGATTTTTGTGGGCCTCCTCTAGACCCACTCCCAACAGGTCCATGTCTTTCCTGTGCTCAGGGCTCCAGAGTTGGATGCAGTACTCCAGGTGGGGTCTCACCAGAGAAAAGGGGCAGAATCACCTCCCTCGACCTGCTGGCCATGCTTTTTTTGATGCCACCCAGAATATGGTTGGCCTTCTGGGCTGCAAAAAAAGACTAAAAATTCAGTTCTCCAATTAACCTGAATTCCTACACAGCTATGAAAGGCACCAGATCTAAAAGCAACTTCTAAACAGGTCACAGACAAAAGCTCTTGTATACAGCCACTCATACTATTGAATTCTTAGCATAGTCCCTAAAACAGCTTTGACCTGTGCCAACCAGGACAGTCCTACACAGTGCCCAAGCAGCATGCATGGAACAGTCTGGGCAAGGGACTATTCCCAACAGGTTGGATGCATGAAGCCTCTGAGTGAAGGGAGAAAACTACGTGCAACTTGCCACCACAGATTTGGTTCTTGGCCCATTTTACTTGCTTACTAATACATCTGTTACTAGAAAACATTGTGTTGGGAAAATTGCTACCTTTATCAGGAAACACTCCAGAAAAAACTCTTCAAAACTTAAACATGCACAGGAAACTTAAACATCTCAGTTCTCCGCAGAGAGCCTTGGGTCGGACCCTCATTTAACACCAATGAGGAGAGTTCTACTGATTTTGAATTAAGTCAGCAGTACTATGCTGATTTCCATGTGCTAGGGATCTGGCCCTCTGCTTCACAGTACAAAATCATCTTCATTTAAGGTCTTGGTTTAAACAGTTCTGAGAGATTTCATTTGTCTGGAAAAATCTCTTCTGAACTGTGGTTGGTTTGTTGGTCTGTGTCCCTAGATAAAAAAGGATTAGAGCTTTAAAGGCAGAGAGAAGTGGAGCTAAGTTAAAACTATAGAGCACTTCATCCATTTGTTTCTACAGAGGATCACTAAATGCAGTAAATCAGATGCTATTAAAATCTTGGGGGAACTGGTTCAGAGAATTTCACTGACAGAAGCATGATGCCTGCTTCTTCCACAGAGTAATATAATAAGAAACAAAGGCAATGATGCAAGCCAGAGGTTTGAATGGAAGAACACAATTTTAATTTGGTAATAAAGCAAAATATTTAAAAGTAATTACTTTCCTCTATATTTTTAGATATCTGTGATTTAAAATAGAGTTTTAACCTCTTTTTGGCAGCTAATGAGAGGAGAGGTAAAATGACGAGCCCTTTCATGGGGTTTCAGATCCAATGTCCAGTCATTAGCTGCCAGGAAATACATGATTTCAAAATTACTTTATCACTTAGTTAGTATCTTAAATCTTTCTGACATCATAAACACATTAGAAAACTGGTACATCTGAGCCCTCTATGTATTTACTATTGCCACTCTGCAACTATTACATAGCCTATAGCTGCTCTATAGTTTCTCCTTTTTTATGTCTCTTATTTTTCCTTTTTCAAAATGAGAATTACCTCATCTGTAAACTTTCAGTTGCAGTCTGTCACTTTCTATCCAAACCTACATTATTCCAAATGCAGATTGATGCCACTGTGAAAGAAGACTTTGGAAGGAAAAGGAATTTCCAAAGCTGACCCTCAGGAAAAGGGAATCTGGGCTAACAAGGGGGAGTGTTTTCTCATTCATTGATAATACAAAAATTCCCTGTGCATGTCTGTACACATAAGTGGAATAGGAGAATGTATGAATGTTGAAAAGAACATGAGTGAAGCTTAGTAGTTTTGCACTGAAAAGTATCTCAAGTGAGAAATTCCCCATGGCTTCATGTGGGATTTGCTTAAGACAAGGTGGGTCTTCAATAGCTGGGCTATCATGACTTGACAAGACTTTCTGTTGGAGCATAGCACTTTGGGTAACTCTCATTTGACCACGATGACTAGAGACTGACTTTAGAGGTTTCCGGTTACAGTGCTCAGGGAAAAGGAGGATTCAAAAGCCCATCTAATTGAATAGTTAGAATTTGCAATTAAAAACTGCAGCAGCCCCAGGTTGTCAGAGCATTCAGATTCAAATTCCTGACTTGAGTCAGAAGAACTGAGGGCCAGATTCTTCCACATGCAAACAAATGACTTGTCCATCGGTATATAACATGGGTAGAACAAGGAAGGAGGATAAAGCTTGCAAAACTCTAAAAGAGTTGCTGCAAGATCATAATTTTATTCTATTTCTCAATTTCAAAAAAAAAAGCAACTATACTTTAGGGGTAGGAAAATTGATTCTCACTCAGATCTCTTTGGGAGAGAAACTGCTGACATTTACTGGCATTCCCTGAACACAGATAGCAGAGCTACATCTCCTAGGAACTGCTCCATTTGCAGTAGCTTCTACAGACCTGCTTTCACAACATGCAGGGGTAGTATTTTCCCCATTTCAACATTCCCCCATTCCCATTTCTAGACTGGTTAGTCAGATCATGTTTGAACTTTCTTTTGCTGACTGCATTAGGAAAATACACCCTAACACTATCCATAACCAATAAGTCCCCCTCCATCGTTAGTCAAAGGACTTATCTCAACTATACTAAAGCGCTACCAAAAAATCCTGCAAAGTCACATACTCACCAACAAGAATATATTCAAACTGGAGAATAAGAGCCAATTCTTGTCTCAGTTATTGATCTCAGTTTGATTCCTCTAAGGTCAGTTTATCCTGGAACATCTGGGAAGAGAATTGGTCCCCAAATTAGATTTTTACAAATAAGAAAACTGGCATAAAGAACTTAGCAAACAAGTCTTCTCTTCTGGATTATGCAACTGTACTCTTTAAGTTATTTCAGAACCTTAATCTAAACCTTCGGGCAGTATTTAACCCACAGCTAGTGAAGAGGGCTTTGGTAACCTCCAGATCATGCCACATATTTCCAGTGAACCACTTTGGGAGCTTAATTTCCAGAGAGGATACAGAAACAGCTCAGGAAAGCATTGACCACCTGGGAACTAATTGAGGCAACTAAACCCCTTTAGGCTCTTCATGTATAAAGGATATTAAACTCACAAAGAAGAGAAACAAAGAGGACTTTGCTGGCCAAAAAGTAAGTCACAGAGCAGAGCTCTGGAAAAACATAGCAGCAACCTTGAATACCTCAGAGTTTTTATTTTGGGGGAGGATTTCTGTTTGTCACACTACAAGGAAGAAATAGGGCTGGAGACATTTGCGTGTTTAGTGTCAAGCTGGATAAATCCAAAATCCTTGCAATAAATCCCTAACTGCAAAATGAGTTCAAGCCTGAGCCTTGAGTGAATTTTCTTCTTGTTCTGCTTCTGGCTTGCTTGAAATGACAAAAAAAAAAAAAATCAGTGAAATCCAGACAAAGAGAAATAGGATAATAGCAGAAGAATGAATACATAAAAAGCTTAAAAAAGGATCTTAAAAAAGTATAGTGATACTTGGCTATGCAGTGGCATTTTTCCTGAGAATTTAA
The DNA here is from genome assembly GCF_034638445.1 of Ciconia boyciana. Lineage (NCBI taxonomy): Eukaryota > Metazoa > Chordata > Aves > Ciconiiformes > Ciconiidae > Ciconia > Ciconia boyciana. The sequence goes on along the minus strand of NC_132934.1, from coordinate 27,065,228 downwards.
TAATGTATTTGCCAAGAGCCAAGTTCAAACCTGCTTTGCACCTCCTGTAATAGAGAGCATTCAGGTTGAATGACTTTCCAAATAGGCTGTGGGATGACCATATGAGCCAGTAGGAAGGACATAACGGGATCAGTATGAAGGCTAAATTCAGTTATGTACTGCCTTTTAGTAGCTTACATATCTATGGCGTCTTATTTAAACTGGTTGTTCTCCATACTGATTCACTGAGGAAGTTCCAGTCAATGGGAAATTTCTGCTTCTTTGTCGTTTGCCGTCTCCTGGCCTCCAGAAGAACAGCATCTGATCAGATTTGCACAGACTGCACTGAGGGAACAGGCTCACTCCTCAGCACGTGATGTAGCTGGTACCTCCATCTGTTTTGCCGCAGGAGTGGAAGACGTCAGTATGGGGAATGAAGATTTGGAACCGTTTCTCTCGCCTTCTGATTTGCTCAGGAAGCATTTGGAGCCAAGGCCCTCTGACAGACGGCTGTTTCACTCAGGTCTAATATCAGTGATCAGTATGGTGTAATATGTGTCTCTGCACAGAGCATCCATCGACCAGCTGATTTAAGATGCTTTTGTAGGTAAATCATCCCATATATACTTTCCTAGTCAAACAGAACCATGATTATAAGTAACCATCAGCACCAGCATATTACAGACTTTTAAAAACTATCTTATAAATGTAAAATACAAGTTTATATTGATATTAAACTATTTTATGACATTACATTAAATATTTATGTTACTATTTATATTTATAGAGAAGAGAAATAACCATTGGAAGTTACCTGCAATTCTGAACTAAGATTTTATGTTCATAGAAACATGAAAGAAATTCACAAAGTAAAATGTTCTTTTTCTTCTGGTAATTACTGAGTACTAAGTCTCACACAGGAAAACATCCAGTCACAACGTCTTACTCCATAGCTGACTTAAAAATGTGTACTCTATGACTTATTCCTTGGCAGTTTCTTAATCTTCTTGTGTTCCTCAGAATTAATACATTTCAATAAATTTCTACAGTGCATGGATTTCTAACTACCCTAGTAGACTGACATTTTGACTACATTTTCAGCCAATACTTTTTAATAATAAAGTGGGTTTTTCCGCTGTTACACTGAAAAAGTTCTATACAAAATGCATTTATCCAGGCAGATATATGCATTTAGGTATCTGCATAATCAAACAGCTTTTCCTCCAAAATATTTCATACATCTAGTTGATTCTCTGGTCTCTGTGCTCCTAATCACTAACAAACAGTACTAATATTTTTCTCAATAATAGAATATTACTGAATCTACATACCACCTCAGATCTGGTACTGTTCATTTAGAAAAACAACTGTTTTACTCTAAAGAGAGTTATACAGAGAGGTAGCTATACAGGAATATATCTGTACAGACACAGATATACAAGCAGACATGCTGGAAACACATATTGTCTAGCAGAGGGAAACTGATTTAGGACTCAGAAGATACCGAGTCAAATCTTACTTCTGACCCTGCTTTACTGGCCTGTTTTCAGAAGATCATGTTCCTTTCTTATTTCATTCTCCATATTTGCAAGACAGAGATAATGAGCTCTATTGTTGAATAGATATATAATAAAAGAGCAAAGTACTTTTTGCCCTGTCAAATTTCTACTATGAATGAGCTGGGACAAATTATATGAGTCAAGACAGTATGAAGTTTAATTTATCCTGAAAACATCTGGGTTACTTTGTGAAACTACTCTTACTTCAATAAAAATACTCACTTATGTAAGTAAGGCTCAGCATTATAGTGTATTAGCCAGTAAAATCTCTGCATTGGTTGACGTTTCTGTTCAGCTATTTGACCTCTGTAAAACATCATGCTACTGAGTCATATCAAATTCCTGTAAGCAAGCAGCTAAAAGGGCTAAAAGTTTATGTTGAGAGCACTGTACCAAGTATGATGGCAGTGTGAATGTTTTGCTGTTGATGTATGCATCTAAGTAGGTCCTCCCATGTCAGAGAAACTCGAGGGGCATTCTTCCCTTCCTTTATGTCATTGGCATGTCTCTCTTTCAATTCAAGAGGAATAGAACAAGATCTTGAAAAAATAAAATTGCAAAATTATATATTCTTTGCCAAAATATGCTACCTCATAAGGCCCAATTCTGACTTCAGCCATCTTGCCAATTTCTATCAGAAAAGGCTTTGAGGACAGGGATGATATTTTATGCTTCATATGCAAGGCAGAAAACTGGGGCAGCAATGACTGTGCCATAGAGCTGAGGGAATAATTCAGAGTTAATAATTTATTTGCTGAATATAGCTTCCTTTCTTCCTTTTTGAACAGTTGTGAAAGAGCATCTTCCTTTCAGCTGCGAGAGGCAATGGCACACAGGGTCACTCAAAGTGAGCAAGAGGCCATAATATACCTTGCACCTATGTAGCCTGCCTCCTTGCTGGAGTCCTCTGAGCACACATCTTCACATGATGACCCACCCCTCGGTGTACAGCCACTTGTATTTGCTGATCTGTGACCCAACCAGTCTGATATGCGGGCTATAGAGCACCTGAGGAACTATGGTTCTCTGCTGCATACACCTAAGACCCACAGGCCTGGGTTTGGGCATTTGCAAGGCAAGCATCAACAGCGTGAGTCTTATACATACTACATGGTAAACCGCTGAACAGGAGGCTGACATTAGTTTAAAGATTCATAATATAATAATACTATTTATTTATTCATTAACATTAGCCAAATTCTGTCTCCAAATATATTTGGTAATAGTGTAGTAAGCAGTTTACTACATGTGCAGAATAACAGGAGACAGCGAAGATGAATTTGATTTTGATCTTTTATTATTTATCTATTGTAACAAACAGAAATAGGTCTTTTTTTGGATGCACTTTATTGTCTATGTGAATACAAGTCTTGCCCCAAAAGTCTGGCTTCATAAATTTTCCATTTTACAAACATTTCTGCCCATGTTTGGTCATATTATAAAGCCATTTTGACTATGCATTAAGTTACGAGTACATAAAATGATTGTAAGGAACAGACTATGTATTTGATGATGATGACGTGTGACTATAACTGGAAAAGAAGAGCAGGAGATTACAGGTAAAGTATTGCAGCTAGCATATAAGCAGCAGTCACATTTTCTTTTCTGTTCTCTGCAGGGCAGAGCAGAGCTTAGAACTAATAGCTTATTGTTCATTTTCAATAATTGCATATTAGATCGCCAAGTATGACTTTCACTGGTATCATCCCCTATTCAGTAACAATACTTATTTTAAGCAGCCTCTCAGTAAATTAATTTCCTAGAATATTCTTGCAAAGTGAGCACAAATGAGTTAGAATATTGCCATGGAAAATTCAATGTTTCATTTAAATAAATATTTGCAGATTTTGCCCCTCATTATCTGCTTAGCTATACTCATCTACAAAAAGGGAGCTTATAAGTATTCCTTTTTTGTGCGTCAAGAGCTGAAAATTTAGGGTTTTTTAAGGGCTGAAAGTCTTCCTGGAAAAGGAATGGGAAGAAGAGAAACATAAAAACCTGACCTTTCTGAAACTCTTCCATATAAACAAATGTAAATGCATATTTAAATCATAGATATACATACACAAATTATATATATATATAGTCATGTATAGGTACCCTGTGTATAAAAATGTACACCAACTGAAGCAATATTAGAATTTCCTTCAAAGACCTGTATTAACTGCCCCATTCTAAACAATAAGTTTGGAAATTTTTTTGAGACATAGTTATGGAATGGCTGCAGTGAAGACAAAACTATTGTTCAAGTCTTTAACTATAAAGACACAATAAGGTCACAGCAAACTCCCTACCAGAACATTACAAAACCAAGACAATGTCAAATGTTTATGGTAATAATATGCATACTGTTGTTTAGGCAATGAAGCTCAGTAAAGCAACACCAAAAGGTTCAAATGAGAGTTTCATGTTTTATTTCATCACTGAGGTTATTTGTTTCATCCTCAGACTATCTCTGCATACTGATTTGCATGACAGCTCAGAAGCCCGAATAGAATGAACAATGTCTCTGATTGCCATTTCATCCTTAGGGCAACTAGTGTGAACACCATTAGATGACAATTCTTGTTACTGATAAAATGGAGTTTGCATATCCAATTAGATAAACTAGGTGAGAATTTTTATTTCATGAAGGTAGTCCTTTTTCAATGACTTCACTCGGATTGTCAGAAGATAAGCATCTTTCACATAATGTTACATGACAGTTTTTTCACAAGGTGGGTGCGTGGTTGTCCTGGTTCCGGCTGGGATAGAGTTCATTTTCTTCCTAGTAGCTAATATAGTGCTATGTTTTGGATTTAGTATGAGAATAATGTTGATAGTACACTGATGTTTTAGTTGTTGCTAAGTGGTGTTTACACTGGTCAAGGACTTTTCAGCTTCCCATGCTCTGCCAGGTGCACAAGAAGCTGGGAGGGGGCACAGCCAAGACAGTTGATCCAAACTGGCCAAAGGGCTATTCCATACCATATGATGTTATGCTCAGTATATAAACTGGGGGGAATTGGCCGGGGCACAGTGATTGCTGCCTGGGGGCTGGCTGGGCATCAGTGGGTGGGTGGTGAGCAGTTGCATCACTTGGGTTTTTTGTTTTGTTTTTTCCCTAGGTTTCTGTTCCTCTCTCTCTCTCGTTATTTTCCTTTTCATCACTATTATTATTATTATTATTATTATTATTATTATTATTATTATTAATATTATTAAATTATTAAACTGTTCTTATCTCAGCTCATGAGTTTTCTTACCTGTGCTTTTCTGATTCTCTCCCCCATCCCCCTGGGAGGGGGGAGGTTGAGCGAGTGGCTGTGTGGTGCTTAGTTGCCGGCTAGGGTTAAACCACGACAATGGTATTGTTTCCTCCTGATATATTAAAAAAAAGAAAATGAGAACACACCTATACTTACTCAAGGCCTGCAGAAACTAAGAGGAGAAGTGGGAGATACATTTCCCCACTAAGTACATTGCCATAAATGCAAAATCAGAGGGGAATGTTTTTAATCCAAGTAAGGCAGACTGAGTTTAGGAGAAGCTATGAAATAAATTTTATATTATCAAAGCAAGGAGAAGAGTAGGCTTTATAAATTCTGCGATAACAACAAAAAATTTGCACACAATTCCTTTTTTTCCTCTGAAAGCTGACAGATATACTCTACAATAAAAGAGACTCTAGGTGACCTCATTAAGCTGGATTTCTGAATGGTCTGTCTTTCTTTATACTCATATCTGGGCACTTACCTACCCCACCAGGGAACCATTCCCATCTCTCTCCCTCCCTGTTCTCCCCTATGGGCTTATTTGCCTTGAAGTCCATTTCTCTCTCCTTTTCCTCCTCAGGACTCTCTCTCTATTCACTCTCAATTATCCATTAAAAAGTTATCTGGTCAGGAACTTTACTGACAAGATTTCCAGCATCTTTTCTCCAAGTGTTGGGTACAAAGTAAAGAGACAAGCATTACTCTTGAAAACTGAAGTGCCTTCTGCCCTTTTTTCCTTTTCAGGTCCTTCAGCTGGTGAAGGACTCTTCACGTCACCAGCAGCAGCCTTCACCAGAGAGATGAACTACTCATCTGTGTGGACTGCCTGCCTGAAAAGAAGGAAAAGTGATCCCAATGGGGAAAAAGACTACGTTGTCAGCATCTACTGCAAGCATCTGCCAGGTGTACACAGAAGGGACCTCCAGAAAGCCCCTTAGTTGCTTTACCGTTGTTACTCTACTATGAATGTGGCAAATCACTGCACAGCTATAGGATCTGAAATCTGAGCAGAACATAAATCACAGACACATTGCACCAATTTTGGCCAAAAGTCTGGGAGTACATGCACTCTGTCACCTTTCGAATATTTTTTATCTCTTGCTGCAATAAATTAGATTTTTTTTTATCTCCTGTTGCAATAAATGTAGCCTACCTGTGATCCACTAACACTTGTAGTATGATTATTTTAAATTTTGATGACTTTTAAAATTCTACTAATCGCGAATTGTTCCCATTTGACAAATGTTCTGTTTTGTCTTTTATTTTCAATGAAGCTTAAAATAAAAAACTTTTTTCTTTCTGTCATTGTTTGTCACCAGTATCATTGTTGGTTTCATTAATGTCAGCACAACTCAGAAATGAGTTTTAGATGAGTTGAGCTGCTTTTGCTGACTAAATTTGCAGCAGCAAAGCATAAAGCATTTCAGGCTCTTCAAAAGCACAGTCTTTTTATTATTTTTTATTGAAAGAATGGTGGTTTAAAAAACAAGTAGATACATAGATTTCAATTCGCTCCTTTTTTTGTAATATCCATGCAATGAGGAATTTCTGTGTACTAGAAAATTAGCAGACTTTATATAGATTTTTGTCATTTGGCACCTGCAAAACATGCACAGTACCATATACCTAAATTGTACAGCTGTTACAGTCACACAAGATTGTCTCTATAATGAAGAAATACAATATACCCAAACAAGCAATATATATGTGTATACACATATATATGTATATACACATATATATGTATATATACAGTCATATAAAATAGTTATTTTGCAGTAGGAGTTGATGTGTTTTGTGGCATGTGACAGTTCTCTTGTTGAAATTAAATGCACATCACACTTTGTCTGCTCAGCTGTTGCATGCTGCCTAGTTTTCAGTTTGGCACTGTCTAGGTATGCAGCCACAGATGGAAAGTCAGTATGTGTGACATGCTTTTCACCTGCCATGAAATGCTGAACTCCCTCCGTCATTTTGTATAAACAATTTGCAATTCATTTAGTTCTCACACATGGTATTCCAAAATAACTCACTAAAATGTTTCCTATTAACAGTGCTGGACTTAAAAGTAACAAGAAAGGAATCCACTTTTACATGCTTTTACATGCTGCAATTTCCAGATCTGTAACCTACAGCACAGGATGAGGGATTAAAATTATGTATGAGGTTCTGCATTTGACTTTCTGATATGACTTTTATGTATAGACATCTGGAACAAAAAGGATTAGATGTATAATTTAATCCTATCAAAGACAATTGTAGTTTTCCTTTCCTACACTGTGTTAAATGCATGGAAGCTTCATGCAATAGCATACGACTAACAGCGATTACATGACACGGAAGGGATGTTGACTTAGGACACATGATATAAACAGCTCTGCAGCACGTCAGTAGACTATTTCAATTGTGACACCATCTTTCACTTTTCAGTCCATGTCCTTTTATATGTCTTACAGAGTAAGGAGTATTTTAAGGATGTCTTCTTGCTCTCACAGAACCCCCTTGGATGCCAAAGAGCTTTACAGATATCTTATAAAAATCTCCTGGCATCTGTTTCCTATTATTCTTCTATGCAAAAGTATTACAAATATTAAGAGTAAAGAAGAATATACCGAAAGATACTCTAAGTAAAGACAAGATGCAATTGCTTGCCTTTCTCTATCAACAATAAAAGGAGCTTACAATACTATCTGAGAATAAATACTTAATTTTTAGATGATTAAACTTAGGTGAGATGCATCCCACCTTACAATGTGCCTTTAGAGAGCCTCTGCAACTCTCTTCAGGTTCCTCCCTGGGGCTGATTCTTTACTAACACTGAGTAACACTTCATGTTGCTAACAGTCTTCATTATAACCTTGCAATGCCATCAAATAAGCATATGTCATCCCAAGAATTACCTTTTGCTTACTTACCTCATGGAATTGTTAATATTTGTACATGTCAAATACCTAAAGATTCATTGGACAATAATTCAGTAGTTCATGCACAACACACACTACTAAATATTATTAGGATTTCCTATTGCCACTAGTAATAAAAGCTGCTCTTTACAGTTGATATTAGTAGACCTGGGGTTTTTTTGTCATATGTGTTTTCCTGAACAATAAAGTAAGGCAATCTTTTTTGTTAGATACAGACATATCGTTAATGGGAGGTAGCAGCATATGGACAAGAGTGTTTAATTTTTACAATTTACACCCAAATTATATTCGAGACTCTACATATTTAGCCTACTTTGATCACTGTGGGAGATGTAAGTAAGCATATAAGATTACAAATTAGTCTTACTTACACGGTAGGAGAAAGATTTTATGTCAAGGACTAAGAGTTACAGAAGTATAATCAGAACCCTTATTAGCTTATTACATATATTAGTCATACTGTAAAACATTAAACACTCAGCCAGTACAAAAATAGAGGTAAACAGTGTCCAAGACACAAGTAAGTTTACACATAATGATTCTGAAACTAATGCAGATGTTCTGGATGGCTCTTCAGGGTCAAAATACTTGTTCAAGAGTGTAACATTAATCATGTATGCAATTACTGGGAGGATCAAAGCATTAAAAAATGTTAGTTTTCCCAATTATAGACTTAACTGATCAGCATAGCATAAAGCTGCAAGGTAAGCATGTACATTTTGCTTCAGATAATTACAGATTTTCCAATTGGCTACCATACGCTGCAGGTTCCTTTCCAAAGACAACACTCACTGTGGACATGTTCATGTTTACACATGGGTCCTTACATGAGGAATCATGAATTTTAAAATCAGGGCTTGGTCCTTCAGTAAGAATTCTGTACTGAACATCCCTGTGCCCACATAAAACCCTGCTGAAGCTCATGGTACTTACAGGGACAGCAAATTTTGTATTAGCTGTCACTACAGACTCGAATCCAAATAGAGGATATAAATTTAAATTTTCACTTTACCAGAGAAACCTGTATCACAGCCTAAATTCATTAATGAGTTTTGAAAAGTCTACAGCAAATAGTAAATCTGTGTTTTATGACTTTTTTCCATAAACAGTTCATTCTCTGAAAAAACAGCCTTTGGGTTAAAATAACTTTTAATAGTTTTGGCTGAAAGGGGAAATACGAAAGTCTGTTTTTTGACATTTTCTAGGTAAGACATTTCTTTTTTATTGTTCTGAAATTACTTTTTGCTTTGCTAAATGCCAAAATTAGGTAAAATTTAAAAAATAATGTAAAAATCCCAAATGAAATGTTTATAACAAAATCTTATTAATAAGTTAATTTGTTTTCATTCTTTTCTTTCAGTGGCACAATCAATGAATTTTAGCTCTAGGTCAACATACAACAATGTTTTGCGTTTTTTTAATTTTTCTGTTCAGGCAGTGAATTGAAAAAAAAAAGAAGAAATAAAAGCAATTATTTGCAGTTCTACTACCAACCATAAATTCTTTTATTTGAAAAGCTACCAGCTTGTCAACTACATATTCAATACAAAACAAAACAAAGAAAACCAGAAAGCAATAGCAGTAATCTATCTTTACAGTTTTACCATGAAAAATGTACTTGGCTACAGAAAACTTTTTTAGATCAAGTTTAAAATGACACGAACACGTACATTTCTTACTTTTCTATAAGAGTGTATGCATGTACAACTCTTTCCTTATGTCATTTCTATTTTACCTAGAGTCATGATATTTACATTCCGCCAAACCAAATAGCAAAATATCTATTATTCAAACATAACACTGGATTTTGTAATTTCCTGAAAGGTTGAATGCATTTAACTACATACTGTATTTGAGCTTTCCATATGTAATGAAACATAGTAGGAGATTATGAATTCAGAAGAAAGGCAGGCACACTTATGATCTGACATTGTATCTTTAAAAAAAAAAAGAAACATGAATTCTAACAGCAAACATGCCCTTTGTTGCTGTTAGTCAAAGAAAAAAGGAGAATATTTACAGTAGAAAAAGTGCTTCTTTCATAGTAGAAAGAGTTCTTCAATGACACGAATTGTATTAACCATTAGTTCTACCTTTGAAAGAACCATTTTTCATGATACACCAACAAAAGTTAAGGTATTAAAATTCTTCCAGTTACACAAGTTTAAATCCTACTAAATCTGTTTGCTTCTGTGGCTTTAATCAGAAGTGCAACAGTGTAAACTGAGGTGAATGTGGCTTGCAATAGTAAAATCACTCCTTGCTGAATTTCCCTACTTAATATTGCATGCTGAATACAGAGTCTGATCATGGTGAAGTGTTTCATATGTGGCAAATTAATTCTAGGAAATTTGCTATAATTAAGTTGTTTAACAATCATTTTTACTGTGATTTTTTTTTTCTGTAAGTATAATTTTGGGTTGATTTTATTGTAGTTTAAATGGTAAAATGCTAGATAATTTACTCCTTGTTTAGCTTTTTTTAATACTGTACATATATATTAGTTAAAAAGACAATTATCTTGTCAGGTATTATACCAATTTAATGACTGAAACATTAACATATATAATTTATACGGCACATCACGGATCAATACATCTTGATGCTGACTGAGAAAAGCCATTTACACATGGGCAGTTGCATTCTGAGCTGTAATTTTACCCACATGGCAGCATAAGGAAAAATAAGTACATAATTCATACAGGACCTCTTCCTGGTGGTGCTAAAGTTAATAGGAATGACAAACAAGGGCTTAACTTTAATAATTATAACCCATTCTGGTATCTTCTTGGGTGGTAAATAAGAACTTATTCCCGTGAGGTGCTAAACATTCTTAGATGTTATTAATGTCATTAGGAGCAGAAGGAGTGCAGCACTTTGCAGGAGGTGCTCACCATTAGCTCAAAATTAGGTTCCTAATGCCTGGCAATGGGAGTTCAAATTGCTACCATATTTAAAGATGGCTCATTCACTTTCTGGTTTTCAAGGTCTGAATGCACTTAAACATCTATGAAATGTCACTGAAAATATGATATTTTAAAAAGTAAGAAAAGTTGCCCAATGGCCCCAACCACCAAATGGTATGGCAGGAAGAAAATAACTGAAGAGTTTTCTTTTAATATTTTTATAGAATAGAAATGGCTTAGGGAATGTGTTTTTTATAAACTGCTGTTCTCCCAATTCTATAAGTTACTGGGATCAGGGATAGCTTTTATCTTGTAGATACTGAGCTCTATCCCCATCCAAACTTTCTGAAGCTCACTGAAATCTTTTTTATTCTGTCCTAAGTGACATGCAGTGGTAACAGAATGCAACAAGACCATACAAAACAAGAACTGTATAGGTTATTTGTTATCAAGGCAATACTAACAAGGTAAGACTATTTAGTTGTTATACACTGCAAAATAGCGGGGGGGGAAATATTATTACCTTGTTTGTAACTACTTCTGTGACCTTTTTTGCACTCACCTGGAGCTGCTACATGCCTGTCTCTGCCAGCCTGAGGATAGCCAGACAAATCCCCAATATGTAAGTTGCATCAAGTACCAGGTTCCCATAGGTATGTTTTTTATTAATGTTTAAGCATGTTACAGAGTTGTCATGCAAAAGTTCACTTCCACACTAGCTCTTAATGGGTGTTTTGCAGGCTTTTCCCAAGTTCAAAGAGATGGACTGCGGCAATGCCACAAAAATTACCACGACCTTTACAAGTTGAAGGCCTTTCTTTCCTCCCAATAACTACTCTCATCTTGTTAGTATCATTGTGATAATGAATAACCTATACTGTGCTTGGTTTTTATGATAACTTTCTCTTAAACCTCCACTGTATTAGACCTGCACATACGCACATACACACACAAATCTACTACAAAATTTTTTCTTGAGATCCCCACAAGCTACAAAGTGTTTGAGCTGACATGGACTAGGGTCTAAGCAGGGGATATGCCACTAAAGAGCTATTGTTCAAGAACAGCTGCTGATCTACACCACCTCTGGCTAGTAGCTGCAATTGTTTACGTTAGCAGCTGTGGAAAAGCTGCAGAAGGATTCCCACTTCTCAATTCTAATTCTTTGTTGTTCAGGGGCATGGGAACCAGGCAAGAGTAACCTTTGTGCTATTCCTTGTAACTGCCTGATGTAACCAGCTTCACCTACAGGGAGAGAAATGTGGAAGTCCACAATAAAGACACTGGAAAAGAGTGTGTCCAAGTCTCTCTTTTCTACAGTAAGCTGTCTAGAAATTATCAGAATTAACATATCAAAATAAGGAGAGATGGCAATTTGTAGCCTGGTTTTCTAGGTAATTGAGTAAATTTCCAAAATTGAGTGAATGCAATCATTTCCCATGTCAGTCTGTCTGTTAAACTCACAGTAATTCTTGAACATCATTTTAGAAGGGTAAAGAGCCGAAAGATAAGCAGTTTTTATAATTTTATGAGAACTGGCAAGTGGATGGAGAAGAGACACCCTATTATTACTTGTTGTGAAGGAGGCTAATGAGATCCCCCTTTCTTAGACATCAGAGACAGGAAGGAAACCAGACATCATTAGTTATGCAGCACACAGTACTAGTCATTTATTTTAAAGCCTTCCATGTTATATTATCTTCTATCCTAATTGCTGTAACTGGGGGATGAATTAGAAGAGTACGGTATGGGGTTTGGAAGGATTGATGTCCCATCTAGACAACATTTCCATTCAGTATAACAGATAAAATTAGGTGACCAAAGTCATTGTGAATTATATGACCGGTTTGCAGAGGCTGATGAGAGCAGAGCAGAAGCCGCAAATGGACTTTGACCCATGACAGAACTCTCATTGATTCTGGGACCTTGATCTACACAAGTGGTTTCTTCTAGCAGAGCTGTATTTACAGAAATGTCCCTACTGCCTGGTGTTTCACCCTTCTGCTTTCTATTGCTTTAACGTGAATTAGATTGAACAGATTTTTTTTTTAAATTCACATGGTGTATGTCAAATATCTAAACTGTAATTGCTGTAGTCTTGAGGCTGTTTTATGTTATATCATATAGCAGTTCTTTCAAGTGACTGAGCAATGCTACATACACAACCGGAAGGAAACTAAAGATCTGACATTATGATGATTTTGTTCCTTATTATCTTGCTTTAAAAAGGTTGTAATTCAAATTAGATATTTTCTTGCTACTTATGAACAATTATACTACAGCAACATAATGTTTTTAATTGGTAAACAAAGCTACAGCCTTCTCATGAAGCAAGTATTTGATTTCATTGAAACATACTTCTTTTAACTTGGATGGCAATAATTTTGTGCAAGCTGTCAGATTGTCTTAGCAGCATAACTTATAACTGAATAACCTGTGCTGAAAACTGCCCTTGAGGTGAAGTATTGTTTATCAAGCAATAAAATATTTGTTCAACTTTGTGATGAAGCTAAATAATGAATAAGTCTAACGTATCTCTGTGACATATTTCTTTTGGAAGCATGTAGAGCATAATGACCAGTAAATTTAAGACAGTTTTCAGTTGTAACTTCTTGATTTTATGACTGCTAACTTCTTGATTTTATGAATGCTAGGTCCAGATGACATCCACTAATACCATGACATGAAGTTGAATTAACATGTTTCTCAGGCCTTGTTAACTATCCACTCTTCTACCCTCATTTATGTTCCAGGGGAGTAAAACGGGTTTTAGATGTTATGAAAAAAATGCTAGCTTTTCTGATTTTTATTTTTTCAGCTTGATTTTTTAAATTAATTTCATGTAAGTAATCATGGGTAATGTTTCACTTTTGTAGACAGACTCCAAGACATTTTATTTCATCCTTTCTTCCTATTGGAAGCTTGGACTCAACATTCACCACAGCAATGCCACCAGGAACGCCACAAAATCTTTTTCCTCCCTAAGCTGGAGAAGTGGCTTGCTATAAAGGACTGCTTTCTCATTGCTGTTTATGCAATTAGAAAGCAATCATTAACATGAAAGAAGGTTTATATTTCCTGTTCTGAACTGTGGTACAGGGGCTATTAGCAATTACTGGCATAAAAAGTGCCCCTACAGGCAGCTCTCCAGATATTCTCAGGTTTGAAGAGTTACCAGCTTCATGCCCGTCTGCCTGACCTCAGGCTTCTTCCTGTGCTAAGAGCTGGCCGGACTAAGGAAGTCATTTGTAATGCAAGGTAATAACTTTATTCAATCTACTAACTTCTGAAAAATGTTCTATATTCATTTGTGCCAGTGAATGACACATTGTTTCTATTGACTATATTTTTGCACATATTAATCTCTTTCATATAGGTTTCCTATAAAGCCACTGAGACTCGAAATGGTGGAAGCTTTGCTGGAACAGCAACCAGTTATTAAAAATGGGTAGGATACAATTCCAGTCGCTCTCAGTCAGAGCTGTATTACCCCTCTTTGGGTACCCTGCACATAAGGTACTGAATAGCAGAGCCAATCTAGTAACAAAGCAGCTTAGAAAGGGTTCACAGTATAAGAGAGATGGGACTAATTAGGCAAGGAGCCATCGATTATTGTGAGGCTTTTGCAGGAACAGAGGAAGGTGGCTGACATCCAAACTCTACATTTCCTGGAATACAAAGAAAAAGGAGTATATCTAAAATGGTAAAGTTTGGATACAGATTGAAAGATTGTCATGCTGCAAGTATGTTATAGAGTAAAAAAAAAAAAAAGTATCAAAAACTGTGAAGTAAAAAAAAAATTCAATATATTTTTTATTTTGTTTTCGATGATAAATCATTTTACCATACAATCCGTTGTCTATGAGGCAAACAGCTCTTAAAGTGCAGAACACAGAGAAAGGTCTGCTAGCAAAATACATATAAAGAAACCTAAAAAAACATCTAAAAAGCATCACGTTTTAATTTATATATAACTCTCAAAATATTGTCAAAATCCATTACCAAGACTGAGGTAAGAAAAATCAGAATGGGAACTCCTGAAAAAGTATTAGTTTTACCAAGTTTGCTTTGCTTATCCACATTTTCCACAAATTTACCACAATTTCAAAATTTTTAGCAATATTGTCCATCTTAATTAAAGCGGAAGCAAATTTAAAGGACACTAATTTTTTCTTGCTCTGTTCAGACATTAGGCATCTATTCTGTCATGTATCATCCCAATTGAACAAGTATTTCATAATTCCACTGAGCAAAGATTTCATTATTTCACTGATCAGATTACTTTTTCCAAGTACAAGTAGATAGGCAAGGATGGTAGGACAATGGATGGCCTGGAGTAATGAGCTTAAAACCTTAAGAGAAGGGGAAGAACTTTTCTTCTGCAACGTTCGTCATATGCTTTGAATCTGGAAGCTACTGAAATGTAAACTAACTTATTTTTTACCTTGGCCCTTGTCTATGGAGACTTTTAAATAAGAAAAGTAACCTGATTTGAAAATGGAAAGGCTCAAACTTTCCAAGATTGTGCAAATTATTGCGTCCTCCAAGACTTCGTAACTACCCTAGCGGAGTCTGTCTCATCTATGGTTACACTGAACCACAGACTGTCCATGTCCCTTTCAGTGCTACTCCCCATGAATCAAACAGTTCTTGTTTAGCAGATCTTGCAGCTCTCTTTGATAAACATTTCCAGGCGAGTTCCTTTCCTGCTGAGACTGAGATTCTCATCTGATTTATGCTTTTCACTGCTGCAAGACTGGAGAACTTACTGAATAATTTCAGTTTAATGTGCAAAGTAGGATTAAGTGCCCTAACTAAAATGACCTGGACTCGTAAATTTTATTTATGGTTTGACCCACTTCGGTCCTTCAGTTTAGCCAACCTTCCTTCTGAATCAAGAAGAAACGTATGAAGGAATGGTCATGACTGAATCACAGACTGTTAATTCTGCAGATATTGTCTGCCTGCTGCAATATGGTCTTTATGTGCATTGGTCTTCAAGAACCAGATTAGATAAAATAACTTAAATAATGTCTGATACGTATTTTACCCAATGGCTCAAGCAAATGATGAGACTCGTATGTTAGAGAATCAGTGCACAGAAACAGGGCAAATAGAAGTACCAAATTCTACATACTTAAAAGAGCCAACTAGTCGAAGTGGCATGTTGTCACACACTGATGCAGAGATTTGTGAGAACTAAGTACTTTATTAGCACCTCACACTTCAGTATGAAGAGAGTGTTTCTAATCCATGCTATACATTCTAAGTGGGTTTCTTCCTGTTTTTTCTCTTTTTTTAAGTGCTTGTGGAGTGAAAGGTGAGTATCTGATGATACTGGAGATTCTGCATGTGATTAGAAATGTGGCTACAGCGACACAGAGTAAGTCTGGCAAGAGGCATCCTTGTCAAAGAAGACTTCCCAAAGTGCTTCAGTGCAACCAGAAGTATGAACTCTAGTGGTTAATCAGTTTTCTGCATTAATTCACTCTTAGTTTCTCTTTCTAAGGATGTGACCTTAAAGACACTTGAAGTCCAGGGTAGTTTTCCCACTGACTTAGCAGACTGGCTCAGGCTCTCAGTCTCGGGATCATCCTGCCTAATTTAAAGTATCTAAGACTCCTAGCTTAAGGACCACAGTCATCCCAGCCTGCCTTTTATAGTCAACACGTACCTGCCTGCATACATTGAGACTGTAGGTAGGATGGATTGCTCTCTGGAGTTGTTTCTCTCTATGTCGACTCTAGGAAGTCAGGGTGAGTAGGCTCTTAATTAGGTAGCACAGGTGCCTAAAGCTAAATCAGTTGAAATTGGGCCTCATTATACAGACGAAACAGCTATTCCTTTGAAGATACTATATGAGCCAAAACATTAATTCAAAATGAGAAATATGTATTTATCTAAAGTAAAGTTTAAAAGTTTTTATTTACTATTTCATTGATGGGTAAAATATCACTAATTTGAAGAGGAATTCCCAGAGTTTAATATGACTAATACATAGTTTAATAGAATTAATCTTTTATATAATATCCTGTACATCAAGAAAAACATATATAATTACTAAATCAGTAACTGTTGGTTTAGAGCAGATAAAGAACAAATATTTGAGATCAAATCAGCCACTTCTGTGGAAGAATGTGATGTTTTCTTGAGATGATTCCAAGTACTGACTTAATGTCACCTTAAGAAAAAAAGAAACCACAGTGCTGATAGCTCTGCCTTCCTCTTCCATCCACTAAATCTGTAATAAATGCATAAAAAATCTTTTCCACAGAAATAAGGGTCTTTTTTTTAGGTTAATGATAGCTATACTAACTCTCAGGTTGGCTTCAGAATTTAAAAGAAATGGTGCATACTGTGCACTTCCCGCACAGTATGTCTTAATCCTTGACCAGTGAGAGGTCATTTTTTAATGTCCAGAGCAATCCATTCCTCCATATAGAAAGAAGGACGACATGCACTTGCACTGCAGAGTGACCTGAGCCTATTTTAGCAAACTCCCAGAAAGATGGCTTTTTGTCTTTGGAAAATTATGCCCATATCAAAAGCCTCCCACTTATTCTGACTGGCCCATAGTACAAAAAGCAGCTAGATTTAGACAACACAAACCTATGAAAGCAAGGAAACTGCAGACTATGACTATATATATTTGTGTTGACTGCATGTTTGACCAAAGCATTATTTTTTTAATTTGCATTATAGAATCAAACTTTTTCCTCTGTGAGACACATTCTTAATCTCGTGACCCAGTTCTTCAGTGGGGCTGTGATCAGCACCCTAGAAATCCTTATACCAGACTTCTTCTACTTAGAACGTCTCAGGAATGTTCCCTCCATTGAAAAAAAAAACCTCAAAACAAAACACCAAACCCCCACACCTCTTTTGCTCAAACTGAGAAGCACTCAGACCTTCAAACAAGCAATAAATGAGGTAGAAGAGGAAGACCAGTAGAATATTCTGCTAGTAATAACCAGAGTGGGTTTTGGAAGAAACTTCAGTATTTTGAAGAAGTAATTTTGGTTCCTATAAATTAAAAAAAAAAAGCCCTTTGCATTGTTCAACCAAATAGCAGATAAACATATGTTTTTTTAATGGAAGCTATTCTTTCTAATCCAGAAGGGGGAAAATAGCATATATTCAGAAACCATTTATCTCCACATGATTTTATGTATTTGGTATTGAGTGTACAAAAGTGTTAGTATAAGAATGCAGGAACTGTGAAATTATCTTCTAGACTAAAGAGGAAGGAAAGAAAAAAGTCAGATGTATAGCTGAATCTTGAGGTTAAGGCTTACAAGGTGGCTTTAAATATTTGTAGTGTTCTTTTCGCAAAAGGAAAGACCACTGGCTTAATACTAGAGGAATTAGGAAGAGGGGATGTACATGTACGTTCAGTCTGCAAAGGAAATTCTTGGTTTAAAATATTCTAAATACTTCTAAAAATATTAAAGAAAAAATTAAATGTATTAATACAAACTTATGCATCATAGCTGTTATCTTCTTTAATACTTAAAGAGTTCTTTGTGCCTCATGACTGCAGAAAGAATTAAGAAACAGCTCATATCAGAGTCCATTGTGAATTCCCCTTAGTACCATTTTCTTCTTTTCCTACAATTACTAGGATTTATTTTCTTTGCTTGAAAATAGGATTTTTGTCTCATTTGAGTCCCTGCTACTTAATTCCTACTTGAAGTCATAATCCTCCCTGTCACATCACACCAATCTCTTGGTAGCTAATTCTGATGTCACAGGCAGGATTTTGACTTCAGAAGAGCTGATGATTTAGGCACACTTTATGTACCCAAATTTACACTTTCTGAAATGTACAAAGTAAGGAGTACTGCAACCAGACAATTTCAAGGCACTAAACTCAAGGCACAAGCTGTGAAAGTTTCAACTCCTGGGTATCACTTCTCAATAGTATATTAAGAGACTTTCTGTTAGAATGAGAAGGTAATAGAGTATACTTTTTGTCTTTTCCTTCCAAGATACTGTTTCTGAAAGACGCTTCTCTGATACACAGTCTGTCCAAAAAAATTTAAGGTGAGGTGATAGTTTTCCCAAATAGTCAATGGTGTCAGAAAAGGCTTTGAACCTGGACTGGTTTCAAATCTTTGATTTAAAACAGACACAATGTTATAAAACTACCTGACACCCACTTGTCCAAATGTAGGGTTTGTTTGGGTTTTTTTTTCCATTTCCTGATGAAATGTCTAAGTCTCTGAAACAACTTTAAGATTACAACAAGAATCCAAGTGATTCTTTAATGGAACCCATTCTCATCTCTATTGGGGGGGAAAACCTTCTGTTGCAAGTGAAGAATTCTATTCTGGAAAAACTGCAAAGAAAAAAGCAACTGAAAGTGGTAACTGTTTTCTGTAAAGCTAGGCATGTTAAAAAACAAGAGCAGTTATTGATTACAAAAAGAATCTATAGCTGAAAATGAAACCTCTTTTGATTATTTGTCAGGAAAGGAAGTCCTGTATTATTGTCTCAGTGCTGAGCTGGCAGGACCATAAATTGTGCTTTATTAATTGCTACAGGACTGTCTTTTTGTAGCATCAAATCAAACCCCCTAATCTTTCACATGGGAGAAGAATACCTGCATCATTGAAATCTCAATACCTACAGTTGACCAACTAATTTCAAAATTATGGATTAATTTATAGGTTATATAACGTACTGAACATTTGAGCTAGAAAAAAACAAACCAGCGAACAACTTCAGTAAACCTACAGAAAGCATCCTTTATTTTCTGTGATATTTTATTTCATGTAATTTGATATATGTGATCGATCACCATCACAAGTTTTCCTAAGTTAGGAATTGCACTCAAACATTTTAAACCATGCTTTCACGTATTTCTTATAGGAACAGCTTAGAGACTACAGTACTGATAGTGTTCATCTTTTTCATGGGAACTAAAACAGAAGCTAATATATATTGAAGTTGAGCATATTATTAAAATATAGAAAAGAGATACCTCTCAAGCTTCAGTATATGTTTGGTTTATTTTTGTTTCGGGTTTCTTTTGGCATATGCCTAAAATAGGTTATCGGAGTGGGAGGTTTGGTCAGAAGATCTTCAAGTATAAAGGAACCTATTTACTCTATGATTCCTTTGGAAGCCTCCTACTACTAAACTGAAGCAAGCGTAAATTAGAAGGAGGAATACCTTCTGGTATCTTGACGCGAGCTCTGTGAAGAAGACACCGAGTGTTTTCAGAACCTTAATTAAAAAATACAGCTAGTGCCTTGTATTTATCGGAGCCATCGGAGCGGCACGTAGAGCTCGAGGAATGACGTGCCCGTTTCCCCCCGGAGATGCAGCCGTGCCACGAGCTCGTCTGCGGCCGGAGGAGGCGGCGGTGGGGCCCTGGACCGGCCCAGCGGCGGAGCGGAGCGCGGCGCGGGAGCGCGGCGGCGGCGGCGGCGACGGCGGCGGCAGCGGGGCCCGCCCGGCCCCGCAGCGGCACCCCGGCGGGGAGCTCACTTCCCGTCATCCACACGCCATCTAGCGACGGGAAAAAGGGGGGCGGCTTTGCACGGGAGCGGAAAGGAGAGGAGGAGGAAAAGGCTCCCATACCCGTCCCAGCTCTCGCCTTTCCCAAAGCTGGTAAGAGCCATTTGGATATTGCAGCGAGAACTCCGGAGTGGCTCGGGGCGGGCTGTGAGGAGCGTCGCCACACTTCACTCCCAGGCATTTCATCCCCCCCTTCTTTCAGTAAATCGCCCCCCTTCCTTTGACAGGAGCTACGCTCCCGAGAAATCCCCTAGACAGCTCACCCAAGCCACCGCCGCCGCCCGAGCGCTACCGAAGCACCGCTAACTCCAGAGGGTCTGTGCGGCGCTGCCGGCGGAGGGGCTGGACCGCGCGATGCCGGCCCCGCAGCGGCACACGCACACACACACGCGCGCACACGGGCACTCCCCGCCTGCCCTGCCGCCGCCGGCGCCGCCGCCCGCAGCCCCTTTGTTCGCCCGCGGAGCGATGCGCTCCTCGCCCGCGCCGCGCCCCCCCCCGCGCCCCGCGCCCCGCTCCGCCGCCGCCCGGCGCCGCCCGCCCCTGCGCCCCTGGCCCGCGGGCGGCGGCGGCGCGGCAGGGCGGCATGGCCCGCCCGCCGCGGGGGAGGCAGCGGGAAGCCCCCCGCCCCCGGCCGCGCCAGGGCCTCGCCGCCGCCGCCCGCAGCCCGCGGCAGCCCCGCGGCAGGGGCAGGGGCAGCGGCCGCAGCCGCAGCCGCGCCTGACGGCAGCCCCGCGCCGCAGGATCCGCGCCCCGAAAGGACGTGCTCCGCCGAGTTGCCAGGCGCGATTACGTTGTTTTTCCCCCCACCCACCCCTTGAACTTGTTGCTTGGCGCTCGGCGGTGGCGGAGGGGGGTGGGGGTGGGGGAAAGCCTTATTATCGATGTCCCTTTGGATGCGATCAAGCTTTTCTCAGGAGCAACTACTTCCCCGCCGTTCCCGGCGCGGCGTGGCGATCTAGCGGCAGAGCCCGTATTTCCAAAAGTCTCTATGCAACTGAGGGCTCTCGCCAGACTACTTTCCCAGGTAGGTGCCGCAGGCTGAGCACGTCGGGAGGGATGCGAGAGCAGAGCCGAGGGGAAGGAGGCGGGAGGGGGGGGGAATGATCCGCCGCCGACCGCCGAGCCGCTACGGAACCCCGCGCCCCTGCCCCGCGCCCGCCTCCGCGGCCCCCCGCCCGGCCTGGCCTCCCCCGCTGCCGGGGAGCCCCTGCCCCGCGCCCTCTTCACCGCCAGGCTCTCCCGGCTTCGCCCTCCGGCGCCCGCTCGGCCGCTCCCGAGGATGCCCCATGCAGCCCACCTTCCGCGGGTGCCTCCAAAGCCCCCGCTCCTACCCCCGCCATCGCCACCGCGGCTCTGCGCGCCCCCCCCCCACCCCCCGCTCTCCTCGCTCCGGATCAGCCCCTGTCCGTGCCCCGACGCCCCGTCCCGGGGAGGCTCCCCTCCGCCCGCTTCCTTTCTCGGGGGCGCTCCCCCCTCCCGGCGCCACTTCCCCGGCGCCCCTCTGCCCTTCAGCGCATTTCCTACACGGAAAACTTGCCTTAAAGTTTAATGCTGCCGCCCGGAGCTCCTCCCCCTGCCCCGCCGGCTCCCCCGGCCCTGAGCCGGGGTCAGGAGGAGTCCCCGGGGCGGCGATCAAGGTCAGGGAGAGGATTCGTCCCGCTGCTGCTCCAGGGTTGCGGCTGGGGAGGGGGGGGCGGCCCGCCCGGCCCATCCCCTCCGCCGTGCCACGGCGAGCGGGCGGCGGCGCCGGGCGGCCCCGCTGCAGTCCGCCCGGGGAGGGCTCCACTGGCGGCCGCGGCCCGGCTCCGGCAGCGGGCGGGGAGCGGAGCGGAGCGGAGGAGGGGCGGGGGGACCGGCTGCATCGCGCGTGGAAGAAAATCTCCTCCCAGGTGGCTGCACCGCTGCACCAGGGCTACTAGCTGGCTCCTGGGGTTAGCGCTTTGTGGACCGTTGCTTCCATCCAGGGGCCGCGCATGGACCTTGTATCCAAAGGATCTGGCTGCTAGAGTAGCTGCTTTGAATACGTTGATTACCAAGTGCCCTGATTTATTGTCCTAACTGGCTAACCAGCCCCTGGAAAGGATATTCTGGGATGAAAAAAGGGAGGAAACAAAAAGGAAGCAAAAAGATTTTCGGTTAATCACAACAATGTTCAGAAATTCTGGTGCCTCGAAAATATGTGAGCATTTGTATTTTTCTTTTCCCTCTCTATTTTAGTGGCTGGACCAGGACTGTCTCTAGGTTGAATCCCTGAGCTGTAGTAGTTGCTTGGGACCATGGCAGCAGGAGTAGCAGCTTGGTTACCCTTTGCCAGGGCAGCGGCCATAGGATGGATGCCAGTGGCCACAGGTCCCATGCCAGCTGCTCCACGGCAGGAGAGGAAGCGAAGCCAGGACTCTCTGATTGTGCTGAATGTGAGTGGCATCCAGTTCCAGACGTGGCTGGACACCTTAGAGCGCTACCCCGACACTCTGTTGGGCAGTTCAGAGCGGGACTTCTTCTACCACCCTGAGACACAGCAGTACTTTTTTGATCGGGACCCTGATATTTTCCGACACATTCTCAACTTCTACCGTACTGGGAAGCTTCATTATCCCCGTCAGGAGTGCATCTCAGCTTACGATGAGGAGCTGGCCTTCTTTGGCATCATCCCTGAGATCATTGGCGACTGCTGTTATGAGGAGTACAAGGATCGCCGGCGTGAGAATGCCGAGCGCCTGCAGGATGATGCCGATCAGGATCATGCAGCTGAGAGCTCCCTGCCCTCGATGACAGCTCGGCAGAGGATGTGGCGGGCCTTTGAAAACCCACACACCAGTACACTGGCGCTGGTCTTCTACTATGTCACTGGTTTCTTCATTGCCGTCTCTGTTATTGCCAATGTGGTGGAGACAGTGCCCTGTGGGGTAAGCCCGGGTCGCATCAAGGAGCTGCCCTGTGGAGAGCGCTATGCTGTGGCTTTCTTCTGTCTGGATACTGCCTGTGTCATGATCTTCACAGTTGAATACCTCCTACGTCTGCTGGCGGCCCCTAGTCGCTACAAATTCGTGCGCAGTGTCATGAGTATCATTGATGTGGTCGCCATCATGCCGTATTACATTGGCCTGGTGATGACAGATAATGAGGATGTCAGTGGGGCTTTTGTGACACTACGAGTCTTTCGTGTCTTCAGGATCTTTAAGTTTTCCCGCCACTCACAGGGGCTGCGCATCCTGGGCTATACCCTGAAAAGTTGTGCCTCGGAGTTAGGCTTCCTCCTCTTCTCACTCACTATGGCCATCATCATCTTTGCCACAGTCATGTACTATGCAGAGAAAGGTTCATCAGCCAGCAAGTTCACCAGTATCCCTGCAGCCTTCTGGTACACCATTGTCACCATGACAACACTGGGGTAAGTGCAGCTGATGTTTGGTTACAGCCAACATTTCAACAAGTGTATTGGCATGAACGGAAAATACTCCATTTAAAAAAATGTTGATAGAAAAAAATGCGAGGGTAAGTTTTTGTTACAGAACTTTATGAATACGACTCATCACTTCCTTCTAAATGTTTTACACATGCAAATGAGTTAAAAGTGTTGCTGAAGTTAAGATAACCCAAACCCCAAAACTGCAGATAAACTGAAAAAGCAAACAACAAAACAAAACAAAACAAAACAATCTTGAAGTCGTTTGGGTTCTTTCCAGTTTTCTCTTAACATTTTATTTGGATTTGGATAGTGAAATGGGAATATTTTATGAATATCTGTGAGTTGTCGGTTAATTTTTAATAGAGTAATGTGCTTGCTGACAGGACTTGTTACAGTGTTGCTAAAGTAGTGACAATTATAAGGAGAACCCAAGTACAAGCTTTTGATTTGGTCATACATAAAAGTCTGCCATTTTGTTTGAGGTGGTGTATTGATGTAGACTTGGATACTGAGTTCGGTACTACAAAGTGATTTGTTTTCATGTAAATAAAACAGGTATAGATACCTTAATCTTCACAAAAATTATTCCTGATGTTGTTTAAGACACTGGATACATTTCCTTTGATTTCCATGGACCTGTAACTTGTAAATGACAAGTGTCAAACTACACTGACCGGTGACAGACTCTGGAAAATGATCTGAGGAAGTGTGAGACATACGACAGATCAAGCATATGTCTTAAAACATAATTCTAATGGCAATATAAATTCTTGCAGAGAATCAGAAGTTAAAAAATGCCATTGTTGACATTAGACCCCAATGCAGTTTAGTGGAAAGATGGGAGATAGTATTATTTGATAAAGTCTCTGATACCAGAGTCATATTGTACCAGCTGATTCTGTGCACCAAGTTGTAAAATGCATTTGTCTGTAATTACAACAGGGATTTTGAAGGTTGACTGATTTGAGAAGACAATTTTTTGCCCTATTCTTAATTTTGAGCTGTAGAGTATCATCTATGAAACTGAAAATTTGATTCATTAGAAACTGTTTCGTTATTTAATAATTACAGATATTAAACGACAAACTTTTCACTTTCATGAAGACAAAGCCCATCATTTTATTAGTCAAACATTTTGCCACATCATGTTGGGACTGTTGAGATTTATGAAACATGTATAACTTTTAAATTTAGCAAAATGAAAGTGCATTATTAAACTATTATGAAAAAGTTGATTTATTATGTGCAATTGTAATTTAGTTGAGAAACGCACATAACAAAATATTAAAAAAGATAAAGGGACTGTCTTATGCCACCATTTTTTATACAGAGCTTTTATCTTCAGCATGATATAACAAATTAAGATAAATATAGTGCATTGTAAATATTTCATACTACTTGTAAGGACAAGTTATGGTAAAAAGGAGTGACAAGAGCTTTGGGGATTTTAATCTGCTTTTTACGTTCCTGGGTTTTTTTGGTTTTCGTTTTCTTCTGGTAGTGACAAGCTGAAGGGTCAAGTTAGTAGAAGGACCAAGTTACGCATGCTAACTAGTTCCATAGTCCTGTATTTTCTGACGCTGACACTCTTTGCTACATATTTTTAATTAGAACTGTGATGATTTCAACACATTAGGTCTTAAAAATTTACCAATATTTAGAATGTACAATCTTATTATAAAAGAGCAGGAGTTGGTCTGTGTTTTTTGTAACAAAAGGTGTTTTTTGAGTAAGTTGTTTTTGCTGTTATGGACAGAGTTTGGGCAGTACTTGTCCATGGTACTGAACATAATTTTGTCTTCAGTTTTATAGCCAGTTTGCAATTGATTATGACATGGGTATGGTATCTATTTTGCATTAATATAATTTGTTCGCTTCTTTCACAAAAAAATTAGTATTATTGTATAGTTTCAGGCTCTGAGGTATTGCACCAAGTAAAATCTTCAAAAATACTGATGAGATTTGAACATCATTAAAAATCTTGTTGAATAGGGTCAAAGAACCTATTTTCAAGTATGCAGCCATACAATATTTAGGTCCTGAGTGAAGAAAAAGAGTTAAAAAGAGTACACTCATGCTTGAGTCCTTTTTCGAGGTAGTTTGCACTGTGGAAGTTTTGAGCAGGTTGTACAGAGATCCAAAGTTTCACCCTGAGAAGTTCAGATATGATTATAAGTTCAGATATGACAGACATCACAAGTTTCTGGGAAATCTTTAATCAATGCATTAGCTAGGTGATATCTTTTTAATAACATCATGATAACCATATAAAGATTATGTTTAAATGTTAAATACATATGAATAATTTAAATAGAATTAATGTAATAAAAGCTTTGAACTCTTTTTAGTTGATGGAATAATTACACAATAAGAGAGGGAAATTAAAAGGAAAAGCAGCAAGGGTCAGTGAAAGCTGATTGTAATTAGTACTGCTACCTTTGCTCTGTGCTAAAGCTTCTCGTCCGTTTACTAATATAGAACTCCCATTCATTTTTAATTTTAGTTTTAGCTGAATTAGGGCTATATAAATATGCTCTATATGAACAACTTTTTTCTTTTAGCAACAAAGCTAGATGAAGTCTTTATGTTTTAAATGACAGTAGCACGCAGCAGGTTATGTGAAATATTACAAAATTACATGAAAGCTAATACCAAATAATAGATTAACATAAAGTTGAGTTTTTGAGTCTTGGTGTCATTCTCATATTTTGCTAGATAGCAAGGTTATTGAGTAAGCGACCTTTGCAATTTGGGGAGTTATTATCTTGGAAGCAGAGCTATATTTCTCAGTTCTGCATGATTGCTGAGCAATTAAAGTGTCTTTAAAAAACATAGATTACATTTTCCTCTGCAGAATGCCAGTGACTTCAAATATTACTACATTTGAGCCTCCAAGGATATCCCAGCTATTAACTGTTCTTGACTGCTCAACTCAAGTAGTACATAGTTGTACACAGAGATGTTATATGCAAGAAATGAAAAAAAGGGAAGAAAGGAGGAAAGGAGGAGAGAAAGAGAGAGTGAGAAAGATAAAGAGATATGAGAGAGAGAGAGAAGAGAGAGAAAGATGACTCCAGATTAACAGTATACACTCTGCCAGAAACTGACCTGTCTGATTTCAAATTTCAAATTACTGTTTTATCAGTATTACTTGTAGCAAAAGCAAAACTAAAGTAGGGACAAGAAGGGACAAGAGAATAAAATTGAAAGACATCACAAAGCAGTTTGTGGAGATTCAAGATAACAATGAAAAGCATAGAAATTAGGGGCATAAAGGTCAAGAAACAGGGTAGTGTAAAACCTGGCAGAGAAAAAAGCTCAAGTCTATTAAATTGGGACTGGCAGACTTACATGGGGGCTTGTGAACATCTACACCCACAATGACACAGTTATGTCACTTTCTGCTGTCACCTCATAACATGACAATCTAATAACTTTCCTTCTGCCCTGTCAGTAGCCAGCAAATAAGCTGGAATAGCTGGTGAGGTTTTGATGGTGTAAGGGTAACGTTTGTTCCCAAATCAGGCAGAGCTATAGTGTAATTTATGTTTTATAGATAATTATACTTTAAATAAGGAACACAGTGCTCTTCTGTGACTAGTTCTAAAGCAATCTCACTTCTATGTTAAACTTCTATATTTATAGGCTTTACATTGGGTAGCTTTGTCAAGTCATACAATACTTTTGTATATGAGCACAATACTTTATGAAGGGAAGCTTAAACATAAGACTATTAATTTATTTGCTTTGACTGTATAAACTAGATGTGTGTCTTCCAGAAAAGATAAAGCAACTATTCATTTTCATTATTTGTTAATATAGCCCATAACATTATGAGGAATCCCATCTAAGATATATCAAATTCCTTGAAGACTTTATAATCAAACAAGTGACTGGATGTGACAACAGAAAGCCTCAGACAGTGAACAGGGGAATAGGGCGATGGATTTAATTTTCCTGCACATTCTATTCTCTCCCATCTTCACTTCTTTTCCATTCTTATTGCATCCCTATGGGTATATTCCATCTATTTGTTTTCTTCACTTTTCTTTCAAACTACCACTTTCCACAGTCTTCCTGTTTGGGGATTTGTCTGCTGGCTTGGCACCTTTCCTCCCTTGTTCAAGACAAGTTTCACGTTCATATTAAGACTCTTCTGGCTTTATTTTTTCTGCTTCTTTGTTCCAGATTCCTCATTAATCCTTCACCACTAGATCAAATCTTTCATTCATCATCATTGTCATTCATTTGACCTGAACTTTCCTCATAACAGGTTTTTTTCTGACCTTTGATAGATTTTTTCCTTATGAGCATCATAAAATTTCCACAGCATCACTTTTTTCCCAAATGTCACACACATTATCTTGTTTTCCTTTTCTGACCATTGTGAGTGCCTTTAGTTTCTTATGGTCTCTGCATGCTAGTTTGAAAACATCCATCTCTTCAGAACTCATATTAAAAAAATTGAGTTCAATAAAATCTAACAAGAGAGCAGAAAATTAGAAATCTTTGTTTTGTGAACAATTTCATTAAAAGTTTAGAAATACGCTTATGATTAATATTACAAAGGTAAAGATTAGCAAAGTTGGAGTATTATTTCTGTATCTCATAGTTACATATTGGCTCATTCATTCATTTTGTGTTTGATATTTTCAACCCTGTTTCAAATAGCTTTTTTCTATTTTTGTATTCTTGTATACAACCTAGTGAATTTTGTATTTTACAAAAGTGTTTGATGTCTCAATCTATTTTCTCTTCACAGCAGAGACATTTAGCCTGAATAGTTAGAATACTATATAACAGAGGAGGGACAAAGTGTAGTGTAATCACCTTCAAAGCACATTACTGGATATTCAAAAAGGGCTCAAGGGAGAATTTGAAATACTGAAAAGTAAGGGTCATTTTGATAGCAGTGAAAAAAATGTATTTGTTCTCTAATAAAAAGATTACTCAAACTGCATTGGGCTGTTGTTGGCTTGGCAGAGAACAGGAGTCATTATATTCCTACTTAGTTGCACTGAGGACCAGCTTTCCTGTTCAAAAAAATCCTGAAGATCTCTTAGAGGAACAGGAGTTAGTTTACTTCACTCATTTTTCTTGAGCATGAATTTCCTTACTTCAGCTATGAAGAGTGTGAAGGTGATGCTTAACAAAAAGATCTTTCTGCTCAGAATCTTAATTTATTTGCTGCTTTGGTGGAAACAGATGGAATTTTGTTTCCTTGTTGTTATTGTGAGTCAAGAGTAAGAACAATGAGATTAGTGTGGGCCAGGATGTAGAAAAGAAAAATGCTGACTTAGTACAGCAGAACAAATCGACTCAGAGAATAATTATGACTGGTGCCTGATCTATTCATTATGGCCTATCATTCAACTAATCCTCAGTGAATATTGTGATTTTAGTAAAATCCTTAAGTGATCGAACCCAAGAAGTTCAAACTGAGTGATGACAATCTGTACTTGACTCACATCATTGTGCCTCTGTCTTAGAAGGAAAATTTGCAATATAAAAGCCATATAAATGTATGAATACAGTATTAGAAATAGTGCTACTGTGCAAAAAAAATCTGGAAATGGAAACTGTATTTCTGAACATGGGAACTTATAAATACTGCAGAAATAAAATGATTATCCAAAATAAGTTGAGAACATCTTGCAATTTCAGGGTGACAGTTAACTTTTCAGACATTTGAATGAAAGTCTAATGAACTACTCCTATTACCTGATTTTTACACCATTATAGTCCACTGGCAGCAGTTCATAATTTGCATCATGGTAAGCTGATGAGAGAAGAATCTGGTTCAGCAAGGGTTAAGTGGATAGATTGTTCAAAAGAGGGAATATAAATTAGAAATACAGAAACAAAGTTTAGATTCAGCCTTATTAGGTTTCATCAGTTACCTGACAACAGAGCTGACAGAGTGATGGAAAAGATTCTGTATATTTCTGTACTTACCATTTATCGCGCAATAGATTGCAGCACATATTTCTGTGCAAGACATAGTCTTTCAAACATCTTTTTTCTGCATTGCTCATGCAGTGGAGGAAAGGTTTTTAAATTCATAGACAGTGCTTTGAAAGGATAGCTCTAAGCTACATTTCCCAGAACAATAATAGTTACCATGCTTGGACTTTGACCCCTATCACAATTAGTAGCCTAAATTCTACCAGTATTTCTTAAGTATTTTTTGCTGAAGCGTATGATTTTGATCTTCCTGTGCCTCTGGTAATATTTTATAATCCCCTGGGTAAGTAAAAAAGTTGTGGGTTTTGTTTTGACAAAAAAACCCCAACCAAAACAAAAACCATTTTCACCAAAGTACACAAAGAAATTTGCATTATTTCCACAGCATAGACCTAAATAAATGTGAATTGAGATGAAATACAAAATAGTGCTTTTGACTAGAGCACCTGATGTGCAACAGCTGTAAGTGTTCTGTAGAAAAATACTGGATACAAATATTTACTGGGGTATCTGGTGTATGAAGGCTCAGATTTAAACATGAGCACATATGAAGATCATGTGACCAATACATCAGTCCTAGAATATTTTAGCTTCATCAAAAAAAAAGTCCAACAAGATTCAGCTCTATTGTAATTCAAATGAGACTGCACTTTTTTTCTCACACCAGTGTAGACACACCTTATGCATTATTAGAAGGCATAACTTAGTGTACCCAGTGATCAGTACAGAGTTCCTACTACCATCAGCTCAGATTCTAGCAGTTAAGTGCATTTACAAAAGCTAACAAAACATTAGGACTACTATCTGTGCAAATATTAAAGATACAAAGACATTATTCATATAAGCAAACGTGTTCTTTGTGTATTTAGAAAAAAGTTTATTTTCTTATATTCCACTGTGCAGTATTGTTCCCTACTTGTCTGCAGGTCTCCATCCTGAAGGTGAAAGCCTTTGGAGCCACTGTGTAAATGTACATAATTAGGGCTTGATCCTGCACTGTTACAGAAAATGCGAGGTTGCCTAAAAACCTACAAAAATGTTATTAATATGAACAAAGTCAAATTTTGCATATTTAAAGTATTTAGGAGCAGTATTTTGCATTTCATCCCCAGTTTTTCAGTTTCATCTATGTTACTGGTTTCTTTGATCTCGTTGGCTTAACGGTGAAGTCAAGTCCTACAGACACAGAGATCTCCTGGGTTTATTAGTTTATAGGAGCCAAACACTGCGAGGCAGGTATCTCAAGATGCAGATAGGCACCCAGCTTGAATTCTCAAAAGAGGCTTAGGTGCTTAGAAACACAAAGGAGAACAGTTGAAAGCAAGTAATCTGTGAAACTAGGTACCTAGTCATCTTAGAAAACATGGTCTTATGTGCACAAGAATAACTGCTAGGATGAGTAGGGTACTGTACTGAGACTCTGGGTATGTCCTACCCCTATCAGAATCAAATGGATCTTACAAGGGTTCAGGTCTTGTTAAAATACAATATGCCCTATATTCACATAACACTGTAGAAGGAGATAGAGTGTTGTGTGTATAGTATTCTTAGGAAATAGGAACAAGTAATACAAGAAAAAAAAAAGGGGGTAATATGACTGAGAGAGTAATGTAAAGCATCCAAGGGAAAATATATTTTTTGATCCTAATTTTCTGTCTCTGTGTTTGTCAAACCAACATATTTTCAGCATGAAAAGATATGTAAGAAATGTGAGTTATTACATGCATATATTGTTAAATTAATGAAAATGTTTTTAGAAACCGGGTGCAAAATTATAAAACAGTGTCAGGTAGGAGATTCCATTTTTTTCAAAGAAACATCCAACCTGAGGGTTTATTGGTTTCAATAGGTCTCATATTTAGCTTATATACAGTAAATTTGTTAAGATGCTGATGTGTGGTAAGAAAAGGTAAACCGTAATTCTCAATTTTGACCACTGCAAATTCATCCCCTTTTCTGATGTGCTGGCAAATATTTTTATTTTGTCTCTATTTGATTTTTTAATGTATTTAATGTGTTTTAATGTATCTCACTTTTTTAAAGTGAGAGGTTTGAGAAGTACTTTGCCCTCATTTGCTTTTTCTTTTTTGCAGTAATATGAGCTTTGTAAACATGGTCTATAGCTCTGCTAGTTGATTTTTACCTTAATCTGTGTTCCTAAATGAAATGTCTTTAAAACACCTTTCCCTGATTTTTCCTGATTCTTTGTACAAAAAGTTATTTTCTTGAGGTAAGCATCTTGTATGACAGTTCTTTCTCTTTGAGGAGACATTTTGATTTGTGAGTTGACTCTTAACCAGATGGTGTCTAGCTCAGCTTTGTACTAACTACCACTTGCACTAAAGTTTCACGTCAAAAATTAACATACGAAGCAGAACTCCCAATATTAAGAATGCTTGTATCATTTTTTCAAAATACGATCTAATATAACATAATATGAACATTAAAACAAAAATGTTATAAAATCAGTATCTGCATAAATAAATTTTGTTTGATTATTTTGTTTGATTATTGAAGACTGAGTTTGCTTAGATAGATAAAACTTCTTATGGTATAACAGACAATATAAACTTCTAGGAATTTATTTAATTAGTCTGAGTACTTTGGTAAATTAAAATAAAGTAAGTATGCTCCACTATAATTTTAAATCACCTTGGATAAAAAAATAACTGTGAAACTCCATAAAGGTACTTATAATGATCTAATTTTATGATAATACATTAACATGCTTTGATTAATTACTATTTTGGAAAAATAATTATTTTGAGGCCAAACCCCAACTTTCTTCAAATATGTATCTGGAGACATGGGGTTTTTTTCACTGTACTGGCAGATTCTCAAAATATTTTGGCTGATACACAGGGAACAGTCTTTCAAGTTATCACTTGCAAGTTTGGCCATCCAGGCATTCCTTGTAAATGGCTGAGAGTCAGACTGTGAGGTTGTGAAGGACGTAATTTAACACTGTGTAATAGCTCACAGTCTGAAAGTGTCTGCTGCATCCTAACTCATTGCTTCTTTCAGTAAGATGAACCAAAAGAGTTTTCTGTATGAAAGCATATGTAATGTGAGTGGGATCCTTAACTTTTCATTGTTGTTACTGTTCATCTCCCCCTTTTTTTATAACCCAAAAGAGGAATTTTCTTAATGTGTTAGTGGCCTCACTTTCAGTTTCTGCAACTTTCAACTCTCTCACTTGAAGGCAGTTAACAATTCCCTGAGCATCCTTATCAGCTATGGACAGCAACTACTGCACTGTGCAGGGTTGCTTAGGAACAAAATTGATGCTCTTTGACACGGTGGATTACAGCTGCAACACGCTGGTCCCCAAAATCTCCTGCTTCCCACAGAGGAATGAAAAGCAGAGGTTGAAGATGCTTTCCAGATCTGACTGTGAAGAGGGTATATAATTTTTTGTTTTAGGATATCTAATCACTTCATTGGTAAATAGCAGGTTAAGAATTGTGGCCTTTCCATTGAAAGCACAGCAGTACCAAAAAATCTTTAGTAGCAACTCTTTTTAACAGCAACTTTGTAATTTAAATACCACAGTATCTTGTATCACTTACAGAATTGAGAAGTTTTAGCTTTTCTAAGCTTTTTGGTTGGCTTTGGTTATTGACGCATTTGTTTACATCAGTTGATCAAATCCACGTTGAGACATGGATATCAAGGACTAGGGACAGGCAGAACTAGACAAACAGGGTATATACACCTATTCTCATACACCTAATGAGGGCTAGATAAGTTATAGGTGCAGCTATTTCTTGTGTTTATTTGATATGTATTTATATAAAATGAAACTGAATATTTGCATTGTAAACTCTACAGTGATTGGGAATTTAGTTAGTATTTACCTTTTTGGCACCTGGATGGAAAACTTCAAAGAGTACAAATTGAAGCTTCCCTGCAGACAGATAGTTTAGAGTAAATCTGTCCATAGATCGGCTTAATGACTTGGCAAGCTCAGTATTAGTTATTTTGCAAGTGAAAGGGAACCTCAAGTTTTATCTGATTTGCTTGTGAACTCAGTAATGAACCTATAAGATGTTCATCTGTGTCAAAAGGTGCTGAGTTTTGCAGGTAAATATTATAAAGGAAGCTCCTTACAAAAAACGTGTAATATGTGATACATATGCTATCCTTCTTGGACCATGTGCTACTTCTGGCACCTCTCTCCCTTGACCCCATGTCAGTCAGATCATTGCAGAAATGGTAGCTGCTGAAAGACTACAACCATTATCATTCATTTAACCTACAGTTTCTTTCCTTCCAAGGCCCAAACTTTTGAAATTTAATACATTAAATCATTCATGGGACAAGCAATGCTGCTAGTCATGCTGACGAGCCCTTCAGCATGGTTCAGCCTCTTGCCGTACCAGCAGAGCCGTGACAGCCTCTCTCCTCTGGGGACAGACACAGCTGCAGACCACAGATAATGCTGACTAGTTGCGTCTGGCACACACAACCAATGATTTTAAATTACAGACACCTTTGGCCGGCAGTGCACACATGTAAGATAAAAACCTAGTTGTGGGAGGGGGAGATAGGAACCGGTTTTGTTTCAGGTCTCTAGGAGAAGACAGAAAAGAGTGCCTGGAGTGAACTGCACAAATCCGTTTGGATGCAACTGCCTTCTGGCCGTTGTCTGCCCCGGGCCCTCTTCACACCATGAGTACAGCACGACAGCTGTCAGGCAGCGATCCATGGAGTGGATTTGCAGTGGTGTCGGCCATGCAGTAGGAAAGAGGTTGTGGGTTTGGCAACACTTTTCCAGAAGGTATGTGAGCTTTCCCTGTTTCTCTATACGCACCACGTTTAGTGTGCTCCGTTTGCTATGTTCTTTGCAAACAAATTAAATAAATACAGAGAAAAGTGCTAGATGGTGTGGAATACTGGACAGGACAATGGTTTGAACTATGGATTTGGATCCACATAAGTGGATTTGAAAGATACTCATATCAAAAGGCTGAAAACAGGTTGGTTCATCTCTTTAGTGTTAGTGGTATATCTTCTGCCTTAATATACTTTCTGATACCTATTTTTCAGCTCACTAGCTATACTCAGAAGTTCCTTTGTTTTCAAAGCAAACAAATCCAAATACAGCAGAAAGGTTTCCTTTAAATAAGCCTTTCATGTTGTCTGTATACAGTTCTTTTCCCAGTGCCTATGTTTGTGTGGAAGGATATAGCTATAGAATTTATAGATCACATCTTAGGTGTGTGAGTTTTTAAAGGAGACAATCAGGACATACAACTCTTAAAGGAGACAAGTAGGACATCCTTGTTTTTAAAGGAGACAATCAGGACATACTGTACAATAGAATTATTATAGAAGAATCCGGAGGTGGAATTCAAACTTATTTCTCTGCCAGTTGCTTACCATCTCTGGGAGGTATTTATAAGCCTTAACTTACTCCTCCAAAAGTTAAATCCTTCTGAACTAGTCATCCTTGTCTCACTTAGGAGGTAATGAAGAGAAGCAGGCATCTGGAGGTGCTCATTCCTCTGCACTGAGTATACACTGAGTATAAATGAAATTTATTATGATTAGCAGCGACTTAAATATTTAAATACCAAGTGAAATGGATGAGATAAATCCCAACCTCCATGTCTAGCTGGTTTGGTCTAGTCTCTTTGTTCCCAGTTATATAACTCTGAAAGGCCCATAACATATTCCTTTCAAATATCATAGCAGAGTACGTGCTTGGGATTTGATGACAATTCCCACTTTATCAAAAAGGCAATGTGTCTGCTACATTTAAATTCAAAATATTCTTGTTTTGTGTAACCCACTTCAATGCTTTTGCCAACTTTTCGGCCTTTTCCAAACAACATAAAAAAATATTGAAAAAAAATAATAAGGCATTTTAATGTTTCTTCCAGTTTAGAAGAAGCCTCTAGAAAACTGAAAGAAACATTTAAGTAAGTATCCACTGTAATTTTCTGCAGGAAAGAAGTCATTCTTCAAATAGCAATGCTTTTGAATTAAGATATGGAGAGCTTGAAAACCTTAACTTCAAAAGGTTGTAAACTCTTCCCGTTCTTCTGAATGGGAAACCTAAAAACTGATTCACATGTTGGTCATGTCAAATGTTTCACCACTGCCCATTTTTAAAGTGCCCCGATGGAGAGGTGTCAGGCATATTCCCCCATGCCGTTATTCTAGTGTCTTCCAGGAGGTGTCAGAGCTCTAGCCTGCAGTTAGGCATTGCCAATGCATAGCTCTGAAGCAGACTTAAAATCTTAAGAGACACACTAAAATAAATTTCAGCAGGGACACTATCCTCATTGCAGTATTCATTTTCATACTTAATTCAATTTAAAAATTACCATTTTCTTTAAAGCTGCCTCCAGACTGGAGCACTGCAGAAGCTTGAGGGCCATGAGAGAGTTATGGTCAAAACTGCTTCAGAGTTTGTGTCTTTCTCATTTACCTTCTGAACTTTGTTCACTTCTCTGCAAATCATACCAATCTCTCTGGTGAGGAAATTCTGTAATTTGGTATGAAATCCTGTTATCAACAACGATTTGATTTAACTCATTTTAGTTTGTCTTCATGTTCTGCTTTTCCAGAGCAGCAAATCTCAAATTTGCCAGCTAGTACAGTTCTATACTAGTGTGAAATAA
Source organism: Ciconia boyciana (assembly GCF_034638445.1). Classification (NCBI taxonomy): domain Eukaryota; kingdom Metazoa; phylum Chordata; class Aves; order Ciconiiformes; family Ciconiidae; genus Ciconia; species Ciconia boyciana. Next base: position 27,029,079 of record NC_132934.1, on the reverse strand, counting down.
CCACATTTCCTTCAATATGTTTCTCTTTTGTGTAAGATTTCATGAAATTATGTTCCTTTGTGCATTAAATGGCATGTTAAACTTTTTTTTTTTGGCAGAAAGAGATGAATAAACAGCAGAAGAAATAATATTTCCTCTTTTTTCCCCTTAACTGGGCAGCTTTATCATAAACTTCCAAATGAGTTCGAAAGCAAAAGTGCTATCCTGCACCACTGCACCACTACGGAAAGTTTGGTTCTCCTTTGAGGGGCAACAGTGGTTATTTCATAATTTGGGGAAATTAATTTAATTATATTAAAAACAATAGTGCTCCTCCCATTTGCTGTTCAAATAAATGCTTTTTGCAAGCTTGAAGAGTGATGATGTTGATGGGAGAGAATGGAGGCTCTTTCCTAAGCTTCTTGCTTAATTCTAATTTGTCCTTGGAACACGTGCTTGTATGAAGACAAGTTTGTTTACATACTTCTGAGACTTTAAGTGATATTTTTAATATGGCAACCACTTTTCCACTGTCTTAAAGAAACAAATGGAGAACAGAGACCCATGCAACATGTCTGCACAGAAATTATTTACCTAAATAGTTTGCTAGAGAGAAATAGATGAAGACAGTGTTAGAAATCTGAATTGCTAGTCCTTCAAGAGAGCAGCCTGATAGTGACTGGTGTTCTATGCCAGGGTGGGGTGGTGGGATGTGAGGTGAGAGAAATGGATCTTGACAAGAAAGGCCCAACAAATGGCTTAATAAAATAGCTGTTTTAGTAAGAAAGAGTAAAAGAGGAATATAGATAGCTAGTAAATATTATGTCCCTTCAGATGCTGGGAACCATGCATTCATGTAGTATTGGATGGATTTTCACACAGCACGCTGCACAGACCCTGTCCATGGAGAGAAGATCCTCCTTTTTGGTCCTTTGTGCTATTATATAATTTCTTTTTTTTACAATAAATCAACTCTATTCATAAAGGATGTTCTCATGAGAACTTCTTGTTGCACTTTTACATGACGGCAAGGCCACACAGGTGGCGTAATCACCAGTACTGAGTTGCCTGCAGGCTCCTCTGTTACAATGATCTACTCAGGTTTATCTTCCGGACAAGGTATTTGTGAGGCACAGCACAGTCTGAAGGCTTCCTCCTGAAGGAAAGCACAGGCCTACTACGCTTACTCAGTTTCACTGTTATGTGGATCACTAACTCTTCCATGTACTGTGGTCTGTCAGGTTCACTACAACAGGTTTGTGGTGCGAGGTAGAAGAGCAGTATATCTGTTCACCAGTTTTCATTACTATAGTATAAGAATTGGTAACTTATTCACTGATTCTGTTTACTGAATTTGATCAGAGAATTATAAAAAGTGCCAAGAACTTTTGCAGTCAGACTAAGATATTATCAAGATAAGGTGAATATGTTCAACTAAATATCTAGAACTTTTTCCAAAATAAACCTCATATTTCTTCTAGAAGTTTCACAATAAGAGCTCTTGCCATGTAAGGTAATAGAAAAATCTATTTGGGAATCTTTGAACTTTTTTTTTCTTAAGTGCAACTTTGATAAAAGTAAAATGTAGTTGGAAAATACAATTTATGAATTTCCTGTTTCCAAAAATCTGTGAATGAAAACCACTTATTCTTTATTCATTTTTGGTTAGAAATGTAGAACAAAAATTTGAAATGAAATGACACATTTGGATTGTTTGATTTGAATTGCTTTTGGGATTTCAGTTCAAAACAATTTTGACTTTCATCCATACATGGAATGGATAATATTTTTAAGAAACAGTACTATGAGAGAACAATTTCTTCTTATGATGAAAGGCCATGTTCCAGCCATTACCGTTCCGTTCTTTTCTGACTGAAAAAACAATTAGAAAAATTAATGGCAAAATATCCACTAATGCATATCAAATACAAAAGATACAACATCTGCCTTGGGAAGTCCTTAAGCTGCAGATTGCTGAAGGCTGAGAAGGTATAATGGGGGAAGTATCACCATATTCTTGCTTTTGCTTATATCCTACCCATGTCATTTGCTTCTGGCCACTGACAGGACATTGGGGTAAACGGCTCCTTCATTTCACCCTCTCATGTTCTCAGTTAATGGAAATGACTTAACTGTGGGTTGGGTCAGGATTAGATTAGGGAAATAAGCTGTTTTATACTTTTTTCCTAAATTCTTTCAAAGAACCATGGTCAGTGGATAAAAGATAGCTATTCTTAAGTACCAAAGGTTCAGATGGTCCAAGAATATCATAGAGCTTGAAAACTGTGCAAATAGGAAAACAGCTGCTTTAAACTCACAGTTATTTCTTACATCTCTATTTTGTTCAGGTATTTATATAATCAAAGGTCGTAATCTACAAGGTGATGAGAACTTATGTCAGCTTCACAACACTTAAGCTTAATAAGCATTTCAATGGAACATGAATAAATGCTGCAGCAGCTGGGACTGCTGAGTGCCTTGCAGGATTTAGTGCTATTCACTTGATCCAAAGCCCATGGAAGTCAATTAGACACTTGGATTTGACCTGAGAGGACTTTGCATCAAGCTTGTGTATGAACAACTCTAGCAAGATATTGAGGGTGACAACAATTATTTATTTGAATTATCTGAGACTCTAAGGATTTAAACCAAACTCCATGGCAGTGCAACAGGGATTCCTGCAATACATGTATTGCTATCAGTACCTTATACAGAGATAGGGTGAGAAAAGCAAAAGACAGAATTTTGTTACATTTATTGAAGCATAGTTTCATCATCAGAAAAACAGTATGATAATAGATTCCAATTTCTGATATAACAGGTTTATTCTGTCCACTGTTTATCAAGGGGAAACTCTTTATGGGAAGCAAATAATACAGCATCTCCTCTGGTAACATGGAGGTTGAGTCATACATGGGATCCCTCCTTGAGTATTTCACAGAAATTGGTCATAATTGACAATGGAGTAGGGAATTTGCTTAGAGTTTCTTACAGCTAAAAGGGGAACAAGTTGGCATATTTTTTTCCTTAGCTTACCAAAGTCTTGTTAACTCACAGAAACTTTCAGGCAACCTTGAAAGGATATCACACATTAATAGCATCAGAGAACATGACAGCCAGAGCCTGATGTGACTAATTTTGGACTGGTGTAACAGTGCTATTTAGAGCAATAAAGGTTTTATCTGTTGGTTGATCTGTTTACTAAAATAGTTGGTGAAAAATGTGCCATATATTATATCTCCTCATTATCCTACTGGTATAAAGGATTTTTAAACTGATAGTTCTGCCTATACTTTGGGATTGTCCTGCTTAACTATATTAGGATAAGGTCATATATAAAATGGGCATAAAGAAGAAATACTCAGTTCCCTAATAAGAATCTGTCAAGCAATCAGTTAAAATGAATGGCTGGCTAAGACCCATACGTATCAATGGCACAGTGATTATTATGTGCACTTCTATGCTTGCTTGCCTTTCCACATTAAAATCCATCACTCCCAGTGAGAAGGCCCACACTTTCTTAGGTTCCTCCCGTACATGATGACCATTAGCTAAATAATTTGTTTAATGAAAAACAAATAAACTTGCAGTTAAGTTTTTTTCTCATGTGAGACACGAGTGCCAATACTCTGAAAATCCTGGAAGAAGGACTGAGAGAGAGTGGGTTTTATTCTTAGGTTTTATTCCATTTAAGAGCACGTTGCAGCTTTGTTGGCATGGATGCACTGCATGAGTGACTTTATGCATATTCACAACTGTTTCTTGGAAGGAAATGGCTTATTAAACAGTAATCATATAGCATGTGTAAATGAGTTTTGTGGATAAACACATATCTTTATCCTCATTGCCTGAGATGGGTTGTTGACTAAAAAAGTTTTTCTGATGTCTTTACTCTACTTTACTCTTCCAGGAATTTTACCAGTCATCTTATGTCTGATTTCCTTTTCTGACTGAGAAATTTCTTTTTCCTTATCTCATATAAAAATAATGCTGATTTTTCTCTGTTCCTCTTGAATCACATACTTGAAGAAAAAGAACAGAATTCAGGAGTGTCTAAATATGAACCTAGGTGAGATGCTCAAATATATGGGTCTACTTTCAGGTGAGCTAAATCACCCTCTAGACTCACTGACTGCAATGACTGCAATGGGAGCTTCAACACTAACTCACATGCAAAAACCTACATGCACACACCAAAAGTGTCTTCACTTTCTACTTGAATCCCATTCCAGGACAGCAAAATGAACTGACCATGATGTCAGAGCTATGAATTATTTTTCTTTTTTTTTTTTTTCCTTCAGATTTGAGGTCCTGTTCTGTGTAATGATCCAATGCAGTTTAACTGCTCCTTATTCCATTTTCAAGCTTCTTTCCCCAAGGTGCTTTTTCCTAATGGCATTGTCCACTCAAACAGAGTGACAGCATCTTTCTTAGGAGAAACAACACAGAATATATTGAACAGGTCACCTCAGAAAAATTTGTATACCCTTATTCTCTTGAGGCATTATGGTTATATTCCAATAGCCTCTGTACACATCTTTAAAGAGTCCTGGGTAAATCTTTTTCTGCTAATTGAATAGAAAGAGGGAAAGCATACAAAATTCACAGCATTTAAATCTTCCATCCTTGATAGTGCATTTAATAAACAGTGCAAAACACAGCTGAAATTATATTCCAAGGTATAAAATATTGCTAGAAGAAAAAAGATGTAGAGGAATATTATGGAACTGTACTACAAACTAGTGAAATTAAATGAGAGAACCTACAGTGAATAAAACTAAAGAAATATACATAGTGAACACTACATTTCATGGTAAAAAAGGCCACTAGAAACTACAGGGGAAACTATACTTACTGTATTTGAAAAATATTGGTAAATATTTTGTCTTTCTAAATGTAGAAGTAATTTCATGCTAGTTTATTTTCATTTGTGACAATCTTATTCATCTAATACAAAAAATAAACATTTTTCACCTGTGCATTTTTTTTTCTAAGCAGCAATATAGATAAACAGGTAGAAAAGTTAATTATATCTACCAGTATTTGGGTTTGGAGGCAAAGCCCACAGGAGCTAATGGAAAGGCTTTCATTTTCTTCAGCAGGCTTTAGATCGGGATTCTAGTTATGTCTTAAAGTATATAATCTAACATTTCTGTGTCATTATTTCATAACATTAAAAGAACTCATTCCAATGGGGACTGGAGTGTTGGATTTTTCCCACATGAAATCCAAAGTAAAAGTTTTGACTTGCTTTCCTTATCAGAAAGGAAGGCAACTCTCTTATGATAGACTGGTGGAAATGTTAATGAGAGCTGAAAACACTGCTAGAATTTTTTGGTTTTTTAAATGTTAAATGTGTCATGGAAAGGTTTACTTACTTTATGTAATCCACTCCAAAATGTGTGTCTCAGCCGTCAGGTTGGAACATATCAATGTGTAAAAAATGCAATTACTCTTAAGGGCTGAGGCGAACTCTAATAGTTAGATGCTGTGCAAGCTTCTGAGACTAGACACCGTGACGATTTTGTAGGCATCTCATTAACGAATTGTAGTGCTGCAGCATGCTCTGCTTTACTTATTTATTGAAGAGATAATGGGAAATAACTGGTTTCTTTGTGAAGTCATAAATAATATGACAGAAGGATATTAAATGCACTGAGATGTGACAGAAAAGCTAAAAACTTGTGGTGTTTAGTATTTTATGGTGCCAGTTCTCTTTTACCAGTACATGTAAAACCAACAGATATGTTTTAGCTGGTTTTGTGAACAATTATCAATTTAGCGTGGTAGCTACTGAAATGTGGGTGTCTTAAATCATAAACAGTACCCCAGTTTTGCTATTTTGCAGTAACATTCAGAAGATATTAAAGAATAAATCTTATTCTTTTTTTATTTTTTGTTTCTTAAGGTCTTTTTCCATTTTTGTTTTATACAGAGATAGTCTTTCTCTATTTTTAAATTCCCAATATGAAATACTGGTTCTACGAAGTATGAACATTTCTGACATTCATTCTGTGCATCCTTTGTTCTCAGTGGGAGTCCTGTCCTGAAACTGCACGCAAGCATACACACAAGGTCCACTGTGGTTTCTCAGTACTTTGTACACTTGATTAAAATAAAAGCTAGCTTTTTTTCCTTCTGTGTGTACGTGTGTGTGTGTCTGAACTAAACAGAGGAAAATGTCTTTTATTCTGGAGTTCAGACATAGCACTGAGATCCATATTGAGGTAGCACTGTCCTCTCCTGTCTTCATTCCTGTTCTTTTCACTAAGAGATTTATTGTGCAGTATATTGCGAATTTCCTCAGAGGCTGTGGTGATTAAAGAAGTAGCAATCATCTCATTGGTTAGTCTTGGGGATATCTCTGAGTATCATGACCCCACAATTCTTTACGCTAGGTCTGACTCAACATTTAGCATGAAGCTAGTATAGAAGACAGCTCCACAGCGATGCAGCCGGTTTACTTAGGTTTCCATACCCTGTCCGTCTTCACAGTACCCAAGCACCTATATTGTAAACATGCTTCTACAAGTTGAACAAATTATTTTTCCTTCAGTAATAGAAGCTCCTTCAAGGTTGGTAGTTCAGACATTGTTGCAGCAGGGAAGTGTTGAGGTCACAAATGTGCGGATCTCAGCCACTATGCCAGTGTGAATTTTATCTATGCAAAGCATTTTATGGTTTTATAGCATCCATTACCACATCATCTAAAGAGTAAGCTTGTCTTCTGAAGCATGACCTTTTTATTGGACGAGTTCCAAGCATTTTCATATGGGGTGCCGAGCCTTGTTGCTTGCTTATCCCACTTACATCAGTTTTACAGCAGTGTAAATCCATTGTTTCACTAGGTACTCCTAGTTTACAGTACTGTGAAAACAGAGTGAGGCCTGATCTGTCACGCTTAGCGCTGCCAGCAAAGTGTATTTTTAATATTTTTGAAGTAGTGGGATATAGGAAACAGGTGAAGCAGTGTGATTCAAGTGATGTATATATAAAAATCTAAGGTTAGAATCAATTTTCATCAACCATTCCAACTATTATGTGATGCTTATTATTGTAACTTGAAATTTCTCTTCAGAGCCAACAGTGCCATAATGACTTCAGAAAATGAAGTGTTCGTTTTCATTAAGCAATGGAGTGGTAACTTGGTGGTCCATACTGCACTTATAAAAAGCAGAGTTTCATCTCCAACTGTTCAAATAATTGAGAAGCCACTGGATAAAACATCACTTAGTTCTGGAAAAACAAATTACAGACAGCCTCATAAATTTTAGGAAACTACCGAATTCTTGATCTGGAAGTACAGCAGATGAGACACACTCATGTTGTGATCATACATAGCAAAAAGGACAGTTTACTCTTCCTGAAGTATCTGTCCATTTCTGCTAGCTGTTTCATAGGGACTATTGTTAGAAATAAATTTTCCTTGTTTGCACATTTTGGATCACCCTTCAGGAAAAAAAAACAAACAACCAAAACGAATGGTCCTCTTGAAATGTTAGTTCTCCAAGTGAGCAAGCTGTGGACTTCTTGCATGAAATATTCTACTTTTTGAAAAGTTACCAAGAAGTTACATCTTGAATCTATTATTTATATAATAACTTGAAAGATCCAGGATGCATCCTGGGGGCCTAATTTTGATACTATGTCATTCTAACTCTCTTTTTTGAACTGGTTGAGAGGTCTCTGAGACACAGAGCCTTTAAAAGATCATTTCCATCAGCAATCCATTCAATTAAGCAGCCACACATAGATAATTAAGGATAATAAATGGACAACCTTGCTTGGAGTTTCAAGTAAAAGAGGTAATAGATTGGATCACTGCCATATTTTGCCACAAGTGGTTTGTGGTAGAATAATTCTGCATTCATTACTTTCCATGTTTAATACTGTTACAAGCTAGTTCAACAACATTTCCAAATATTATGTTTCAGAAAGAATGCGCCTAGCTTAGTTTGGTAAATTCTAGGTCAATTTTTCTTGAGAATAATACTGATTAAAGTAAATTAAAGTTTACTTTCAGTAAAGCCTTTGACACCATTTCCCATAGCATTCTCCTGGAGAAACTGGCTTCTCATGGCTTGGATGCGTGTACTCTTTTCTGGGTAAAAAACTGGCTGGGTGGCTGGGCCCAGAGAGTTGTGGTGAATGGAGTTAAATCCAGTTGGCAGCCGGTCACAAGTGGTGTTCCCCAGGGCTCTGTGTTGGGGCCAGTTCTGTTTAATATCTTTATCAGTGATCTGGATGAGGGGATCGAGTGCGCCCTCAGTAAGTTTGCAGATGACACCAAGTTGGGCCAGAGTGTTGATCTGCTTGAGGGTAGAAAGGCTCTACAGAGGGATCTGGTCAGGCTGGATTGATGGGCTGAGGCCAATTGTATGAGGTTCAACAAGGCCAAGTGCCAGGTCCTGCACTTGGGCCACAGCAACCCCATGCAACGCTACAGGCTTGGGGAAGAGTGGCTGGACAGCTGCCCAGCAGAAAAGGACCTGGGGGAGTGTTGGTTGACAGCTGGCTGAATATGAGCCAGCAGTGTGCCCAGGTGCCCAGGTGGCCAAGAAGGCCAATAGCATCCTGGCTTGTATCAGAAATAATGTGGCCAGCAGGAGTAGGGAAGTGATCGTGCCCCTGTACTCAGCACTGGTGAGGCTGCACCTCAAATGCTGTGTTCAGTTTTGGGCCCCTCACTACAAGAAAGACATTGAGGTGCTGGAGCGTGTCCAGAGAAGGGGAATGAAGCTGGTGAAGGGTCTAGAGTACAAGTCTTATGAGGAGCAGCTGAGGGAACTGGGGTTGTTTAGCCTGCAGAAAAGGAGGCTCAGGGGAGACCTTATTGCTCTCTACAACTACCTGAAAGGAGGTAGTAGTGAGGTGGGCGTCGGTCTCTTGTCCCAAGTAACAAGAAATAGGATGAGAGCAAATGGCCTCAAGTTGCACCAGGAGGGGTTTAGATTGGATATTAGGAAAAATTTCTTCACTGAAAGGGTTATCAAGCATTGGAACAGGCTGCCCAGGGAAGTGGTTGAGCCATCATCCCTGGAGGTATTTAAAAGACGTGTAGATGTGGTGGTTAGGGACATGGTTTAGTGGTGGACTTGGCAGTATTAGGTTTGCAGTTGGACTCAATGGTCTTAAAGGTCTTTTCCAACCTAAACGATTCTATGATTCTATGGATATACATTCAAATACCATATAACAGTTCTAATTATCAAAAGTAGTAGATGTTCATTAATCATATCAAGTATAAGGTGTATTTTTAATACACATTTTGCCTCTTCTTTTTTCTGAGATAGTAGTTATAGACCCAGATAGCCAATATTCACATTGCTGTGTAGCTTAATCCAATTGCCTCTGAGCAGTTATAGGTTTTTAATAAGCTGATTAAAAAAAGAGAATAAAACATTATTTTTTATGGCAAATCTTAGTATGGCTTAAAAGGCATGAAGTACATAGCATGTCTCAAGCATTTCCTTGTTCAAATGCAGTGGAGCACTTTTTTTTTTCTGTATATGGTGTATTAAAAATGCAATGAACACTTTTAGCCATGAAGCACTTTGTCAGGAGAATTGTAAAATAATAAGGGTTAATTTAAAAAGTCAATAAAAAAAGTTACACTAATACTTTCTCAGTTATGTGTAGAACACAACTTGAGCAAAAAGGGTCTAAGACTGTTGTTAAGCTGTTCAGGTATCTGGTGGGACCATTCTGTTCTGTTTCCAGTCCCAGAAAAAGATCTGATTATCAGGTGAGTCCCTCTTTTTTGCCTACTGCAACTTTTTCACATTGTATAAATTTTTAATAGAAAAGGGCCCTAATTACAAAGGCTTCCTCCTTCCTTTTCTAATGCAGAATTGTTCTGTTGGAGGAGCCTGACACCCTCTGCTCTGATGGGAGGAGAACACAGCTGTATTGCTTCACAGGATCTTAATCTAAAGGGTGTTCTCAATTTATGTTCCCAAATGGCGACATACCTTCCTACCTGTAAGAGATGTCTATTCCTTGCAAAGCAACTAAGACTTTTGCTATTTTTTTCCTGAAAAGCTTGTAGCTCCCCATGCAACTGTCTTCAGAAGACTATACTGTTACTTACCTGGCTCTTTCTGAAAAAAAAATCCCTGATGTATGAGGTGCCTGGAAGCTATTTAGTGCCTATTTGAATTTTTCTTCTCTACACACTTTTTATGGCCTATTAAAAATGTACAATATACAATTTATACCAAATAATTACATAGTGTGTGGGTATCTGTGTGTTTGTACATATGTATACACAGATATAAACATACACACACATAGAGTATAAATGTAGTATATATAATCATATAAATAAAAGTTATATGTGATTATACTATATATCTTAGCAGCATACCTTATATATACTTCAATATGTACAAGAGTATTCAAATCTTGAAAAATGCTGCTGCTCATTTTTGTCTATCTGCATCTCATTTTTGTCCGCTACAGAAACATCTCCTTTTTCTGAGTTCTTTATTTTTGCCCCACTTAATTTCAATAAGACTTCTTGCATATGTAAGGACTCAAAAGGTAAGGGTCTCTGTTTCCAGATTCTGACTCAGACACTAGCTAAAAAGTAACATCTTTACCTTGAATCTCTCTTTTCTTTTAAAATTGGCAGGGAGCCCAGAAGTTTTCTTCATCAAAGGCATGTTCGCAATTTTTAGCCTACTTTCATGCTAATTTGTTCTTGTAATCATAAAATTGATCAAAATCCTTTTCATTGTTTAAAACTAAAGATAACATTTTTACAAAATCATTTTAGAACATTTTGAATATAAATTAAGTTGACTATTAATGATGGAAAAATAATTACAGTTAAAGTTGTGTCCTTTAGGCAAATGGTAAGTAAATTAGTAGCTGATGCAAACCCCATTAAGGATCCTGTTGAATTCAGAGAGTTATGGATTATGTCTCAATAAAGAATCTTTACCAGAAAAAGACTTCAGAAGAGAGGAAAAAGTAGGTATCTTTAGAAGTATAAATTGCATCACAGTCCAGTCTTCAGCCATAGTAATTATTAGATTTGGGCAAAATTTGTGAAAAAAGATCTCGAAAATGCTTGATAAAGGAGGATTTCTTGATTTACATTTCTCTTTAAAATTGTCCTGTCCTTGTGAATTTTGTAGTCTAAACAGAAATGCTTTTCTTCACAGGTAGTCTGTGTATAACGCCATCCTCCTTTTATATCCAGATTATTGCTTCCTGGCATTCTGTGTAAAATCAAAATGGTGCTGATCATGGAAATCCAGTTCTGGAAAACTCAAAAGAGAAAACCCTTGCCAGACAGTATAATGTTCCCAAATGGGGAGGAAAAAGAACTGAGTAATTTCAGAACAAGAATTCAAGACCTGAGAGTGTAGTTGGAAGTTAAGGTACCTGAAGAAGCATTTTTTATTAGGACGTGGAAGATCCAAGGGTATTTTGAAAATTGCTGATTCTCTTCCCATGCTAGCGTGAACTGAGGAGGAGACCGGGCTTAGTGCACGGCCGTAGCACAAGGTAACAAAAGGGTTACCACCATCACCAGGTGGTGCTCTTGTCCACTGTGGTCCAAGTTCTCGTTCCTTTGTGTGAGAGCATATGTTTAGTCTTGGGAAGACATGAAGAGCTGTTTTAGTTTGGGGTTATGCATGAAGAAAGTTCCCATTTTCAATCGGTTTCTAATCAGCAAACATTGCCAAGAAGAATTTGCTTTCCAGGAGCCACTCATCAGCTTTGAGGTTAAGGGTGGAAGATAGAAGAAAGTTTATTTGCAGAGTATATCATTACATTTATTTCAGCAAGGAATACTATTTTTACTCCAGTTAAATGAGGGGGAAATGCTAAAAAGTAACACTGTTTTTGGTAGAAGGAACAATGGGAACTTAAGGCATGTGTCTGTTTTTAGCAGACTGATGTCATTAAATATTTCAGTGCTCAGTCTTTTTAAGCACTGTAATTAAGCTATGAAAAAATAACAATACCTTCCATATTGAATGTTCTGCAAGAAGCCTGGAGAATTATTCCATGTTAACTTACTCATCAATCATATGATTTCAATAGTATTCATCAGACATAGTCATGACTAGGAAGACCTTAGAAATGCATTAGAGGAAATAAATATGTTGGAAATTCTGTTTACGAAAAGTGTGCTAATACAGAAGAGCAAGAATGTATATAATATGATTATATATCAAATTACATGTCGGATAAATGGCAGGTTAAGCTACAATGTCTAAGTTAAAAATTTAAGCATTATTTTTTCTTATTTAAATGTAGGAACTTTGAACATTTTGCATGGCTCTAAATTTTCAGCTATGCTGGCATAAAATCTATGGGAAAGACTTGCATCTAAAAAAACTTCTGTCAGTTTTAGATTTTTTGATTATGAATGCTTTAGTGCTTCATTAACCCTTACTTTCATCCTGTATTAAGAGAGTTTATAGTTCTTAGGAACTCAACTTTTTTCTCAAGATTTTCTGCAAACCAGAAACTCAATGAACTCTGAAGTATTTCACATAATAGATGTTTAAAAACTTACTTTTACTCAAGGGGATAGCTAGGCAAATCGATGCAACAGAAATGTAAGTACATAGAAAAGCTATCTGCTTCATAAAAATCCCTGAACTGAAAATAGGTGGAAGATGAGACAATATTAAGGGAAAGCATTAAATATGTTTGCTCTTTTTTCACTCTTTTTTATGCAGTCAGTAATGGCCACAAGATCCTGGCCTAGATATGTCTTTGATCTGACACAATGTGTGAATTCTTAAGTCCTTATGTCACTTCAAAAGCAATGGAACATGAGATTGCTGTGTTTTGTGTAGGTGCATCAAGCCTGTGGTCTGTGGGAACAGAGATTACAAAATTCCAAAATGTCCCTGGTGTTACTTCTTATGAGTCACCAGAAGTCCTAAGATTTTCTAACAAAATATTTTGCATTCAACACATTGTCGTCACATTGTCTCATCATAAATATCATATCAACATAAAACTTTTGCCAGGAGGTTTCCAATTAGCAATATATATGTTGCTTATTGCATACTTAGTCTGAGGAATTATTTTGTTTTTAATTAAAAATGAGTATGAAATGAGCATTTCTTTTTTATCAAAAAGTTAAGAGGTATATTGGACAGAAAAGTGGGTTAGGTGGATGTTACAATGAAAAATGTTTCTAAATTCTCAACCATTACTTCCAGTGATTTCTTTGAAAATCTTACTACTGAAGAAAGTTGCAGAAAATGTCTTTAAAATTAAATAGCTTCCACAGGATACCAGTAATGTGTATGTAAATTTTTTTGTCTATAAGGCTATAAGAACTGAAAGCTAATGCTTGTGACCATAAAGCCAGCAATTTTAAATATCTGTTCAAAAGACTTTTAAGAATTTGAAACCATTAACTTCTTAGAAAACTTGCATCTAACACTTTAGAACACTTGATAGACCAGATAATGAATAAAAAAGTAGTATTTCATTGCAGGAGCTTGTTTAAACTATCATAATTTTCTAGTTTAAGCAATACATCACATGGATACAAGAGAAAAGTTTGTTTTAAAGATTCTCATGAATTGCCAGACCCGTAAGTAAGTCTTCTGATTCTTCTGAAGTCCTCTGACTTCCCCTGACTCCTCAGTCTGTACTGTTTAACTCCTGAAGTGCTCAAAGCATGTTAATGTAGGTTTTGCAAAGTCTAGTCTTCTCTAATTTGTGAGATACCTGAACTGACTTTCTGACATTGCTGTGCCAGGCTCTCTGTCAACCGTCAGGGACATGGATTTTAAGACCACTCTTAGCTGTCTCTTAGTCACAAGTGGTGGAAAAGCTGCTTTATCATTAATCCCACAAGGAGTGTTACAATGTAGGGGATATAGCTTTACAGCACAGTATTTTATTCTTGAATAACAGAATTGCAGAATTGAGGTGAGGTTGAAGGGTACCTCTGGAGATTGTCTTGTCCAGCCCCTCGTGCTCTAAGTAGGGTCACCAAAAGCAGGCTGCTCAGAGTCATGTCCAGCCAGTTATTGAATATCTCCAAGGGTGGAGTTTGCACAACCTCTCCAGGAAACCTGCTCCAGTGTTTGACTACTCTCACAATGAATTTTTTTTTCTTGCATTTAAATGGAATTTCCTCTATTTCAATAGTGGCCCATCGCCACTTGGCCTTTCTCCAGATACTATGGAGAAGAGTCTGGCTCCATATTCTTAACCTCTGCACTCATCAGGTATTTATATACATGGATAAGATGCCCCTGAGCATCTTCTCCAGGCTGAACAATGCAAGCTCTTTCAGCCTCTCCACATAGCTCACATGCTCCAAGCCCTTCATCATCTTCATGGCCCTGCGCTCGACTCACTTCAGTATGTTCATTGCCCTCTTGTACCAGGGAGCCCAGGACTGGACCGAGCACTCCAGCTGTGGCCTCCCCGGTGCTGAGGAGGGGACAAGGATCACACATTCAACCTGGAGGTGATGCAATCCTGTTTCTGTTTCAGCCCAGGAAAGGCTATTGGCCTTCCTTGCCACAAAGGCACATTGCTGGCTTTTCCACCAGGATTGCCAGAGCCTTCTCTGCAAAGCTGCTTCCCAGCCAGTTGGCCCCCAGCCTGTACTGGTGCACGTGGTTATTCTTTCCCAGGTGCGGGATTTAGCATTTCCCTTTCCTGAACTTCTTGAGATTACTGTTTGCCCATTTCTTTAGCCTGTTAAGGTCCCTTTGCCATCACAAGCATCTGCTGTATCAATTACTCTTCCCAAGTTTGTATCATCTGCAAATTTGCTGAGGGTGCACTCTGTCCCATCATCCAGGTCATTACTGAAGATGTTAAACTGTACCGGCCCCAGTACTGACCACTGGAAAACACCACCAGTGACTGGCCTCCAACTGGACTTTGTGCTGCTGACCACAACCCTTTGAGCCCAACAGTTCAGCCAGTTTTCAACTCACCTCAGTGTCTGCTGATCTAGCCTGTACTTCATCAGTTTGTCAAGGAGAGTATTATGGGAGACATTACTGATAGCCTTGCTAAATTCAAGATAAGCAGTATCCCCTCATCCACTGAGCTAGTCATTTCACCAGTCATTGTGGCAAGATTTTCCCTTCATAAATCCATGCTGACTACTCCCAATCACCTTGTCTTTCATATGTTTGAAAGAGGCTTCCAGGACCATTTGCTCCACTACCTTCCCAGGGGTCAAGGTGAGGCCGACTAGCTTGTAGTTACCTGAATCCTCTGTCTTGCTGTTCTTGAATTTAACTCTTTTATTCTGAAGATAAATAAATTAGGTACCTAATTTAAGAGGTTCATTTTAACATATATATGTAATGATAATATGCAAATATCTTATGAAAATCAATACGTATATTTATGCTACTTTAAGGCTTTTTTTAAATTAGCAAAAGAGTTTAAAATACCCGTACAGTGAGTGAGTGTTGCGCTCTTTAACTTCGCTTTGCTTTGATTATCAGAGTGTTAAGAATCTTTGGGATGTCATAATACTCAAATGTCACAAAATGCCAGTTAAATTTTAAAAGATATATATTTTGAGAGGTTATTATGAAGACAGCACTTTTAGTAAGAAAACTTACTAAAGTTCCGAAACACATTTCCTCTGTTTATGCTTGGCCATTTTTGGGACTCATTGTGGTGTTGTTTCCAGCTGCTTCATCAGTTGAGTTTGCTCATGTACTGAGGAAGCCCAGTAAAATATCTTGACTGCCAGCTGTAAAAAGCCATTCCCATGGCCCTGACCACATGCAATGACAGAGTATATGTGGATAAGAGGGCTGTGAGTTGCTGTGTGTCTTCAATAGGAAGATGTTTCCTGCTGAAGTGCAACAGATGAGGTAGATGCCAGTAGATGAGATTTCAAAGTAAAAAATCTTGTGTAATTTATGAGTCCACACCAGAAAAAAAATCACTTATGTCCAGTATAGACAGGAACCATACTATTCATACTAACCCTTTGTGGGTGATTCAATATCTATGATATTGGACCCAAGTAAAATTTCTCTGCCAATTCCTTTATGTCTAATAGTCATTTTTCTATTTACCATGAAAACAACTTTTAAAAATATAATATATTTGCCCTTGTTAAGTACAAGCTATACAGTATCACTTGGTGGTTTAAAGTAGCTACACCTTATTTATTGTGTTTTGGAACAAGTGTAACAGAACAAATAATATCTCATTTCCAGCCTTTTTTAATCACTTGTCTTTTTTGTTGGGGGAAAGTGGAATTTCTCTTTTTTTTTTCCTAAGGGAAAACAATACCTTTTCTCATAAGTCAATCTTAATTCTTTATCCCAAATAGCTCTAGAACAAAGGCAATTCCACTTCAAAAGAACATCTGATCTTGGTTACATACTGAAAAAAGTCCTAGAACCTTCAAAATCTTTTCCAAATAATGTCATTTCAGAGAATGACACAAGTTAATGACATCATCTCCATATTTTTAAAAAAGAGGCTGCAGAGGACTATTCACCCGCCTTGTATTTTTCATTTAATTTGTTTTTATCATCTTGAGACAGAGGTAAAGACATGTTTTGTAAAAAAATCTCTATCCTTAAAAATGCAATACTGCACAGGAGTCACAGAAGTGCCTTCAAAACAGGCAAGGGAACTGGAAAATTTGGCATCAAAATGGTAAAAATTTCCTTTTTCTCCTGTCCTGTTCACACTGAACTCAATGGCATAACTTCCACCCAACCTTGATTATATCCAGTGCATGAAGATAAGGACATGCAAAACTCTTTGAAATGCTAAACATTTAGAAAAAGCTTAGGGACTAATAATCTGATTTTAGAAGAAACTGAAAACATAATTTTAGTGAAATAGAAGTCAGAATATGAAACCAATACATTTCAGTAAAATATCAGGAATGGAAAGTTTCCTTTTCTTATGGGATATGTGAAATGTTAGTGACAGCTGTGAATATACTTTGCATTTTAATGACTGATAAAAAATAAGGTTCAAAGTTAAATAAGTTCAACAGAAAACAGGACAGGAAGCTTAAACTATAAACCTATTTTATATTTATTTACTGATTTCTTCAATCACAGCTCAAACTGGAAAGACGAAATTAATATTAAGAGAAATACAGTTCTTCAAGCAATGTGGTGATTGGCTAGTCTTACTAAAAATTGATAACTTTGCATGGTACAGAGAGAATTTGGAAGAAATTTTAAAGATTATCATAAAATAAATTTCAGAACAGATAGACTAGAAAAGACAACAATCTTGCTACTCTTTGTGAACTCAAGCATTTGTGAACCCCAAAGATTTGGTTTGCAAAAAAACACAAAACAAATAAATTGTTTGTGGTAGTATCCTGAATTCAGTTTGAACAAGCATAAGTCAATATAGTGACATTTGTTTTTACTTAAAAGTCTCCCATGACATCACCCATTATGCAACTAAATTAGTGTCTGATTATGACAATGTTGGAAGCCAAAGTAATTTTTTCCCCTATTTTATCTTGATTCTTTAAAAGGAAAAAAAAACAACCCAACAAACCAGTTCAAAGTTTTGGTGAATATTACTACTAAGCATATACAGAAGTTTATAAAAGTTAACCTGCAGAGACAAATTTCATTCTTATTTATGGACTTGCTGGAGCAGTACAGCTCACTGATTCCTGTACTAACTGCTGGCCACGTTTGGATTCGAGAGCAGCCATATCACTGCCATGATACCATGAAACTGTTTTACACTAAGCTGTGGTCTGTCTGCCTCTGCCCCTTCAGGCCCTCCTGAAATATTTGATTTCTCTGTCTTCGTGGTCAGAATCAAAGCTCATCACATACAAATATAAAAGGAGCCAACAATACTGAAAAATTGTGAAAACACTGAAAACCTCCTGCCTGTCTTCAAAACTTAGGAAAAGGGCAGAAAATTACTTATCGCTTACAAGTCAGAATGACAGATTCCCCATACAGAAACAAGAGAATAAGACGTAAGCAAAGTCATTTTAATAATTTCTTTCAATCAAACTTCTTCCATTTTAAAATTGGCTTTGAAATTCTTTTATGTGATTCTCATTACTCATAGGAATTTAAACTCTTTCTATAAGGGGAAAATAGGTTATGGAAAGAAGTAGGTCTTTCTCATTGGCCATATATAGGTTACATAGTGAAATGTGCCCAGAGCTAAACATGTCCCACATGGTTGTAAGCAGAAGCTTATATTACTACTTTGAAGTTGAGAGTGTATCTAAAGCACCTCTGGACCTGCTTTACGGTTATGAGTTTAAGTCAGATACTCCCACATAACTACAAAAAAATAAGTTGAACCTTCAATTTATCATGTAAAATTTAAAATGGTAGATTTAAGACATAAAAAGTTGCACCTACAGTGTGTTTAAAAGTCTATAATACATCTCCTAAACTGCAAGCTCAATTAAAAAACTGAGGAGGGAGAGAGATTTGAGAATGCTGAAGATTGAAACCAGAGTCAAAAATATTTTCAACTAATGAATGAATGAAGAACTTTGATGTTAAATATGTGATGCATTCTGTTGCATTTATAATTTAGTGTGGTTTCAAGGCTGAAAACTTATTCACATTTTAATTTTTAGACAGGAGAGAGGATTTTTATGTTCTGTGTTAGTACACCTCTGGCATGAGCACAGCTTGTACTGAAGTCTTACATATAGTGAATTATTTCAGCACTGATTAGTGAATTCTGTAGGCATATAATAAAGGTTGCTAAGCAGAAAAAGACATTGAGAAATTCTTTTTTGCATTAAGGGTAATATGAACAGAAGGCAATGAAGTTCTCGGTTTTGATTACATCTGACACCTATTTTCTCTCTTACAATTTTATTTCTAAGACAGAAGTGAAAACTTGGTTTTGGGTGGACGAATAAATAGTATTGTCCAACCTATGAGCATACAAACATTGCTATCAGGAAAGAATAAAAGGTTACTGCATCTGTGAAATGCAATTACAACAATTCTGTAAGACTATCAAGACCATAGTATTAAAGGTTTGGTGACATAAAGTTATTTATATAGGTCTCCTTTCTTTTCTTGCAAGAGGTCCATTCACGCAGACTTTGTAAGGGAATTAATTATTAATTAGTTTTATTTCAGCTAGAGCTCCAAATTGAATTTGAAGAGTTGAAGCAGAAATAAAAGATCTAGGTTTGGTTATGCACATCATGACACTTGTTTCATGGCATGATTTTAAAGTAGCAAAGTTAAGCTGATGAAGAAATGTTTCTTGAAATTCCTTTTTGGTTTAAGTCAACTGTATTTATTTTTTGAGGTCGGAAAAGACCATTGTGATCACTGCATCAGACCTCATATCTGACACAATGTATAGGAGTATTCTGAATTAGTTCTGGTTTAAATTTGGGAGTACAGTATAAGTGCTTCCTATTCTATTTGAAGAGCCATCAGTGAAGAGTCCATCACAGTCTTTTAATATCTGTTGAAAGGTGACATGTCTAATATGAATGAAGGAGTTGTTCTCACCAAACTTTAATTTAGATGTCTGTCTACAACTGAGCAAGATTTCCAGTGGAGAGTGATAGGCCCTTTAGAGCACAGTTCATTCACCTAAGATTAAAAAAGTAGTATGATAGAAATGTTCATAGCTGTCCACAGCCTGTAAAGACAGTCAAGGCAACTATTCATACTACAGATGTCTGCATCTGAACAGAAGAAACCTGAATCCCATGCAACTTCTCTGTCGTCAATTCTGAACATTTGGAAGCTGTCTTATTTCCACTGAGCTCGATGGAAGAGTTTATCATCAGTATGTGTTCTCTGGATAGACATTGCAGTATTCACTATGATCAAATCAGTCACCAGTTAATAGAGTCTCTTTGAGAAGTTAAATGGGCAATGTGCTCCTGGAGTCTCTCACTGTGAAGCATATTTTCCAAACCCCAGTCACTCTTGTAGTTATTCCAAGAATTCACCTTCATTTTCAGCATTAGTCTTGAATTATGTGCAGGAGAACTGTATGCAGTATTCTCAGAGCACTTTTTCCAGAGACAAAATTGCAAGTAATAACAGCCTGTGTAATTGTGATTCCTATGTATGTATTGGAGAATCACACTGGCTTTTTGTCCACAGCAATAAACGGTGAGCTGTTCAGCTGATTATATCCTCTACTATACGTTTGTTTAATTTCAAGTAATTAAGGCAAGAATTAAGTGAAACCAGAATAAGAATATTCATACAGCTGAACTGACCCTGTGAAAATGTATTGAGATTTCATGAGACACAAAGAACTGTGGAAGCATGCTGTTAGTGGCATTGAATATTTGCACTGCGCCTTAAAAATATCTGCTGTAGGTTTCTTTGAGCTTTACAGAAGTTTCAAGTAAGACAATTGAAAAACATTTATATTGCACAAATCTGTCAAATTCAAGATGATGAAATAAAGGAATATCATGTGCACTGAGAAGCATCATCCTTGTTAATTCAACAAATTGGGAGGGACCTTGCATATTGTGTACAAGACTGAGCAAACCAGATAGTCTTTACTGAAGTCTTTATCTTAATCGGATACACCCTCAAGTAACGGCTTAGTAAGGCCTGCCAGGTTTTTCACAGTGGGAATTTTCTTGAGTAGAAAATGAAGAATGGAGTTAGTAGCACCTTCAAAGGGAAATCTACAGTTACTTCTATTCCTTTTAACAGGGCAAATATCCCTGTTAAAGGATGTTTTAATGAGATGATACAGCATTATATCTCTCATGTCTAAGTACAGTGATCACAGCAAGATTATACCCACTATTAAAGGAAAAGAATGAAGAAGAATGCTATTTTATGAATAGAAAAATTTGATTAACGAATCTGATTGAGAGTTGCATGGATACAGGTATATGTTGGGGCATTTAGTCATCTGTATATAGGACTAAAACAGAGAAGAAAAAGGTTGTAACGTTAAAGGTGCCAAAATTCTATTTGGATCTATACAAATACGCACAAAA
This sequence comes from Ciconia boyciana, assembly GCF_034638445.1. NCBI lineage: Eukaryota > Metazoa > Chordata > Aves > Ciconiiformes > Ciconiidae > Ciconia > Ciconia boyciana. Next base: position 27,008,162 of record NC_132934.1, on the reverse strand, counting down.
ATTGCTTGTTCCTGTTCCTATTGAAATTGATGTCAAATGTCCTCAGAGCTTACTGGGATGAGGATTATGGCCAATATCTGACCTAATGGAAAGACGTTAATGGGAAAGAGGCTTAGGTAAACTGAAATGATGCAGCCTTGCAATGTGAAAATGTGTATCAAGAAAAAGCAGGGGTAATTATTTGTGTATATACACATATATTTTATATATATATTCAATATTAATCAAAAATCCTGTTTGTCAGGGAAAATGTTTATATATTTAAAGAATTATATAAATAATGGACAATTTAAAGAGCACACATATACCAGAATCACAAGAGGACACTCAGGCTATTAACAGTTAATACATTTTCTGGCACTCCAAGACCAAAAAGAATGAAGCCTTGCCACATGCTGTGCTTGTACCAGCGAGTTCCGCTTCCCCTGACTTTTTCTCAACTTTCTTTTAGGCAACACGGGAGCTCCTGATAGGAGTTTGGCATTAGGCAGTTTTTTTCCCCATCCTCTCATATTCTTTACTTCCTGCCTTTCTGAGCAATTCTATGCAGCTTTCATTTGAGCCTTTGGTTTCAGTGCTCGGTGGCTCTTCTCTGGTAAGCTTTTCAAGGTTTTCCTAAGTTAAATAGATAGTCCGATGCAATTGCTCTCTTCCTAGTTTGTCTGCTTAAGGAATTTCAGGTTTTGAGGTGGATTTCATGCTTGGGAAGTTATTGTTTATTTGTTTAAGTGTTCGTTATGATGGGCTGGTATTCAGAACTCTGTCTCCTGCAGAGACCCTTCAGAAATCTCCACAGCTGGAGCTCCTAAACACAGGCGAGATCCTAGCAGGTATTTATGTTCTGGATGAGCTGTGTTTCTCACCTCTGAAGTAAATTATTATGAAAATCTCTCTTTGAGGAATAAATGTCACAGGAAAATTCATCTCTACTAGTGCAATGATTTTAAAAATAGTAATAGGTATGTATGTATACATAGGGCTGCTTCTGCAGAACTGTAGGACAGGATGGTCATCTTGGCTGACCTTACTGATCATATACTGAGAAATTTAAGGACTAACAGTTGGACACCTCAGAAAGCTGAAGGAGGGGCATGCTTTAGATTTGGTTCATAGGTGTGAGATGAAAGCTGATCCTTACATCCCCTCATCACCCGGAAATCTGGGTTAAATTTATCATGAGTTCCACAGCAAATTATCATGTCGCCTCATCACCCTATTGTCTTACATCTTCATGGGGTTTAAATGGTCCCAAATCCCCATATCTACACAGTTCCACTGTCAGTTCTGAGACTCAGCTCTGGTTTGAAATACTACCCATATGTTGCGTGTCACGCAGGATCCGTGATTGATACCAGATAACAGCATTATTCTGGGACACCAATACTGTCAGTTGTTTCTCACCTTTCAGATAGCACATCGTAGTCAAACATTTTGCTAAATCAGCAGCAATATTCTGTCTGAATAAATTGAAAGGGTGTTGTGTACAGCCCTGCTTAAAAAAATGAGCATCAGTCCTGATGATACCATTTGCCTTTAACCTGAGTTTGTTATTGTTGCACCTACAGGCAAGCTGTTGCCTGTCCTTGACAAGGAATTGTTTTCAAGAACCAAAGTAGGGTAATTACAAAGTTATGATATATCCAGTACTAACAATCCAGTCTCGCTTACTATTCTTCCTCAGGCAGACTCTATTGAAAGGAAACAATTCAGTAACAACTGTTTTCTGAAGAAGTAGTGGTAATCAGCTCAAGGCCATCCAGAAATATTATCCATTGTACATTAATGTGCGACTCCATTCTGGATGTCAGGCTACAAGAAGATCTTTAACAGAAATGACATTGACACAATGCAGTGCTTTGCCTCTAGTCATGTGGCATCCCTCCACTTCATAGAAGAGAGAGAGTAGCTGTTCATATACAGCTGTCATGCAACAACAGAGTGAAGTAGTGACTGTTATTCTCTGGTGAAATTAGGCAGTTCATGCTTGCAATGGCTTAAGTTACAGGTCTAAGGAGATAGCATTTTGTGCCTGTTTTATGGCGCATGTAATTAAAGATTTCTCTGGATAAATGGCTTTCCCAAACAAATGTGCATTTTCCAGCTTTTTAAATAAATGAAAGTGAGCCCTTTTTTTGGCATGAAGAACACCTGCTTGTAGATGTCAATTACTCTTTCTCTTTTTCTGCCTTTAAAAAATGAACTATTCTGAATTGAATAGCCATTTAAATGTAGTATTAATTAATATTTCATTGCTTTACACTGGAGAACAGATCAGGAAAAGGGTTTTTTTGTTCATTGACATCTGGTTAAACAAAGCTAAGTGGAACCTTCTGACATTATCAATGGAAAGACCTGAACGGAAAGCTGTTCTGTACAATAGCCTCCTTCATGTATTTCTGCAACTGTTCTGTTCCGGTTTGTTACAAAATAATACAGCTTGTGCTGGTTATTTTTTATCTTTAAAAATAAGCTGTAGTTACAGTGTGCATGAGGTATTTTTCATTGTTTTTAGAGCCAACTATAATCCATTTGCCTATGTTTACATGATTTCTGAAGCCTTTATGGACTAAGCTGATCTTGCCTCATTGAACTGTTAGTTTGCCCACTGAGTAGATCAATCTTATACTTCTTTATGAACTCAACTCTAGTGAGTCATCATTTATTTCCATGAAAATCCAGTTACCACCACCACCTACTGCAGCTCAAACACAAACGTACCTGTGCCTTCCAGTTGAAAAGCAGAAGTTCTTAATTTTGTTCTGTATGTTGTTTTCCTTATGAAAAAATCTACTCAATAACTATGGAATACAAACCTTTTGAATGCTGCATAATATTCCAAACAAAACCAATGTGCCTGAGGATGTGTTTTTCCTCAACTAGTCTATTCTTGGTAGGAGTGTTTCTGCTTTCCCTTACACCCTAGCCTAATCATTCAGGTACTGCAACCTTCTTCTCTGATGGCAGGCACTTCCAAGAAGGCAGCCAAGATCAAGGCCCCAGTCTTAACTGAAGTTAAAACTCCTGTTCATAATGCTATCTTATGCACAGACACACAGAGGCACATGCACACATTGCATTATGCAAAAGAGCATTGTATACTTTTTTTTGTTTTTATATTCTGAAATCTTAAAGAGCATGGATATATTTTAAGCAATTAAACATCTAATGCCAGTCTTAATCCTACTAATTAGAATAAACCTAATACAAGATCTAAAAAGCTATTTGTAATGAAATATTTCTTGTAGAGTTTAAATGTGTCATTATATATGATGGTGGAGGACTAAAACATGCAAATATTTGCATCAGTAGAAACAAAAAAAATTTATAGCAAATTAGAAAACAAGTCTGTTAATAAATCCCTTTCTTTATCATTCAATTTGAATAAAAATTTGACTAAATTAGTTCTTAAACTATGCTTTGAAGCTAATGAAAACAGTTTCTGATCAGGAAAACAGTTTTGTGCTGCCAGTAAAGTTGACAAATGTCATGGAATCTGGTAAGTTCCACTGAAGTTTTATATTCTCATCTAAGTGAAACATATATGTAACATAAAGCAAGACAGTAGGTTTTGGTCTTGCAAAACACAGGGGAGAATACCCCCCCCCCCCATGTTTTTGGGCATGCACTGCTTATCCAGCTGGAATACTACATTTCCCCAAATTAATTTTGAATGGCTTTATAAATTTGAGTGTTTCTTTCAATACTTTTAATAATGTTTCAGTTGGTAAGTTTGAGCATGAAAATTCTTTTTTTTTGGTTACATGTTATTTTTGTCGCTGAGTTGCTAAGTTTATATCACATAAATTCCTACAGGAAGTTAAATATTTGAGTAGATTTAATTTAATTAAATATTCAGTTTATCTACAAATGTCCACTAATTGATAAACATTGAGCTGTTGTAGCATAATAAAAATAACAAAATCAAATATTAAGAAAACAGTGGGATGATGAAATTACAGCTGTTAAGCCCTTTCATAAATTGGTCCCTAAAAGATTAAAATCCCTGGATACTGTTATTTAGCTGTCCAGAAGCTCAATGCGGAATATCCTTAATGAGAAAAATGCAAATAGTGTTGATATAATTTTTGAATAATGTAAATCCCTTGTATAAGCCAGGTTGTCAACTCATACTTTTCTGTCTTAGATGGGTGAAATAAATCAGATTTTCTATTTACCTTGCACCAGGTACAGAACCTAGTGAAATAACTGCAGCCCTTTCTACTCCATATTAAGAGTGGATGTTACATGCAGCATCCGCTTTATGTTCGCAGCCTGGAAAGAACCACTAGCCTGACCTGCTGTAAGACATAAGCTGTGGCATTCATACATTTTCATATTGCTCATGATCAGGGTTTACACTGCTGTCACTCCTCTGCTTTGGTCATATACCACAGTACTGCTCTGCTGATGCCTGAACTGCAGCATAGATAAAAGTAACCTGTGCTGACAAACTATGCCTTTCCTGGCATATTTCTCACACTTACCTGTCCTTTAGTTTTGCAGACATAGTAAAAGTATGAATTTAGAAGCCTTGCCATAATTCTTTTTCTGTTACTGCAACAAAAGGTCAAAAGCCTTGCTGAGCAGCACTGATACTGCCAATACAGCCAAACCATGAAAATTCACTTTTAGGGCTACAAAGAACTTTGAGGAAAATGGTCATCCAAATCCTACCCTGCAATGCCTGCCCTGTAGGCATTACAGAAGGCACTCTTCGTGTTCATTCAATAAGAAAAACCTGCTTGGTAGCCCCTTTCAACTCATCTGTAGTTTTGCCTCATTAAAGACTGAATGCAGACATAATATTTGGCTCAGGGATAATACTGATTACTGAATATACTTAAAGAATGAGTCTTCATTTGACTGCAAATGTACTTATCCATATAAGTTTACCACTCAGTGCTAGATTTCCCCTCTTTTGAGAGAAACTGAATGTGAGTAACGTGTCAAGTCAAATACCTGGGTTTAGCAGTAAATCTAGGGAAAAATTTCATTTACAAAGTAATCAGTAGCTGTTTAAAATCTCATCGGTGAAAAGGAAAGCCTGTCTTTGTACCATACATTGAACAACAATAATTATACATTGAATCAAGGATTTTAGAATTCTTCAGGTTTGCTTAAACCAGATTGATTGATTTTTAAGATTTATTATTTTTTTTAGCCATCAAGAAAGTGTGCTTCCAGTTGAGTAAATTGTTGCGCAAGCCCATGATACATGAATGATGATCAAGTTTAATCTCCTTCCTTCATCTCCATCCTTCTGCTCCTTAGGAAAGTTAGGAGAAGTTAGGAGAATTTGAAAGCCTTTTAGATATTAATGTTGGAGGGAATTTAGAGCTCCTTTATCCAGATGGCTATCTTGATATCACCACAGAAATAGGCAGTTCTCTCCCGATACGTGTTTATCTTGATAAGCTTGCAAAAGAGGTAGATGGATAGATGGATAGATAGAAAGATAGACTGATTTACTAAAATGCCTGAGGAACAATAAAAAAGTCAGCACAGATAAACAACTCAGCACAGGTATTTGTTGTTTTAGAATATCTTTGTTGAAAGACTCTGTCAAACTTGGGATATCCAGTAAGGATTCCAGGACTCCTTTAAGTCACCTTTTTGTTTATTCCTTGAACTCTGTATGAAAGCTTGGAAGTACTGCTTTTGTACTATAGCACTCTGGTACATTTACTTGTCATCACATCCTGCTACAGAACCTCCCAGATCCCAGCTCTGCACCAAGATAAACTGGGATGTGTACCCTTATCCCCTTCCTGTTTTGTATCAAAGAAGATACAAAAAAGCACCCTATTTGTGTGCACTGACCAAAGCTTTCCGTCATAATCAATGGGTCCAAAACATCTACTTCAAGGAACATGAAAAGGTATTTCTAGATGCAAGACAGAAGAAAGCCCTCTTTTGTTCTGAGCATTTCAACTCATTAGACACCTTTACATTGGCCTCGGTTTCTTTGGTGCTTGCACCCAGGCATTTTGCATAGTTAGAAACATCTCAGTGTAGGAAACAGGCATTTATTTCCTGGCTTCACTCTGCTAAAATGCAAACCTCACTTAAGTCTCCAGAAGGATTTAGAAATAGCAGATGGACTCAGAAAACAGCTAATTGCATCAAGTGGCATTACCTTTGTTCATAAATATGGGCAGCAACGTCAGTGTTCATTTGCACAACATTTAGGGATACGATGTAGATGGATCATTCTAAGGGAAGGTCCTAAGAAGCAGGCTATTCCAGAGTTGCAAGATTGGAGTGGAGAAGAACATTAAGAAGACAAGCAAAAATGGTTTCTACTGTTCAGCTGAAGTTCCTCCCAGGGCAATTCTTCAGCTTTCCTGGATAGGTGCTCATAACAACTACAGTATTATGCAAAACATGCACAGCACCCTCAGCAGCAGTCCTTTTTAAAATATTAAGCTCTGTAAAGTTAGCTCAGCTTCATTATCAATACCCTAGGTCCAAGTTGAACACCTATATAGATATCCTTTCCTACTGGTTGTCTCCAGATATTGCCTTATTCAGCATCCAGGTACACTGAATTGTTCTGCAGACCTGACCAACCTTTCCATTGAGTCAATGGAATGAAGCAAATAACTCAAGAGATCTGGATGATCTTTGATAGACAAAGGTGCCTATGTCTTTCCAAAGGTCCTGCCACACTCAGGCACCCACTTTTTAGGGACTGTGATGCTGACTTTTGTGTAGAGATCTTGCCTGTGAGGGTAGGTATTGGAAATGAAATTCTGCTCCAGAGAAGGTAGGTAGCTATTGACAGGTATCCACAGAGCTGGGTGTTCAGTTGACTTAGGATTCAATTTCTTGAACAGAGACCTGTAGTGCCATTTTATACAGCCTGTGACATCTTGCCTGGTAGCCATCTGCTCCTCCTACAGGATGCATGGTAGCCATCTGCTTCTCCTACAGGATGTGTATCTCCTTTAGGATTATGTTAGAGCTTTTGTTTACATACAGGAACTCTACAGAGCTCTTTCAAATGAGCTAGATGTCTAGAGCACTAGACATCCGAACTATGTCTGCTTTAGGTGAGTAGCATCACTCAGCAGGCATCACTGGCCTCACTAATTGACTACAGCGGGAATTTAAACACCAATTCACAAGTACATGTACATGTATGAAGTTAGATATTAATTTTAAACCAGATTCAAATCTAATGGATTACAGTACTCCAAAGCCAGCTCAAGGCAGGACATGAGTGAGGACAGAGAGAGCTCATTTCAGTTTTCTGAAGGCAGGTGTGTACCGACTGCCATGTGGGACACCCTAGGGTTTCCAAGACTTCCACACAGGGCTAGCAGACAGACTTCTATGACCTACAGGAGGCCCATTCCTTTTTTTGGAAGAGCAGATGGCCAGGTCAGATGCCCTAGGCCATCTTACACAGAACTACATACCTAGGTTTAGACAACTGAATCACATTCAGAGAGTTTATAAAGAAAACTACGGGGCCAGCTGAACTTGGGAATAACCAGAGCAGAAAATACTGAATGGGTGAAGTTCGCAATAAGGCTAATGATAAGAAAAGTGTATTAAGTCTGTATTGAAAGGGTGGGAGTTCAGACTGGAAATATAGACTTCCATATAACTTCCATATAAACCTGTTAGTACTTGATACAAAGACTGCTTTTTTAACTTAACATGCTGTTTGTACTTTTTTCTAAGTCTTGTGTTTCAGAGTCAAATTTAAGTGCACTAGCCTGCTCCACAATGTATGGAATAATTAACTTATTACCTCGTTAGTTAAGAACAGTTAAGTTTAACATAAACTACTTTCAACTTTGATACTGTGTTAACATAGTAACGTAGAACGTTATGCCTCTTTGCCTGTAAATCATGAAAAACACCAATTATGAAAACTGAACATTTGCTGTATCTTCTTGAGAAGAATATTTTTAAAGTTACCAACCTCAATTTGATTAGAAAAGACGTATGCATAAATACTCTTTCATAGCCTTTGTGAATTTTTAATCCTTTGTTGAAAACATTGATCTTGAAATTCTACTGGGATTATTGGAAGACGAAGGTCCTGGAACATGTAATTCAAGAGATTATTTCTCCTATGGATAAAATATTTAACCTGTAATGTTACAGTCAGAATATTTTGTTTACTTTTTGGTTTTTAATAAACCATTTTGGAAAAAAAAATGTATTTACACTGTTACAGGCATACATCCAACAACAAAAAACATGGATTATTTAACATTTCACTAGTGGATCAATTGAATTAACTATAGAAACACCTTATGATTATTTCTTTTTAGCTCACTTGAGACCACCATCACAAATCTGTTAAACCCTCATATTTGTATAAAGGCATCTTCTTTTAGAAATGAAAACTTAATCCAGTGCATATTCAACAGGGTCGTTGTTTCTCAGGCATAGAAGTGACTTTTAATAGCCTTTGTCATTCATAGTAATTATCTAGTTTTGTCTGTTAGGTTACAGTTCAGAAGAACCTTACTTTTACCATTTCAAACTTCTCCGGTACTTAGTCCTTCCTAGAAACCAAAGATTTGTATTTTCAAAAAAAGTCAGTCTTCAAATGTGACCAAGTATATTCCCTACATATTCTATATATTAAAAAATAAACTAGTGAACCAGTAACTTTGCAAAGAAACAGTGTTCACATAAAAAGGTTTAGCTAAGAACAGATATTTTTCCAATAACAATAACAAAAAAACTAGTCACATTAATAGGTGTTCTCAAGAAAATTAAATGAGTCTTCATGATTTATTACAAATTGAAAAAATAGGAAATTCACCATCTGAAGCCAAAATAGGAAGCAAAACACATGAAAACAAAATTATGTGCCTGCTGTAATAAAGCATTTTAAAACATGAAATTCCTATTAATACTATTAACGGTTAACAATGGCTGAAAATGTGTACAAGCTATTTGAATGTAGCTTGTTGGTATCATTCCCTTAGTAACAAGTAAATTTCTCTTCTCTAGGAAGAAGTTCTGTATTATAGAATCATTTTTTGTCATGTGATTCTTAAAAGTTAAGTAGTATCTCTTTGCAAAAAAACATTATTTTCTTCTCTTACAGAAGCTTTCTTTGATAAAAGAATCTTGCCACATGCTGAACTCACTAAATTTATCTAGCTGTCACCATGACTTCCCATAAATCTACCTGTTCTGAAGTTTCCCTGCAGTGTACAGCAGTGTAAGCATTATGTTTGGGACTTCCTAAATGAAAAGTCTGACAAGGAACAGTGCCATTTGCAATGCCCTGTAAGGGTCTAATCTGCAATATACCAGAAATATTCTCACTGACGTGACCAGGCATTGTTTTGGGCCTGAAAGGAACCACACTAGCAGTATCCTTGTTACCTATAGACAAAGAAGTAAGTGAAACAAGTCTAATTTTCACAAATGGGTTTGCATTTTTTTAGAACACAAGTAAAATCTTCGTTAAGTTTTACTTCAGATGAACCGGTGTACCACACTCTGGAAGAAATATTACAATGACTCTAACATCAGGAGAATTGAAATGAACTTGTGAATTATCAGTGAGCATGTGTGCTGCATTTGTTTTTAAATTTTCAATCCTTAAAATTCTTAAATACTTAAATAGTCAGACATCAATTTGCATTTTCAATATTTTATGTTGAAGGAATGATTTATTTGAATTTCCTATCTTAAGGTATACTCACTCTGTCTCCTGTGAAATATATCTGTAAACTGGCTTGACTTCTACTATCAAAGTTCAAAATTAGAAGCAATACCACTTGTATTTCAGCACTTCATAAGCTTATTTTCCATGGTGACATCCCCTCTGAAACTGACATTTCCTGACATTATTTATTACTTGTTTGTAGTGGGATTTTTGTACTGACAGTAATGATAGCACATTACTTTCCTTTGGCTAACAAGAAATTTGCATTTTATTCTAGTTGATCAGGCTTGGAAAATAAGTGCAGACTCATGCTACATTTTTGCTATATGGAAAGTGGTATGAATCAATTTCTATGCAGATGTTAATTCTTGCATATGAAGGTATTTGCATTTGTTTTTCAAAGCTATTTTGGAAACTTGAATGAAAATAGAAAGATTCAGAGAAGAAATTTTCACACTGGGTAAAATCTTAGCATCGTGGAAGTCAGTGGAAGTTCTGCTTCAGTGGGGCCAGGATTAAATCCTATTAGCATATAATATAATAATATATTCCTGCCATCCTTTTCCATAAACCTGACTAAAAAGGAAACAACAGCCCTCTGGCCTTAGCCCGCAAATCAGTAGTATATCTATAATCAATAGCCAATGTGTATAGTAAATTAGCAATGTTAATTTAGTAAAAGCATAGTTCATCCACGGGTTCTCTATGCAAGTTGTTTCCTATCCTGGATGAACTTTTCCTGTTACATAGTGCACTAATTATTTGGTTAAGAACCATACGATTTCACAGCCTCTTCTTTGAAAAGACAGTAATAAAGAGAGGTAGACAATGGGGGGAAGGATGCAGTATCTCCATTTTATGAAGGAAAATCTGGGACCTAGAGAGTAAGTTGCTTGCTGGTATTTGTAGAATTTGTAGCAGGCCTGGGAACTGAGTACAGAGCTCTAGTGTTGTTGCTTGGAGGTTAGTGTCTTCTTGTCCTCCTGCACACAGGTACAACTCTTGGTTCCACTTGGTCCAGTCTTCTGAATTGACCACGACTTCTTAAAACTGAGAAAATAATCCAAACGTATCTTAGTTACAAAAAACCTATTTGATCTTTAGTAAAGCCCAACAGAAAAGAGCAACGAAGCTGGTGAAGGGTCTAGAGCACAAGGTTTATGAGAAGCAGCTGAGGGAGCTGGCGTTGTTTAGCCTGGAGAAAAGGAGGCTGAGGGGAGACCTTATTGCCCTCTACGACTGCATGAAAGGAGGTTGTAGCAAGGTGGGTGTCTGTCTCTTCTCCCAACTAATAAGTGATAGGACAAGAGGAAATGGCCTCAAGTTGCTCCAGGGGAGGTTTAGATTGGATATTAGGAAAAATTTCTTCACTGAAAGGATTATCAAGCATTGGAACAGGCTGCCCAGGGAAGTGGTCAAGTCACCCTCCCTGGAGGCATTTAAAAGACGTGTAGATGTGGTGGTTAGGGACATGGTTTAGTGGTGGACCTCACGGTCTTAGGTTAACGGTTGGACTTGATGATCTTAAAGGTCTTTTCCAACCTAAATGATTCTATGATTCCATGATTCTATAAAAATAGGAATGTAAACCTAATATTATTTTATATTCTTACATCAGACTAAAACATTCTTCTGTTAATTAGAAAAAACACAACTTGAGAAATTTGTAACAAAAACCTAGAAAGTTATAAACAATAAATATTCTGTGAGTGAGAAAAGACACTAGCAGCGTTTTTCCTCAAGATTTTACTTCAGCTACAAAAACCAGACCCTGTCATTGCCCTGTTTGATCTTTTACACTCATTGGTTATTAATGGGGTCTAAAGACAGTTCTCCCTTGCCCCTACATTCCCTGAAATGCAGAAAAGTGTTTTTTAGTTTTTGGAAAAAACTGACATACAAGGGCCAAATTTTATATTACATTTACAGTTCATTTTTAAGCCTTAACACTTGTTGACTCCAGTAGACATCAGGGGTACTCAGCACTTTGTATTACTGACTCCACAGATATCACCTTACATGAATACTTTGCATAATATGTATAATCTCAGTGAACCCATTTCAGCCAAAAGAAATGAAGGAAAACATTCCTGAGAAAACAGATTTTGACAAAAATTATTATTATTTTTTATGTGTGCAAATTTCAGTGGAATAGAAGATGGAAGTGGGATTTTTCTTCTGTTTTATTTATGAAGTAGGCTCAGCTACTCCTTTTCTCCAGCTCAGAAACACAACTCTTATTTCTGCAAAGCTTACAAAATATCACTTTTCCATATAGCTGTATGGATAACATCAGTGCTTCTAGAGTAAGTCACTTAAGTGCTACTCCACATGATCAAACATTGCAAATAAGGCATGTTTTTATGAAGAATATTGCTTTAATTGCTGTTCAGTACACTATTTCTATGCCAGTGGAAAAATAAATCCTTCCCTTTTTCGTATGCACAAATGAGGTTTATGTTTTCAAATGTGGACTGCTGAGGATACCAAAGTTTGAGCAATCACAGGACTGATTGAGGCTAAGAAAAATATGAAATATTTGGGAGAAATTTCATTCTACAAGGCTATTCATAAAGAACAGGTAAATGAGTGATTTTGTCTAAACTTTTGAGTATATTATCAATGAAAGCACTTAATATGTCCAAAACTTCTCTAAAAATATTTCTGAACAATAATGACAGAAATCTCTCGGAGGAAGAATCGTGTATTTTTTCATTTGTCTGTTATTTGTAGATTAGCTTCAATGTGTGTCTCTTCTCTTTCCTGAGCCTTGAACATCTGTGTTCTCTGTGCAAGAATATCTGGTTTTACCCATTTTATCATGTCTGTTGCAGCTTTGAGTAGGAGGTGTAGTCTATTTTTCATGGTTTGTTTTGAAATGCACATCTTGTTTTTGTGTCATCTTTGAAATTCCCATGCCCACTTCTCTTTAGATGAAAGAAAGCTGTTCATTTATGCAGTAAGATATGATATAGAATGTATTTGGGGATGATAACTGCACATTTTGTAAAGTCTTAAAAGACAGAAGACTGAATGTCAACAAACTAATATTTCAATAAAGAGCAGTGGATCTTCTGGCCACGCCAGAAGTGATTAAAACAATTCTCTCGAATCTTGAATAGATGTTTTCTTTCTTTCATTAACTGAACTGACATGGGAAAAATCATATCTAGTTTGTCTGATGAGTTCCCACTTCTGTGAATTTCTTCATATCCAAAGTGAACCAAGCTTTTTTTGTTTTCTGAAGTGTAAGATATCTTTCTCAGAAACACCCAACAGGGCATGTCTGGAATGAACTACATTCTCCAGACCCACCACTGCTAGGAATGACAATTTATCGGAAATCATTTGCCTGAAACTCTAGTATTTGACAGGGTCCTGAGAGCCTAGACATGTTCTCTGGAGGCAGTAGCTTTTCTTCGTAGGTCTTTCCCAATGCCATATACTGTAGAAACAGAAGAGTCCTTGGCCTAGGAAGCTTCTAACAGAAGCTTCTAACAGGTGTAAATCACATTACTATCTTGCTTTGGAATAGGCAAAAATTTGTGAAATTTGAGATATCTCCAGTGAAACACTTCAGACTCAACAAATTGTTGTTTCATTAACAAAACCATTCTGCTTTTTCTGGCTTATTTTTCTAACCACCATATTCCAGATCTAATAGTCACCCCTTTGTGATACTTTTTATTCTGTGATCTTCTTTGTCCTGGAGACTGCAGCTGCTTACTCCACCTTTGCTAATGCAACTCACCAGTGCAGCTGAAGAAACCTTTAGAAGATGTGATTTACTCTGCTTCATTTTACCCTTTTTGAAAAGAGGGTTACATTGCACTAACACCAATTTTAGACCACACTCTACCTATCTTGATCCATGCATGCTATAAAACAACAGTTACATGGATAGTGGGAACCCAATACTAAAATCCATGACAAAAATCCTAACCCCAAATCAAGGCACTGGAAAGCCAGGCTGATTAAAGTTGCAAAGGTATAAGCTAATCCCAGAGCTGAAAGCTGAAGTCTGAGCAGATTCTGAGTGTAGAAAAATACTGATGTCTGAGTAGGCAAAGTATAAGAAATTGAACACAGAATCTTTGTAATCAAATGTCAGGGGAATTTGTCAGCTAGTGCTGTCAGACCTGCCTACACTGCCCAAATCAGCCCAGGTGTAAACAGCTGCAGCTGTCACTGAAGTTAGCAGGAGTTGCATCCACTTACAGGAGTGGATTAGGTTCCCAAAGATAAAGCAATATTACTCCCCCCCAACCCCGTTTGTTTTTTTTTTTCTGCTAGCTGAAGGAGCAATAAAATAGCCTTCTAAAATAATGGTAAAGATAAAAGCAATGATGTTCAGAGGTAAGTATGATGAAAGATGAAAATGTTTTATGATATGAAAAGACTAGCTGAGCCACACAAATCATTGGAATTCATATCACAGTACAGTCACTGGTTCTATAAGTTCATGAATAATTCATCAAAGAAAAATCTACAAACTTTAGAAGAACTACACTATGTGAAATGCAACATTTTAGTTGACCACTGGCTCTTTGGTTTCTAAACACAACTAAATGCATCAAAGGAGCCACTTAGATTGTGTCTCCATTTACCTCAGTGCCATTATTTGATGTTTCACTTCTGATGCAGATGAGTCTTTTTTCTTATAGTTAGCCAAAAAGTCATAAGTATACACTGAAGGCAGAAAGAGCCTTTAATTTTAAAGAGACTATTAACTTTCAGTTTGTATTTCTAAACCAAGTGGTTAGATATGTCAACTCTTCAATGCTACCTCTTTCCCTAGTTTAACAGTACAGATCTCCAGAATGCTGCTTGATTCTAGCTGAGGGACACGAGAGAAATGGCATTTACTACTAATGCACTGAAGATTTCCATTCTACATTCAGACAGTAGAAACGGTATGCACATATCCCTGTTTTATTACTATTAAGAGTACTAAGAGGGGGGGGGGGTTGCTTGTTTGTTTGTTTGTTTGTTTGTTTAATGCCACATGTCCCTCTCAGAAAGATGCAGCAGGAAATCTGTTCCCCTAAACTCTATTCCTGGTACTGATCATGGGTAGGGACAAACTCCACACTTTCCTAAACTGAATGAATCAGGATCGAATTCGTCCCACCTAATCCTGGAAATTTAACTGATGTGTCCAAATGAAGAGAGTAGTTGCCTTACACTTCTTCCATAGTCAATGGAGAGGAACAGAAAGTGCTTGGGATGAATAGTACCCCTCTCTGTTTTGAGTGAAGTGAGATGGTAAAATGGCTAGGCTTCTAACTTACATATGCCTAGAATAAATTATGAATGCTAAGGATTCAGTGATTAATTGAGAGATTAATGGAGGATACAGTTCTGGGCTTCCAAATGGAAATGGAATTAGGATTACATCATAAACCATTTTTGCTTAGTTTAGGGTAAAGAAAGTGTGTGAGGAATTATATTCCCCTCTGTTAAGATACCATTCATTTGGAGTTCTGTAGTTAACACATCATTTGCAGGCATCATGCTGCACCTGTTACTGTGACCACTTTAACATTTACAAGGCAAGACTTTTTTAAAAACTTGACATTTGGTCCACTTATGTTTTATTATTTTTGCTTTCTGAACCAATACTTGTTAGTTATTAACTGTCATAAATGGCTTTCAGGTTATATACTGGATTCCTCCCTCCCTTTTAAAACTTCTACCTATAGCTTCACTGGCACAAGTAAGCCTTTTAAAGCTAAGTTAATTTGCATCTTTTGATTTTTTTTCCAGTACAAGAGCCAACTTACTGCAGGTAATTTGACATCCATAAACATATTTAATTAACATGATTTTAAAGTTTGGTGTTTTAGAAAGTGAAGGTTTTTGGAAATACAGAGTATGAATTTAGAATGATCGAGAACTACTATGTCATTTCCTTCAGGGAACTTCTGGCAGCATACAAGATTCACATGCAGTGCATTAGCAGACGAAAACAAATTTGAATACATTACAGCATGTTTATATGCATCTAATATAAACACAAAGTATAATCTAGATTAGAATATTTCTGCTTTAAAATATGTTACTGACTTTGCTAGTGGAATTCTTAAACTATTATTTTATTATAGTTCTTAAACTATTATTTTATACTGTAACAAAATTAAATATATTGTATTGTCATATTCGATGCTGAGACTCTGCTAGTGGTTCACATTCAATCCTCTCCTTTCAAGAAAACAAAACAGATAAAAGTAAAACTAAATTATTTTTATAAGCATTTAAGCAGGCATTCTTCTTTGCCTACTCTACGACATTGAAGCGATTTAATTTTAGGAGAATGCACATACACATATCTATTCCCTGTTTGCTTGTGTGTGTATATGTATACAGATAGATATATAAATGTATGTATGCTTACATTTATATCTGAAATAAATATTCATTAGTTAACATGATTTGCACTTTGACCCTACCATACTCGTCATGTTGATGAATCTTTTTATCGCAGAGTCCACAGAGCTTACATGGCAAGAGGAAGATCGCGAGATTAGAATCATAAGATGCAAATGTCTTTGTTCAGAAAAAGCGTGTTCAATGTATAAGTGAATGTCTTTAAAACAGAATTCTAATATTGATTTAACAATAAGAATATATCTTCAGGTTCTATTTTTAAACCTATGAATGCATTTACCATTTCTGACAGTTATTTTATTCTTTTTCTAGTATATCTCAATTGTTATCAAGTGTAAAAATGTATTTCTCCTCTTTACTACTTTCCCCAGATCTGCTGAGGAATCTTTTCAATCTCCATAAATCAAAGTCCTTGTTGAGAATTAGAATACTCTCCTAGTCAAGGGAAATGGGGATTTAGTGCTATTGTTTTGTTTATTATCACTTGGGGGCTTAGATCTCTGTCCTACCACCTCAGATGTTAAAACAGATTCACAAGACTGACAAAAGTTGTAAGGCACGTTATTAAAGCAGCTGTATTATTTTATGGCCACAGACTTCAGAGAAGCTTTACATTCATAATACAGACTGGAAGAGACTAAAATTTTAACTGTATTGCTAAAAAGGTTATGCAGTTTTCAGTTGAAGCCACACAAGAAACCTTTTACTGTAATTTTTACTGCTTACTTGGCATTAAAAAGCACATGCTTTAATGACAATAATGATGAGCAAAGAGGCATAACTCTCAAGAGGGAAGGCTCTGATTAAGAAATAAGATGACAAACTGTGCAATAGTTCTGATTAAAATATACCTTGCACATAGACACAAGGTGCTGTCAATGCAGAGAGCCACTAATGTACTTAAGGTCTGCATTATTCAGCCCCTTCACACATTTGATTTCGATTACTACTTTACATTTTTAAATCAAGATTTTTATGCTTAAATAAGAATCTCTCTCTTAAGTTATAAGTAGACCCAAGAGATCCTTTTGTACACGTGTAACATTTTGAAATAATTGTTTGTTTAAATACTTAATGCAATTAACACTATTTGCAAGGACTTTTTTTCTCCTCTTCCTCTTGTTATATGGTTAGATGTCTTCTTTTGTTTTGTTGTCAGGACATGTTTTTGTTGTCAAGTCAGCATTTATTTGCACTGTCAATAGCATGTCAAATCAACTTTACACTAGCAAAATTTAGCCAGGCCCTGCTTATTTTGCTCACTGTGGGAAGGTACTAATCAGGCTGGGGGAGCATAACTGGCTATGGACTGTGACTTTCAGAAATCATAAGAAAAAGGAAAATCTGTACATTACCCATCTCACTGGGACTATAACAAAGCTCAGCTAATGAATTGAAAGTATTCTCACATACCTTACCGACTTACACTTCTTTTGCATGTCATATTTTTAGGACTGCATTTTTAAGTATACTAGCTATTTGTTGCCATTCCTTAAACCTGGCAGAGGTTTTTGCCATATTTTGTCAAAATGTGCTTTTCTCAGTGTATTGGGTTTGCATGGCAAGGTTTTGGTAGCAGAGGGGCTACAGGGGTGGCTTCTGTGAGAAGCTGCTAGAAGCTTCCCCTATGTCCGACAGAGCCAACACCAGCCAGCTCCAAGATGGACCCGCTGCTGGTCAAGGCTGAGCCCATCAGCGACGGTGGTAGTGCCCCTGTGATAACATACTTAAGAAGGGGAAAAAAAACAAACGTGCACAATTGCAGCCAGAGAGAAGTGTGAGAATACTTGAGAGAAACAACTCTGCAGACAGCAAGGTCAGTGAAGAAGGAGGGGGAGGAGGTGCTCTGGGCACCAGAGCAGAGATTTCCCTGCAGCCCATGGTGAAGACCATGGTGAGGCAGGCTGTCTCCCTCCAGCCCATGGAGGTTAATGGTGGAGCAGATATCCACCTGCAGCCCATGGAGGACCCCACACCAGAGCAGGTGGATGTGCCTGAAGGAGGCTGTGACCCTGTGGGAAGCCCGTGCTGGAGCAGGCTCCTGGCAGGACCTGTAGACCCATGGAGAGAGGAGCCCATGCTGGAGCAGGTTTGCTGGCAGGACTTGTGACCCTGCAGGGGACCCATGCTGGAGCAGTCTGTTCCTGAAGAACTGCACCCCATGGAAGGGACCCACACTGGAGCAGTTCATGAAGAACTGCAGCCCATGGGAAGGACTCATGTTGGAGAAGTTCATGGAGGACTGTCTCCCATGAGAGGGAGGAGCACTCTGGAGCAGGGGAAGAGTGTGAGGAGTCCTCCCCCTGAGGAGGAAGGAGTGGTAGAGACAACGTGTGATGAGCTGACTACAACCCCCATTCCCCGTCTCCCTGTGCTGCTGGCGGGGAGGAGATAGAGAACTTGGGAGTAAAGTTAAGCCCGGGAACAAGGGAGGGGTGGGGGGAAAAGTGTTTTTAAGATTTGGTTTTATTTCTCATTACCCTACTCTGATTTGCTTGGTAATAAATTAAACTAATTTCCCCAAGTTGAGTCAGTTTTGCCTGTGACGGTAATTGGTGAGTGATCTCCCTGTCCTTATCTCGACCCATGAGCCTTTCGCTGTATTTTCTCTCCCCTGTCCAGCTGAGGAGGGGAGCAGTAGAGCAGCTTTGGTGGGCACCTGGCCTCCAGCCAGTGTCAACCCACCACACTCAGAGTATGTATTTTCCATGGGAAATATACCTTCCAGATTGCAAAGACATTGTTTAATAATAATTTAGAGAGATGTGTGGGAAGGCACTATCCCAACCTGCTTGAGGTATTGCTCATTTGCTTTGATCATTTGCCTTTGATCATTTGCAAATTTAGGCCCTGTTACTGCTAACACTCATGGGCTTAATTCTCCTTTAGATAAAGGTTTGTAGCAGTAAGGTCTTGAAGTTTTTTCCCCTTTCCATCAAAGACTGAAGGCTCTGATGTTCTTGGATGAGAAGTGCTAGATAAATACAAAGGATACAGGGCTTTTTCCCTATGAATTCCGCCAGAAATTTTCTTTCCTCTGCTCCTCCTCTTCCTTCCTCTCAACACTGTTAGGCAACATGCCCAGGCTGCTTCCTACCACCACGTACAGTCTGAGTATATACCTCTCTTGCAATCTGATACAACTGTATGTGTCCATTCACATAATCCAAAATGTCAGTCTCACAAGTCCGGAATTAGGAAAGACATGTAGGAGGAAGTTTCTGAGTGCCAGTTTGGCACTTTCCATAAATTAGCACCCAGACAGGCACTTTCATTTGCTGAAGCTCTGAGTAAAACCATAGATTATTGTCTAATAGAAATAAACGAGGGATGATAATCCCCTACACACCTGGAAGAAGCTATAACTGCCACATATCCTCCCAAATTCTCAATAGATTGTACCTTCCCAGTAGAGTCATGCGTTAACCAGGCTTTACCAGTTGAAGAATTTGCCCATAGAGAATAAAAATCAGTGTCTCTCTGTAAAAAAAAAAAAAAAAAAAAAAAAAAGGCATAAAACATAAAACTTTATGAAAAGTATGTTCTCTTTTCAAGGTGATAAAGTGCAAGTACCGAAAGAGAATGTTGCTTATTTTACAGGAAATAGCCCAGGAAGAATTCAAGACATCCCGGTCAGATATTCTGTCCTAGGTTCATAAAAGAACATTAGGAACACGTGTGCTAATACAAACCCTGTGCAGAATGAGGGCAGTATGCACATCCTTTCAGGTTAATGAGAGATCATGCTGAGGCTTTAAATCAATTCACTGGGATTATTTTTGGCTAATTCAGAGGGACACACCCTTGCAAACTTAGAGTTGAGAAAACTACATGAAACTTATCACTTCTGTTCCCACTCTACCAGCTGAACAGACACTAGAGTAAGAAACCAATTCGTACTTCCTTGCCCTGCTAAGGAGAAGCAAACTAAAACCAGCTTCAGAAACTGCATGTGCTTCTGACACTTTCTGGCAATTCTTTGAAGCTTTACAGTTAGAAGTTTAAATATATTTTCTCTGCTGTGTTGCTGTTTGAAAGACACCCACCACAAGGGAAGTCTGACTGGAAAGCAGGTAGTGACTTCTCTTGTTCAAAGTGATCTCTGCAGGCCTGTGCCCAGAGAGTCCTGTTGCAGGTAGGAGGGTTGTCTGCTGGCATAACATTTGCTACTAGCCACAAAAACACCTGTATTCTCTTTCTTCTTCTACCTGGCATTGCTCTTGGCTTCATTATGGGGAAAAAAAAAGTAGCTGGATACAAGAGGCATCACAAGGTTCATTCACACCCCACTAGAAGGTCTAGTTATGGATAATGTTAGCGCTCTTCTAAAGATAACCAGTAGGTAAGCAAACAGAATGGATGTGCCTCTGACGTACTGCGAGGAAGAGAGTGCATGTCCAGGCCACCGCATTTTGGATCAGGGTGGAACAGAATAGAGGAAGGAGGACTTCCTCCTCCTTCTCCTCCTCCTGCTCCTTCTACACTGAGTCCCATGCTACAGCATTTGAGCATAGATTTGAGCGTAGGAATCTCCCCACAGAAGCCAAGGGGAGAGAGAGACCCCTAAAGGGGCTAAAGGGGAGCAAAGGGCTTCTTCCCTTAACCACATCAGAAAATCCAATTTGACATCCCAAGAAAGTGGAAGTAGAAATTAGCTCAGAGCGTCTAGTCAGAGCTCTGTCAGTTTGCAACCTGTGTTGCTTCAGAAATCAGAGGAATTCAAGTAGTGAAGCAGTTTGCATGTTTTGGCAGTAACAGTCAAACCAGTAGGGGTGTTTTGGAAGGAAAAGAATATCAGTTGGAAAGATGGTAGTTACACTCATCATCTTAAACAAAATTAGGCTTTTGAAAATCTTCTATTTAAAGACCAAATTCTGAAATTTACAGCTCAGATGTTATTTTCATTTTAACATATGGATGTGAAGGATGTAAATCCATGAAAGGTATAGACTCAAGTCTCATTTCTTCCAAAAGCAAACACCTTTGAAAAATGCTAGATATTGCATTGAATCAATATGTAAGAAATGTTAATAAGACTGGTGTTCAACAACTTTTTTATCTAAAGATATCCAAAGAGGAGATGGAAATATGTGGGAATTATGGTGAGAATAAAGCTAGAGATATGTCGTGATACGTGTGCCATTGGACACCGGAAGAGTCATACAAATGGACAGCTAAATGACTCCTTCTGCCCAATATTAATGAGAGAGGAGTAAACTTAGGGGACCGAAAAACACACAAGTGTAATGAATGGTTTCTGATAGGCCACATTTGCACAGCAAGTGACATTTGACAACATGGGAAAGACTCAGCTTCAGGTATTAGCCTAAGTTTCAATTCATGATGAGAATCATGGTGCTATGAAAGTAGACAACATACCTTTAAATAAGACAAGACAACTTAAAAGCTTGATAAACAATTTTAGGATTCTCTTGTAACATGTCAACTCATACAGGTCATGATCAGTAACTCCACTGTATTTAATGTTTTTACAAAATATATCACATCTTTATACTTTGAATATTAAATTTTGGCAAATGTACAAATGCATGACTTCTGAGATTATCTAAAAAAAGTAATAAAATTCTTTTGTCTTGAAAATATCCTGTTTATAGTGGATGTTAAATTTATATACATACCCTAAAATTTTGTTGTGCTCAGTACCACTTGAAATCTACAAGCCTTTATTTTGGTTACAGATAACAAGCTATTTCTTATATTTTACTTTGTCTTAGTCTTAATCTGTCTTAATCTGTCCTCCTGTTACAAAACACTTTATGTCCCTGTTCCTCTGTACACACCAGATCAACACTTGACTCTCTATTTGCAGCCCCAAATTCTCTTCTGTGTAACTTTGAACCATCTAAAATTGCATGTACTCAACCAAAACTGATTACTGTAACTAGAAAACTGAATATTGATTTAGAGATAAATATAACCACATTTCCTCTCTAAAATTTTTGGAAAGATTAATTGGTACACTGGGAAGGATCAATATGTACCTCTTAAAGAAGAGAGATAGAATGAAATGTTGTGTGACAAGCTTGTCAGAAGGAGGATAAAATGGCTGTAAAAGCTATATTTAAGGCCAGACCATTTGGTTATTCTGTGTGTTGATTTTGAAGAGTTTTTCCAGTAGAACTCTTTCAGGAATAAACCTTTGATAGATCATGATTTTAAAGGAAATTCTCTTATTATGGACTTACACCTTAGTTACCTAGGACATATCCTTTTCTTTATTAAATACATATTTGTGGCCAACTGCGTCATGGAAGAGAAAGTCAGTGTTCTATTCTGTTGATCAGTTTTACTAAAAGGAGTTAGTGGGAGTTAGTATTTGGTGAGAATGATCATTTGGAGTTCTGTAAGGTATTTGGGATGATACTTCCTTTTCTTTCTCAACTGAAGCAAATTAATGTCTTCAGAGAAGCAAGTGTCACCCACCACTTTGCTGTAACCTAACGGTCGGGATTCAAAATTTATAGTGATTTCAATAAAAAGACCAGTCATAGAAACAGTCAAATGTTAATACAAAACAAAAAAACCCCTGGGTGCTCCTGATATGACCAGAGGATTGAAACTTGGGAAATAACCAAGGTAGGGCACTGACAGTTCAGTTCAGAAGTTGTAATACTTACAGAATAGTGGAAACCCCCTTGGCACACATTTTGAGTAGTTTTGGCACTGTTTAGCTGGAGCACTGAATCAGAAATAGCCGTGATGGACAAAGCCAAGGAGCATCCTTGCAGGATCTCTGTAAAAATATTCATGAGAATTAATGGTGCTGGAAATAGTCATCTTGGTGCCTGCTGTTCTCCTCAGGCATCAGAATGCTAACGAAGGCCACCTCATTGATTAGTATATAATGATGTGAGGTAAGCAGAGACCAAATTCCACCTCTTTACAGGATTTCTAAGGTCCCGTTGAAGTTTCTTCAAATTCTGAATTGTGTAAAATAAATATGTATGCATTGACGTGAGAGACATTAACCTCTGTTTTCTGGGAAATGGGCCCATTTACTTGCTGAGTAAAGCAGGGTGTGTAGAAAAGAGTGAGCTTGTTCCTTCTGGCTCGTCTGCTGTCTTCTTAACCCCAAGGAAAGTAGGAAGATGTAGGAGAGAAGGGGTAGGAAACAGCTTTACCAGCTCTCCTACTGCTAGGGAATCTATCACACTAAGAGTATCACCTGCTGGTGAGATGTTTTTCACTCCTCTGTGCCACCTGGTTGGTGCAGAGGGAGAGAAGCAGATGAGATAAGCCAGACCACTAAGTGTGAAGCTGTGAAATGTTGTTCTCATTTCCAACATATGCAAAGCATCAGAGAATTAGGCTTTATTTTAAGGAACTGAAGGAATACTATGTGAAAGGACTGTGTCATTAAATCTGGTGATAATTATACACTGGAAATGTAAATTGTATTTCTTGAGCAATTTTTTAATTTAATTTCCATTGTAAATACTTCAAACTATGAAGCCTAATTTACTGCAGAGAATGTGTGAAATGACATGCAGTATGCTATGCAACATCTGTCTGCACACATCACATTTCATTCAGTAGCAGTAAAATAAATAGTGTTTTTTTAATTATATTGACTGACCGTAACCTTCCCCTTCTATTTAAAAGCATGTTACTATTAAATGCCCAGCTGCAAGTTTCAGTTTTTGGTTTACCACTGTACTGATGGGAAGTCTTTTCAGTTATACTGCATATTCAAGCTGCATACTCAGATTACAGGGGAGATCACATGTTAATAATTACATTATATGCTTCTCTATAAATTTGAGAGTGGGAATATTATTCAAGAGAGTACATAAAGGTCATTTGCTTAACAACATTTGCTTTTACAGTAGATTGAACAGCCTATTCTTTTCATTGTATTCTCAAAGCATTGGCATGGAGCAGAGAGCCTCCTGCACCTAACAGTGTTAAGATTAGCTATTGCAGATGTGGACCGACAATTATTGCCACGAAATGGCTCTTTGGAGATCTTTGAGGCTGGAGGCTAAGCTTTTGGTGCACTTCCTAATGCATTATAGGCACATATGAATATACAAAGACAACAAACATGACTGTGAGCAGCCTTGGCAGGATGTGAGATGATATACACTTGAAATACAATGGAGACATGACAACATTTTTCTTGAATGTTGTAATGATATAGCAACTGCTGTGTTGTTCCGTGCAGAAGTAGCTAGATTCTCAAGGACAGTTTCTAACAAATATCTCTGTCCATTTTGTGCACCGTTCTCTGTCCAGTCAGTATTTTCTCTGGACAAGTTCCTTAACTATGAATGCTGGTGTGAAGACCCTAATAAAGGGGTGACTGGCTCTTGGCTTTTTAATCTATAGGAGTTAAACATCTTTGTACTTTTAAAATCCTCTTGATTCCCATCTCCAACTTCATATGCCAAAAAACTTTGAAAAGCCATTTCTAAATCATAATTTTCTCCAATTTTTCTGATCTATAACATAATAAAATATGAATAATGCCTGTCTACTTCGTTGCCAAAATTATTTATTGTTTGCAATGTGTTCTGAAAATGTGAAACGTTAATTATTGTAATTGAGGTTTTAGTATCAAAAGAAGCTTGAGGAGAAGAAAATTTACTATTTTATTCTTCCAGCATTAATTTTTGGACTGTAAATAGATTTCACCATATTTGATTTGTGCTCTAGCTCTTAAACAGCACTTAGAAAATTTATTCTCTACTCTTTCTAACTTGATACTAAGATACTGAATCAAGCCTTCTTACCTCATGCTATTATTTGTTTTCCTCAGTCTCCCATAGCTTAAATTTTCTTGTTTCTCAAAATATGCATGGAATATATCTCAAGTCTGGCAAGGTATTGCTGAGGCCAAAATCCTTTCAGTGTGGGAGTGAACCCTTTGAAAACAATAGTGTACATTTGAATATGTGACCTGAAGAATTAACAGACACAATTTCATGCCTGCTCCCTGGTTCCACTTAAGCTGTAGATGAGACATGACACTGAATTCAATAGGAGAAAAGTTTGAACTTTCATCAATATCAGACTCAACATCAAATAGCACTTCAATCTTATTTGTTGCTGAATGGTCTAAAACATAATTGCAAAGTACTCTTCTAATTAGTTATCTTTAAAATTTTGCCTTTAGCACATTACATTCAGCAGCTTTGTGAAGTGTAAAAAAATGTCACATAAGTGGATAGTGTCTGGGGAAACAGCTACTTTTTTCTAATCCCCAAAAAAACAACAGCTTGTGAGGGTCAATCTTTTAAAGTGTATGCTTCACTGAATGCAATTATTAATCATTTCCCTTCAGGAAAATTATTAAATTAAGTGTTAAAGTACAGATCTAAACAGTGTTAAGTGCCCAGAGCTACTGAGTTCATAGTTTCAGCTATATTTCAGTGTGAGATAATTGACCTTCCACAATGCAAATGTAGAGCTGGCACTGACTGATACAAAATGACTCATCCTGTCTCAGTATTTTATCTCCTTGCATTTATTTATTTATTTATTTCTGTGTCCATCCTCAGTTGCCATGAAGGTCTCTGTGGGTGTTCTTAGGATTGGGTCCTTAGCTTTCTCCATTTTTTGTAAGCACACAGTCTGCAGGATGATTTTCTCTAATATGACAGCTTCCTAGTAAAGATAGATGGAAATCAAGGCAAATAATATGGTCAAGGCTTTTTTATGATTTAACAGTCCTCTAAGCAAGCTGAATTTACTGAGATACAAAACTATATTTGTAAGCTATGGTTAAGATGATTTTCATAGGTAAACAAATAAAATCCTCAAACTGTATCAATCAGACTCACCCCCCCCAAAAAAAAAATCATAACATAAATCTTTTTCACTGTGCTTATGATACTGAAAAAGGCCTCTAATATCCATCCTAGTGCTTTATTATTAAAGTGCTTTCTGTAATTACGTTTTAATAATATGATTGACGTCACTAATTACAGATTATGGCTTTTCCAGAGCAATACCCAATTCCGGATGCCTTCTCAAAGTATCATGCTGATAACATCTAAACCAGAAAAGTTACTGCAGGTTTGCTGATCAGAAGAAGCAGATATGAAAAGCATTTGCAGTTTAAAGGAAGCAAAGCTGGGGCAGTTGGTAGGATCTGGGAACAGTAGTGCTCATTTTTTTCTACTTTAAATGTAGTGTCTTTGCATGTGTGTATGTATAAATCTTTGTACATAAACACATGTACATGCTTATCTCTCTATATATATATATATGTACACATGCATGTGTTTATCTTTGTCCAACTATTCTGAGAAATAGAGCTACTCTGTTACTATCACAATATGCTATCACGAATTTACATTATTTTGTATCCCTGGCAGCATTTCACAGTGGAAGGAGTGTTGCTGAAGAACAGTGATTCTGAAAAGTGTGATTAGGAAAGAAAGACTGCTCTGGTGGGAAAGATTATGTCCTGTGTGATCAGAGCTTACAGTTTGATTCATTACTCTTTCACAAGACAGTTAACTTTAGACAAGTCAGTTATTCTTATCTTGTACAATGGCTGTGATTTGGCAAACAAATACTTCATGTGAAAAAATTCTGCTATCCCAAGTTGCAAGAAATTTATAAAAATAATATCTAATTTTTTCCATGCACAATTTTGTTGTTGATTGAAAGGCTTCATTCTAAATATTGATGTGGATTTTCTGTATATAGAAATCTCAAGTATAGTCCAGACAGAATTAAAAATATGAGATGTACTTTTTACCATCAAAAAAGCTCTCCATGATGCTTTGAAAGGTAATGACTGGGAAGGGAGAGAGGTAGGAACTAGAAACAATTCAGGATCTTTGTTTCTTCAGGTTAGAGTTGATATTTCAAAACCATTTTTGATATCTAGGTCCCAGCCACCTTAGTGAAAACAGAGATTCTTATGTAATTAGTTATACAATACAGAAAGTGGCATCTGAAGAGGCTGATCACAATTCTTTATATCATCTTCTGCCACATCTCCTTCCATACAATGGCCTAGTAGCAGAAGTGCTCAAAGGCAAGGTGGAATGTATTTTCCTGACCCCAGGTTTTAGAGAGAGCAGGGGCTTCAACCTGTGTCTCTGACATCAATACTCTGGCTGCAGGGCTGTAGAATCTCCTTCTCTGATGTAATTGTATGATGTAGGAGAGTTCCACAAGTGACCTGCTTTAGGTCAAGGTCTTGAAAACCCATTTTTCCATATGTAAGGTGACTGCACTGACAAGTAACACAGTTGTGTGTTATGGGCTGATTTCTGCTCTCAGGTAACTTACTCAGTTCTAGATATAAGGAACCAGTGCAATGAAAGCCAAAGCAAACCCAGTATATCCATGCAGAAAGTTCCAGTTTTGACAACTGGCATTTTCATATGAAGCGATATTCTACTGAGAAATAACTGTGAACATATACAACCATTTTAACATTCTTGGATGTTAAATGTGGATGGCCTCCTTAAGAAGAATTATTTTGAAATTATAATGTCCAGGGTGTCTTCTCTAAACTTTTAACTTGCTTTTGTTCCCCAGCTACTGACATAATTTTGAGTTTTCTTTAAGGCTGTTACTAGCCTTTGGTAACTTACTCTATATATAGTTCAAACATATTCTTACGGGTTTGAATCTTGTTCAGGAAACAGTACCAATGTTTTAAGTGCAGGTTAACCTTTCTTTAGATTTCCAGATATTTTCAGCTGACTATTTCTGTTAGGGCAAAGTTGGAAGCGTGCACCACCTAATATCTGTCAAAATTTGTTAACCATATAGCAAAGTTGTCCTATACATTACTGAGTCACCCTATGAAGTGGCAGTAAAACCATAATCCAGTGTTTCAACACATGCTAAGGATTCCAGCAGTTTATCTTCTTCCATTGATGCTGTATGTAGCTCAGAGAGGGGAACAGATGTATTTCCATGAATACTAGTTTTAGTTGCAGGTTCACAGCAACTGCTTTCTTCTGGGTTTGGCAAACATTTATTTCAACATTCATACCGCTTCTTGCTTTACACCTACCCTCATTCTCTTTTCTGGGATTTTGCAGAAGAGACAGCTCCTGAGGGAAAATGGGAGCAACTTCTGAGTGTTGGAGCACATGGCCGTCCCTGAGTATATTGCTCAAAGTCTCCATCCCTTGAGGGAATGATTAATTGGAAACTGCACAACATGGCCCTCATACCTGGAGTCTCTTCTCCTCAGCTTGTTTTAGCTCCTAGAGTGCATCTATTTTTTTTTTTTCTACTCTATTTTATGTTAAGCCAGTCAAGAGATGTTTATTGTTCTTTGAGAGCATATCAGAATCTGTCTGACCAAAAATACTGAGCTTCTGTCTATTTAAGTTACACTTCTAAAAAATATAAGTACAAAATTTGTTATAATGTGTATTTGGAGAGCTCATAGAGAAAGTTAGTTCTATTTAATTTTACTCACACACCTCACCTTGAGTTCAGACTCTTGTGTCCTTGCCTTGAAAGACCCTCAAAATTTTGCCCCAAGCTATCTCTCTAACCTTATTCCCTATTGCATTAGTTTTCTTTATGCCACCAACACCTGTCTCAATGCTTCATTTGTCCCTGATCACTTTCTCCAGGCTTTTTTCCATGCCTGTGCATTCCAGCTTGCACTTCTTTGCCAAGTCACAATCCTACTTTCATTAAAGTCCATTAGCCAAAATAAAAGAAATAAATTTATTTCACCAGATTTAAAGTGAGTATGGAAATAAACAAATGAAAACCCCACCCAAATCCTGGTCTGAAGTGGTAAGCCACTGTCCCATTTCCTTCGGTCAAAACTGCTTGCCTAGGAGCATGACCAGGCAGATAAAACTGCAGGACCTGGAAAATGATCCTTCCCACCAAAAGTAATTAAAGCAGATTTATTTAAAATCTGCTGTATTGCTTAGTCACTATCACACCAGTAAGTAAATTCAGTATTCATTTAAGGGTTTTACATGGCTGTCTTTTTAATATTATTTCCATGACCCATATGTAAAGGTATCAGTACAGCCTGATGAAATTACTATTCAATGAGAACAGTAATTCTCATCTATCTTTAGTAATGGATCATTAACACAGCGCTAATTAGGGCTAGATTCTGCCATGAGGAAAGTTGACAAAGCAATAAAAACTCCTCCTAGAAAATAAAGGATTTTTATATGGCCTTAGGATTACTGGCCCTTAAAAAGAGACTGGCAAAGTTCGGTTCTGATCTGTGCTTCCCCTTCGACCAGGAAGCAGTTGGCACTGCTCCTTTCGCTGGAGTTGCTGGCTCTGTTTCTGGTCCATACAAGGTTGCCCAGTGCTCATCCACCAAGAATCTAAACATCTTCCAGCAGTACCTGATGTGGCTAACATCTGTCCCCTGTGGTCCAGTGTCAGATGCTGGCTCTGGGGAGGGTGCAGATGGAGCGTGATGCAGTGCCCTGTTTCAATTTTTTTGAGTTCTTCCTAAAATGTAAGCTTAAAAGAAAGAAAAGGGGGAAAAAGAAAAAAAAAAGTCAAGCAAGCAAGAACATTCTCTACCCACAGCTATACCAGCTGCTGAATTTGAGATTTTTGCTTGAGATTGGATGTGGTCTCTGTTCACTTCTTGCCCCTTTCTACTTACTGGAAAAGACCAGCAGTGACACAGGAAGAGCAGCTGCCTGCCTCCCTGACCCCATGGACACAGGCAGGCTGTGTTCCACCCACTGCAAATGCTATCCAGGCACACTGCAGGGCTGACAACCTAGTCTTTAATGTTTGATTTGTTTATTAATTATTTACTTATAAAAGTATCATAGCATTTAAAAACATGCTTCACTGAAAATCTGTCCTAAACTTTATTCACTCTGAGATGTGAAAGTGGAGGCATAATGCATAACCTTTAAAACATTAAAAAACTTTCATCGGATTTCACTCAGGAAAGACCCTCTCCTTTGCCTCTTAATACTGCAAAGTAGATTGGCACTACACAGAGAAAGCACTGCACCAGAAAGTTTGTTTCCTAATCCTTTGACAGGCCTCCTGATTTTTTTCTCCAGTGTTCTAGAACAGACAGACAAAAAAAAAATCTCAAACAATATAACAGCTAAACTTAGCACTGTCAGACAGTACAAGATCAGAGCTATATGTTATACTCTGGACCTGGAACTGCTGTCAAAGATCTTCTAACCAACTCTCTGCTTAACAAAACTAAAAGATTCAAGGGAAAAGTTGTTTTTCTGTTAGCTTTTTAAAGTTGATTAGTCTAGTGATGTTATGTGAAGTTAAACTTCATCATTATGAAGTTTCCTTTCAGGAACTTGTTTGGTTTCAATCTTGAAAAAAAAAAAATTTAATCTTTCAAAGAAAGCCTTCACTTTACTAGATTTGGATGGCACATGTTATCTTTTAGAGATATGCAGGAAAGTCTCCTAGGAATTGTAGTGTTTTTTGCCAGTATTCCTTGGGGGTTTTACAGGAATGCTCACAGCTATTCCTGCCTCATCAGTTATTTTCCTTACATATTTAATTTTACTTATCTGTATGAAGATTTCTTCTTCCTTTCATGCCATTTTGAGTTCTCTCTTCTTCCTTATTTCCTTAGTTCCATTAAATGATCATGAAGAAAGCAACAGCTGTGCTGAAAGCAGCAGGGGTGAGGGGAAGGAGTACATTCTTGTCCAGTTTTCTCACTAAAAATGGGAGGGAAGGAAAAAAAGGGTGCGAAAGAAAATAATAAACAGGAATTTTGCATTTCAAAACTAACCTGTTTTGTAAAGTCCCACCATTATTGTCTGCATATATATAGAAGAATCTTAATACGAATGACATCACCTTCTGGATTGGCTTCAAAGGCATTTAAAAATGCCACAGTTCTTTTAATTTCTCCATAGTGCTAGCAATTTTTTTTATAATCATTCAATCTGAGTCTTGCTGAAGTCAACTGACAAAGAACAAGTTCTCCTCTCAATTAGAGAACAAATTGAAGACTTTTCAGCCTTTAAATATCCAACCCAAACCAAAGCTTCCTAGCAGAGAAGTGCATGTTCCATGGGAGGGTTAAATGGACTCTGTAGTCCTGACAAAATTAACAAAAACATACAGCTGAATTGGCAAAGATACTGGGCATGGGGTGTTGATCAAGGTTTAATCATTACATACATTCATCCTTTTAATATGTATGTATAGGAGAAAATGTGTTATTCTGTGTTAGAGCTATTCTTCATTATAGGTGAACGCCCTCACTATTTCAATTTCTGCCCATTGCTTCTTGCCTTGACACTGGGCACCACTCAGAAGAGTCTGCCTCCATATTCTTAACTTCCACCCCTACCAGGTGTTTATACACATGTATAAGATGCCCCTGAGCTGTCTCCTCTCCAGGTTGAACAATACCAGCAGTCTCAGCCTCTCCACATAGCCCACATGCTCCAAGCCCTTCACCATCTTTGTGGCTCTTCACTGGATTTGCTCCAGTATGTCCATGTCACTCTTGTACCGAGGAGCCCAGGACTGGACCCAGCACTCCAGATGTGGCCTCTCCAGTGCTGAGGAGGGGGAAAGGATCACACCCTCAACATGCAGGCAATGTGATGGTGTTCCTGATGCAGCTCTGGAGAGGCTGTTGGCCCTCCTTGCCACAAGGGCACATTGCTGGCTCATGGTCCACTAGAACCGTCAGGGCCTTCTCTGCAAAGCTGCTTTCCAGCCAGTCAGCCCTCAGCCTGTACCAGTACACACCATTATTCCTTCCCAGGTGTCTGTTTCTCCAGGTTGCTCACATTCCTCTGAATGTCAGCATAACCCTGTGGTTCATCAACCACTCCTCTCAGTTTTGTATCATCTGCAAATTTGCTGAGGGTGCACTCTGTCCTGTGGTCCAGGTCATCAGTGAAGATGTTAAAACATATTGGCCCCAGTACACCATTAGTGACTGGCATCCATCTGGACTTCATGCTCCTGACCACAACCCTTTGAGCCCAATGTTTTAGCCAGTTTTCAAACCACCTCACCATTCACTTATCTAGTGATACTTCACCAGTTTGTCTAGGAGGATTTTATGGGATACAGTGCTGTAAGCCTTACTGAAGTCAAGACAAACATAAAACCCCTCTCTCTATATGCACCAAGCCAGTCATCTCATTGCAGAAGGCTTTCAGGTCAGTCAGGAATGCTTCACAAATCCATGCTGACAAATCCCAATCACTTCTTGTCCTTCATATGTTTGGAAATGGTTTCCTGGATTATTTACTCCATCACCTTTGCAGGGATCAAGGTGAGGCTAACTGACCTGTAGGTCTGCCGATCCTCATTCCTGCCCTTCCTAAAGACAGGAGTGACATTTGCTGTCTTCCAGTCCTCACAAACCTCCAACATTTGCCATGACTTTTCAAAGATTATTGTGAGTGGTCCTGCAATGACACTGGCCAACCCCCTCAGCACTCCTGGGTGCATCCCATCGGGTTCTATGGATTTTACTTTGCTTAAATATTCCCTGATGAGAACCTCCTCCACTGAGGGTAAATATTCTTTGCTGCAGACTTCCCCTCTGTTCTCGGGGACCTGTGATTCCTGAAGTCTCATCATACCAGTAAAGACTGAGGCAAAGAAGGCCTTGAGGCATTGGCCTTTTCCATGTCCTTTGTCAGCCTGCCCCATCCAGCGGCAGGGCCATGTCTTCCCTGGTCTTCCTTTTGCTGCTGGTGTACCTGTAGATGCCTTGTGATGCCAGCTCAATTTTCCCCTTTGCATTTCTGTTTTTCTTTACCTAAAAATCCCAAAACAGCCAAAAAAGTGGTATGTATTAAATAAAATATAAAATGCTATACTGAACCTTGTATCAGCTCTTTTATGCATGATCTAATATTACTGCACTGACCTTACCATGGATAATCACTAATATCTGGTAAAATGCAGTTCTTTGCCCAGCTATAATTTAGCGCTGCATGCAAAGACTTCAGATATACGTAGACAGAATGCTGGAATTTCCCAAGTTATTTTTAAATTGTTATCCTACACAACCCAATTCTTCTGTATATTAGTTATTGTGAATAAAAACATTGTTTTATTGTACTGTAAGCACATAATTTGACTTACTAGCCTCCAGGATCCCAGACACTAAGAGTCTCACATAGGTTCTTAAAACAAAATAACAGCTTTACTGACTCAAGTATAACATTTTGTCTGCTTGGCCAATATAGTTTAAGCAAGCAAATCACACATTTTGGTATCTCCACTCTGAACTCTAAGGTTCTTGTTAGAGACATTATGAATTTCATCTCAGTCACAGCTTTCACAGTTGGTACTATGCTCCAGTCTCTGCAATCTACTTTGCTTATCCCCATTTATGCATTCCTCATCTTCTGCCTCCGATGTTTTAGCCATGTTTTCTGCTCAGTATGATCTCTCTTGTTGTGGTTTAGCCCCAGTCAGCAATTAAGTACCACACAGCCGCTCACTCACCCTCCCCCTCAGTGGGATGGGGGAGAGAATCAGAAGAGCAAAAGTAAGAAAACTCGTGCGTTGAGATAAGAACAGTTTAATAATTGGGAAAAAAAAAATTAATGAGAAGGAAAACAACAAGAGAGCGAGAGAGGAACAAAACCCAAGGGGAAAAAAACAAACAGTGATACAACCGCTCACCACCCGCCAACCAACGCCCAGCCAGTCCTCAAGCAGCGATTGCTGACCCCCAGCCAACTCTCCCCAGTTTATATACTGAGCATGATGTCATATGGTATGGAATAGCCCTTTGGCCAGTTTGGATCAACTGTCCTGGCTGTGCCCCCTCCCAGCTTCTTGTGCACCTGGCAGAGCAAGGGAAGCTGAAAAGTCCTTGACCAGTGTAATCACTACTTAGCAACAACTAAAACATCAGCGTGTTATTAACATTACTCTCATACTAAATCCAAAACACAGCACTACACCAGCTACTAGGAAGAAAATTAACTCTATCCCAGATGAAACCAGGACACTCTCTCCCTCTCTTTTAATCTCCACCTTTTTTCTCTTCTTTTTCTGAGTTGACCCTTCATTTTCAGAGATAGCACCATTTGTTAGTAGGCAGGGCTCAGCTCAAATGCACATACTTCCTTTCCGTATAGAAAAGTAGCTAAGGAGATGAACGACATAGGATTTCAACAAAAATGTTTACATTTCCATACACTTAAAGCAGTTTTCTTAGCAAATGTTCTATGTGCACAGCCATCAGTAGCCTGATTTCCAAAAGATCTAGTGATATTTTACTTTGTTATAGTTCCCTTGAAATCAGGGGAAGGAGGCTGTTGGGTTGGTCTTGTGTGTCAAAATGAGAAAATCATTCCTCAGTTGATGAGAATCATTCAAGATTCATCAAGATGAGAAATCATTCCTCAGTTTGCTGTGCTTATATATAGGGAGTTTTTCAGTGAAGTGTAATGGTGTCAATTCAAATGCCATTTCAGCTGGAAATTTGTCCTGATTGAGAGTAGTTTCAATGGAAAATGGGGATTTTTTGTCTTTTCAGTCCTTTCAGTGCTGAAGTTGTTTGCAACACATGCACACCATTTTTTTCTGGGTTTTTTTAGTGGGGAAAAATTATTTTCTCTGTGGTTCACTAAACTACTGAAATATTTGAGTCACATTTTAGTAAAGTTCAATGAGATAGGGTATTACTCTTTTCTCCCCTGCCTTCTTACATACTGTGTTGTGCCTTATACAACTATGTTGATTGTTAGTGTTTTGTATTATACCCAATTTGCAACTCGTTTTGCACAGAAGTTATTTTCTGCACAAGAAGCAAGACATGAAAGATGAAACTCTGTGTCCAGATTATTTATTCTCAGAAGATGACAGATTGTTCAGAAGGTTTTCAGGAAATGGGTGGTAGAATAGAAACAATTATGTCATTTTTCCTAGAATGACTGAACTTGCAGTTACAAGGCTAAGAAGTTAGGACTGGCTTGTGAGCTGGTGTAAACTATTGTAAATCCCCCTCAGTCAAAGCTATGCTGAAGTAAGGATCATCCTTCTTACTGGGTGGCAGGATAATAATGAATTGCTATATCAGATTGCGCTATTTTAAAGAGATTTTAAAATATCAGCTGCGTAAAGAGTTTCAACAGCATTTGCACTAACCAGTACCTTTCAAAAGTCACTATCAAGGTGATGTGCCGAACCAGACTATAACAACCCATTTATAAATTAAATTGAATACATAGAATGTGCCAGAACAAAAGAAATTAATATAAGTCAATACATTTTCACCTTGACATAATACCACAGGAAAGAAAGAAAACAAAGTTAATCTTAAAAGGAATTCAGCCCAGCCTACCAGTTAATCAAAATAGGCATTGTATAGGCTTTTGGCCTCACACAGGATGTCCTGTTTCTTACCTAATTCTAAAATTAAATGTCCAATCACATACCTTCAATATCCAACAAGTGGATTAGAGGCAGATCCTTGAATGTGGATCTAGATTCGATGGCAGGTCTCAGCCTGGAAGAAAGCCCAAGGTACCTGAAGTTCCTTTTTTGTACTGATTTTGCATCTTTCTACTCCTCTCTTGCAGTAACCTCAAATCCTTTTCTCTCTCCTTTCATTAACTGCTTCATTCCCCCCTCTATGGCTGTGTAAACATTCAGAGCTGGGCCCAGATTTTACTGTAAAAAAAAACTTACCTTGTTTCTGAGTTCCCCACCTTCCCAAACTAGGAACCCACCCTCGTGCGTTAGTATCCCTTCTATCCTACTGCATACTTCAATTCCCTTAAAGCAAACCCCTAAACCCGTTTCCTGTACCTTTCCAACCTTTCTGGTACACTTTCTGTCACATCCTCTTTGCTCCCTTTCTCCCCTTTCCTTGTGATTACCTAAAACCTCAGAAATCAGCTTGAACTTGTTACTGCCTAGGGTGATAGCTGAGGGAACAGTGTCAAGAGGAGGGAGTAAGGCCAGAGACACAGGAGTCAAAACGTGGTGCTTAAGCCATCAAACCATAGCCATCCTTCCTATAAAAGCAGTGAGCAGACTGCAAACTGGAAATACAAGGAGCAAGTTCATTGTTTGTCGAAAGAAATTTTTAAGTGTGAGAAAACTGCATGGATCCATAAAGGACTAAATCTGTCAGTGTCAAAACACATTCTGCTGAGGTAATGTCTTGCTAATTTTTTAGTAGTCAGGACTGTGTGACTTGCTATGCATTAACTTATTCGCTTCCATAGCACCTCACTTTTGAACGTCCAGTAGAAGAGGGTATTTTTACAGGAAAGCAAAGTATGAACATTTACTGAAGATCAAGCAGAGATAAACTTTGAACCTGGATGTGCTTTCCCATGTGGTGGGTAGGTGTTGTAGTATTTCACCATTAAGATACAGGTGAAGAGTACCACCACATCTTACTTGCTTGTTTTGCTACAGTAAAGAAAGATACTTGGTTTAAGAGCCTGATTTCAATATCAACAAAAGAAAAAAAGTGAAATAATTCATAAAAATTATTCAAAGTTCATCAGTTTACTTTTGCTTTAATGCTAGGCCTAGAAGACCTGCCATCCTTATTGACCATTTCATCTGCAGCTGAATTTTATGACAGAAATAAGAAAATAAGCTGTTTAAACAATAACCCTAAAATGACTAACATCAGTCTTATCTAATGCCTTAAGGCTTTATTTTTGTAGATAAAACATCCAACCCTTCAATTTTTTAATTTACCAAGCCTTTTACAGAACGCCACAGAATCCAGAAGGTTTTCCAGCTGGCCACCTGAAGAGAAATATAGAAAGGTAATACTACTTCTATTAGTGCTGTCACACCACGAAATATTTTGAATTAGTGTTCATATATCAAGATTCTAAAGAGGGCTTTGGCCATTGACCGGAAGTGGAAAGTTAAAACGCAGGCCTTCTGTGTGCATTCAAAAAGAAATAAACTAAACCCAGAAATAGTTATTTTCTCTACCTAGTACTTATACAAATACATCTTTTATTTATAAAAGTATTCTATCCTTGACTCCTTGAGTGCTACATAAATGCTTGGAACAAAAATACTGGAAAGAGGCCAGATGAAAAAACAAAATGTCCATCAGAGGAAGAGCAAACAAGAATGGTACACTCTAAACTAACATTTCTCTTCAATTAAGAAACTGAATTTGCACTCAGGAGTACAGTTCTGTTTTATGGGCCTGTTTAGATTTTCGCAGTTGCTTTTACAACAAGCTGTCGCATGTTCTAACACAAAATGCAAATTCTCAGGAGCAGATTATATTACAAAGTTTATATCAACTTTTTTGTGTCATTAAAGGCAAACTGAATGCAAACTGGGGACAAATTATCCAGGAATTCCAGATAGGAAGTCATCACTGTTTTGGGAATCCTTGTCTGGAGGCATGGGGATTGCTTGTTTGTTTTCTAACTAGCTGGTAATGAAGGTGAGAAAAATTGGGAGGGATGGAGTCAGCTTTCTCTCCCACAGTAGCAAACTTATGTTCCGTGCTATGTAAATCTTCAGGATCGTTAAATTAGGCTGTCTGTACATTTTATTCAATGGCTGATAGCTTACCTGTTGCTTCAGCCATTGCATAAGCCCCTTCCAAGTAAGCTTCATAACTCAGTGCCTTTCTTCAGGATCATATCTGTTAATAAGCATTGGCCTGAGTGACTCATAGACTGATCATGGGTCCATCCTTTAGAAAGAGGGGGTGAAACCAGGGAGCAGTTTTCCCTGCTGCAGAGTTTTTGAACTAGCTTGGGCAAATCTCTCAGTTTAGATTTTCTAGGGAAATTATATCACATAGAATCTATCTGCAGAAAGTGATGTAGGTATTTCAGTCTAGAACTAGTACACAGTTATGCATTACGTAGCCAGTTTTTAGGAGTATTTGGCATGCTCTGTTCATCACCATGTGGCCTCACTATCATCTTACCATGCCATGAAGTTCCAAGCCCAGCAAATACCACAAGTCAAGAGTCAGGTACCTCGGCCTGCCGGAAACCCACAGCATGGAAAAGAGCTTAATCTGGGTGTAATTAAATGCAAGTGAAAATGGTGGAGACGAAATATGTGTAGCCAAGTCAGCTCAGTAATGCCTCCATCCTCTCAGTATCTTCAGCTGTGAGTTGTGTTCCTCACAGCCATCATCCTAGCATCTAGAGGAAAGATTCCCTTCCTATTTTTAAAAACCTATAGTGGGAGGAGTATCCATAAGGAATGTGGGAGACATGAGCTCTTCCCTGCTCACCTGACCTGAAGCAGGGCCTTGAGCAAAGGTTGCCTAAGCAGGAGGCAGGTGCCTTTGCCTCCACGAGCTGTGGTTTCTCGCTTGGTGGAATCGTTCTTTTTTCTGTAAATAATAAAGAGTGCAAGACAGGCTTATGGTTCAGCTCTAGAGCATTTCCCCAGGGAGTGGCAACCCAAGTTCAAACCTCTGTGTCAATCATTAGATAATTTCTTAAACAAAACAGAACTGCTCCAGCAAGACAAATCTAAGCTCCAGCTTAAATAACATAAAGATAAAAGGCAGGAAATTGGAGCATAAGAGTGCAGTGAAGCAGTCCTGCTGAGATTTAAAGTGAATGTACCAAAGCCAAGCTAAGTGCCTTTGCTGAGAAGGTGGCCTTTCTAACTGCCCCATCCCGCAAGACCAGTAAAAGTGCTGCCTGCCCTTCTACATTAGCAGGGAGACATCAGCATTCACATCAGAGGAGCAATGAGAACTCACATGCCAGTATTGATGTGGTCTTGAGAACACCCGTAACTGTTGGACAGGAGAATGGACAATGAAGGCACATCTCCTAATTCAGTCCTTAAGAGCAGATTTCAGTAAATGTTAGTGGGACTTAGGTTTTAATGGCACTGATCTACAAAGATAAAAGAAGCTCCCCCTGATGTCCTCTGGATTAAGGCAACTGGTTTTCTTGGAGAATTTAAGTTTTAACTGCTGTTCCAGCTAGAGTCTGGAAGGCTTTTTAAAAGCCTTGTTAAACTGTTTTGCTTTTATTTTTTAGCAGTGTAATACAATTATTAATTATTTAAAAATCACTTTTAAAATGTAATTTTTAGGAAGGAGCAACAAAATAAAAATCATAAAATTATTTTCAAGATCAATAATTACAATTAAATTGCATTTAATTATAGTAATTATTAAAGCTTTGGATTATTATACTCACAGGATTAAATGACCTAGGCTGTCACAATTTCTCACAGCAAATGTAGAACGTCTTTTCTATGACTTTCTATGTCAGCTAGATCATCAAAGAGTTGTCTGTTATTTGGAGTTATCTTAAAACTTCCTAAATTGTATGTCCACACCTCTTTTCTTTGAAATCTAGGTTATTCACCATTATCAAAGTTTAGCTATCATAATTAGGGACAGACTTTTTAGTAGGGCCTGTTGCAATAAGACAAGGGGTAGTGGTTTTAAAGTAAAAGAGGGTAGCTTTAGACTAGATATAAGGAAGATATTTTTTACAATGAGGGTGGCGAACCACTGGAACAGGTTGCCCAGAGAGGTGGTAGGTGCTGCATCCCTGGAAACATTCAAGGTCAGGCTGGACGGGGCTCTGAGCAACCTGATCTAGTTGAAGATGTCCCTGCTCATTGCAGAGGGGTTGGACTGGATGACCTTTAAAGGTCCCTTCCAACCCAAACCATTCTTATGATTCTATGATTCTATGATAATAAATGTATGACCTACTATAAATCTTTAAGCATCAAGGGATGATTGAACAAATCTTTCAATTGGTAGGGTCAATTTAAAGCACTACTAAAACACTATGTCCATAATGCTTTCTTTAAAAAATTGGAACTGAATTAATCAAATGAGGTGGTTTTTTATGTACCCAAAATGTGGTAGAACAAAATTTTGTGTAGGCTAAGATTACCTCCTCTATGACATGTTTAGTTAAATTAAACCTAATGAACTGTGGGCTGGCATTTCAAAATCCAGTTAACAAGTTTTTTTCCCATCAAAAGATTGCTCAGAGTTAATTAAATCAGTTTCTCTTTTTTTGTATTGGACATATCCTCAAATTATTTCTAAGTATTACAGAATCATTTTGCCATATTAGAGTCTGTGCATCATGTTCAGAGATTAACCTGTGAAAGGAGATGGTTATTCACTTAGTTCAAATAAGATATAAGTTGTGAAGAAATACTACACTTGTGGGAGGTACAGTTTCTCATAATAATCTTTCATGTTAAATATCTACATATCAGTTATGTGCCACTATTTTTTGAAGAAGTTTTGCAGGCAATAATTACACAGTTTTCATGGATTTATGTGTTCAATAGCATGGGCAAAGGTCTGTGAATTTTTTTTCTAAGTGTCTTGTACTATGTCCATCTCCATAGTACTTAAGCAGTCCAAGAGTACTTTAACTGAGTTATCTACCATTTATAACATAAACATAGCTCATTCTTTTTCAAATCCTCTGTCAAGAGAGGCAATTGTTTTCTATTATTCCATGTCTCTTTACAGGATTTTGATCTGTATGCTTGACCATGTCTTCATGTCAGTCTACATCTTCAGATTAGCCCTAAGAAATTTACTTTCACGCAGACAAGCTTTACCCTTTTTCTTTTTACTTTTTATACACTTTTGCTTACTTTACCTTTTTAGAAAATGTATTTTGCCTGTGAAACAAAGCAATCTACTACAACCCCAAACTGTTGAGTAATCTAGTCATAAGCTATTGTTTACACAGGTGCATATACAATGCAATGAAAGTTTAAAAAAGTGCCTAAGGCTAGAACCACACTGTACTGTCCATCTTGAGTATAGTTACCTTTATTACCACAGGAGATACAGATGCCTCCAGTGAAAATGGAGGCAGAATTGGTTGGACTATTTTCCATATCAGCTAGGTTGCAGAGGGCTGGGTAAGTCTGATGCTTTCTTAGGTACTAAGCTGGCCTGGTGAAAGTCCACTAAGAAATCCCATAGGTACTCTTGACAAAAGCAGGAGAGTCAACTCCCCCTCCAAAAGCTTGGTGCATATGAGATTACAGAAACTGAAAGGAAGGTATTTAGTAGGTTCTACCATAACAGCTGAGGAAGGAAATAAGAAGGCTTATATAAAATTAGAAACTATAGGAAGATGAAAACTGTATACCCTAGTAACTATTTTTACTTCTTTGATACAATATAATTTCTAAATTACTGTGAAGTCTTTATTGGTCTAGATAATGCAAAGTAAAAAGATTATGAAATTGGCTAGCATGGGAATGGGCCTGATTACAGAAATAATGTCTCCAACATTTTCATCATGTTTCCATAAAATATACCTTTATAAAAATATAACTGTTTTTTAAAAATTAATTTTAGCCCTTAGATACTGAAAAAAATTATCCTCATAATGCTGTATTTCTAGTATTAAAATTCAGCACTGATTTTTGAAACATGCAGAATCCCAGGGCCAGCTCACAAAACACGAGTGAAATTGTAAATCTGCATGCTTTACTACAATAATTGCCTTTATAAATTTGAACATTTTTGCACAAAAAGCCCAGCTTGCCTAACTACTTACGGTAATTCTATGTTCACATCAGGGGCTACAATTTTGCGTGGTTTCTGCTTTCAAAATCAGATCTTCTGTATTGATTTATTGTATGCAGGAAATAACATTTCTTTCAGGAAAAACATAAAAATAAGATTTAGGGCTCACAATATACTTTAAAAAGTCAGCACAATAGTGTGCTGAAATAATCCAGTGACCTAACATCCAAGCAGAACACTAAACACAAAAAAACCCCCAGTCAAAATGATAGAAAGACCATAATTTAAAACCAAATAAACTAAGTACTAGTTGTTCTTTTAACCTCTTTAACAGCTCTAAAATTGGATTTCTTTTCCTTTTCATAACCATTCTGTTCATAACAAAGCAATGAACACAAGAGGCTCCTAAACAGATTAATGAGT
The DNA here is from genome assembly GCF_034638445.1 of Ciconia boyciana. Taxonomy (NCBI): domain Eukaryota; kingdom Metazoa; phylum Chordata; class Aves; order Ciconiiformes; family Ciconiidae; genus Ciconia; species Ciconia boyciana. The sequence goes on along the minus strand of NC_132934.1, from coordinate 26,966,289 downwards.
GAGTGTCTCCCTGTCATTCTCAAGATCAAATCGAGTTTCAGGCTTTTAGGTCCCTAGCAATCTTGAAGTAAATCTTCGCATGTCTCAAAATAGTAATTGTGACAGAAGTTTCCACCAGAGCCACATGCATAAAAGCAGGCACAGGTTTGTCAATAGAACTGGCATGTGACTCATGGTACATGAATTGGTACATGATTTATGCCTGTAACTTGTTTGAAGTTTGGCTTTTCTGCCCGTACCCCAGAATTATATAAAAAGAAATGTAAATAAGCTTAGTAATATACAATTTCATGGCATACTTAAGCATTTAGCTTCAGGTTTTAGCTTGGGGTTCATCTCAATTAAGATTATAGATATGGGTACAGATATTTTAGGTAAATCATGGAAGTTTTCCATCACTGAAGAAGGGAAAAGGCATCTTATGAGGGTGCATATTCTTTTTATTACCCTCTGGAATTATCTGTTTCTCTCCCTTCGTTAGAAAGGAAGCATAGATGACTGAAGTTTATGAAGTAACTAACTTTAGGGTGATTAAAATGATGTGGAACAGATCCAGCACTTAGGGTCTGATAGCCTCTTGCACTACAGATCAGTAAGCTTTACATTGCATTTGTTCCCGAGAAGTTCAATAAGAGATACAGTCTCACATCACCTTGTTTTCTGTTTACCAACCAGCTGTGTGAATTACTGAGTATTGAACTTAAGAAAACACAATGAAGAAATCAAAGCTGTGAAGACAGTAGAAGAAAGCAAAATGGACAGATGGTCAATTTAAACCTAGATTGTTTTAATTTTATTTCAGTGTTCTGAAAAAAAGATTAAGAATGCAAGAGTCAAGAGATCAGTGGAGGCAAGAATTCTTTGCTTGTTCATTTCTTTTGTAATGTACATAGCATCACTATTTCACCCTAACATGGAAACAACTACTTTTAAGTATGATGTGAAACCAGATTTTAATGCAGGCCTTTCCATTTCAAAAGGTTTGGATCCATCAAAAGATTTACTGCATGGTACAGGTTATTTTAAGATTTTTCTCTGAGTCCTGTAAAATGCAGAGCTATTACTGATATTGTTTATCTTTGTTTTGTATTGCAATGTAAATGTTCTTTTAAGAATGGAAAAAACAATCTCTGTCATAATCCCTCTGTTCCTTTCTGTAACACCACACTTTAAGGAATTTGGTTTCCTGAATTTTAACACATCTTTTTGTTTTGCTCATCAGTCATATTTCTTATGCTCAGTAAAACACAGTGCACAAACCCACATGTTAGAGTTGCCTAAAGGTTTCTAGATTCAAAAAAGCATAATTACTTCAGTACTACACAAGCAAATAATTAATCTGACCTGAACTTCAAGGCCAGCTGACTTGATACCTTTTTGTGCTGCAAAAACACACCACCATTGCTTATCAGATGCACCCATGGTGCCATGCAGAGCTATGTGGACCTACATTCTTGTGTAGAGTTCACCCAAGTAGAGCTAATGTGGCAGTGGTTTATGCAGTTAAGACACGCAAGTAAATTTAGAAATGCAAGAAAACTTAACTCTCATCCTGTTCTAAGCATCTGCATGGGCTTGAAATTCATAGCCTGGTAAATGTTACATGGATGTATAAAAGTCTGTGATCCCTTTTGAGCATGGATAATTGAATCACTCTTTCCTTTTAAAACATCAGAGCACAAAAGGGATGGAGACAGTCTGTATGCATTTGCCTAATGCTCTGGTTCTGGTCGTCCAAAGAATAAGGTTTGGACTCCCAGGCTCAAGGATTTTCTTATCCTTTATTTCCGGCTTGAGAAAGAAATAAGAGTTCCTTTGGCACAGTAGAATACAGTGTTTCTAAAGCTAAAGAAAGAGTGAATGCCAGGAATGTCCATCTTTTGAGACATTATCCTATATCTGCTGGTGTTAAGTACAGTGAAATCCAAACCAAACATACTTCTTCCCAGACAACTCATTTTTTTCCCCTCTCAATGACTGGTGTTAGCTGATTGATATTTTGATAAACATGTGAACTTTTTAATAAATCTGGCACATTAAAAGGTTTTTCAGAGACTGAAGGGGTGATATAATCATAGTTGTAATATTACATTTCTCTACAGTAAATGGTTCGTGTCTTCCACTTTATTCTGTGCAGAAAATTTATGTCAGTTTAAGTGAACAGCTCATTTGTAGCTGAAAGTAAAATAAAGCTGAAATAAATGGCTAGTAAATTGTAATAGTCACTTACAGAAAGTAAGACAGACTCTTCTAAATGGAAAATATTTTGTTCCAATAATATTCAGAAGGTTCAGCACCATAAGGTTAACTGCTTTACCAGGGGCTAAAGCAGAGTCAAGCCAGCTCTGTTTTGTTGTAAACTGGATCATTGGTGGAGTGATTGAGATGCATGATATAAATTAGATTTCAGCATCTTCTAGCATTCATTACTTCTGGTTAAAGAGCTCCTCTTGGGGCCTTTCTGAGTTTTGTAGAACCTTAGCAGAAGAATACAGCAAAACTGCAGGGGGAATAAGTAATAAAATGTAATTCCTCTGACTATATAAACCTGGACTCAAAATGGATTTGAAGATCACTCGCAGTGAAATCTAGCTGATGTCCAGGATATTGACATTTGTCGTTCTAACTCGAAGTGTTGTTCTGAAAACTGTGATGTAAAAGCTACACCAAGGCAGCAGTTCTAGGTACTCATGAAAACACACACATCTCTCTGGACATCTAAAGGTGTTAAATAGTTCTGTAAGAAATGAGTAGCCAGGTATATTGTTGATCACTAATCTAGTATTAGTTCTTTTCTTTTTTTTCTGACACAGGTCATCAAATTTATTCCCTGTTCTGCTTCATTGTTACAGTCATTAATCAGGTGTAAATTCCGGGAAAATATAGTTCCATCAGACTCTACAGCAAAACTCCATTGATGTTTGTGGATCAGAATTTTGTGCTGAGGCACATGCAGAGCCATGTTTTAGCATGAGAAAGAAATATAGAGTTGGACTGTAGAACAAAACCATCCATTGGATGATTTGCATGTTCCCTCAACCCTGGAAGCTAACAATACTGTGTGAATCAAATAAATGATAAATTAAAATTAACAAACATTTAGTTTACTAGTACCACAAAAAAATACATTAAAACCCATAACTTTTTTATTAGTAAAAGCACTAAGCTACTAAATGGTGCACACTCATATCAAACACCTGGTCTAGTTATCTAAGTTAGTCCTGCTCTTCAAATATCAGTTCTGTACACTTTCATCTTAAATGTAGGCATTTAGATAGCTGTGGCTATA